>NW_027466052.1:4612500-5207500 GCF_046127955.1 Nelusetta ayraudi | reverse complement strand
TGTGTGTGTGTGCGCACACCTGTTTGACCTACGGACAAGGACACGGGTGGCGAGACGGCGGCTGACCCACTAAAGTGACAGTGACTGAGCAGCAGCAGCAGAGTCTGTGGGTGGTCGGGGGAATCCCCCTCCTTGAACAGAGGGATTCTGGGTGGCAGACAGTGGCCAGTCACCTTGGACGGCAACTAATTACAAAGCTCTTCCAGTCCTTTTCCGTTTTCAGTCACTTTCCCCCACTACCGCTAGCCGACTACCGCTAGCCGACTACCGCTAGCTGACTATCAGTAGCCAACTACCGATAGCCGACTACCGATAGCTGGCATTTAGATCTCCAGAGAGGAAAAACAAAGGAAGTAGTTAGCCTCTCTACCAGCCGCTCGGCTCATTTCTATCTGAAACAGATTAATGTGTCCAGGGATGCTGCAGCACCCCCTACTGGCCTTGGCCTCAGGCTGCAAAGAAAGACTAATATAGCTGAAAAAAGAAGCACATTTAATTTTCTCCTGATTAATAGCTGAGCTACATCTACGCATTGCCTTGGTGCTGTGCAAAGGTACATCTTGGGAAGCAATACATAACGCTGTCTATTGTACTATTTTTTTTAAGGGGCCGCACTGGCCGCAGTTAATGACGTCACCGGCTCGTCTCTCAGCAACTCAAACTCTGAATGACTTTCAGCCAACGCGGAACAACAGCGAAGGATTTTCTCAGTGGAAAAGGCAGTTTTCACTTGACTTCTCGCCGTCTTTTGCAGCATCAGTTCAGTTAAAAAATGCAGCGCACAGTGACGACACCGACACGCAACCCGTGTCTCCTCGAGCCGCTGCTCCCGGGTGAGCGATTGTGACTGCCCCCCCCTCGTCCCTGAATGTGACGCACAGAGCGCCTGTCGGATCAACCTCCAGCTCTTTTAAAGCATTTCTAAATGGGCTAGACAATAGCTACGTGTCCCCGGTGTCCAGGGTAAGATAAATTGATGAGCCTGTGCGCCGACTGCTTTGCGGGAAAAACACGAGCGAGCGACTAATCTCGGGCAGCGCACACGCAGGTGGGGAGAGTTTGGACAGTTTCTGCACAGACAGAGAGGGCTTACAGTCGATGTCGGGGAGTAAACAAGAGGCGGCTTATGAGTGGAAAAGGCTGTGGGTGGTCTGACTCGTGTGTGTGTGTGTGTGGCTCTGATTCGAAGCGCCGTACTAGTGAATATTTGCCGGTGCGACTGTTTATTTGCAGATCATACATCCTGTTTGCTCCAGCGTGCCAACAAATTGGCTGCGGCCCGACTGCTGCTTGTCCTGGTTGCAAACGTGCACTGAATGGGTGTTTGTGCGTGCGTGTGTGTGTGTGTGAGGGCGTGCGTGTGTCTTTACCTTCGGCCTGGGTGGCCACTTTGACCGCTGCCGAGCTCTCCCCCTGGCCGTTGCTGTTGTGGCCCACAACCCTGAAGCGGTACTTGGTGTCTGGCATCAGGTTCTGGATGGTGACCTGCATCTCGCCGGGACGGCTGGTGTTGACCACTCGCTCCCTGATGTGAACGCACACACACACACACACACACACACACACACACACACACACACACACACACACGCAGAGGTATTTTTAGTTGGCTTGCTCCTGTGTCGCTCTGTCCTTGTGACATCGTCATGTTAGCCGAGTGCGATTGCAGATAGATGCGAGGCGTGTTGTTTCCACGCAGAATTGATTGTTTATCTGCTCTGTAATGTGTTTTTTTTTTCTTTCATCCCAGCAGTTCTTTAATTTTCCTAAAAAACAAGCAAACAAAAAAAACGATAATGTACAACTGTAGGACGCGCGACAACTCCAAAGCGGTGCCTCGCAGCCATTTTTTAGTTCACAGCTCAGTGGATTTTCGAATTAGCAGGACAACGACTGCAGTCAGGCAATGATGCACAGTGTTGGGCGCTCAAGTGTGATGCCAGGATCAGACTACAGGAACTCAGGTCGATGACTAAGCGATTCAGTTGAGGGCCAACAAACTCCAGTGAGCGTCTGACCCGGTTATTAACCTCAGAGTCAGCGGACGGGCGTGCAGTATTATGTTACTGAAGAGAAGCGCTGCTCCTTCTGAGACTCCAACTGACTGACCAGACGTCTGACTTCTACAACTTTTTTCTTGTCCCGCTGACGAGCCAAACGGGCTCTATTGCTCTGTGATTGGTCAAGATCACGCTTGTAGTGTCGCCGATCTCCTGGAGGGGCCGCTAAATCCGGGCATGGGCAAACTATGGCCCAGGGGCCATATGTGGCCCGTTAAGCTTTTTAATCTGGCCCGCCGAGCTTGAAGAAATTATATTAATAGTAAGTAAGTAATAAAATGATTTCAGTGTTTTAAGATTTCAAAAAGAGGGAAAAAAATGTCTCAGAACTTTTTCGGTGACCTCATCGATTGACTCCAGGATGCTAAAAGAAAATCCTCCCAACGTGTCCAATTACACACTGCTGACTCTTGCGAAGAGTGACGCTCGCTGGCACGCCCGCCGCAGGTGGCATGCGGTGGTGCAGGCGGCTGCGTCGCCTACCTGCTGGTCCCCTCCTGGCTGTAGAAGACCGAGTAGGTCACGTCGTCTCCGTGGGGCTCGGCCGGCGCGCGCCACGTCAGCTTGATGAAGCGGGTGGAGACCAGCGAGGCCACGACGTCGCGCGGGGCCGAAGGGGTGGGGCCTGCCGCACTGGCCACGCCTCCGGAGCCTGGTGTTACATGGTCAGTAGTGTTAGGAGTCAGTGAGGGGGGAGGGAAGGAGGGCAGGGCAACGTCTGGAGGGGGGGAGGGCGGGAGGGAGGGAGGAGACAGTGGCAGTGTGGGAGGGAGGGGAGGGTGAGAAATATTGCGTGGGGGGGAAGAGGAGGAGGAGGAGGAGGAAGAGGGGGAAGGAGATGGAAATGGAAATGACAGTGGGACGAAAGAAAGAAGGAAAGGAAACAAAAAAAGAAGAAACGACAAAATAACAACAACGTAACGAAAAAAAGACTCTTGACTCGTGACAAGGAACCACAGAAATAAAACACTTCTACTACACTCACAAAGCCGACAAAAGCACGATACAGAGGGCGGGGGGGTGAGGGGGACTACACATGCAAAGTCTACACACACACAGCCCTGCCGGCCAGCAGGGCACAACACTCAGACGGCCTCACAGCCAATCATTGGTGGGGAGAATGATTGGGTAGCTTTTGTTTTTTTCGGCTTTCTGGAGACATCATTGTTAACCCAAGTTAACGGTTGATGGAAAACAGATTTTTAAAACACACCTTCACATCAGCACAGGAAAACAGTCACTAGCTGCGTTTCCATTACCTCGAGAATTGCGCAAAACCTAAATATCGCAATTAAAAACTGGCAATGGAAACGCCTACACTTGGAAAAACCTCTCAAACCTTCGCTAAAAGGTTTTGACGCTCTCATGAGGTGGTTTTTCAGACATATCGACACAAAGGCATATCACAAAAGTGTCATGGAAACACTTTTTTCGTATTTACACGTCAGCGAACGTGACATACGGGGTCACGTGACCAATTCACGTCAAGTGAAAACGCAAAATGTTTTGTACATCCTCCTCTTCATCCTCCTCAAAGTGGGGTCTCGCGGGACGAGATTTTACGAGAATTACGGCTTATTCGCTGCACACCGTTCAATGGAAACACCTGCAAATCGCAATTGTACTGTCGAAATTTTAGAAATACTGCAATTGAAACGCAGCAAAAGTGCTCAGGAAATTTAAGTTCTTCAGCCTGAAAAACCCGACGCTGATTCTGGAGGCATCACAACCGCAGAAATGTCGCTGATTTTTTATTATTATTTTTCTAACTTGTCTAATCGATGTTGTCCTGGATGAATAATGTGCGGTCGAACTGACTGAGATCTGCTTTTCACTTTCCTGGCAAGGGAGCAGAAACCAAACCGAAAAGGAAAGAATGTGAACGACCAACGACGTTTCCATTCGTGTGCAGGCCAACGGGGAAGAGCGGAGCTGGGGTGCAGTTGCAAAACAGAGAGTGTGTATGTGTGTGTGTGTGTGTGTGCCGTTGACAGTGACTCAGCTTGGCTTTTGAGAGTTTTAGCTTCCAAATCACTGTTTTTTGTGTGAAAGGAGTGATAAAAAAAGGATTGGCTGCTTTCTTTAATTAGAGGGTAAACACACACATGGCTGTTTTGATATTTGAGTGGAAGGAGAAAAGGGGTGTTTTGCAAATCACATAAAATGAGGACAAAAAAAAAAAAAAGACGCTCCCCCCTCCTCCAAGTATCTTTGGGCGAAGCAGTTCAGATCAACATTATTGTGACATATTACTCTGAAAAAGCTCAGAGGAGATGAGCAAACAACAAGACTTCCCTCCAAAGCCTCCTTCGCCTCTGAATGATTAAACAGCTTGAGAGAGAGAGAGGGAGAGAGAGAGAGAGAGAGAGGGAGAGAGAGAGAGAGAGAGAGAGGCAGAAAGGAGGGAATCCCGATGGTTCCCAATTTTGGTTTCATGTCAGTCAGTTTTGAGTCACCGCTTGTTTGTTTGAGTCGGGGAGACGTTTCGCGAGGGGATTTGGACGTTTCGCACTCATCACCAGCTAGAAAGCGACAAAAGCCCGGCCTGGTTCGCCTGTGGAGTGTTTCTATATCCTGTATTCCCGCCGGGCGGTGGTGGAAATGTTTCGGAGTGTGGTTGAAAAAGTGGAAGGGTCCAGACGTGGTTCGGCTGAGTGATGTCACGGAGCTGCGGGTTTTTAAAGGTCAGGCCGAGTTACTGGATAAATGTCACCGCCACCATATAGACATTTGGGTTGTTTTCTTAATGCGCTGACTGTGTTTACCCTGAGTGCAGTTGTTCTGCACGGCTGTCAGGGGCAGAGTGCAGCTCTGGCAACGCTCCTGCTGAGTGGAGGTTGTCTAGTACTCGAGTGAAAGTTGCGCCGCTCCCAGAGACAGACACCATTAAAGCCGCTCAGGAGCTCTGAGTACGCACTGACTGTTCTCTTGAAAACTAATTAAAAACCCATAAAACTGGGCGCGTGCGCAAAGTTAAAGGCCCACTGAGCAACATTCAGCAGACTCCACTGGCATAAAACGGAATAAATTAGAGACGTTGATGGTTTTAGTTGTGCAAAGTCACTAAAATAAATAAACGTTGTTACTTTTTTTATTAGCCAATAACAAGCATTCATATAAAGAAAAAAATGGGTCCACTTGTTCGGAAGCAGCCATAGAAAAAATGTATGATCAAGTTGCAGATGATACAACTTCCGACTCATCTCATCAGCAAACTAGGACGCCTTAAGTTTTTTTTGTAGTATTTTTTTTGTTTTTGTTTTTGAAATAGCTGAGGTATTTGTTTGCAATACACTTTCTCACCACTAGAGGCTCCCACATCTGACTACATCCGAACTTTTAAAAGATGAGAATTGTTTTTTTTAAATTCTTGACTCGATTCCTTAACTGAAACCCGTTTTATAGTTCCTGCTTGAACCCGGTGACAAAAACAAACGCAAAGGTTACGACAAAAGATTTCCTCGGAAATCAGCGCATGGTCGCGTGGAGAAGTGCATCATGGGAGAGTCCGACCGCGGGGAGATGAAGCCATTAGATGACTCCTATCTTGGAACATCTCGTCAGCGGGAGCTACGTGACACGCTGGGCAGTTCCCCGTGTCCTTCTGACAGTCTGTCTTGTATGCGCTCGTGTCGGATTGTTACGGTGAGGCGGCAACAGCCTCCCACGTCCGCTGCCAAGCTCTTTTCATAGCTGATTAATGATGTCATTAGTCACTGTGCCAGAGGTAATGAATGGCTGGCATTAAGTCTTAACGAGGAAGGTTCCTTCCAGATCTGCATAATAAATCCGGCTAGCCACCGGTACACAAATCAGCAAAAGGCACAGACTCGCCGGGCGAGGCGCTCGTCCCGCCACGCCGACCGAAGGAAAGGTGGAATACAGAGGTTGTCAAATTGGGCCAGCGATTAAAAGCCTCGGGCACTCCAACTTTAACTACAACTGCGCTCGCCAACTCCGCAATCGTTTGGCCGCCTTGGCCGGGGCCGCGCTAGGTGTAAAGTTGTGCCTCGCCGCTCTTTAATCCCGCGGACTGAGTGCACAGTTAAAAGAGCAACCTCTCAACCGAGGGAGCATAAATCCACAGAACGCAGCCGCAGCAGCCGCAGCAGCAGCTACACGCGGCGTCTCCATAAAAAGACAGCCACGCCAGCCCTCCAGCACAAATGAATTTCTACCCCGGCTGCTTTTTCCACGTCTAATGTGCTTCAGTAATGACCCGCGCGTTAGAGTCAGATCCGGCTCAACGCTAATGATCCATTACCGAGCCGCTACTTTCATCCGCGCGGCGCAAAAGGAACAACGTTCTCCGCGAAGTCCGGAGCACAAAAGCCGAGCGTCAGTTGAAAGTGACGGGATGTTTTATTATTTCGCCGGGCTTTGCGTTGAACACTGAGTGTTGGGATGATGGACTGCATGAGAGTGAAACACAGATGGCTGAGATAATAATTAATAGGCGGTTCCATTCAATGAGGGAGAGAGCAAACATCTGACATTCTTGTGTAAAAGAATCCTATAAAAAAAAAAAAAAGAAAAAAAAAAGGAGGCTTCTTCCCCGCAGCGACGGGCGATAACAATGACTTCCTTGTGCTGCCCTACGACCTCATTCCCGCAGTTTCTTTCAAGATAAAGCTGAGCGAGCCTGACAGCTCGTGGTATTTCAGCAGCTCCCCGTCTCTGCAGCAGCAGAAGAAAAGCCGAGACGCGCACGCACCCAGAAAGAAGAAAAAGCAGCGGATGGATGAGTGTTTGGAGCCAAGACAAAGTGAGAAGTGTGGAGGGGAAGGAAGAAAAGAAAAAGGGCAGACTGAGTCTTCCGCTCCGTTTGTGACGTCTCGAGCACCTTTTTGACAGAGAGTGCAAAAAAAAAAAAAAAAGATTCTCCGTGCACAAAGTGCTTTGGCAAGCAACACGGCCGGCTGAAAGCAAATGAAACAAACAAAAATGTGATAAATTCATCGGCGGAGGATTAAAAACACACACACACACACGCCGGCATCTGCTTCCTGTCATCTTCCAAGTTGTTCCAAGAGAAAGAACGAAGCTTAAAGGCAAAAATATCCAAAAGCTGTGACGTTACAGTGAAGCATCACTGTGTAAGTGGGGTTTCACGCACAAACCTTATACCCTATATTGTGCCACAGTTGGCTGCTGTTGGCAAACGATTCTCACAACAACAATGGATGCATCCCTCACACCCTTTCCAGCTCACAACTGGATCACCGTCCACTGAACTGTGACGCTGTTCCCACCTCCAGGTTGCGTCTTTGGGGTGCGTGAAGAGCACCTCAATGTGACGACGTTGCGGGGAAATAAAAGGCGGCGCAGGGTCACTGAACATGTCACAGGTATGAAACTACCAGAATCCTGCTGGACAGTCACGTATCCAGGTCTTTTTAGAGACCATTCTAGTTGTAGTTATCTCTTATCGCCTCCTGGTGGCGAACATAAAGACAACATTTTGTCTTTATCAGCAGGCTTGAAGGTACAGTGTGTAACATTCTGCCATCTAGTGGTCAAATTTTAGATTGCAGCGCTCATTCACTCAACCTCCCCCCTCTCGCAAGCTTGCCAGTGAACTATGGTGGCCTGCGCACACAAACCTGGATACCTTGGTCACCTTCTTCTTCGTTGGGTTATTTGAGGACGCAAGCAAAAACAAAACGTGCCATTAGGAGGGACGGATTGTCCACACCAGGCTTCCTTAGAAATATGACGGTGTAAGATGGCAGCTAACTGGGAGTAAGAGCCTTGCTCTATGTATATTCTTAAATATAAATACCAACCGCTCTAAGGGTACTTTCATTGTACTGTGTGTATACACTATTAATATAATCACGGGCAGTATATTACGTTTTTACCAATATAAAAATCATAAATCAAATTTTACAACACTGGACCGTTCAGGCTGCTACAGTCTGTCCCCCCCTTTTATTTTAATATCAACCAGGAATAATGTGTCTCTATGATGGCCTGCAGCCACTCCCTGTGCAAATGGCACAGAATGCCCAATACTTGCATCCAAACAGGATGTCAACGTAGGTCTATGTGAACAAGTGGACGGCTTCCTGTTTGCAATAACCCGCAGATTTGACTTTCACCAACAGAATAGAGGCCTCTCTCCTGAAACAGACCAAATAACCCCCCCCCCCCAAAAAAAAACAGACGATCCCTGAGTTCGTCCTGACACGTACGGGATACCAACTGGCGTCTTTGGGGAGACACTAACTTGAGGGGGTGAGAGGGATTGGGGAGGGGGGGCGCATCAATAATTAATCATCGTCTGCATGTAAATACTGTGTCCTTTTCCCTCATCAGAGACAAGCAGCGACGTCCGCCGCCTTGATCTGCCAGCCGCTGCCAAGTTCATTTTGGGAGTGATTGCTTTGTTCCCTCTCCTGACGCCTTGGTTGAGAGCGCGCACGCACACACACACACACACACACACACACACACACACACACACACACACACACACACACACACACACACACACACACACACACACACAGGAGGCAAACAGCTGCTTTCCTGGGTCCGCCATGCAAATTGGAACAGTAACCTGCCGCCCCGTCGCTGCAACACCTCCGATGCCGCTTGAGCAAATCTGCATCAGGAGCTCAACACGCCGGGCTGACCAGAGGAGCGCCGGGCGGCCTAGAGGGTCCAGGGGGCTTTTTTCCAGCACATCAAAACATGCGCCGACTCCAGAGTGGCAGTGTCCAGGGTCGGGAAACAAGCTTTTCCTTCCCTCTCAGCCTTTTGTTCTTTCATGACACTGGAGAGCAGAATCCAACCTTAGCGGGGGGAAACCGAACAAGCCTGAAAGGGGTAATTGATTCCAGCGGTTAGGGGAGTTCTGTGGACTCGAGGTGTGTGTGTGTGTGTGTGTGTGTGTGTGTGTGTGTGTGTGTGTGTGTGTGTGTGTGTGTGTGTGTGTGTGTGTGCGTGCGTGCACTCGCAGCATTTTACGTGCAAAGCAAGTGGAGCCGAGCGAGCGGTAAAAGGGCTGAAAAGGTCAACCGGTGTTGCAGCGGGACAGGGTTAGCAGTGCGCAAACAAACAGTCCGGCCAATCAGGCTCCCGCTAATAAAAGACGGCCTCCCCCGGGCGACACCCCCCACGACCCACCCACCCCCTGCAGAGAGGCAGCGGGGTGTCCCTACACCACTCCCTCACCCTGATCTCACTCGCTATTCTACTTTTAGCCGATTGGAAACAGGGAGGGGCTGCTGACATGAAAGCGTCACCCCTGGCGGCGGCGGCGCCCCTGAGGGAAGGGCGTGAAGGGAAAGAGACCCCCCCGCCCTCCAACCCTCCCACCCTACCCACCCCCTGCCTTCTTCTGGTGCGTCCGACTTCCAATTAGCGCTCCCAGAGGGGCACCGCCACGTCCAAAAGCATCACAGCAGCATCCTGGATGTGTGTGTGTGTGTGTGTGTGTGTCTGTGTGTGTGTGTGTGTGTGTGTTGGAGGCGCAGGTCTGGCGACAAAGGCAGCCGATGATAAAACAGACCAGTGGGGAAAGAGTTGGGAGAGAGAGAGAGAGAGAGAGGAAAAAAAAAAAAAAACAGATCCTTTGGCAGCCGCGCATGAAAAATGACCTTAAAATAACGACTCTGACGCAGGTACTGACGGCTATTTCGACTCTAGCTTTTATGTGCCATAGGAGAAGGGGTGGGTAGGGGGGGGGCAGGCAACAAAAAACACACACGCAGGCGGCTGCTGTGACATTTTCACTTAGCAGCCGAGGCGACGGAGCGTTTACCAATCAGACGGAGCCTTTACGGCGGCAGTCGCGCAGGCACGGTTGACTTGCTGGAAGCCAAAGAAAGTCAAGTTCAGCCCTTTTTGCAGCTATGGCTCGTAAACACACACACACACACACACACACACACACACACTCACGCACACACACAGCCGTCAGCCGTCAGTAATCTGGCTTCGGCTGATTTGAGCTCTTCACAATCAATCCACTCGCTAATCACAGCCGCTACCCGCCGCACCGCCAGCACTCTGTTCGCACCCGTCTGCGTGTTTCTTAGCCCCTCCCTGAGATCTGAATTCCAATATTTTTTTTTTTTGCCACCGGGGGCTGAAATTTGAACGAGCGGCATAATCACAATTTGCATGTAATTAATCTTCTCCATCAGTCTCCGCCGGCTTGCTTCTGAACGGCGGGCCTTTTATTCCTCGGCGATCGCCAGCGTTGGTGAAATCTCACCACAATGCTTTTCTATTTAGCGCTTTTGTTATGCTTGTTTAATCAGCCGCGCTCCGCCAACACCCACTGATAAGATAAAGGCACTCGAGCACCTGCAGCAACGTGGGTCGATTGTAAAAAATCTGACTGGTGATTCTGGGGCTTCGTGTTTTCGTTCATTTAGCCTCAAAGTGAGGCGGGGGTTTAGGTTTTGCTTTTTTTTGTTTTTTTTGGGGGGGCGCGGGGGAGGTTTGTTTGTTTTTTATCTCCCTGTTGCACCTGATTAGCTGCTACTTAGCAACAATAACAACAAGCTCCCCTTTTAAAACTCTATTATCCGTTTCTGCAGCATCCCTCCAATGGGACATTTTCCTCCATATGATTTTTCTTTTGTATTTTTTGCTGCACAGTCTACGGGCCTCGGGAAGAATTATAAAAAACACACCACATGGCCAATAAACACCTGCCTGTAATGAAGCGCAAACAACGCACAGCTGATTGAGGTCGGCAGCTGCACGACTTCCGAGTCGTCCGCCCACGACTTTGCGTCGTCTGCCGGGTCCTTCCGTCCTTTCAAAGCCGACCCCGTCGATGAGTGAGGAGGCGGCGGGAGGAAGAAAAGAAAAGAAGAAGCCGGAGGGAGGAGAGGGGGGGGGGCGCTCAAGGCAAGGCGTGAGGAACCTTGACACAATAATTGCAGGCCCGGGCTCACAGAGTGAGGTGGGCGGGGGGGTGGGGGATGGGGGGGGGTCAAATCGGTAAACACCGTTTACGTCGCGTCCTCCCGGCTTGACAAAGGGATGAAAGGAAGCGTCACCACGCAAGTGTGTGTGTGTGTGTGTGTGTGTGTGTACGAAGTCGTACACCCTGTTGGATTCGTCACATTTTCACATTTCTCTTTCTTCCTCTCTCTCATTACACTCCCGCTCCCGCTGACCCGGCCGCGACCCCGTTTGCACACGACGGAGCGCGTCGCATTCCCCAAAGTGGATCCCGGGGCTTTTATTCAGCCGAGTCGCTGCAGGGATGTTTGTCTTTTAGCAGCCTGTCCTCCTCACCTCCTGATTCGAGGGGGGGAAAAAAACGTAGCGGCAGCAGCAGCAGCTGGATCGTCACAGTGCCAAACTGCTGGAATCCAAGACAAAAGAGGTTCAATGCGGTTCATGGTAACCAAGAAGCACAAAGTCATATTTCACATCGAAACCCTTGTTGTTCCCAACCAGAGGGGAAGAGGAAGGACGGAGCTGCTGATCCGTCTTTGTTTGGGACACTTTTGAACT
The DNA here is from genome assembly GCF_046127955.1 of Nelusetta ayraudi. Taxonomy (NCBI): domain Eukaryota; kingdom Metazoa; phylum Chordata; class Actinopteri; order Tetraodontiformes; family Monacanthidae; genus Nelusetta; species Nelusetta ayraudi. The sequence goes on along the minus strand of NW_027466052.1, from coordinate 5,195,957 downwards.
TTTACCTTATTCCCAATTAAATACTTCAATAGTAAATGGTAAATGGACTGCGCTTATATAACGCTTTCTACCACCTTCACGGTACCCCAAAGTGCTTTCCAATGGTCTCTCATCCACCCATTCACTCACACACTCATACACCAGTGGGTGGCTACTGCCATGCAAGGCGCTGCCAGCCTCATTGGGAGCAATATAGCTAATGTAGCCCAAGGACACTTCGAAAAGGTGGACAGTTGGAGTTGGGATTTGAACTGCCAACCCTTCGATCATCAATTTGCGACCCACTGAGCCACTGCTGCCCAAGCACAGTTACTTCAATAGCAGCTTAGGGTAGTTTTTGGTAGCTTGTGACCTGTTGCTGCTGCAAAATGGGTTTTAGGCGTTAAAGCTAAAAAGTCCTTTTAATCATTTTATTTTGAAAATTATGCTGACGTGGTCTCCTGTGATGGTTACTTTTTTTTTTTCCAAGCAGGGAAAAATGAGCAAGCTGTGTCAAGCTGCTGTGGGGCCTGAAGCACCATAATGTTCTCGCACGGCCTCGTAGATACGGCTTGCCCGGCTCATTTCCAGCAAGAAGAGGAGACGGATTGCAGATAACAAGAGGCGATGACTTGTGTCGGGAACTTCCTGTCGTATTTAACTTCCTGCTGCTCCTGAAGCTCAAAAATCTGCACGGGTCTGCGGAATCGTCACCTGGCCGAGGTTGCACCTAAGTCACGGCATCCTGTTGGCTTATTCTCTTCTCCAAGGTGGGATGAGGGTTTGCCTCGATTACTGGAATGAACGTGACGTTCAAAAACTGCGAGACACTTGGTGTAAAAACCTTTTGTGTAAAAGGTTTTTGCTGCTCCGCATACTTGAACTCCACTGTTTCTGTCGGCTCCTCTGTAGCTGGAGGATGATCCAGTTACATTTTATATTACAAGGATTTATGATAAAGTGAATTTATCTCCTCGGCATTAGCGAGAGCCTTTCTCTGCAGTGTGTATATTACGCTGACAGCGCTGCTCCTCTTTATCTTTCAATTGTGCGCCAACTCAAGTGCTTCTTGATTTGTACAAGAGAGTCGCATCCAGATATGTTTGTACATTTAAAAAAACAAAAAAAACACAACCCTTTGCGCTTTCACGGATTTCACAAAGCCGCTGCGGTTTTTGTCACGTATCTCCGGTCCAGCAGGAAATGGCTGCGGCTCCTGCTGGTGCAACGATACACTTCAAACATTTGAGAGTCTGTTTGTGTTAGAAATATTCTTGCAGATATCGGCTTCAGCCTCGGAAAATCCCACTAATTCTAAAGCTCCGGGCGACACTGCAAGATGGGAAAGTTTGGGGCTCCTGCTGCCGCTTGCGGTTTGGACAATGTGGAGCAGAAACGCAGTCTGTCCGGAGCCGCTCCCTCTGGCCGACGTGCACTGAGATTCAACTCAGCGGCCCTGCTTTGTTCCCTTTGCGCGTTACTTTGTGCAACAGCTCTGAAAAGTTGCATCCAAGTGCTTTGAGTCACTTTCAATTTGAAGAGATGCTGGCCACATCTTGGTCCTGCATCTCTGATGTTTCCTCAGGCTGAGTTTTGAGATACTCATTTTGTCTAGATAAACAACCATATCGCAAAAGGAGATATTACATTATACTTGCATTATAGTATATCATTTTATTATGCTTACCCTGCTGAAACACATTGGTCCAGTCTTTTTTTTTTTTTTTTTTTAATCTGAGTAGCCATGCCAAAATAAAGGCTTTTTTGATTTTGTATGTAAAACAGTTGCCTTGGATTTTTCAGCTTCTCATCCTGCACTTCACTCGTACACTCCCCGTTTTTTGTCCAAGGATTTAACTGAATCTGTCAGTTTCTATGAAAACACCCCAACCAACCCTCTTCTTTTTTCTTTCCTTACATTATACTTGCACGTTTGTCTCAGTGCGCCTCACTCTCTGCCTTCAGCTGTCTCACGTCAGCCTTGTTTACTTTGCCTGCGCGCTGAAGCGCGTGCAGGTTTCTTAACGACCCGTCGCCTCCCTGTCATTTCAGGATGAGGACGGGCGGCGAAATGAATCCATTTAACAACGAAGCAATATTGTTTGCGGGCGTCGACGACCCCGGCATCGGCCAGGCCTGTTTGTGAAGCTGCAGTTCGAGGGGCTGCGCACGCGCGCAAGCCCATAACGCAAGTTTCTCCTGATGCCTGCGCTCATAAATATAGAGTGATGGAGAGAGATCTGGGGCGAAGCCAGAAGGCATCCTGAGCTCTCAGTGGGGGGTCTGCTACCTCTGATGGAGGAGGAGGTGGAGAGGGTTCTTCTGTTGGCTGCCACTGGAGCGATGGACCAATGGCAGCACGGCAGGCGGGCGGAGGGAAGATGGCAGGAGAGGACGGAGGGCGGGAAGAAGACGCTGCTTGAAAACACACATCTGTGTCAGTGAGGGCGTCTGAGGACGGAGCCTGGTGGAATGAGGAAGCTGTGATGCTGCGCGGGAGTTTGATGGGACCTAAACGGAACGGCCCGCTTTGATTGGCGATGGAAAACTCTCCCGCTAAGTCTGAGTTAAGACAGCTGCAGAGCTCAAATTCCATTGACTGCAACAAGCTTTCAGGCTCCCAGCTGAAGAACGCAGCCCGGGCACCGGGAGGCAAAACGGCAAATATTATTCATGGGAGCGAGAGCGAGGAGGAGGAGGAGGAAGAAGAGGAGAGATGGAGGGACTGAGAACCAGCAGCATTTCCATATTGAAATCAGCCGGTGTGAGCAGAGGAGCAACGTTCCCGCTGCAAACTGAACCCAGTCTCCTGAATTCAGGAAGCCACTTATGAGGCCAAATTGCATCGAGACTTATCCACTTGTGTTTGTCAAAAGCAGATGCGTATATACATACATATAGATGTATGTGTGTGTGTACACACAGACACACACTCTTGCTGGAACTGCCGTTTAAGAACAATTTACAGAAGAACACAGAGCAGAAAAAAGCAGTGTGGTTTTTCTTTTCACCTACGCTTCTGAATGGGAAATGCAGTGTGTGTGTGTGTGTGTGTGTGTGTGTGTGTGTGTGTGTGTCTGTGTCAGATGTTCATTAAAACTCCTCACCTCTGTATCTTAACGAAACAAAACAAGAGTAACTGTGCTGCCACACAAGTTCAGACTTGCAATTCATCTGATTCAATTTTCTCTCCAAGTTACGGACCCAGTCTGGGAGGCTGTGAGTCCACACAAGAGCACAAAGGGAAAAAAAAGAAAAGCAAAAGAACCACTGGAGATTTGCTGAAAGTGACCATTAGTTAATGTGTCTAGTCATTTAGAAACTTTGAAACAATGAGCTCAAAGTCCAGTAAAACCAGTTCAGCAGCCCCTCAACATCAGCTAAAATGTAGGCGGTTTCTTCCCGACGTGCGTGTTCTGCTCCAGCGGGTTCACCCACCAATTTAACACCAAATCATGTTCATCTAGAAACAGACCTGAACGCTGGAAAACTTGCAGCGCTCCCAAAAAGTCAAGTGTTCTACTTTGAACAGGTACATTATGAGGAACTGGCTTGGCCTCGGCCAGCACTGCGATAATTACTCCCACCTTTGACGTCCCTCGTCTGGCATTTGTTCACCCATTTGACAACATCTGGTTGCAACTAGCCGAGCCGTTCCGCTGCGTGCGGCTGTGGAATGGCATTGAGCGCTGTTCTAGAAATACAATCTGAAGTCCTGCTTTCAGAAAAAAAACCCAACCAAACGAAAAACGAATCTGGCTCTCGACGCCCAGAGATCGGAGGATAACGAGACTTTTGAAAAAAAAAAAAAAAAAAAAAAAAAATCCTTCGACTCAGCAAACACCCCAAACATCCCTGAACTCCCTGCGGTAATCTCCCAGAGGTCAAAGCCGGCGCAGGGAGCAGATCGCTGGTGGTTCATAGCTGACCTTATTCTCCTCTTCCCGGCAGCCGCCGGGTTGGAATCGTCAGCGGCGGCGCCGCGTCGGGCTGCAGCTGGCGTGTCAGGACGCACGGATGCCGAGCGCTAATGAACATTAGCCGACTTGCAGCTGGCCCGAGGCATTGAGATACACCTCGGGCGGCTGAAGACGACTTCATCCCCTCTCTGGGAAGTTGTGGGCCTGGCAGGTGTGAGGGCGACACCTGAGTCTGGAGGAGGACGGAGGGAGAGGCGGCTAACAAGTGGACAAAGACGTCCAGCCGTGAGGCGTGAAGCGGTGTGTGTGTGTGTGTGTGTGTGCGTGTTGGAGGGAAGAGATTTACGGGGCGGCGCAATCTGCACTAAAGCCGGCGTGCCGGATTATTATGGGGAGCAGGTGGCGACGGAAGACAAGGCGAGGAAGAAGTGGCGGGGAAAGGCGGCAGATGGCGTGAAGAGGAGCAGCAAAGATCAGATGAGGCCGCTTTCAAAGGACGTCTTGCTGCTGATTCACGACGGCAACCTCAGGAGAGGGGTCATTGTTTCCACGCGGCAAAATCGATCGAGCACGAAGAGCGGCGGCGACGCAATAACTGGAGGAAAAGTTTAAGAATAATTCAAACTGATTTTGTTTTGTTGTGTTTCTTTTTGGTTCTTTTGTGCCCTTTGTATTACTGATCCTCCAGGTAATTGGAGGATTGTTCACTAAAGGCAAAAATAAGCCTCGGCTTCTCCTTTTACCGTTTACAGAGAGGCTTATTCTTCGTTTTGACCACGCTGTTGTTGTTTGTACGGTTTCCTTTTTTTCTTGCAGTTGATTGCACGCAATTTCAATCTTGTGCATTGTAAACGAAAATCAAACATCCTATCATTCATTCACGCATTCATGACTTGGGGACGTTGGATCTCTGCGGCCAGAGAACGAAGTGATGAACACGCAGGAAAAAGTGTGTTTGGATTAGCATCAGTGCGACTGAAGTGGAGTAGCGCACTCAGGGTAAAAAAAAAAAAAAAAAAAAAAAAAAACGCAGAGTAAAACGCAAGGTTGACTCGGATATTTTATGGATTAAACACGGATTAATTTCTTGAAATCCCCGCTCGGGGCAGAAGCTCTCACGCAAGGCCAGCTGCCTCGGCACTTTCATCCCATTCATCTTGGACTCAAACAAACACAATCTAAAGACTGCGGCGTCCGACCGCTGCTACACAAAGAGCCGCAGGTCGCCATTATATCCGCACTTTCTCCCCGTCCAATCAGAGGTGGCTCGACGCAGCTGGAGAGCCGCTGCCGCTCGGATAGCTGCGTGCTAATCCATTAGCCACCTGCTTCAAGACGGCGGGAGTTCCAGCCCCCGAACGAGTTTCCGTGGCGTCTCTGCTGGCTGCAACAGGGGAGCGCCAGTCCAAATTCATCCACGCTGTTGTTCCTCAGCTTGTTATTTTTTTTATAGCCGAGTGACTCATTTTTGTGAGTCTCTCTTGTTTTCGTAAATGATTTTTTTCTTTTCCTCGGGCGCAGACGGGAGATTATTATGACCTGGCAAAACCATCTCGGCTTCTAAATAACATTTTCTTAAGTGATTAGAAGCAGCGAAACAAAACTCATCCCCCGGGGCTGCAATGCCAGCATTACTTCCACGACATTTTCCCTCTATTTTGGGTCACATTTATTGTTTTTTTCCCTTTTTTTTTTTTTTTTTTTTAAATTGCTCCACTGTTGCAGTGTCTCTGCGTTCAGCAGCCGCACTTCGAAAGACGGCGCAGAGGTGTTCAACATGAGAGGCTGCAGCAGGCAGTCTCACTTAACCAGCGTGTGGCGAGTGTGTATGCGTGTGTGTTTAAGATTTAAAGCTCCCTGCTGAAAGACTTCGTGCCTTTGTGTGTGGAAGGGGCGGAGCATCAAAAGCCGCTCCATCAAAGTCCTGGAAAACACTTCTGCCGCTCTGGACCCCGGAGACGATTCCCCTTCTCGGCTCCGGGCCGGACCCGGGACGCAGCGCTTTCATTTCACCGTTGGCTGCACATGCGTGCGCACCTTCACAGATGAGCACAGGCCTCTCCAATCCATCCAGGTGTTGGTAAATAATCTGTGCAGAACAGCTGATCCAAATCGAGCCCGCCTGCGTTTTACAAAACCTTCACTTTTGAGGGCTTTGTTTTTCATGTATGCATATATTCATAGAGCCTGTGGGTATCCGGTGTACTTTGTCATTTTGCATTCAGCTATTTTGTCTCAGGCATCTCTTGATTTAGACGACTGTTTGTGATGCTCCGTAATCAGACGCTGGTTCATTTCTGAACGCACAACTATCAGCCGGACGCTAATTATTTAATCGCTAGACGCCTTCTCTCCGTGTCCTTTTCCTAAGCAGCAGGGAGCCCTGTTCCATCGGGCGAACGTAGCTCATTTGTAAAGCAGCAGGGGGCCCTGCCGGGTAGCGTACCGTGGTCTAAGATGATCAGCTGCGCGCTGGACTGGATGTTCCCTGCGTCGTTCTCGGCCAGGCACTGGTAGAAACCCTCGTCGGACTTGACCAGACCCAGGACCTGCAGGTTGTGCTCCTTCTGCATGACGGGAAGCAGAAAAAGACAAAATAAATACATTAAAAAAAACTCCTTAGGTCCTTTATCATGTTGTAAGTGGTTAAAAAACTCAACGGCCCCCGTTCCAAATTAGCTTACGATTATTTTGAAGTAGTCGCTGGGGATGACGGCGTCTCCGTTCTTCACCCACTTGACGGTGGGAGCCGGGGAGCCGGACACCTCGCACTCGAAGATGATGTCCATGGACTCATGAGCGTAAATGTTGGCTGGCCGTTTGACAAACTGTGGGGGAACTGTTGAACGAGACAGAGGAGTTACAGGATGTTGAGAAAAACAGATAATAAAAATAAAGGTTCATTAAAAAAAAAAAAACTGATTAAGAAATAACAGGCAGGATGTTGTTGGCATCCACCAACCAATTTATTGAAACTGAGTGGGTCCATCACACTGATAGGCCCTATATTATGAAAAATCAATAATAATAATAAGAAGAAGCATTGAAGACAATCCATCTTCACTTCACTTCTTACGTCTTAAAATGCATGCATCTGGAGAACACCCCGTTGTGATGTCACAAAGGGCATCGGTACCTCACCGACACATCTGTCAGCCAGATGTTGGTTCCGCCCACTGAGACAGACCGCCATTGTTTTTGCCCAACCTACAAACACAGTGGAGGTCCAAGGAGGGATTGTTTTTTTCAGCAGGTGGCTGCAAACAGAGGGCTAAACATGCTGCTCTGAAGAGCCTGAGGGTCATGAGGCTGCTCCACTGGACTTCACCGGCAGAAAACCAGTGGAAATGGTGGCCTGGCTTCCCTTTGACTGACACGCTGCCCGTTAAGAGGTAAGACGGAGCAATCAGCCCGGTCCGAGAGAGCCCGGTCCAATTATCTCCGCACACAAACAGGGACCTTTTCAGGAGATGGCAACACGTCAAATATTGGAGTTGAGAAAACAAGAGGGAGGGAGGGAGGGTATGATAACCTAACCTTTTTATTATTAAGGTTAAAAAGAACAGCAGCAGCAGCAGCAGCAGCATTCACTTTGGTTGCGGTGCTGAACTAGCCGAGTCGAGCACTTACAGATGGCGGCCGGTCGGTAATGAGGGCCAGATAGGAGTTATTTGATCTGCAGAGGCGATACAGCGCCTCATCAATCTGTCCTGGAACAAGGTCACCGGGAGCACGGCGCTCAGGCAGCGTCCTCCCGCTATAATTGGACTGTACGTGAGACTGTGTGTGTGTGTGTGTGCGTGTGTGTGAGAGAGAGAGAAGGAGGATGTGCATGCAGCTGTGTATGAGGTTTAAGCTAACGTTCCCCTGCTGGTGGACTCGGCTACGGCATCTTGTTAGGGTCTATTTTGCAGCCGCCGACGCGAGGCTGATTGGTTATTAGCGGCGGTGGGTGGCTGTTAGCGGCGGTGGGTGCATTAGGCTCTGCCTCCGCCTCGGCCGGGGCCAAGTCTCCGTCAACTGCTCGATGTAGCCGCGGCTAATTTGCCCCCAGTTAGCAGCTCAGGTGGCGTCTCCCCCGGGTGAGAGGAACATCAAGACGGCCAAATTACTGCTTCAAAAGGAAACACACACACAGACGCAGTTGTCGAGCAATGGTTCCCGGTGACGACACACCCACCTGCTACAGGAAGGCTATGAGGAACGTGTCTGTGCTTTCAACCGCGACCTTAAAATGCACTTTGCTCGGCCCAAACAGAGCGCGTGCGGCGAGGGTGAGAGGAGAGGTGCGAGCGGAGCCATGTGTGTGTGTCAGTGTGTGCTGACGTGACGGAGCGCGACAATGTGCCTTCAGAGCTGTCTGGTGTTGTGACACACGGTCACCTTTGGAGGAAAACTGCCGCTCTGCTGTGATTCAGTCCATCAGCAAAGTCAAAATGCATTAAAATGTTTGTAATGGAAAATGCTGTGGTTTTTTTGTTTTTTTTTGAAGAGATTGAGATTTTAACTAGTTGGAAACACCAGTCCAAAAATATCAGCATTTAGCCCTCTGTTTACAGCCTCCAGGGTCTCAGTTCCCTGCATAAAAGAGCGCTTTGTGACATCACAAAGAGCTGATTTTCAAAAACGGAGCATTTTTAGCCCAAAACGGAACTACAATTTTCCTCAATTGTGGGGAGTTGGAGGAAGGTCTAAAAACACAAAAAATGTAAAACATCTTACAGTGAATTTTGCTTAATAAGGGACTTTGTAAAAATAACAAACAAAACCGGTTTTGTGGGGGGGAAACAAAGTCGTGAACAGGCTCGAAGCGCAAACTGAGACTGCAGTTCTTTCCGGGTGCAAGGAAGAGTTTTTCCCGAGGCGGATCAGCCTGGGGAAATAATTAAACCCGGCCACGGCTTCTCTAATGAGTATCTACACTTTGCTGCGAGCTCCTGCGAAGCCATCGCCGGAGAAGACAAAGATGTTGACGCCTGCCGACAGGATCGATCCATTACTGTCAAGACGGCCGTCAACACACTGGGTGTGTGTGTGTGTGTGTGTGTGGGTGGGTGGGTGTGTGGGTGTGAGCTCCCTGGCGTGTGAGCTGTGAGTAATGTGTTCCAGAGTGTGGCTTCCCTTGGATATTTGCTCCTGGTGGCTGTGCGGCAGAGGCAGGTGGATTTTCTCCGGCGTGGCGGTGGCGTACAGTGGAGACGTTAGTGAGTCGGCGCGCGTGCACGTGCACGTGCGCGCGGCTAAATTGCAAGCGAGTATGAATCATGTCAAACGCGCGCGGATACATTTCTCCTCTCATTATTACCGGGGCTATATGCTGTGCACCCGCGTGCAGCCGTCCTCGGTGTGTCTGCAGGCTTCCTATGCATAACGCATGAGTTCGGGCTTCTCCAGTGCGCCAGCGTGTGTTTTTCAACATCCAACGGCGTCTCATCTGCGCATGTTTGTTGAGGCGTGCGGGATTCTGCATTGCGTCACGATATGCTTCCGTCAGTGTAGATTTATATATAGATGAGCGTGTTCTTTAAAGTGCAGCACTGTGAGTACGGGATGGAATGTGTGTTTAACCAACATTGTCTTCCACTGTCACACATCCTCTACTCAGAACATGAACCTTTTAAGATGACAGTGCTTCAAAAATGTAGCTGAATCATTTTGAAAACTAGTTGTTTTGAGACCTTTTTGAATGGTACATTTTAAGTCTGTGCAACATTATTATTTACTTCTCTTCACTTTTTTGGTTTGCAAATATTCATTTGTGTGTACAAAACAAATTTTTATTTATTTACAAAATTCATTTCAGTTGGAACTTTTGATTTTTGTGCGACTCAGTCTTTCTTTTTCTGTTTTTTGTTTTGCTGTTGCAATAGTTTAATTTTCTGTGATAGCTGGAAATTGTTTGTGGCACCCGGGAGCCCAGGACAAATTTCCTCATGGGGACAATAGAAGTGTATTGCGCTACATTTCCTACCGTTAGAACGAAGGCTCAACTCGGGAGTCAAGTGAAGAAGTGAGCTTAAAGTGGCTGCTGGCTGCTTTGGGTTTGACTCCCGGGGTTTTTAAACAGCCACATTTCTTCCCCCGACCCCCTTCGTGACTCTTTATCTTCCCCTAACTGGCCATCTATCTCTTCATCATTAGCCCCTCCCCCAGCCATCCTGACGGACATGCACCATTTTCTCCAAATGGAGTTCAGACATTTGGAACATATTGGAGTGGGCAACGAGCAGAAACGGCTAAATATACCCATAAAGATGAAGGGGGTGAGGGGGGTGGGCTTTCGAAACTCAGCGGAGCGTGACGCATGTGCAGGGTGGTGTGTGCATGTGCATGTGTGTGTGTGTCTGTGTGTGAGAGAGAGAGTGAAAGGAGAGGGATCTCACTGAATTCAGCGAGTCTGACGACCATCTTTAATTGCCTGTTTGCAGTTTGCGGTATGAACGTGCAAGGCCAAGTTTCCCCGAAGAAAGCAGAAAAATTACTTTGAAATTCTCTGCCACCAATCTTTTGCAGCCATCGTGACTCCTCTCTGCTCCTCTCCACCAGCACAAGTGCCTCACAACCTTGGCAAAATAGCATCTAGTGGTGTCGTCTTTATTTTTTTAAATTTTTTTTCAAACATCGGCAGGCTGCATTTTGATGTGTGTTTTGATTTCAGACGCGACGCAAAATTCGCATGGGTGCAACTAATGCACAGATGTTGGCAGGGGAAATGTTCAGCAGCAGTGGCAAAAATACACTGAGAGCAAAACAGACATTTCACAAAGAGAGAAATCTTTGAAATGATGCGACATTCCTTGAAAACTAATGAACGGTTTACATATGCACAAATAAGCAGCCGTTTACACAGAGACTGAAAACCACACATTTTCGAAAATTCTCTAAAGAAAAATGTTTTTACATGGAGCCGTATAAAAAAAAATCCTGTTTACACGGATACGCTGGAAATGACTGAAAGCCATGTAGTACCTATGCCAGGCCTGGTGTGGTGCCACAAGTTCACACCCTGAATGCCGAAGAAGAAAAAGAAGAATAGCGTGTGTAAAGAAGCAGCAGCTCGATAACTACATTAGCACCACAGAGAACAGAGAGAACGAATGATCCAAAAAAACTTTTCAAACTCATCCACCCTGAGGAGCGTTTTCGAAAAAGTGCGGTTCCAGTGAAAATGCTGGCTTTGTGTAAACGGGGCCTTAGTCAACTGTGGCTTTAAATTGAGTAATAATTGTCTTTTTTTTTGAGTAACATTTGCTCAATGAGCAGGTATTTGGCTGCAGCCGTGACCAGAAACTGAATTTCCCTCTCTGCATTTCAGCCCGTGTTTTCTTATAATTAACGGTTTGAAAAACACAACATCCCCCACTGGAGTGTGTCCCGACTAGCTGCTTCGTCTGGCAACAACCACACAACTCTTCATCAAAGAGAAATCCAGCAGCGGCAGCGACACAAAAGAAAGAGCAGATGCACAAAAACCAAGCAAATGCAAAAAAGCAAACCCCCCCCAAAAAAACAACATTATTATGACAAAGAGGGAGAAAGAGAGTCGGCGAGAGAACTTTAATGTCAGTTCTTCAGGGCTGGTATCATCTCAGCAGCCTGCAGCTCAGTGGAGAAGCTTTCATACTGAATCCAGATCATCTTCCAAAGCAGGGCCACAGAAAGGTCAGTGGCGAGTCCTGCTGTGAGCTTTGTTTAAATAAAACCCCGTCGGGTCCGCAGAGGACTTCTGGCCCGGGTTGACTTAGAGCTTCAGTGGCAGCGCAGGAATTAACTGGACGGGGGACAAAACTCGAGTGATGCCGATGAAAGTGGCGAAAGGCTGCAAACCACAAGCTCTGCCGCTGTGATTGGTGCACATTGGGGCTCGTTGCTGCGCGAGTTTTAAAAGCCTTTTTTTGGTCCACACAGCCGAGTTCAAGATTAATGTCAGCTTTATGTCAGATTTCAAACAATCCAAATATGAAAGAGCTCGCGGGCCTTTGTCAGCCTGGCCGCCGTCCAGTCAGCAACACCGAATTCAACAGTCGTTCTCGGAGGGGAGTGCAGGGGGGGGTCGGAGGCTGTGCTCCGACTGCACTAATTACCCCTCCTCGCCTTTCCAAAGATAACAACTCTGCTCCTAATCCCGGCCAAAACAAACGGAATTCGCAGCGACGCAAGAATACCGGCAGATGCGAGCGTGAGCGACATGATGACCAGTCAGAGGCTTCAGCTTCTCGGCCAGGAAGCGGTTGGATGATCATGATGATGATGATGATGTTTGCGGAACGCTGACGGGGCCAGAGAAGCTTCCAGGTTGATTTAAATTTGGTGCAGGTGCCAACAGATGCGCAAACTGGAGACTTTTTTGTCTGAGTTTTGTTAGCTTGGAGATTCTGACTATTATTTTTCTGCCAAAAAATGAAAGACAAAAGTCTCAGACAATTGGTTTTACCCCTGACTGTTATCTCATCACTGGATAAATGATGCTGTTCGAGGCGGTTGGTCTATTATCGGTAGGATTGCAACTGGTGCCATTGCGATCCTTTTTCTTCTTTTTTCCTCCTCAGAACTTCCAGTTTGCTGTTGGATCAAATCTTCCTGCCTGACTCCTTCAGCGAGGGGCCGTGCCGGGTTGCCATAGCAACGTGGACTGATTGACGGCAGAGAGGTGCAGGAGAGAGCTGGGCCCCGAGGCTCGTCGCCGATTAGACGAGATTACACAGATGGGGGGAATCGAGATTGGCAAATTTTCGAATGGTCAACTTCCCAATGAAGGCTTTCAAGCAACGTACAGACCATATGTGCTTATGTTCCCAAGGCTCATTAATATTTTCGGTGAATTCTCTCACTGTATCCTTGTGTTGTGATGAGCCTCAGCGCCGATGGCCCCGTTGATGTATATTGGTGACGGCGGCTCCAGTTAATTTGCAAGTCTAAGGAAGAGCTTGCCGGCTCCAAATGTCACCCGTGAATAATAAAACTCTGGAGTGGGAGCGCAGACCTCTACCTCTTCACACTTAATCATTTTTTTTTTTTAATCTCGCAACCACTAATGGATGGGCGTGTCTCATTTGCTATTCTTCTCACCTGTGGCATTTGGAAGAAGTTCAAGTTGAGGCCGAGTCAATTTTCAAAACAGAGCAGCAACGCGGATACTTACACAACTGGAGTCGTGTCACAACAAATGCTTACAAACACTGACTTTCAGTTAGTCCCGTCTCACACAGGGGGAAAATAAATAAAAAAAATCACCCCCAGCTGGTTGATCGGGTCTTGGGTGCTGAAAGTGAAACGTGGCAAAGCACTCAGCCGGTGTTTAAAGTTCCTTGTTCTGAGAGGAGGCGCTGAACCTCGGCGTCGAGGCGATGACAGGCGCCTCTTTAAAAGATCAGAGATGTGGGAGTTTGAGTGTCACAGCAGGTCAAGGCGAAGACGCCGCTGACGAAGCCGCGGCCCACCACTCACACCGGCTGAAAAGAAGCGACTTCCACCGAGCAGATGCAGCAGCGAAGCTTCGAGGTTAATCTGGCGAGACGGAGAAACACGTGTGCGTTCCCCCGATGCAAATGTGTCTCTATCTGAAATGTACACTAGCTGTTTTTTTCCCCCTCAAAATACTCCTCAGGTAATTGGACACACTGGATTCAGTTGAATACCTCCGTCTATGAAAGTGAAAAAAACACGGCTGGGTGTTGCTTTTTGTTCTAGTCGTGCTCATTAAACGGAAAGTTTCTTTTGATTTCATCCGGGAAATAATTGCACACTGTGACGGTTGTGTGTGTGTGTGTGTGTGTGTGTGTGTGTGTGGTGGGGGAGGAACTGGAAAATGTCGTACCAACATAAAGACAGACAGAAATAGCTGTGAGATCCTATCACGTCTGTTATTCTTCCACACGTCATTTACGACAACTTTCCCAGTCCTGGAAAAAACCCAGAAACACACACTAAAGCTCGACAACAAATCCCTTTGCAGTCTTTCTCACTGATACGCTAATAGTCGCAGCAAAGACCTCGACTCTTGTTAAGTTGCACTTGCGTCACTTTGTATTTGTACCGAACATATTTGACGTCTTTGTCTATTTTTGACTGTTTTTATGGCCAAACGCGAAGCTAAAGGCACTCATTCCGACTGCGTTTACGAATCTCCACTGGCCATACGAAAGAAATTAAGCCTTTACGGGGGGGGCGGGAACTTCCTGCGTCGCAGGCACGGCGCATGGAAAGAACAATTAAGTTGAGGAGATGACAGCTTGGGGCCAGGATGGGCGAGGGCCACCGACTCCCGGCCCTGTAAAACTGGGAACGTGCGTGGCGTTCCTTTGCGGGGGGAACTATTTCTGTCCTGCAAACACCCGTGGACCGAGTGCAGGTCTGGGTGTTGCCCCCGGTGCCCCGCACCATAATCAGAAGCTGCTGCCTCCGCTGGCCTCATTAATCCTGCTGCCAGCTCCCGGAGAGGGTTGGGATGTCAGAGCAAAGTTGCGCCGAACAAAACAAACAGAGAGCGGTGCAAGTGGCGGGAGGTGTAGGAGGGGGGAGGAGGTGAACACTGTTGTTTGGGTCGTGACGTTCTGGAAACGGCGCCGCCGCGACTTTCAACTCACCCTCGACGCCAGACTGTGTTTGCGCAGATAAATTGCGAACTCCTCCTTTAAAGGCGGCGCTCCTGCCAGACACCGTTTGCTTATTTATGACTGGCTGACGTTATCGCTCCTTCACTTCACACTGCGGAGGGCACGCTATGTTTTTTTTTTTTTCCCGGGGTGGAGATATAAGCGCAGAAGAACATTTAACTGCTGGGTCAACCTGGAGCAGCGTTACATCTGGGTTACGCAGCGCAGAGTTATTGTTGTTGTTTTGGAATGGGTCTGAACGGCCTCGCGACCTTGTCTCCACAAGAAAGTTCAGACAACAAAAGGTTTCCAGTCTAAGATCCGCAGACAAACCGCGGAGACGGACGACATTAGCACTTCTTAAAAGTTGAGCAAAGACATCTCGGTGTTGGGCAGCTGGATGCTTTGGGGAGGGGAAGAAAATTTCCACCTAAAAAAAACCTCCTCAACCAGAAGGACACGAGGTCAGACGAAGGCCACGTCTGAACCTCTTGAGTTCAAATGTTCCGCGAGTTTCTGAGACGTCTGCTTTGATGTTCCTCGTTTGGCGTGACAGCTTCACGTCTCACGGAAACGAGGCGGAACGCCGCGATCCGATTGGTCGGTGCGAGATCTGTCGTCCCACTTCTGGTGCCCGTCGGTGAAACCAGGCGACCCTGAAGACTCTCTGCCGCCCTTCACTCCACTTACACCTCCAGCCATGTGAACACAACAACAACAACGGCGACGACAGTGTGAAGGGGAAGTTAAGACGAGGCGACCCGCCGCTCCGCCGCTCTGTATGCATGGCTGCGCCAGAACGCCCCCCCCCCGCCTTCCTTTAAAGGGGAGATCGGGCTGCATGACAAACAGCGGCGCTATCTACAGGCGCAGACTTTAAATACGCTCCAGCAGATCGAAATCCCCGGCTGACTGGAAATGTCCAGTGTTTATGGAAAGCCTCTGGGCATAAACACAACTCCTCCACGAAAGTGCCACCAAAGGGATCCAGCGGTGTCTCAGAAGTCACGCGCAGGACAAAAATGTTTTGTTGTTCTTGCAGAGTCAGAACACACCATGATTTAAATCAGGCTTCTTTTTTTTTATTTTATTATGCTTTCACGGACACAAACTTCTTCTGGAGGGAATGAAGTGACCTTTTCAGAGTCAAATTCGATATCAGGGGAGCGAATCACAACCCCCCCCACTTGGTCCCTCTTCTTTGTGAGTCTTGAATGAGGCGAATACAATTAGGCACAAGAGACGGGGGGTGGGGGGGGGGGGGGTCTAATCACAAGCGTTTCATCGAGTTACAATGACGACGTCTTTCAACAATTTTACCAACGGGTGTCGATCAATCCTCCCCAGTCTGGTGGAGTCGGAGGCTGGTGGAGGTCGGGTGGGACCCTGGGGGGATTTCAGCAAGACGGGCTTAGGGGCGGAAGTGGGGGGCGGGGGGGGACGTCCTCCGGCGACCTGATCCGATTTCCCATTACTGTCTGCTCTAATCACAGCGAGAGGCGAGATGTGATGAAAGGTTGTTGGAGGAGTGATGAACAGATGGGGGGTAAAAACTGTGTGTGAAAGCCTGGGGGTGTTTTTTTGTTTTTTTTTTGTTTGTTTATTTGTTTTTTTGAACCCGCCACTTGCAAAGTTATTTACGCGCAGCCAGTTCTGCTGACGGGCTCCCGTCCCGACGCACCAGACGTCTGTGCGTTGGTGCTTTGTTTTGTCAGCGACAAAGTCTGACGAGGGAAGACGATCACTCGGTTCACAGTAGGAACTTCATCATAATGGCCATGGTCATCGACCGCCTCTCCAGCTGCGTTTCCATTACCCCTAGAATAGCGCAAAACCTAAATATCCCAATAAAAACTGGTAATGCAAACAACTAAAACTTGGAAAAACCTCTAAAATGTCACTGAAAGGTTTTGACGCTCTCATGAAGTGGTTTTCCAGACGTATGGATATAGAGGCAAATCGCAAAAGTGTCATGGAAACACCTTCTTCGCATTTACTGCGTCACCGGACGTGACGTACGGGGGTCGCGTGACCAGTTCACGTGAAAAGAAAAAATGGCGGGTTATGTTTGGATGGAGGAGACGGAATATTTTTTACAAGCGTGTAAAAAAAAATTTCTGTCTCCAACAACCATTCTTGACAGCAAACAAACAATTTTGCGGGACAAGATTTTACGAGAATTACGGCTGATGCACTTCACACCATTTAACAGGGAACACCTGCAATTTGCAATTGTATTTTGCCAAAATGTCATTTCTATTTTGCGAAAAACGCAGCTACTGGCTCCTATCGTTTACTCAGACAGTTTTTCAACTGAAGAGTCTTTGAGCTCATCGCGCTGGTTGTTTTGTTTTTTTTTGCTTTGCTTGTTGGAACAGGCGTGTCCCATAAAATCTGTTTTATTTCTCTCAAAACCACACACACACACACACACACACACACACACACACACACACACACACACACACACACACACACACACACACACACACACACACACACACACACACACACTCTCGCTTTCCTTTTCCATTTCTCGTTTTTTAATTTGACAATTCTTAATTTTACGTTTTATCACCCGGAGATGATGTGCAGCGAGGCCCATTCTCAGGCTTTCGACCACAAACGGCCTCCGCAGGTAACTGCACGTTTCAAATCGGCGGCATGTTGACAGAATTTGCACAACAGCCCGGTGAGACTCTGCCAGCTTCTCTCCGGCGGCTGCTTGGGCATGCTCGAATTGTTTGGAGAGGAGCCGGAGTGTGTGGAAAGTGGCGCACGGTTGGCTGCAGGCATTAGCGATCCCTCAGGAGTGGCCGCCGCAGACCAAAAAAACAAAACAAAAAACAACTTCCTCTTTCTCTCGACGACAGAATCGCATTCAGCAAACAGACAATTCTGTGATAAACTGTGTTTAAAAATGGATTCTGGTGAAATCCCAATGATTTGATGAGATTGCAGGGCAGCTCAACACCGGATGGATAAAAGAAAAAGACTTGAAAATGTTATAGTAGCCCATTGTCAACATCAGCGTCAGGGATTAAAACCAACAAAGTCAAATGAACATTTTAGACCATATGCAGCCCATGTGTGAAGTTATTAAGGAAGATAACAGACTGGTGAAAATGTAATTAATGGATAATTAGTGAAGTATTGGAGATTTGCTGCAAACGCTTTCTTTTTTCTTCTGCAGCATGTGGATTTATTTTCAAAGACACGGGTGACATTGCAAGTGTGTTTCCTGACAGTGATAATCTTAAAAAAAAAAAGGCTACTGATTAGAGGGAATACAGGTAATCAGGACTATTTAATGGGGAAATTGTGTGTCTGAGCGCAGGGGCAGACAGGTGGTGATGTGTGAGTGACTTGTGAGAGGAACATTGCAGAATATTTGGTGACCTTGGCAGATCTGCTGACGTCTTCGGATCTTTTCATCTCTCTCTCGCTCTCCCCTTAATTTTTTTTCTCAGCGCTGAGCTTATTTGCGTGTCCTTAAGAGAGCAGCGTGATGCCAATGAGGTCCTGACATTTCAAAGTGGGACGTTGAAAGCGAAGAGTAGTCGGCATTCACTTGGAAAATAGCAGCTGTTGCTTTTGAAAACACTATAATTAATATTCTTTAAACAATAAATAAATAAATAAATAAATAAATAAGGATTGGTTTCCAACAAAATGTCTGGGACTCAATGACTCTCGTCAGCACTTGACTTCTGTGTGGCCGAATGCCGCTGCGTCTGCAGACGAGCCGACCAAACGGTCCAGTGAGACTGAAAATCAGTGTTGCCCAAAGCGTCGGAAGCAAGGTGTTGGGATTTACTGGCAGGGAAAGATTATCGAGCGGCGCTCTACAAATGAGGCACGGATGGCGGCGCTGATTAATGTCACTCTATTTGCCCTGCGTTCGATATTGAACGTGATTTATCTAAATGAAAGCATTTGTAGGAGAAAATTAGGAATCCAACCCGCGGGGCGCTTGGCTTGCAGATGTGTGCCGCTGACGAACACGTCGCTTGTGTCAACATCTGCAAACACACGTGGGTTCTGAAACACGGCGGCGCGTTTAAACAGCGACTCCGTCTATTTGCACAGACTGATTAATGTAAATCCACCTTCTCCTGAGTTCCTCCGAGCGGCTTTTGGAACCCTCTCCAAAGAGGTTTTAAATGATTGGTTTCAGTGATGCTGATGTGTCATCAAACTATTACACTGACCAAACCAATTAGTGCAAATGGACATATGGCTACCTCCTGGGGTCTGCCGCAGGGTTATTACTGAGTGAAACTTTAACAGGGGTCTGGTCACCTCTCCAGAGGTCCATGTTAATGCGTGTGAGCAGACAGATGGTGTAGAACAAGTCGATATGTCTAATTTTGACTGGAACGATATGAGGAGCTCTAATTTTGGTCTGTGCAATCACCTTGTTGCTGATTTGTCAGGCTCTGTCTGGTCTTAGCTAACTTTGCACACCATCTGTGCTATTCAGAATTTAACTATGCAGGCTTGCCAACCTCCAAATCTATAACATTCAATCACGCTTAAAAAAAAAAAAAAAAAATGTTGATTGCAACTTTATTTTAATAGTTGTGACAAAAGAACTTTCCCCAAAATCCGCCACTTAAAGGTGGAGAAGAACACAGGAAGTGACCGTGTGCCTTGCTGCTGCTAACGTGATTAGCCCATGCTCCATTGACAATTCCACTCCCTCTTTCCATTAAAGGAGGAACAGAAACAGCTTTTCTCTGTGGACAACATGTTCACAGTTCTGTTCAACTCTTAGTTTCTCTAAGAGTCTATCAAGCTAATGTTCTCGCACGCACGCACCAACAGGTGAGCTCTGGCTAAGCTAGCGGTGACAGGTCTGGCTGCTCCCCTTTCATGTAATGCACAGATGTTGCAATCAACACTCCAAGTGCTTTCAGTGGGCTCTGTGCCAGAAGGATTGAGATCACATTCCATCTGGTGTGAAGCTTGACGTCAACACTCCTGATGTCACTGCACTTGATGCAATGTCAGTTTTTTTTTTTTTTGCTGAACGTACCCTGTACGGTGAGTTGGGTCTGTGCTTCGATGGTGGCGTTGGCGTTGCTGGCCGTGCAGGTGTAGACGCCTCCGTCCTCTTCTGTCAGGTTGGAGATCTGGAGGCTTCCTCCTCCGATGAGCTCCAGGCGGCCCACGCTGGAAGCACAGAGCGGCAAAGTTTGAGGGGAGGGACAAAAAAAAAAAAAAAAAAAAAGAAATACAAAAATTGGTACAAAGTGTGAACAAGTTGTTCCGTCCTGTTTCCCCCTTGAAAATAAATATATAAGAGTCATTACAGCACATTTCCATTTTCTCTCCACTGAGTGGCTAAAGAGCTCAGCGTCGCCGTGCTACCCCGCTGAACTCCAGCTGACCCCACATCTCTTTTCTTGCCTCACTTGCTGTGTCACCTTTTAGTAACTCGCTGAATAAATTATGTATGATAAAAGCCAAATCAACTGCCAGCGAATAGGAAAGAAAGAAGGGGGGAAAAAAACATCTGACTTTAAAGACAATTTAAGAATTTATCCTCAATTCAAGACAAACAGTAAAAACGTGTCTGTGTTTTTCCTTCAGGCGAACATTTCGCCGCATCACGTCACTTTTACAGTCAGCAAAAGGCTCGTTCCACCGCCTGCACAAATCACTCCTTTGATAATCTGTTAATTAACTGTGGTGACGGTCATCTTCTCAATTACCGCGTCCAACATCTCTAATTGATCCACTTGTTGCTGAGGATGAAGAGACGCTGCAGCCACACCGAGACACAAATGTCTTTCGATGGCAAATATTCAATCAGTGTGTTAAATGGGTAAAACGACTATTTTCATGCATTTTTGATCTATTGACGAGCTTCAACAGAACAGCAGGTGCGCATCAGAGCTTTCCGACCGCGAATCAGTCCGAGGGAGCATTAAATATTTATTCATCCAGACTAGCGAGGCCTGATCTAAGAATACAACCGCAAGTCTGTTTGTACAGTCTCGCTTATGCCGATGACATGCCGTCTTTTTTTTTTTTTTTCTTTTAATGATAAAACAATCCTGAGCTTGTCAATTAGCCTGGGGGGCTGGTTGGGGTGGGAGATGGGGAATCAGTCAGTGCCAGCGCTCCGGCTTGATTCAGCAGCTACTGGTGCGCAGTCAAAGGAAGAGGCCGGGGCGAGAGAAAATGGAAATCAATATCGAAGCGAGAGAACTCCACACTCAGATGGAGAGCTAGAAAAATAAAAAAAATGAGACGCTGCGGGACGGCCGAAGAGATAAAAATGTGTAGAGGAGTCGCGGCTTGAACGCCTGCAACCCGAGGGAAGCGGGATGGGGACTGGCCGGGGTTAAGCAGAGGGAGGTGGGACACGCATGGGGAGGTAAACAATCCCATAATGCAGCAGACTGACGGAGATTTGAAACAGTGAAAAAAGTGCTGACCGACCCAGCGTTTCTCCGTGCCACCTGCTTGCACGAGTGTTGGAAAGCCACTCGACCTGCTGTCCACAGAGTGATGTCACTCCTCTGGTGAGAGCGGGACACATAACACTATAAAGGCCACAGCCGCATCAAATTGTCGGAGAAAATGCGTATTAAACAAATACATATGCTTGACTTTGAAGTGGGTTTTTTTTTGGCTCCAGGTGTCTCTTTGAAGCAACAGCCAGGTTAATTTCTGAAAATAAATAAACACATTTCTGCTGTGATAAAATTAGTTTCGCCTCTCTGCGGGAAACGAGCAGTTGCATCAGCAACATTTTGTCTTTCACATTTGAATATTAGAGATCTGGTCACCGACTTGTGTCCCATGAAACTAAGCAAGGTTGTCAGAATTAAATTCACGTGAAGATTCTACAGGGTTCGCAAATCATTATTATACCTTTAGTCAAAGGTAATCCAATATTTTGCAAAACATATTTCTACTTGTCATAATTAAAGATTAACGGGTGATAAATAATATTCAGAACACCTGCTAGTACTGGAAAACAGTATTTACCCTTTCTGGCAGTAGCTGCACTGCAGGCTTGTTGTTTCACGGCTGTTTCGCGTCAAGGAAACGGGAAATAAAAAAAAATCACCATTTTTACACAATGGACAGGAAACAACCATTACCCGACTAAGTCCACGAGTGGGAGGAGACGTGAAGCTCAAAGTCTTCCTCCGAGCTCCGAGACGGCGGAACACACGGCGGCGGTCGCTAAAAATACCCAGCGTCTCGCTGCGTGCCGAGAAACACTCGAGTTCGCAGCACAGTGGCTTCCAGCGGGAGGCTCGGCCGAGTCAAATATCCCCGCCAAAAAAGAATCGTTTGTTCGAACGGAGCCCCGAGTGCGGCGAGCGAGCCAGATGCTCCCGCGGCTCGTCTCACCACGGCGACCATTTAGCCGATCGGCCTTGAGTGCCGCTGGCGCTGAAGGGGCACCGACAGCTTCCTCCAGTGCGGCAAAGAGAAGCATATCAGAGCAGCAGCCACTTGGCCCTTCTGTTTAGGGGCCGGTCGATCCCAGCCGCAACTGCGGAGGCTCGAGTTCTCAGAGGAGGAACAAGGAACGCGTCTTTTTATTTCATATTTTGTACGGCCTGAGCAGCCGTGACTCCAGACGCCGAGCGACCTCAGCTTATGTCCATTTAAATGAGGCTCACATGGCTGCTGGTTAACTCGTGAGGGGACATGGAGAAGAGTCTGGTGTCGCAGCTGCAGGCTCGTGGCAGGAGAGGCTGTCGGTGGAAGGTGAGGCTCTAATTTGAAAGAAGAATTAAATAACTTGAACCCTTGAGCACACGGTGCATGTTGTGTGCGACCAGGTGTTGCGCTGCTGGGCTCACTGACCTCGCTGCCGTTGGTTGTAATCAGCTGAAAAGGAAACCCGAGTGTGGAGCTTGTTACTGGTGACTGTGTTTTGACACTCTGCTGCTGCTCCGTCATCACCTCCCCATTAGGCGACTGGATAACCTTTGGAATTCCCTTTTCCCCCTTGCATGTAAACCCTGCAAACCGGATGTAATATGAGTCCAGTGTGTGTGTGTGTGTGTGTGTGTGTGTGTGTGTGTGTGTGTGTGTGTGTGTGTGTGTGCCTGCATTTAGTCATAAAGTAAGGTGTCTTTAGGTAAGTGATCACTAAACCTTAGGGATGTGATGGTACGGTACCATCAATTTCACGGTGCTGCAGTGATGCAGGCGTCTAGGTGTTGGTCGTTGGATTGTGTTCTAGCTGCGTTTCCATGACAGTTTTTCACAAAATAAGAGCAATATTTCTAAAATTTCGACAAAGTACAATTGTGATTAGCAGGTGTTTCCATTGAATGGTGTGAAGCGCATAAGCCGCAATTCTCGTTTGTTTGCTGTCAAGAACGGTTGTAATATTTTTCCCTTTGATTACTTGTAAAAAAAATATTCTGTTTCCTCCTCTGTCCAAACAACGCGCCATTTTCACTTGAACTGAGCTGGTCACATGACCCCCGTACGTCAAGTCCGGTGACGCGTAAATGGGAAAAAAGTGTTTCCATGACACTTTCGCGATATAACTCTGTATGGATACATCTGAAAAAGCACCTCACGAGAGAGTAAAAACCTTTTAGCCATATTTGAGAGGTTTTTCGAAATTTAGTTTCCATGACCAGTTATCTATCGCGATATTTAGGCATTGCGCAATTCTAGGGGTAATGGAAACGCAGCTTCAGTCACCCCTCAAATCTCTGAACCAAAGACTTTCTCTCGGAACGGCTGTCCAAAATGTCCTGTTGAGCCGCTGGGACACGAGAGCAGCAGCTGATGGAGGAAGCAGGTGCCTGGCTGGTCGACTCCGGCCGTCCGTGACCGTGTGACTGGCGTGGCGGCGAGGTCCATCCACCAGGGTGCGGGCTGGAACGAAGGCGACGGAGGCGCCGCTCTGTCATCGGGCGATGAGCGGCGCCGTGACGTCGGGCGCAGGGGTCACGCTACAATAGGTGAGTTGGGAGGCAGGTGCATGTGGTTGTGTGTGTGTGACTGTCACAGCCCAAACTGCGGCGGGACTCATTAATAATGGATGTAGCGGGAATGTACAAACTTTTTCTTTGTTTGGCCTCTTTAGCCCCCCCTGGTTTCTATTGTTGACTACTAACCCCTCCGCCGTCTCTCTCAACGTCGTCACGCGCCGTGAATGCCAACCATCCACGAGTCTCGCTGTCACAGTTCAGCATGAATGCCAATTTCAACATGTTTTTTTTTTTTTTTTGGGGTGGGGGTGGGGGGGTTGCAGAATGCAATCACAGCGCTGCCCACCAATCCGGAGCATCTTTGCCGGAGCAGGAGGAAGAAGAAGATGAGAATATTTCATTCTGCAGGCTAAGGAGGAATTTGCTTTGATTTTTATTTTTTTTCAGCCTTTCAGCCAAAAAAAATTAGAAAAAAAAAATTCAACAGAGGGCTCTATTTGCATATTCCTGATCAGATACGAGCAATGCTGCATTGGGGAGACAGTGGCGGTAAGTCAAGCTGTCTGCGGAAAATAAAAGAACAACTAGATGGAAATTAATGTGAGAGAAACCTGGTGACAATAACGTCGGCTGGAGCATCTCCAGTAATTCCGCCATAATAACCTTTTCCTCTGGCTGCTAATGGAAAGCCGCAGGGCCCTTGAGACTAAAACAACTCCTGCATACCTGAATTTATTTGCTTTTTTTTCCCTCCCTTAAAAAAAATAAAAAAATACTGTGCCTGGTTCTCCGGGAACAAAGTGAGTGTGTGATTAGTGAATATTACAATAAAGCTCGACGCGGAAGAGCTGAAAATGCAAAGACAGTCACATGTTAAAGACTGTCTTAAAAAAAGACACAACCCACATTTAAATATTCACAGCTACAGATGTAGCACAATTTAAGCTTTCCAAGGAATAGCGAGTGTTTTTCTGCCATTGGCTGATGGATAATTTATCCTGAAGCAGGAGGAGGAGAACAATGGGGGAACAGCGCTTGTGTGTCTTTGTGCAAAAGAGATTAGAAACGTCCTAAAAGATTTTGTGTAGCTCCGCTGCCAGAAAACCATGTTGCTTGTATTTTTTCCCCCCTCCTCAGTCCCATGTGGCAGTAAAAACCATTCCATTAGCTTTAGCCCACTCCGTGGCTGCCATCCATCATTTTTAGCCTGCATCTGTTGTGTGGGAATCAAAAGCCCACATCTGGCGCTGGAGAGTGGCTTTTCTTTTTTCACGTAAAAGGATCTTAAATAGCGCTAAAACGATCGATCGATTATTGGCCTCAAATCAAATCGATGAAAAAACAATATTTGATTACAGTTTTTGTGAATAGAGGCTTTGTTTCCTTGACCAAGTGGTCTCGGTTCTGCTTAGAACTTATCGTTTAGATCAGCGTTTCTAAACTGGTGGGTCTTAAAGAAAATAGGACACACAATTCATTTCAATAATCTCAATAATTTATCTACTATGTTTTCATTTTTGTGGAATAAATTTGGGTCGTGACTTCATGTTGAGGAAAAAAGCCGGGTCCTAAGTCTCCACCAGTTGACGGCTACTTATTTTAGCCGACCAGTTGTTACATTTCGTGCACCTATTTGAAGAACCCTTTCTTCAAATCAAATTAAAGGGAATTAATCAATGGATTAATCAATTCCAAAAGTTATTAATAGCTGGAGCTCTAATCTCAACACCTTCTTCCATGTGCGTACACGCTGGTGCAGAAAGCAAAGCGGAGGACTTTGATTGATGAGTTTGCTCCGCTAATGGTGCTACTCTCTGGACTGTTTCACACCTGCACTGTTTAGCTTTGCTCCAAAATAGATTTAACCTGAATCCTTCAGGATTATTTTTGTTTTGTCTGTGTGGGCCAATGTGCATTCCCCGTGTATTACTCAACCCAGAGTCGAAGCACGGCAGGAGAGGAGACAGCGATACATCCATGTACGAGACCATACTGTCGAGTGATCTTTAGCCGTTTGTTGCCAGGCAGCACAAATCGAGGCTGATGTCTCTTCCGTGTGCTTGGCTGCTCGTCTTCATGCCATCACTTTGCTCCGGGGGGGTCTGACTAGGATGGAGCTGCTCATCCTGGCGATCCCCCACTCAACTTGCTGTGTTCCACATCGGAGTGCGATTGTTTCGTGTAATCCGAATCAGTTGGGGGGGGGGGGGGGGGGAATCTTGTCGTCGGCGCATCTGCGATGGATCCTGGTGACAAAGCGGCTTTAAACGCCCGTGAACTGCACCCGATCTTCTAAAGCGAGCCGACTGCAGTTAACGTGGCAATAAAAGCAAACCTGCGCTGTATCAATAGCTTGTTAACTGCACTGCTGGCAGACACTGAGAAAAAAAAAAAAAAAAAAAAGAACAAAACAAAACAAAACACGGCGCCCTGCTACACCCAGAGGTGAGTTAATGAGCAAAGAAACGTTGGGCTCAAATTCAGCAGCACCGAGAGTCGCAGCATCTCCCCGTTCCCAATGAGGCCTGTGGCGTTTTGTCGCGGCGCCAGACTCAAGTGAAGTGCAGCCTCGTTCCCGGCGGCACAACCGACCGTTCCAGCACACGCCTGTCCTCTCTGGCACGCCGGCGCATCGTAAAAACAAACGCTGTCCGCGTTCCAGAAATTAAATTCTGGGCTTTTACTTTGAAACCGCAGAGAGGTTGTGCAACCTCCCCCCCCCCCCCCCCCCCCTGTAATGGGTGGTTTTGCAACATATATTTTAATTAAAAGGGTTCGAGATCGCCAACGGGGAAAGAGGAATGCGAGTTGGTTCGCCAGACTGCCTCGAAAATCTACAGGGTCACCTGACCAGCTAGAACAGGGGCAGGTAAACTTTTTGACACGGGGGCCACAATGGGGACACAGAGAGGGGCCGGAGCAGCAGCAGATGGATGGATGGTGACCCACCTCATAGGAGAAAAAAATATATCATGGAAAATGTAGAAAACATTATTTATTTAATGTGTATTGAAAATTAACCAAAGCAAAGTTACAACAAAATGTGTGTCCTTGAAGCCCTGCAGTATTTAGATCTTTATTGAAATGACTCTTAAAACTCTGAAAAAATGGATGAAATACAGCTATTTTATGACTGACTGACTATTAATATAATTTCCGGGCCGGATTAAAAAGCTTAGCGGGCCGTTTATGAGCCCTGGGCCATAGTTTGGGCAAGCCTGAGCTCGACAATGGACAAACATTTACAACATACTTTACATACATCAGAACAAAGTGACCAAGTGTCCTCCTCCATCATGAAGACTGTCAGAGTGAGTCCAGTTAACACATGAAAGCAACTATTTTCAGGTTGGGGATCAGCACTCTGAGGGAGGGAGTGAGTGAGTGTGTCTGAGGCAAACTGATAGATTCAGTCTAATATCTCTCAACCCATCGGCTGTTCTCTCTGCTGCTGAGACAACTGGAGCCCAACGCTCAGGAAAGTCTGGAAACCGTATTGAAAAAGCAAGAAGGGGCTAATTTAAAAAAAAAAAAAAAAAAAATCAATGGCAATCATTGACGGGCGTGGGTGTTGTTAACGACGTAAAGGCACTTGAAAGGATGCGCAGAACAAAGCGGGTCCAAGTTTGTGAGTGTCGCTTTGCGACTTCGCTCAAAGATACAGACAATTACAGATGATTGCCTCTGAAGGGTTGCTGGCCGAGATGAAAACCTCGATGACGCAGCGCGGGGTTTCGCTCCTCCGGCAGCGGCGGCGGCGGCAGAGCCAATTCCACGCGGCAATCTTGGCGCCATTATATGAAAGCTCTCCTCGGATAAATTACAAACTCGGCCAGACGTCGCGACTGCGGGATGTGCGCCTTAATTTGGCAATTTTTCAAAGAGATGCACGACCTGGAAGTGGCTTTCGCGATAACGTCACGTTGGCGATTGTCAGATAATGGCGATGCCCACGGAGTCTTAAGGCGTCCATTCAAACTCATTAGGCGGCGT
Organism: Nelusetta ayraudi; assembly: GCF_046127955.1. Taxonomy (NCBI): domain Eukaryota; kingdom Metazoa; phylum Chordata; class Actinopteri; order Tetraodontiformes; family Monacanthidae; genus Nelusetta; species Nelusetta ayraudi. Next base: position 5,168,546 of record NW_027466052.1, on the reverse strand, counting down.
CTTTGTGGCGGGAAAGGCTTCGACTGTATGAATTTGATTGTGAATAGTGGAGCGACTCGCCTCGCCAGAGGGAACACCGGCTGGGGAAGTGCGGGAATGTTCGGTTTGAGGACGCGTTGGCTATCCACCGCTAGCGCTGCCCTCCCTCAGCTTTACGCATCCATACAGCACCAAGCTGCAGAGACGTTTTTCATTTCCTCTGTACATTGATATGTGGGAATGACTCGCGTGTGGGAGGGTTACCCACAGAACAACCACCCCCCCGCCTCGGACTTCACAAGCAAAAATGCATATATATATATATATATACACACAATCGTATTTAAACGAAGTCGTCTGCGAGGAGACAGATGGCTCCAAGGCTTCGAGGGTGGTGGCGGGGGGGCTGATTTACATGCTCCGTCAATTCCCCGTTGCCGGGGCCGACATGCATAATTCATCCGTTTTATTGACTGCCGCGGAATTCTATTAGGTGATAGAGTGATACTCCCGGGAACAAAAGATGACTGTCATTTTTGGTTTCATCAGGGGTGGCGCGTGGGAGACGAATCCAAAGGCCGGTTTTCCCTCGGCGGCGGCCGAGGCCTCAGTCTAAACGTGTGGAGTGAACGCCATCTCCAGTTTGATGTATTCGGCGGCGGCGGCGCCTAATCAGAACAAACGACGAGCTCGCCGTCCTTGCTCAAAGACTCTCGGCGAGCCAAAATGGATTTTAAGCGGCTGCGGGACCCTGATGAGAGCGTAAACCAATATGACAAACAGCATCACGACTTCACCGCACACAGCGTGTGACCGTGAAAAACGACGAGCGTCAACTTAAAGGAGGGCGTTATGTGCACAAATGGACACAAGCGTCACTTTGTCTCCTACTATTGATAATGGACATGCAACACAATTTAGAGGGTGATCATTTTTAACGCAGCCTCCATTTGTCTCTTTATGTTTGCCTTTAAAATGTCTTTGACTGACAATTCATCTCGAGTACTGTGTGTTGAGTGTATACACCCACTGGTCTCAATGGTGTTTGTTCTGTAAAAGGCTTTAAATTGTCCTGCGTGAGTCAGAAGGGAAAAAAAAATAAGATGAGCAATTATTTTTTGCAGTAAGACTAATGAATGTACTAAATGCCAAGGATGCAGGTAGAAATTATCTTTAGATTTTTTTTTCTTTCTTTGCAATAAAGTTTACTCTTGCAGTGTTCTCCTTAGATATACAAACACAAGAGCGTCCAAAACATTTCACCGCAAAGACTAAGAAGTATTTTCGTCTTTTTTTTTTTTTTTTTTTTTTTAAACATGAGGATCAGCTCAACAGTCGACCCTTAAAATCCCGGCAAAGCAACCCAAGCAGAGGATTCTGCCTCTTAAGAACCACCTGTTCAAATCTCCATTCCCAAGTCTTTCTTTATTCCCGTCTGCACATCAGAGCAGCCGCTAACTCCTGCGCGGAAACACGGACAGGTGATACAAAGGCAGCGCCGCAGAGCGTCTTGACAGGCTATGAATAATACACTGATGAGACTCGTCAAAGAACGAGGCAGGGCTCCTTCATTCTGAGAGACGTGGAGGACTCCACTTTCATCAAGAAGCGTCCAAAAGCACTTTCGGTTGCAGGGTTCTTGCTCCCCTTGGAAATGTGCAAAACCCAAATAGCGCAGTAAAAATCTGGTAATGGAACCTCTCGAATATCACTAAAAAGTTTTTACGCACTCATGGAGGAGGTACTGCAGACGTTTCGATATAGAAAAGAATATCGCAAAAGTACAGTAGCTACACTTTACAAGCCAAAGGACTCGGCGCACGCAGTCACGTGACCAGTTATCTCCAAGACAACGTGGCCTCTGTGTCTCTCTCACACACACACACACACACACACACACACACACACACACACACACACACACACACACACACACACACACACACACACACACACACACACACACACTTTGCTGATGAACTCTCATTCGCCTTTGTCGTCTATTCAATGTCGAATACTCTCAAGGCAACCGCTGTCAATGTAAAGAGAACTGCGGCAACACGCGACAGGTTTTGAGTGTCTGTCTTTCTTCCAGCAGATTCTCGCCATCGAGATTTCATGAGAACTGCAAAGACCAAAACGCCCTTCAATGGAAACATGCACAAGTACTTTACAGAAACATTTCTGAAATATGTAAATATAAATATCAAATATAATATCAATACAAATATCAAAATATAGACTTATACTGTAAGGGAAACTTAGCGATTGATCTTCCATTTTTTGCCGTCCTGTTCATTCAAAGAAGTGAACAAGGCGACCAATCATCGGGCAGAAGCAGGGGAACCCGAGCGGGATGACCGCTGGCTGCCACCGAGTGAACAGACGACAGGTACTTTGAGAAACTTTCATCCCGCTGCCCGCCGGCTCCCAACTTTCAAGGCCACGTGTGGGCGCCGCACCAAAGACCAATTAGGCGCCTCAGAAGGGCCACGACGGTTTTTAATTGACAGCAGCTCCTCTGTAGCGCCAGAGAGGGACACGAGACTCTCTCGGATAAAAAGGGGGGAAAATTCACCGCTGTTCTTTTTTTCAATTGTCAATGTCATATTACAAAAAAAGAAAAAAGAAAAAAAAAATCAAAAGGAGCCGTCTCGGTAATGTATTCGCCGCACAATCCATTTGCGCTGCCAAAGGCAGGAGGAGCATGGGGAGGGGTCTCCAAAGACTGGCCTGCTTGTTCAGAGCTGCCTGGCTAATTACCGGCGGAGACGCCCCAGGGAGGCGGGGACACACACGGCTAGGAGGTTTTGTAATTAATACAAGGTAGATTAATAAGCACCTTTTTAACGGCTGTTCCTAGCGGAGATCAGAGACGCTAGCCCAGTTCCAGTTCCAGCACGGAGTCGAACCAAGGGATGGACGGACAGACGGACAGCCGGATGGATGGATGGAGAGACTAACGATATTCCATCTCACACCACGCCGCAGAGTTGCGGTTACCAAAGTGATGACCTCACATTTAACTTCACTGTGGGCAGATTTAGACGAATGAGCCGCCGCTCCGCCGATGTTCTTGTTGCTGAGTTGTTACATCCGGGACACGAGGGTCGGGGTAAACAAAGAGCTCGCTTAATTGGTCCGAATCAAACTTTCAGCGTCCGATACAACCGCAGCCGCCGCCGAGGGATTAGAGCTCCGCGGCTGCAGCTAATGAGAGCCAGAGTGCAGGCGCACAGGCGCGGCCGATACTTTCTCCCAGTTCTTAATTTGCGAACTTCCCCATCAGCCGGCAACCTGGCAGCCGCTCGGCCTCGAGCACCTCGGGGGAGGGCAGCCTCACTTTCTGGGGTCTTCTGGAGTCAGCGGCTGATCACAGGGGACCTTCTGCCGGCGTCTGCGGAGCTCTGGTTTGCGAACCGAGCCGGCGGATGGGGGGTAGAGTGCGACTGGGAGGAGTAAACGGTGGCGGCGACGTGGGAAGCTGAGGCTATGATACGGTGTGAAACACTGTGGGATGTCCTGCGTGGCGACGCTGTTGCAGACGGACGTAGGGACACCGGTATCGTTGTTGTGGTGCAAAGATCTTTTTTAGTAGGTGTTGCAATATAGCAATACACGGTTGAGTCCTTTCTCTGTCCACTAGGGGGTGCTCACTGTCCAATGAGGTCAGTCGGTACAAGAAGTTGACGAAAATTAAAAGTCTCACAGTTTCACCCATCATCCCCAGACTACGTTGAAGCAGCATCACACTATAAGCCAAAAAAGGTAAAAAAAAATGCCCAACAGCCTATTTAGCCCTCTGTTTACAGCCTCCTGCGGAAACTGATGCTCTGCTGGCTCTTCGGCATGTTTGGAAATGCTAAAACGTGCGTATTTCAGTCCGATCACATGACTCAATAGTACTGCGACGGTAGTGCTCCTCGCACCTCCAGTTTGCATCGCGTGCGACAAACCCAGAGGAAGCGTGAATCACTTCGAGGGCTCTTACCTCTCTTCAATCAGTTTGTCTCCCAGCATCCAGGAGATGTTTGGTTCCGGGGAGCCGGTGGCCACGCAGGGCAGCAGGATGGCGCCACCTACCGCCGCCTTGGTGACGGGAGCAGGCTGCACCACAAACTCCAGCTTGCGCTCCTCTCCAGTTTCTGAGACGAGAAAGAGAAGACGGTCAGGGTTCGAGTGGAGTCGGGCGTGTGTGTGATGCTGCAAGACGTGGTGTCGATATGACAATACAGAGCCAGTATCGCCAATGCTAATACAATATTGATATTTTGATTGAAGTGGGTGTAGAATCAAACCGCCAAAGTAGAATTTTTGGCAAAGTTCTTAGGCAGACGGAATATGCTTGTCCTCAACATTCAAGGCCTTGCTTTACAAAGAGCTGCTGGGTTGCGCTTCATCGTCTCTTTTTGTGGTTGAATTTTTTTATTGCCACAGTCATTTCAGAAGTAAAGTTGAAAAATAAACAAACAAACAAAAAAAGTCAGATTTTATGGACAACCATGTAGTACTTAAATTATAGTAATGTACATAAATACAATATCTAGAGTTAAATCTCAAGTATCGATATCATTACACTGATATCGATAAAAGGCTGGTATCAATGTAATGAAAATTTGGATCACATTACAGATTACACCCACCGCCTGTCAAGCTAGTTGCAGGAGCAGATCAGTGACCTTGTCCACTTTAGGTGTGGACCATCTTTAGAACTTCAGTGAGAACCTGTCTGGGGGGCTGCGGTTCTCCAAACCAGGAACTGCTATGCGAGGAACGATAAGATCCTGCACGACTCCAGCTGCAGCTGGACCTTCCAAGTAGCAACCGTCTACAAGTGGAGCTCAGATTAGAACTCTGAGTGGCTCCAAACCAAAGTTCTAAATTAGAAAGCCCAAAAAACTATAAAATTGTTTTTACTGAAATCCGTTTTTTTGTTGTTGTTGTTTTTTTGTTTTTTTTTTAACTTTCTCCAAAAACACCCAGTTTGACTTTTCTGTCAAGCTGGCACCGACATCAGGGCGGCCGAGTTGACTATAATCACTGCAACATCTGGCAGGCTCAGAACACAAACATCTTTCAAATTTCCTTGTGCAGCCTCAATCAGTCGTCTTCCTGTTTGCATGCAGAGCGACGCCACTCCGCCGCTCCACTACCAAACCTCGGAGGAGGAGGAGGAGGACACGCACGGAGGTAAAGACCCTCGCCGGGCTCTCGTTCAAGTCTGATTTATGGCCTCTCATATCTTCTGTGCACTGCCAGCAGCCAGCTAGTTAACAACTCAGTAAGTAAAAAACTTCCAGGCGGGCGAGTCGGGACGCTCCCGCAGTGGAATTCAGCCTCACTTTTTAAAGTGCAACACTAGCTGTGCTTCCATTACCCTGAGAATTGTGCAAAACCTAAATATCACAATAAAAACTGGTAATGGAAACACGTAAACTTTGAAGGACCTCTCAAATATCACTAAAAGGTTTTTACGCTCTCATGAGGTGTTTTTTCAGAAGTATCGATATAGAAGTAAAAGTGTCTCAAAATTGTCATGGGAACACTTTTTTTTTCGCATTCACTTCAAACCATTCAATGGAAACACCTGCAAATCGCAGTTGTACTTTGTCGAAATTTTAGAAATCGCTTCACAATACGCTTTTATTTTGTGAAAAACAGCAAACGCAGCTTGAGTAACTTGCTGAGTGAAAGTCCCAGGACTCCATCTTATGCGTAACCCGGAGAGGAGAGGCCGGGTCAGCGGCTCACCTGGCAGGACGTGCAGCTGAGCCTCGTCGCTGCTCTTGGACGACGAGCCCACGTTGTCCACCAGGCAGCGGTAGAGGCCGGCGTCGGCCTCCGAGGCGTTGCTGACCACCAGGGCGCCGCTGGGCAGCTGGAGCAGCCTGGAGTTGAGCTCCAGAGGCTGCCGGTCCTTCTCCCACCGCGTGAAGGGGACCAGGTCCGAGTTGACCTCGCACGTCATCACCTGGCTGCCGCCGAGGTGCACGGAGGCGGCCGTCGGCTGGCTGGTGAACCGGGGCATGCCTGGAGGGAGAGAGACACGGAGGTCACATCCACGGGAACTAACATTATATAATAATAAAAAAAACAAAAAAAAAAACCACAAACATCAGTGAAAAGACAGCAATCAGGATTTTGCATAAATAAGCCAGTCAACACGTCAGAGAATTTATTGGCATGAAAATGTTGTTGAGAAAGAGTGGAAACACCAGATTAGATAAGAAAGAATTATTCACAAAACCTTGTTGTTTTTGTTGTTGTTGTTGTTGTTGCAATGATTTAATTATATATTATATATTATTTCTTAATGTCAGAAGTGAAGACAGTGTTTACTGCAGTTTTGGATCAACTAGCAACTGTGTACATTGACAGAGCTGTCAACCGAAAAAAACATCTCCAATATTTAAAGGGCGCAAACGCGCACTTATTTATACAGAGCAGAATTTAATCTGATCCACACTGTAGGACACCATCAATAAGAAACCATTCATTTTTCTCTCGACTATCTGTCAAGCCACTGGAGCATTTATTATTTTCTTTTATTTTTCTATCATTATTATTTTTTGCTGTTGTTGAGCTCCGACTTGATCAAATTATAGCATGCTGAAATCTCAACGCAAATCAGCCAGATCAATGTGTGCCTATAATAATACCCCCCCAACAAAACAGGGTAATTGCACAGGATGGGAAAATATTTTTGCACACGACTGGCTGCTCCTCCTGACGGCGGAAAAATAAGCGGCTTAAACACAAGCGAGGACGCCATATTGGCCACGACCGACATATTGTAATCCATATTCAGGATGGATTCACAGGGATGGAAACGGCCAAAACACAAGCGTAGTCCCCCCGACCTGCAAACACACACACGTACACTAAAACACACACACACACACACACACACACACACACACACACACACACACACACACACACACACACACACACACACACACACACACACAGTTGTATAGCGCAATCACTTATCCTCAACGGTGGATGCTAATTTGCCACGCGGAGCAGGAGACGCACGGCGCTAATTAAAACAGGCTGAATCCACAGGCTGTTTGCGCTCCCACATTTCCCCACTTTCGACCCGACGCAAAAATAATTATTTCCCGCGTTTGAAGCCATTGATCTGAAACCAACACTGGCGGGGCTGACGCTCGAGACAATTGCACGTGCAATGGCTTCGATTTGGAAAGAACGAAACAAAGAATACAAGAAAAGAAAAGAAAAAAAGGAAGTTAAAAAAAACTAAAGAATAAAATGTTATTCTTGGCCTGATTAGCGAGGAGAGAGGAGATGTTTTCTTATTTTGGTCGGGAGGGAAGTACGAGAGACTGCTGGAACTTTTTCCACAAAAAGAATTTCACGCTGCGTCGTATGCGTCGTACGCTCACGCGCAGGGACAGACAGAATTAAAAAATAAATAAATAAAATGTACGTGAGCATAAATGAAACCGCGGCTCATTTCCACTCGCGTTTGTCTATTTATGACTTCTAGGCCGCCTTGTCGTGGCGGCGTGGTGCTTCAAGAGCGGCGGAGAGACGATTTTGGGCGCCTCTGCCCCCGTCTCAGCCGCTGACGGCTCTCCAAATCCCCCCGCCACGAGCGGCTCGGCGGTAAATCACACTTCAAGATAAGGCCCCGACAGCTCCAGACTCTCCCTCGGCCCGGCCCGTCGCGCTCAGCCGCGTCGACTCCATTTCGGCACAATAGTTTGGCCTAATATGGGCTTAAGCGATTCTGCCGCTGATAATTTGGAGCCGGAGCTGCCAATCACCTGCGCCGGTATCACAGCCAGGTGGAAATAAAACCCCCACCGCATGATTTAGGCTACACAGCATCAAAATATATCTCCTTTTTTTCCATTTTCCCAAGATGAATAGATACAGTGTGTGTGTGTGTGTGTGTGTGTGTGTGTGTGTGTGTGTGTGTGGGGGGGGGGGGGGTGGTGCTTCCCGGAGATACTTGAGGCTTTCAGGATGTTTTATGCATCCAGCAAATAACCAGTATTATTAAATCATTGGAGGGGTTTGCAGTAATTATTATTTTTAGCTCTAGAATTAATTGAAGGATAATTTACACTGAGAGATTGTGTCCCACCTTCCCTTCTCATTTGGAATAACAAATAAAAAATAGCAGCCAGTCTTGAGTTGGACAAGAAGTAATACAGCCATGTGTCTGAAACAAATCAACAGTGTAGGTTCCCACTTTGTAAAAACCCTGTTTGACCGGTGTTTGGACATTTCAGGGACACTTTTGTCCCATTTTGAAAACCAGACAGGCTAATAGGTCCAAGCGAACCTCGTCCGGCAACACTGGACGTTATTCAAATGGTGCTAAGATGCCTTCTTAAAATGCACGACACATACCTCTGTATTTGCGCTGGGGGGCGGAATGGGGCAACAGCAATCTAACAATCTGGGAGTCACACCTCACTGACCAACTGCAACCAATTCGATGTAAACAAACTGTGGGCAGGCGCCGACCTCGGCCGAATCGCAGGGAAATGATTCACGCCATAATGAAAGTCCTGTGGCTCGTGGAGCGTTCCCATTTCAGGAACTCGTCAGGACACGGTGGAGGGCAGTGCGCACGGAATGATGCAAGCCAGGTGCAGCGGCACAGCAAGCATTGACTACCAACAGGACAACCGATAGAGATTCCTGAAGAGTATTTTCCCAGTGGCCACTTGAAGTAATGCAGCAAAAAAAAAATCACAAAGGCACAAAAAGCATTTTTTCAATAGACCACAACACAAAAATAAACGTCTTTAAAGTGGCTGACAGGACGACTGTGACCTGAAAAGCGATTAATAGCAAATCTTTCTAATGTAGATTTTTCACTTACGGTCTTTAAGTCGCTTAAGAAAATGATAAAGGCCAGAAAATCGCCAGAAAAGAGTTTATTCCCAGCGTGACGTCACAACATCGTACGTGCGGCTTTGTCTCAGCTCGTTCTGATTGGCTGCGTCCTGACGTGTCTGTAAGCGGCGTTCTCCAGAATCGTTGTGATTGGCCAAATAGATGTGTGAGTTACAGAGGCATGATGGGAAGTGACACTACTGCTCAAAAACTTTCTCGGCGTATGCGCAGTCCGTCATCTTGGACTCTGGAGGGCTGGTGTTTGTGCGTAAACACATGGTGTGGGTGTGAAAGAAGGAACACCCCCCCACCACCACCACACACAATCCCCCTCCCCCCACCATATCCCCCTCGGGGAGAGGGATGCGGCGAGCGTCGGCGCTAACGCTATCGATTTCAATTAATCACAATTCTCCATTTAAATCGACCGGACGGAAGCTTCATTTTCCACAGCCCCGCTCGGCGGCCAGAAGTGCTGCGTCGCTGAGCTCAACACACATCACCAGATTAACCGGTGATTCACGCCGGCGGTCAGCAGTTCCCGGCGTTCCCGGATTCACACCATGAAACCAGGACAAAAACAAAGAGTCGGTGCGACAGAGGCCCCTTCTCAATGAAAGGTTTAACCCTCGGCTTCAGACTGGAAAGATTTTAATTATACAAATGTTATTGCATTAATGTTTCCGCAATTTGATTTGCGATACGAAAATTGCGCCCCGGAGACCGACGAGCAGGCGTGACGAGAGTCGACCCCGCCCTCGGAGCGAAAGAGCACATACACTCCAATCACACAGCCGGGTGTCTACAATTCCTAATTAAAATCAGGTATAGAATAACAATGAGCGGCTTAATGAAATATGCATAAGGATTTAGGGATCTCCCTCCAGATTCAGCCCGATAAGAAACTAGCAGCTGAAATAGCTTTTTCTTCTCCGTGTCGGCTCGGCAGACCAGCAGCAGCCCCCGCTTCACATCTTTTTAAGAGAATGCAAAACGAGAACAAGGCTTTACGTTCTCGAGCTGTCCAGGCTGACGGCTTATACACCTTACAGACACCCAACGCATGTTCCGTCTGAGATAAAACACAGCTTCCAAGTGAAACTCTGAATGAAGGAAAAAAACAAACAAACATGAAATACAACTGAATTGCCAGTGTTTTGTTGCGTCACTGGCCAATGAATTTGAGAATTCTCAAGTATCAGTGTTGCTTTGTTGTTCATTTAATGGCCTGTGCTCAAGTCCACAACTTCAAAGAAAACATAATCTTGCAATGCAACGTTCTTTCTCCAACCTGACTGAACTGAAGGGGACTGTAAAATAGACCAAACTCAGAGTAAACGCCTTTGAGGATGGTGGGAGTTCACAACAAGAGGAGACAAATCTGACCGAGTCCAGTGAAACTTGTCAAGCCACAGATAAGCAGCGGCTCTGCTTCCCTCCGGTCAAAGAGCAGGCTACTCTGTAACATAGACGTACACAGTCATGAGCAATCAGCGCCGGAAGATACTTCATGAAAGGAGACAGAAGCGCTGATTTCCACTTCGACAGCAGAAGCAGTCAAGCAGAATCCAACAAAACCCCGGAATGGGGCTCGGCTTCTTATCACTCTGCTATTTCTACCACCTTTTTCTCCGTCTCTCCGAGTCTGGCAGGTTCACGCCTGTTCTCTCAGGGCAAGGTGAAAGCCGGAGAAAATCAATAGCCTAAAATTGAGATACTAGAGTCAAGCTGCAGGAAAGAACATAAAGAAAGCAAATGAAAACCATCACGTCGGAATAATGTGCTGAATGTGCCTTTACGGAACGATCTATGAGGGTGTACGGCAGCTGCTGCACCGTTCAGCCGGTCGCTTTAAATGAATGGCACTTTTGCAAAATGTGCACAAACACAGGAAAAACAAAGTCTAGGAGGAGGACCGCAAAAAAAAAAAAGGAAGAAAAAGACCCAAAAAGCCCTGCAGCCAAAGCATCGCCAAGGCCGTGGGGCTCAGAAATAGAGACGTTCAGGCTGTGAAGTGATAGATCCAGCGAGTGAAGACATCAAATCAATGCCGGGGAAGGTCTGAGAGTCAGTGGCCGACAGTGAAGCGGCAACTTAATCTGAAAAAAGGAGGTTGGAAGGGCAGAAGAAGCACCATTAAACGTTTTGGCTTTCTAATGTGTGTGTAAGACGTTCCCATAATCGTTTCCCCTGCTGTAAAAAGTCACTGAGTACCATATGCTTCACTCGCCTCCCTTCCCTTCAAGGCCCGCTGTAGTGCAAGTGATAATTAATTCCCTAATTGACATCTCCAGGGCAGGATCTTCCTCAAGAGTGGAGAGAACCATGCACACACTCCTAAGTTAAGCCTCCACGCCTTATTGATCTTTCATACATTGAGGAGTAGAGGCTGGGGGGGCGGTCCTGATGTACAATTTAAACAGCGGAGCGCCGAGTAGAAGACAAAGAGGGGAAAAAACGTCTCAGAGCTCAGAAGATTCAACACCTCTGCAGGACGAAGGAGGGAGCAGGCGATACGTCCTCCTCCTGTGAGGCGGTCGTTTTTTTTTGTTTTTTTTTCTTTCAAAAAGCTGTTTACTTCAGTTCTCCCTCCATTTAAACAGACATTAAGTGGAGACATGGTTGAGCGTGGCAGGTTGCTGGATTCTGACCCCTCTGACGGAGGCTGAATGGTCCGCCGTCGACTGCGGCGTGGCCTTTTTAGAAGCTGCCGGCGTTGGAAATCGCACAGGATTGACTACTGAATAGAAACAAGAACAAAGGGGCGGATCTCAAGTGCTGTGCTGTGGTGAATTCGCCTCATCTTCCTCATCTTAACTTCCTCAAGTCATATTAACAAGCGGATGAAAATCTGAGAGAAGCTCAATGCCTTCTTTCCAAACATCAAACCACGTTTATTCAAACTATATTCAAACGCACAATAGACGTTCAACAAGTTTGTTGCGTTTGCTCTCATTGCAACCAAGTCGGGATTCTAATTGGCTACACACTGCTGAGACTGTCTAAAAATGGTGCAGACGGGAAGGTTTCATGGCGAACGAACCCTGAACCGATGATAAAACGCCAGCACGGATCCTCAACAATTCGGCCAGGAGGGGGTTTTTCCTTCGGTCCCATATTGGTGCGGTTGAACACAGATACGGGATGTGGTCAGAGCAGTTGGTTAGCATGAGTGTTTACAGAGAAAATCTCAGTGTTTGATTGCAAACTTTGTGGGGCAACAATACGGGCGACATAAACCCGTGCAGTTATAACAAAAGGTGCACGGTTTCAGTTTTTACCTCTTAAATTACATGGAAACGAGCGAGCTTCAATCATTTCAGTTCGACAAAGAGGATAAATAAAATCAAGTTCCAAAAAAAAAAGAAAAAAAAAAGAAGAAGAGTGGTTGCTGGTTTGACAGGCAAGACTTTAAAAGTCCCGTCAGTTTTCGAGGAGACACTGGCTGCTGCTGCTCACCTTCATCCTGCTGGCGGGAGACAGGTAGGAGGTCTCCCGTGATTGACACGCAGCAAAACAGAATGAATTAATGACTAAGCCTCGGGATCTAATAAAGAACTCACACAGACACTTAATCATGTATAGAGCCTGACAAGCCTGACGTGCTGTGCAAATGATAGAGCACGCAGGCGGGCGGGCGGCAGCGGGCGAGGCCGAGTCGCAGCAGCCGATTCTTCAGCAACAGGAAAAACAAAATTTAACCTGATCTAATTGAAAGAGGAAAAAGGAAACATTGCACCCTGTCTGGATCTTTACACATCAAAATTTGTTAGCTGTGTTTTCCACGACAGTTCTTCGCAAACTTAAAAGCAATATTTCAAAAATTTCGATTCAGTACAATTGCGATTTGCAGGTGTTTCAATTGAATGGTGTGACGCGCATAAGCCGTAATTCTTGTCAAATCTCGTCCCGCTTGATTTTACGAAAATAATGTTTGCTTTTGTTTGTTTACGTTTTTGTTTTCTGTCAAGAATGGTTGTTATATTTTTCACTTTGATTACTTGTAAAAAAGCAATTCTAGGGGTAGAGGAAACACAGCTAATCTGATCCAAAGGCAGTGCAAAAAGAAAAAAGCGGCACCGGTTTACAAGGCGGCTAAAGGCGTAGCGGCTAAAGGCGTAGCGGCTAACTTCCTGGCAGGAAACAAGCACTTTCATCAGCAGAGATGCTAAAGGGAGAGGGGCGCCTTTAATTTATCTGTATGAAAAAGTGGTACCATGGTGCCAGCAATGACGGACAGCTGGTTCCGACAACATTAGCTGCTGGTTTATGAGGAGACGACATCAAGGTGATGACAGAACAGAAAAAAAAAAAAAAAAAGCACCAATAGTGAAATTTTGGACCGATACTGATCTTTGTTGCCATTTTTTGTTCTTATTTATCTAAACATGATTATGGAAATTTATGTTCAGTGAACCAAAAAAAAAAAAAAAAAAAAAAAAAAAAATCCTCCAGTATTACATTATCTTTGAATTAGCATAAATTTATTCTTAAAATATTTGCAACGACCTTTAATGCAACCTTGTTTGGCGTTAATTTCCTGACTTGTACTCGCTCAAACTTTTTCATAACACACGCTGTGGATAACGCACACACACACACACACACACACACACACACACACACACACACACACACACACACACACACACACACACACAAATCATGATGAAAACAAAAAACTAAAAATCAAACAACAGCTGCTATTGTGAACGTCAGCTTACTTGCTGACGCAGTAGTTAAAGGGTGAAAGTCTGTTTCAATGTGATGCCTTCCTACGAAAAGACACCACACACACGTATGAATGGCAGGAAGCCGACGCAGGTTGGGAGGCAGCGCTGCTGGCCAGATGCCTCGTTGGAGAACCTCCGCGGGGGCCCGAGGTATCCGATGGCTCTGGGCCGAGGGAGGGATATTTTTAACTCGTGAGCCGCTCTGGGTGCAGACCAGATGTTTGCAGCCGTCCTCTAAACATTTACGACTATCGGCGGTCTTGCGGCCCCCTGAGGCGCAGCTGTTGTTTTGGAGCCCCGTTGCCACGTGATCGCCGTTTCTCCCTTCCTTTGCAGCAGCCGCTTCTGGCTCTGCTCGCACGTGGACGCAATCAACGTGAACGACGCGACGTTTGCTTGATTGCTGCCGTCTTTCGGCTCCGTTGTTTAAATTTGAAAAAACCCACGCAAACAGCCAAGTCAGTCCCACGGTGTTAATTTGCTCAAGATTGGGGACTGAGGCGCCGGTGCCCTGTCAGCTTCTGATTGGCTGTCGTGTGCGCTGACAGAGAAGAGACAAGCACGATGGTGAGTGGATAGTGATGGATGAGAGGGGCCACAAGGTGGGATGGGGGTTGGGGGGAAGGGGGGGGGGGTGGGGGGCGAGAGAGTCCATATGGCCAACAATACTGTAAGAATCTTCCCACATTTAATATTGTGACCCTGCAGCTCTTTTGCACCTGTGTTAGTAGAAACATTACCAGAGTTGTCGCCAGTTCTGCAAGTCATTAAAGGTCCAGTGTGTAAAAGTTGGCCTGATTTGTGATTTTAATATTGGCAAAAGCTTAATATTCTTCCCGTAAATATATTTATAAAAGTGTATACTCGCAATGGTAATTTGGTTTTCCTACCCACAGGACGGTTCTTATTTATATATGAGGATATACATAGAGCAAGAGTCTGCTACCAGTTAGCTGCCATCTTGCACCACCATATTTCTAAGGAAGCCTGGTGTGGACAATCCAGCTGCCTGACAGTGTGTTTCACATTCAGGGTGACTGCTCGCATCCTCAAATAAACCAACGAAGAAGAAGGTGGACGAGGTATCCAGCTTTGTGTGCGCAGGCCATCGTAGTTCACTGGCAAGCTTGAGAGAGGGAGGGTGAGTGAGAACGACCGCCGCAATCTAAAATCTGACCACTAGATGGCAGAATTTTACACACTGTACCTTTAAAGAAACCCGTGTCTGTTACTCCAGTCCAGTGTCAAGCCGGATACTTTTTACTTTCAATTGTGTATGACATCAAATATCATCTCATGGTAATGTCATGATTGACACTGATGTCATGGAAACAACAACTGTGACTACAGTTCAGATATTCATCAAGCAGAGGTTTTTCTGAAAAACCTACATGTCAGTGTTTTTTACTCTTCAAGTCAGTTGATGACCTGGTGGCTCAGTGTGTTTAGTCACTGCTTAGTTGAAAATTACACAAGCAAAATGTCAAGTCAAACCAAAAAGAAAAAAACAACAAAGTGAGAGCATTCATACACCGTTCATCAGTCACGAATCACAGTTCACATCTTGAGCAACGCAGCGGCGTCTTGTTTTGCCGCACGTTATGTAGCTCCCAAGGACAGGCCAGCACATATATCCCAACAACAACAACAGTAATACTAACGCAACAACGGTAACAACAACAGTGGCCGTTGAAGACTACAGGAGGCAGGTTAACTCCGACCTTCGGCCGCAGCAGAGAAACGCAGCCGAACTGCATCATCGTTTCCAGGAGACGCGAGGAAGAAAAAAGGGAGAAAAGAATCCTATACCAATGATGCAAAAAATAACTAGTGTGTCGCGTTAGTCGACTGAGTGCAACAAGGACAAACTGCATGGAGCAAAAACGCCCAATCAGAACCAATCAGCGGGTTGCACGCTGCGTCCAATCATTCTGTGTCTTCCTCAAGCGCCTGAGTCAGCGAGGCCCGAAACCCAGCCCTCCGCCGTGTCTCTCTCACACGCACGCACGCACGCACGCACGCACGCACGCACGCACGCACGCACGCACGCACGCACGCACGCACGCACGCACGCACGCAGGCAGCAGCGAGGAGGGCAGAAGAGCCCTTTTTCATTAGCGAGAATCCAGTCGTAGCCGAGCAGAAACACGATTGCATCAGGGACCTTGATCGTGCGCCGGTGTCTTATTTCATCACAGCCAGTTTTTCGCTCCTTCGCCACCTCACGCCGCAGGCCGACCTTCAGCAGAGGTCAGCCGCCACGGCAGCACCGCTGCCACCACCTCTGCTGCTGCTGCTACTGCCGCTACTCGCATTATCTGTAAGAGCGCTGATAAATGCGCTGGCAGCACCGCCGCCGCCGCAAATTCCCAACCCCACCCCCTCAACCTCCTCCTCGTCATTTTTTCCCCTCCTGCACCGTGTCAGGGAGGAGGAAGGAAGAGGTGGGGGGAGGGGGGTGAAAGGTGAGTAAGGATGCCGTGAGAAGCTCAGCAGGCTGCGAGGGAATCCGTCGATCCGGAGCTGGAGGAGCATCCAGTGACAGATCGTCATCGTTGTTTCCTCCTCTTCCTCCTCCTCCACCGTACATCCCAATCATTCACCCTTCCCGCCCCTCCCATCCCATCTCATCTCCATCCTCCAACCAGAGCGCTGCAGTTTGGAGGGCCATTAAATGCTGGAGAGGAGCTGGTGCTGCGGTCGCCACCGCTCCTTATCTGGGCGCCTGTAGGCGGCACATCTGCCGATGGTATCGCCGGCTCTGCGTCTGCGTCTGCGCTCGGCAGGGAAATGAGGGCAGACGGCAAAGAGGAGCGTCGTCCTGCTCAGACTGATGGGGCGGAGGAAGCGGAGCAAAGGTCAGAAGGGAGAGAGTCCAGTAACGGGAGAGGAGGAAGAAGAGAAGGTGGAGGAGAAGAAGAAAGAGGAGGAGGAGAAGAAGAAGAAGACTTAATATTTGTGAAGAAGTGCATCTGGTAGTCAATGAGATTTTTCAAGGATATCAACCTATTTAAAAAAGGCCGACCATCCTTATCTCCCCTGCACAGAGATGGAAGAGCACTCTGCGTTTTTCTTTTTTTTTCCTTCTAAATTTCCCTTTGCATTCAGAGCCAAAAGCAGGATTTCCAAGCGCCACATATAAACTCCTGTCATAGTTATTAAAGCAAAGCACCATTCGGTATTCGTCCTTAAAACTGTGTGTGGGTGTGCGTTGAGACGAGGCCCCGATGAAGCAAAAAAAAAAAATAAAATAAAATAAAATAAAATAAAATAAAATAAACAATGCGTAAGAGCGGAGAGAAACGCCCCCCCCCCCCCCCCCCCCCCCGCCTGGGAGAGATTAGGAAGGAGTCTGTTTAAGGTGGATGTTAAGATTTGCAGCAGACGGACTGAAGCTGCTCGAGTCTCTGGAAACCAGAAGCTTTTTAACCGTCTAATAACATTATCAGATCCAATGAAGCTGCCTCATCGTAAAGACACCAGCAGGGGAAAAAAAAGACGTAGTAAATTTAGCCCTTTGTTTACAGCCTCCTGCAGGAGTTTGATGCTTTGTCAGACCTCCTACATGCCCTGAAGGGGTCCAATGAGAAGGCGGAGCCAACATCTGGCTGGGATTGGTGATTGGTGTCAGTAACCTTTGTGACATCATAAAAGGCTGATTTCCGGAAGAGTTGCTGAGGGCTGAAGCTCAAGAAACTTTAATGGATTTTTTTATCATTCCTCCCGAGTTTGTTGACAGGCTGTAGACATGTTTTTTGACGTTGGGAGTAAATTCATCAGGCTGCGGGAGCGAGAGAGAATAACAAAAACAACAAAAAAAAGCAACAAAAGGCAGGCAGAGTGGGATGCAGCGGGATGGATGGTTCCACTCAGAAGCAGGAAGTCCAGCTGGACTGGCACGGAAACACTCCCACAGTTTGGAGGCAGCAGCTGTTTTTCCGGAGAACACAGATGCGGCTCGGGATGATGATGTCGCTCGGCGTGGCCGGGGACATTCATCATCGTTTACCTCGTCAGTGGCGTGATGGCGTGGCAAATTAACGGCCACTTAGACGCCCCCCCCTATCCCCACCCCTCTCTTCCACTACCCACCTTGTGGGTGAACACGTTGTCAAAACAGGATGCCAATTGGACAAATACAGGATTGATCTTAAAGACGACGGTGTATGGAATTAGTTAAAGGGCTCCTCTTATTAAAATCTCACTCTAACGTGTCTTTTTGCGCCACTGCGTACAAAGTACGGAAAAAACGACAACTTGCCCAATTCTCCATGATTGTCAACACCTCTACAGACTTTTTTGTTTTTTTCTTGATCTAAATGTGGGCGAAACTTCACCACGATAGCTCGTAGCCATCTTTCGTCGGCCGGCCAATCAAAAGGGAGCTAGCTGTTCCAAGGCAAAGCCATTGGTGGAGCAGGTAGGGTAGGGGGGAAGAGAGCCAGAACAGCCTCTTCAGGCTGAGTGAGCGAAAGGCTTGTTTTGTAAGGCGACTCAAACAACTCAAACCAAATGGACCTTGTTTATTAGTAGACCAATATAATCAAGTTATTAAATCTGGAAATGGCCTTAATAGGGCCCTTTGAGCAGCAGCACAGCATGGGCTAAAATACTGGCAGAACCACCACGGAGAACATGTACTGGGGGAGCCAGTGTTTGGATTTGGAGCCAAAGCGAACTGATGACAGGTCGGCACCAGTCTCGTAAAATCACTGAAGGTGGATTTCCAACTCCGGGCGACAGCCAAAAAGAATTTTCTTCTCCTCATCTGCTTGAGTTCCGACATAAAACACAAGCATAACAACAACGACGACGACGACGACACAGGCAAATGCAGAGAAACACGAGGAAACAGCTTTTCTAAGTGACAGAAGCAGCAGCTAACAGCCACTTTATTAAGAGGATTATTTTTGGCAAAGTTATCGTCGGTAAAATGTCAAGAACACGCTGGCGACTGCTCGTTATGAGCCAAGCGATGCTTTCAGAGTGCCAATCGTCAGTGTGGAAAGAGCAGAAGCACCATCATGTAACAATGCAATGTTGAAGGAATAAATATAAGTAATTCGATGCTTATCTGACAACTGATTCATGACATTAAGAGCTGCAGCTGTGACAGCAGAGCGTGTTTACACCAAGATAAATAACCCCGGCAAACTCGCTCTTGTCTTTTATACATATTCAATGCAACGTTTCACATTTCCATGACTTTTATATGTTGTTGTATGTTGCGGTGTGGACGCTGGGGCCATTTAACATTGATCCACTCAGTCGGCAGAGAAGTGGGCGGGACTGAGGCGAGAACCTGGACAGCCTGAACCTCCTCCGTACCTCGCCAGCATCTGCTGCATCTTAATTGTGAATCTCCTAGAGTAGAACAGTGGCGTTCACACCGTGTGTCCGGCAGGAGGGAAGCTAATCCCACTTTCAATTCCAACTTAATCATATTCAGCGGTGTTTGATCATCTCGAAGGATTCCCCCCTCCCCTCCCTCCCCTTCTCATCCTCACTTTTCCAATACCGTTTTTAATTTACAGATAACAGCAACACTGTAATGCCTTTTCAGATTATGCTGCATGCAGACTTGTCATGAGTCATTGGGATTCTTAAATATGTTTATACTGGTCATAGCTTGTTCTAGCAGTCAAGCAGCTCTCAAAAAACAAAAAAAATCTTATACTGTATTCTTTCAATATTCTCTATCTGACAATTGACAGATGTTTTTTTTTCACATTAAACAAATACAATACATAAATAAATGTTGGGATATTATACCCATCCTTTTTTTCATTCTTACATTTTCCAACAGAACTAGTTCTGTGCTGACAATATGATTGTGTCTCCTGGCTGTGTGTATTTGTATAGCACTTAGGGGTTTACTTCAGAATGCTGAAATAATTCACATGCACATAATTCCCGTGTCTCTGCACCTCCAACTGGCCGTACAGCACACACAGCGGGAGCATTTTCTCCACATCAAAGACAAAGTTCTTGTCGCAACTGCTGCAAGCAGGCTAACAGGAAGTTGGACCCGTGCTTTGATTATGCAGCGCTGAGGCACCGAAAGGATGGCCAGATGATTTAAAAAACACTGACTGTCACAATCCAGAATGTGTGAGAATGATGTGTGCATAAAGGGCGAAGAATAAAGAACAGAGGAGATGCTCATCTCCTGCCCCGGAGCGCAGCAGGCTGCTGCTGAGAAGATTGTGCTGATGTTCTGCAGGCTCCAATCACACTTCGCACTCATCCTGCACATGTGCAGTGCTGCTCACTGGTCCTGGACCAGCTGTTGTGTCTGATGACTTTATTGTCTTGCTTCATTTTTGGTGTAAAAGTTTGAATAAAAAAAAAAAACCTGAAAATGGGACAAACCTTTTGCCTTAATAATGCACATATTAATACACTGCGTTACATAAGTGCTGTTTTGTTTTTCACTGGTCCATTATTCTTTTTTTGAGGAGGTGGGGAGTGGGGGGGGGGCTTCCTTTTGTTTTGTCAGTCAAATTGCCCCCTCAGGGACGAGGAATTTTCCTTCCAAGACGACATCACGATGGCGCGAAAGGCAATTCCGGCGTTTCAGCGCGAGCAGCGGGGGACCTTTACAGGGACAAGACTTCCTTTAATCATCGATCCAGCCTCATCAGGATCACCGCGGTGAATCCAACGCCGGCCCAGAATCTCGTGTGTGTATTGCGGCACACACAAAAGACGGACATGAGCGGAATCCGACGCCCCCGCGGCATAGAGAGAGAGAAAGAAAAGCCCTAAGCCTGAACTGGGCTGCGGTTGGGTTTCCGTCGCTCAGTTTCAAGGCACATTCTTGAGTGCTGCATCGGACTTGGTCAATGGAAAGGAAATCGTGCAAAAATAAGAAGTAAATTTTGCTTGCGCTGGGTAAAAAGATGAAAATCATTTAGTTTTCCCCTCAGCAGGCCATGGAGAAGAAAAATGGACCAGTGGAAAATACAAAAATGGATCAACCACAACCATGTTATTAGCTTTCAGATTCAGATTCAGATTACTTTTTTTTAAAGAACACATAGGAACTTGTTTTGGTCGTGCCAGTGTACATCAAATAATTAAATAAATAAATAATAAATAAACCGAAAAACAATTTGCTGTTTGTGACACCACCACCAGTCCAGTATCATCTTCACAGATTCTACTTCTTCTACCTTCTAATGCAGCCACCTTTTGATTTGCCGCCTGAGCGAACTGGTCATGTTTTCCTGCTCCACATACTTGAAGGGAAAGCGATTCACACTTTGCATTGAGATGGAAACCCACCAACTAAAAGAGACATAACTGCGCTGCTTCCCAATCTCACACACATCACACGTCGTGCCACATTGGCCCTTCTGATCCTGTGACCAGGCAGGAAAAAACAGGTCCCAGCAGCCCCAACCGAACACTCGACTTCGGCATGACGGGCAATTACTGT
The DNA here is from genome assembly GCF_046127955.1 of Nelusetta ayraudi. Taxonomy (NCBI): domain Eukaryota; kingdom Metazoa; phylum Chordata; class Actinopteri; order Tetraodontiformes; family Monacanthidae; genus Nelusetta; species Nelusetta ayraudi. Next base: position 5,147,516 of record NW_027466052.1, on the reverse strand, counting down.
ACGGTGGCCCTGTATGTTCATTTCCAGTTAGCCAGTCCTTTCACTCTGCAAAATGCTCAGAAACGATAAACTCATCCATCAATTCGTGCTGTGCACTCCAAAACTGACGCTGAGTGCAGTGAGTTTGGGTTTAAAGCAACTAAATGAATGCGAGTTACATTCCATTAATGTTTGTGAATCAGAGCCGGGAGGGAGAAAAAAGAAAATCCTTCCATCCTCACTAAAAAGACCAATAAATCGACAGTGACGGGGAGGGTGGGGGTGGATGGGAAGCTGGGAGGGAAAATGCGCCACTTCTTCGTATCCGTCTTCTCATTTTCTGACCTGCATAGAACATGTTTGAGAAAATAAAAATCCTCTCAGCAGGGAGTCGCGGCCGAGGAAAGTGAGGTGCCGGGAAATTCTTTTCCAGACGTCGGGCCCTTGGACCTTCAGCTCGCCTCTTGCAAATGAAGTCCCACATCTCCACTTCCATCGTAACGCCGTCAGAAAAATAAAGAAATTTCTAAATAACGCCTGAGGACTCTGGCCAGAAGAAACCAAGATGCTCAGCAGCTGAGCACTTCACACTTTGAGTTCCTTCACTAGACTCCATCTGTGCCCACAGCAAGGTGGGGTTGTTTTTTTTAGTGCGTGTGTGTGTATCGTGCAATAAAACACTCCCGGTTGCGCCGTGTTTCTGCATCCTCAGCACAAGCTGGGCAGAGAGGAAAAATATGCATAAACATATTTTATTTACATCTAAAGTAGCAGGATGCAATCCACTTTGTGTCGCCGGCCAATCACATTTCCCTCGCAGAGAAGATGACATCTGAAACCGTAGCTGCCAATAAATATGCATTGGTCTTGACGCAGAGCCGAGGCTTTAGGGGTCGGCCAAATGGAGGGAGGCTTCAAGGGCTCGTCCGTGTTTAGATGATTTAGCCTCGCGGCTTTTCTTTTTTTGTTTTTGGGAGGTATTTTCACAGAACCTAAAGCCGGTGGCCTTGACTGTCAATCGCTAAGGACAAGCCACAGTCTTGACTAAAAAACAATTTTGCCCTCGATTTTTTTTTCCTTCCCCTCGCGCCCACCTGGAGTGCCTGATGAACACCGAGGTGCCTTTAAGAACGATTTCCCCAGAGGCTCAGAGAGACATCAAACAAAAGACACGGGATTCGGTTCCCTTTTAGGGTTCAAAAGCTCTATGAAGCCCAATTTATCTTTGAGACACGGGGCTTCGAACTAAGGGAGAAAAAAAAAGCAACAAAAAAACCCCACCGAACTGCCTGGTGTGCCCCGACTGGCCAACTGGCGCTGGCAAGATAAAAAAAAGAAAGAGTGGCAACGTGTCGGAGCACAATGCTCCCCGACTGAAGAGAAGGTGTCTCTATCTGCCGCTCGGCAAGGACGGCGACGTGGACGGTGAATGTCAATGAGCGAGGGGAGATAAACAAGCGGCGGCGGAGCTTTCATGCAGATGGAGGGAAGCTGCGAGAGTGGCAGACTGTCCTTTGGCAGGACGCTGGCCCGCTTTTGAAGGCGGCGCTCGGCGGGAGGTCAAAGACCCTGCAGGGAGCAACTACTCCCACTTTGAGACGGCGTGAAAAAAATATAAAATGAGAAAAAAAAAAACAAAGTTTGGTTCCGTTTCCATGCACTTACTGCCGTTCCATGCCGACTTTCATGTGGGTCAACAGGCAGCGGCGCCGACACGGAGACCAACTTGTTCCTGCGCTGCTGCAAGCGGGTTTGACTTTGTCCGACTGTGAAGAGCCGGAATCGCCCGAGATGGCAGGATCCCCGAAAAATATCACAATACTTAACCTACAATAAATATTACAATACCAAAGAATTACCTGTATGCATTTTTTTGACTTTTCATTGTTAAAATAATCCCGCTCCAACAGTGACAGTGCAGACAAACTGAGCCGCACAATACTGCCGGTCAGTCCATCAGTGGGGGGGGGGGGGAAACATCAATTCCGCACTCTGTCGGGATGATGCATCAAAAGTAATACTGGGATATTCATATTGACTCGACATCCATTCAGCGGATCTGCCTCCGGGATTCCTGCTTTCTGCATTTGAACCACTGCTGCTGTGAAGGTTTGGCGGCCGGGCGACGGAGTCAGTGGTGCAGGAGGCAGCGCGGGTCAAAGCTGCCACCGTCGCCTGAGTTACACGAGTCGGACTGTCACTTTACCTACCGCTCTTTGCAGCATGAAGTGGAGGGTGGTGGGGGTGGGGTTCATTCTCCTTTCTCCTGCTTCTCAGCTCTTGCAGATGAAGCGTGAACGAAAAACACATGTTTCATCTGAAACTCTGGGAACAAATTGTCATGGTGTGGTTGTGGCAGGACCTGAAAAACCTTTGGATTGTAAAACTATTTCTGATACCCGCTACATTTGAGATACGCCTCGCTCCTCTGGTCGAGACTACAATGTCTTTCCATAAAGAAAGAAAGAAAAAAACGCAGATCCCTTTGAAAAATAATATTTGGAGTACAATCCAACTCTTTCATCTACCAGAGCGAGTGGCTACTTGCAGTTCCCTGAGGAGAGAATCCACTGAAGGGAACCACTTGGGCAAGAATATTGTCCTTGTGTTTGGAGAATTCAGTCCCTAATGGGCACATTTACTAAATTCCTCTCTGCACTAAAAAGGCTTGAATCTGGTTTAATCAGTATCAAACTTAACAATGGCAAAAAAAAAAAAAAAAAAAAAACCCAGAAGTGCTGGAATCCAACTAACAAAACGCAGCTGCACTAAAGTGTCGCCTTTCCTTTCTTTTTTTTTCTTTTTTTGCTTGTTTGTTTTTTTGCTCAGGCATTTATTCCAGGGTGACGCACAGTTTACACACAAACCCAAACATTCCTGGGGACCCAAAAAAAAAACAAAAAAAAAAAAACTGAATAATTCAAAGGGTCGGAATTAACCAGCAGAAATCGTTTTTTGGAGAGGAGAGTGTTTTTCCTGCGGGCTCCGACTTTATGTTCCCTTTTAATGCAGAGCTGCTCATCTGCGGCGAACACGGCGTTACAGCCGCCTGCCAGAGAAACACGGGAGAGCAGCGGCGTCATTACGGGGCGAAGCGAACAGCGAGAGGACGACAATCGCTGACTAACGGCCGCCGGTGAGGCACGCACACGTGCGCGGCTTCCGAATTGACCTGCCGCTACGCACGGGCTTGTTTGCTTCGCTTAATTGATGCGAGGAAATAACTTTTGATGTAGTTTACGAAGTGACACATTAATTAACGCTAATGAAGTACATTAGTGAGGTACATTAGGGGAATCTGTCTGGGACGGGAGGGGGTAAGTCTCTGTGGGCTCTGCACTACAGCCGATGGAAAATTCCGGGTTGCTTTTCCCCCAAAAACGTATGCGAGTCACGTTCCGCCGAGGTGTTTCACAGCAGACGGCAGGAAGACAAAAACACTCAGGCTGATTAACGTGACGCACACAACGACACCGAGGTGCGGGGGCACGCGTCGCCTTGGAGTCTTAAATCTCCGAGGTAGCACATGTCGCATGTACCCGCAACAACACAAGTGCACAGAGGCCGCCATATATATAAATGCACTACCGTTAAAATGTTTGGGGTCACTAAATCGTTTCTTCATTGAACTCCATTATAACCCCTTTTATGAAATGATGATCTTGAATGAGATCATTATGAGCGCGCGGAAATCCGTCAAAATGTGCTTAGCTACATCCAAGTACATCTATTCGATTCTATTAACAAGTGGGGGAACATTTTAGTGTTTAATGAAAACCATTTCCAATGTCGAACTGAAAGTGAAAAGTGAGAATTCCAAGTGTGCAAAATTCCGTGTAAAACCACTAAACATAGGCTGTTTTAAAGAAACTACACTAGAAACCAAGACGTTTTGTTGAATCTATTATGGTTTAGCACACACAACTAAGTATCACCATAATAAAAAAAAAAAAATTTGTTTTATGAATGTATGGAAGAGTTTGGCTGCAGTGTTTGAAACAGCAGTTGTACATGAAGACTTTAGGGGCGTCTCCAGCAGCCGGACCTCGGTGTAAGTGCACCAGCCAACCCTGCACTGCAGGGTGGAGCTCGTCACCAGAATCAGAAAGCTTTATTGTCATCGTGCCACATGGTACAGTGAGTCGTGCTGCGCCGTGCTAGCGCTAGTGGTCAAACACGCGACAAACCAAAAGTAGAAACAAAGGAGAACAATGGCCTCTGTGCTGTTGTCGTGCATTTAAAAGGATCTTTATTACCAACATACGTGAGAACTTTTTCGCTCAGCGGGGACGAACATGGCTTATCCTCGGATCGGCCAGCCAGTGGCCACTTCTGGTACTGCGCACGTTGCATCTTGTACAAAAAAGACGTGGCCAAGAAAAGCGCAGAACGCACAAGGGATACATGAAGCAGCCGCCACCGCCGTTGTGTGTGTGTGTGTGTGTGTGTGTGTGTGTGTGTGTGTGTGTGTGTGTGTGTGTGTGTGGAGGCAAACGCAGTTGGTGGCGCGCACATCTCCGAACCCTACTGGGAAAAATTAGCCGGCGCCGTCCTCGAAAACAAACTCACCCCGGCAGAAGCTGCTCACTGGTGTGCAAAGCAGCCCTGTTTGTCTCGCTGCCGCTCCCCCCCCCTTTAAACAGCGAGATCGAAGGAGGCTCGCGTTGAAAGATGGCTCGTCACGTTCAGCACAAAGACAATTAGACGCATGGGTGTTCCCCCACACACACACACACCTGGCAGTGCGCTGTCTGGAGAGCGGAGATAGTAGCGTCTCCATCAGCCTGGACTCCCACCCACAGGACCTAATCAGGCAGCGAATGCACGTAAAATGGAGTCTGTCATCCACCTCCAGCCAAACCGACCCCCCGCTGACGTCCTCCTGAGCAAAACAGGGAGACAGATCCGACCCACATTCGCACTCCAGCCGTATTTTCCTCAAAGTGACTTTTTTTCCCCCTCCTCTCCTTCTCCCTTCCATCCTCTAAAGTCTCATCTCTGCAGCTGGCAACAGCAGATTAAATATGTGTGTTTCCCTCCTCTCTCCCCCCCCCCCCCACCATACTAACAAACCTACTTGCTTTTCTCAATACCCCGAGGGGCTTCTATATGTTTTTATTTTTCCGCTCAACCTATGATAGATTAGATGCTCCTCGGTTGGAGTGGAGCTCGGCCAGGTTTCTCCCGTCTCTCCGCTTCATCAAAAGCCGTTCTGCCAGGGATGGAGGGATGGAGGAAAATCTGGGTAGTGGTCACCCACCCCACCCGGCCCAATGGTCACGCTGACATCGCATTTAGCCGGCAGGGCTCACAGAATCCAGCCTGGAGAACAAAGATCCAGTTCATCTGCCGCTACTTTTGCAGGTTTGCAAGCAGGAATTTTCTCACTCGGATGCACCAATGCAGGTATCAGCCAATGAGGCCAAGTGCGATCAGCCCACTGGCAGATGATTGGACCAACACCAGTGGCCAGGCTAGAATAGCTTTAGAAGCAGGTCGTTTTCAAAAGATCCTGACTTTGGCCAACGTAAAAGTTGTTTCATTGAAACGCCTCTTGGATTAAATTTAAAACAGTAATAAATATCTTGGTTTCGTAACCAGGGCGCCACCGTCACAAACTGTACAACTGGTGACATTATTTATCACTTTTCCACAATCCAAACCCTTCCTACCCTGCTGCTCTCAACACAAAGTCCGACGTCTTGGCGTCTGCATTTCCTGCTCCGGCTGGCGATCACCAGCTTCTCCGTTACACCCGCGCGCTCCCTCCTCCCCTACACCAGGACGTCTGCTGGCTTTTATTGTGTGGCTGTCGATTTCGACGCGACGACTCGCTCGCACACCTGATAGGACGGAGGCGTCGTCTAAAAACGCATCGATAAATATATAAATAAGATGAGCGATAATTACTGCGACGCTGCAATTTAATGCTTTGACAAAAAAACAAAAAAAAGACAGAAAAATACGTTTTCACGCTCGCAGGCAGGCGTGCCTTGACAGCACCAGTGTAAACACTGATCAAAAGCAGCGGCACTGTGTGACAGGCTTCAGAATGACAGCGTTGTTTGTTTGGAGCGCCGTATTGTCTTTCTGCAGATGCATCACGTGACATTTAGAATGTCGGCTTTCAGACAATCGAGGACAACAGCCGCCGCCGCCGCACGCTGAACACACGGAGGACTCGGGCAGGTGGGGCCGGCTGAGCGACCAACACGCTCGCCGCAAAGATTGAAGTTTATCGGGGGACGTTTTAATGGTGGAGGGTGTATTTCTTTCTGGGGGTGTCACTGGTCGTTGTTTGCGAGATTGATGGCCGCTTGTTTGCCCGCTTGGCACTTTATGACTCGCGCGCAGCCATCGCAGGGCTTCGAAATGAGTGATTACTGGAGGGTGTGTGTGTGTGTGTGTGTGTGTGTGTGTGTGTGTGCGGGAGGCAGAGAAGTACACGGCGGAAAAGACAACGAGCATAAAGGAAAAGATAAACGGGGCTTTCCAGAGGTTTTCAGGAAGGGAAGGACAGGGAGGCGATGAAGAAAGAAAGGAAGAGAAAGGAAAACCTGGAAACATGTGGAACACGTGGGGAATGGCAGCGTGAAAACTAACTGCTCAGTCAGAGTTCAGCTTGAATGTCTTGCTGTGGTTGGACTCAGATGTTTTATTGATTATTCTCATACACATATATGTATGTAAACAAATGGGTAGCAAGCTACAAACAATTCTATTTTTCAAATGTACATTGATTTCTAAATACTTAAATACAATGTGTATATATGTGTGTGTATATATATATATATATACACACATATATACATAAATATATATGCGTGTATACATACACATACCGGTTATTTATCTTTAAAAAAAGAAAATTTGAAAAAAAACAGAGTTGTGTCCTGTATTATTTTAACTTTGCCCAAGCTAAAATAATGTTGTTCTGCTTTCACCTTCAAAATTTATTTTTGCTTCCACTCTCGACTTTTCATGCTTTTGACAACCTTGATCACACGCCGCCGCCGTCTCATTTAATCGTCTGCAAGTCTGTCATCCGAATAAATGCATCTGCCCAACTGTATAAATTCCTTGACTGGACGTCTAAATCTCTTGTTTGGGGGTCTGAATTGTGGACTGATTTTTTTTTTTTTTTTTTTTTTTAATCATTTGTTTGCATGCCGCATTTAAGCCGTCGCCCAAAAACGCAGACAATCACCTTCCACCCGAAGGAGACGAGCGTCAACAGACGTGAAAGTCTTTATCAGTTCACGTTTTCGCAAAAGATGGCAACCTGGCGAATCAACAACATGTCCGACAAAGACGCAGACTGGCAGCGGCGGCACAAAGACTCGCTGTGCAACAGTGGCGGCATCATCCTTTTACTCATTTTTAAGCTGTCATGTCCTTGGGGGGGAGCAATAACATGGCACCGTCACGAAAAAAGGGTGGGAAGAGAGAGAGAGAGAGAGAGAGAGAGCGAGAGAGGTGGGGGGGGGGACAGATTAAAATACATCAAAAAAGGGATTAAAGAATGTGCCGACACCCTGAAATCCTTCAAGGCTGTCTGGCTGTATCAAAGGATGAGCACGCTTAAATATGAGGCGACACGCGTGGCACGTGACGGCGTTTAGAGGTGGCGAGGGGTGCGGCGGGGTGCGCTCGGCGCAACACAGGTGAGGCCGGGGGAGGCCGGACAAGAAGGAGGAGACACCAAAATAAATAAATGATTCTTATTAATGGTAAGTTCAACTGCAGAGCAGAGCAGCGATTAGGGGGAAAAGGCCAATATGTTTGAATGGAAGACATTAAACCAGAGGGTCAGATGGGAACAAAGAGGCAATGGCTGGGGGTGGAGGGGATTCTCCGTATTCTTTATTTAGGGGTTTCCCTCTTTGAACAGCGTTGGGTGGGTGAGTGTGTGGAGGGGCGGGGCAGGGGCTCCGGGGGGGGGGGGGTTCACCACCTCCAGCAGTCTTTAAAGCTGGCCGGCAAGAGGAGGAGAGATGCTGCGCGAGACCCCTTTTCTCATTACCGGCGTCTCGCTTCGCGCGCAGGCCGTCCTCGCCGCCGCTCAATCCCAACCCCACCCCACCCTCACACTACTGGCCCCATAATTTCTCTCCCGTCCCCTCCTCCTCCTCCTCCTCCTCCTCCTGCACTGACAGAGAGTCAAACAGAATACAGAAGATGGAGCCCCGACAGATCCCCTCCCCGTAGCACACAGACACACAAGCGTGCACGCACACGGGCCAAACCACACGGAGGCGGAGCGCATGACAAAGCAAGACAAAAGCTGCGTGTCCATTTCCCATAGAATTTTGCGCAAAACCTAAATATCGCAATAAAAAAAACAAACACCTAAACTTCGTGGTCATGTGACCAGTTCACTTCAAGTGAAAATGGCGCGTTATGTTTGGACGGAGGAGGAAACAGAATATTTTTTACTAGTAATCAAAAAGAAAAATATAACAATCATTCTTGACAGCAAACAAACGAAAACAAACTTAATTCTCGTAAATGTCGCGGGACGAGATTTTTCAAGAATTACGGCTTTTGCGCTGGAAATACCTGCAAATCGCAATTGTACTTTGTAGAAATTCTTTGAAATATTGCTTTTATTTTTTTACATTGTGGGAGAGCCCACCCTTTACAATTAGCATTGGTTTCATCCAATTAGGTGCCTCTGTAGCAGAGACTGAGTGAAAAAGAAAAAACTCCTCTCATTAGACCGCAAGTCACTTATTCCATGAATGCCCAACTTACTGTAATATTAATCTGCAACACTCATCACTCGTTACTCTTCTTTTTAACGAACTGCACCCGTGGAAGAGGTCAACGTGAATGTGCGTCGACCCTGCAGGCTGGGTGAAGAGCGCTGGGGCCGACGTGCGGCCGCTCCCTCTCCCGGCCATCCATCCCACCGACGTGTCAGAGACGGCCCTCGCCACGGCAGCCACCCGTGACTCATTCCGTCATTACCTCCGAGGGGGTCGCGCCCACCCCGCCGCACCCTTCCTTTGGCTGGGGGTCTGACGGCGGACCTAATGGCCCGCTCGCCCTGCGCCGCAATTAACCTCTTTATTGGCCACCTGCCAGCCAGCTGGAGACGCCATCAACCCACGCTGAATCATACACGCATGGCGGATTGATGTGTCGGGGGCCTCGCCGTGAATATCCGCGGCGGGGAAAGAACGTCAGCGGCTTTTAACAAGCTGACAGATTTCACCTGCTCCTGACTTCAAGTAGGAATTGATTGGATCTAACGTCCCGTCACGGTCGACCCAGGCAGGTCCCCGCTGGCGGCGCGGCTGCTAATTGCAAAGCCGCTCTCGGGAACTAATCCTGCCGCCTCCGCATGATACTGTGACACTGGGCTTCAGCGGCACGGCTGCTAGCAAAACAACAACAACAACAAAAAAGACTTACGGATGCGCTCAAGATATTACAAACCTCACATGTCAACTACTTGTTTTCTTTCATTTTTCCTATCACTAGTTACTGCGTCCGAGTTATACCACAGCGTCGAAACATTTAGCATCCTAGCATTTCAGCCCCTCCAGAAAGTGCAGGATACTTTCAGACTGTTTTCAGCACAAATTACTATCATTATTTGTAGTATTATTTTATATTATTTAATTTAACCAAACCTGGTGTTGCTAAACGTTCCCACAGTTTTTTTTTTTTACAATTACAACAGGTTGTCTACAGTTTCCACTGAAGTTTCAAAATAGTACATTCCACAGTTTCACCTTAAAACAGATCTACACATTTTTGTTATCATGCTACGGGAATCTGGTGCATTAACCCCTGCCTATATTTGACCACTGGGCCAACTGCTGCTCAAGCCAAACCGAAGCTTGAGCAACTTTAGGAACAGCTGAGAATCCCTTCAACTAAGATGGCAGTTTAATACCTGAGGCCATTAAAATTTCAACAAACATCAACTGCAGTGGCAAGAAACTAAACATGTGCACACATGCATTGTGATACTTGTTTTACCAGATGCATATCGCATTGTTAAACGGCAGATTTGTCAAGTTATAATTTGACAGCAGAAATAAATAAATAAATATATGTGTCATCCAAATTTAACAAAAACAATTCAAATGTAATTTTAGATCCTTTATAGATCAAATTTTTTAAGGCCGACCGACTGGTGTCGAATACATCCGAAGTAAAGAGTCGTTGCCATCTGCAGTTCCACGAGCAGAAAACGTCACATGGCTAATCTGGACCACAGACCTCACGGGGAATGGAGGGGGAAATCTTCTCAATCTAGGAACGGCGAATGCACGCTGCCGTGTTAACTTGGGATTGAAAGGGGCCCGAAGGGAAGAGAAACACAGGCAGACAGGCACTCGGTAGCTGAGAGGCTTACACTGTACGATCCCATTGTCAACACCACAGCTCTCTTGAGCACCTTAAAAGCTGGCAGGGCTCCGCCGTGCAGAAAGTAGACGGTGAAAGCATTCTGTGGCTCCTCTGGCTGCAAATTGAATTTGGAGGCACGACCTGACTCACAACACCTAATAATCCCACATCACTTGCTGTTCTCACACGGAGCAAGGTCACATTGTCGGACTAATAATGAAAAAAGAAGAAAAAGAAAAAAAAAAACAGACAATAGGGAAAGCGTCCATCTAGTGGGACAATGCATTCAGGTTACAGTGAGGCGAAGGGAAACGTGTAAAAGGCTCATCTGTAGAATTCAAGCACATCAAGCCAAGTGGCTTTGTAGCGTTTACACAACTGCAGTGGTCACATGATGGCGCGCACATGCTCTTACTGTGAGGTCAGTAGATGAGGTAAAAATAGTCACAGAGTGGGTAGGTTGTCTTGGTCACATGATTTTTATGTTGCGTGTAGGGCGTTTTGTTTTGTTTTGTTTTTTTGAAAGGGATTTCTCAACCGATATTAAAAGGGAAATTATTCACATATGTGCATAGTGGTTGTATTTGGTTTAGGTTACTGGAAAAATGCTAATAAAAGTGTTATGTTTGAGTCATTAGTGAAATGTAGCACAAGCTCAAGTCAAATGCCTTTCTACAGTGATTCTTATACAGCATATGCTCATGTTATCATTAACTTTTTCAGATGGAATATTGAGGCTATGGGGTCTCTGCAAGTTTCCAATAGACACCGTGTTGTGAAGAGACGTGCATTTGCAAAATCCCAAGCAACGTTCCACCGTTAAACAAACACGTTCATCTTCATGCTCCCAAAATCTTAGCTGAATAACCCCAAACCATGAAGGTTTCAGTGCTTCTGGCCAATGACAGGATTCTGTTCCCGATTCTGTGCGATGAAAAATCATTTGGTGGGAAAACTAGCGAAATGAAAGCGATCCTCACTATTAACACTGCCCTGACTCGCACGTCACCAGTGCAAAAAAGCACATATTTTCCCAAATAACTGGTCAAATCCCTTCTGTCGAGTCATCAATCACTTCATGAAAACTGGGTTCAGGAAGCAAAAGGATATTGCAAAATTCTATTGGCTGGACGCCAATAAATCTTACCTGCCACGGAGAGACGGGCGGTGCGGCTGGAGATGGAGCCCAGGTTGTCAATCGTGGCCACGCACTGATAGGTTCCCTCGTCGGGCTTGTTGTGCTTGGAGTGGACCACGTGGGTGAAGAAGAGCGAGCCGTCGGGGAGGATGCGTCGCCTCTCGTCGGACATCAGGCTCATGAAGGTGCCGTCCTTCTTCCACTCGATGCGGGCCGGCGTGGCTGTGTCGCTGTGGGCCGAGCAGTTGAGCAGAGCCGAGTTTCCCCGGATGGCCAGTAGGTCCTGGGGCTCCGAGGTGAACCAGAAGGGGCTGAAGGGCTGCGCTGCTGAACCTGAGAGGAAGAAGAGGGGAGACCTTAGCTGGGAGCGCGACACGGACAATTTGGCCAGATCAGCAAATCAACACACACACACACACACACACACACACACACACACACACACACACACACACACACACACACACACACACACACACACACACACACACACACACACACACACACACACACACAAATATATAAAAGCCAATTTAATGCCAGATCCATCCGTACCGTATCACAACTGTAAGCTTTATAAGGACCTTGGTTCCTTAGTCGTCGTCAACATATGTCACAACATATACGTTTTGGGGGTTGGTTGCAAACAGCTAAGTGGATGACAATGCGTACAGAGTAATTGCGGCAGATGCAGGATCACATCTACTGGAATCGCAACACAAAAGGCACCATTGGTCAGAGGGGCACGGGGAAAATGCCGACAGCTGGAAACAGTCAATGAAATGTTTCCCGAGCCGAATGTCCCTCTTTTTCATTCTATCATTTCAGTCTAGCCTCAAGACTCCAAGACGGCTTTTTATTATGAAACCACGAGCCCCACTGGGACTGGACATGAGGAACCGACAAATCTCACCCCGTCTCGCTGGCAAGTTAATCACATCTCTCAACAATATGTACATTACGGGGAGATGAAAACGTGTGTGTGTGTGTGTGTGTGTGTGTGTGTGTGTGTGTGTGTGTGTGTGTGTGTGTGTGCGTGAGTATGTGTGTGTGAGTGAGTGTTTGTGTGAGGGGGGCGTGGGGTGCTTTTATTGCACATAAACGGTAACATTGCAGCGACATGGAAGATGTCAAAGTCGGAGTTAGCGCAATTGCTTTTGCCTTCGCTCGCCCTCATGCATAATTCAAGCCGCCCAAACCTAAGAGTCGCGCAGTGGTATTGTTTAGATAAATAACACCAATTATCAGTTCTGAGGGAACGGAAGGGGAAGCTGGGAAAAATAATTAAGAGGCTACAAAGGTATTTTAATAATGCAACGAATGGAGCGAAGCAAGAGGCTGAATGTTAAACTGAGTTTAAAGTATGCCTGCTCTCCTACAAGGGAATGGCAAGTCTCCGAGGGTTAGGCGGGAGGCGAAGGTAGAGGAAGAGGAGCGGGAGAGCGAAAGAGATATGCGCCACGTCAGTGGCTCGGCCGTTTAACGAGGAGGAGGTAATATCTCTGCCTCGTGGCGCCGGGTCCCCGGGTCCCCGGTGTGAGATCCGAGGAGAGAAGAAATGTAATACAGGAGAGCGTACGGGTGGCGGTATGTCCGACTGTCCTCGGTGCACTTACTCCTCCAGCGAGCACAAACGATTATGGACAATGGCCGGAATATGTTATGCCGCGTGCACAAGAGAGCAGCATTCCAATGATGCTGTTCAAACACTTCGGCACCGGCTCTCAGATGGAGGTAGAGAGGAGGGACTAAGTGCCCTCCTTCTGGACTAAATGGACACTTGGGCCGACGCAGCCCAAATTACGTTAACGTCATTTCTTCATCGAAAGCCAAAGCATTTAGCCGTGCTGGAAATATTTCTCTGGGCTGCCGTGCTGCTGTTGGAACTGGATTGTTTAAAGATCTGATGGAAATATATGAGCAGCCGCCGCCGACTGAATGCAAATCTGCCGGGTAGCAAAACATACCTGGACCGCATGGTATATCAGCAGCTCATATACATCGCGATTAATATTGAGAATTCCCTCTGGGAGAAACATGTCGGGGACAGAAGTGAATAAATAAAGGTGGGTTGTAAAAATATACCATATCTTTAGTGCCTCGGTTACTCAACCGCGACACATTTGAATATGCAGGAGGATTTGAATTTAACGGAAGCCAGCAGCTGCTTTCAGAGGAATCGCCGCATTTAGAGCAGCCGAGCGTGCACGCCGGGCAGCGTGCGGCGACACCGGCAAATATTTTTTACTAATGGTGTGCGCGACAGATGGATAGAGACCAGAGTGGAGAAGCGGTGGGGGGAAGATGTCCTGCAGACCGGAGGCACTGTGGCATGCTTAATCATCTCCGCTCTGCGCTGCCCGAGCAGTGGGTGTGTCTGCCGGACTGCGCTTCCAGACTCCGGCCTGGCTCCTTTCCAGTCCAAAGACCTTCTCCAGCCCCCTCCATCTTTCTGAGGAGCGAACAGAGAGGGGCCCCAAGGTCCTGCGGCGTCCTATCGGAGCCAAAGCAGCCGCCTTTAGCGGCTTTTTATCCCTATCACAGAAGCAGTAGGGGAGGGCTTAGCTTCGGCTCCGCTGTCGGACAAAATGGCAAACCATCTGCTTTCGGTTGCAAGAACAACATCCTCGGTCGGAAGAACAGGAAGATGCGACAGGAGACGGGGATGTTTCGCGGCGCTTCAAAACAGCTCCGTCTGGAAGTGCGTTGAAAACAAACACGACACCGCAAAGACCAACAGTCACGCCGAAGACAGACTGTGTAAACATGCCAGCCGACCAACCACAGAGTAAACAAAGATGCCACACTGTCCGTGTACCAAGTCCAGGACGCATTAAACAGGAAGGTGGGAGGGTGTTATCAAAGCCAACAATGTGCAAGCTAAACCGATATTTGAGAAAACAAAAAAACCCAACAAAATCTAACGTCAAAACATTTTCCAAAACCTCCGAGTTGCTGATCATTGTTTGTCTATTCCAGAGGGGGAACAACTTCTCTTTTTCTTTTAGTCAGTGGAAAAACTGCAAACGTTGAGGGAAATTTCCCCCCTAAAAACCAGAGGCTTTGGGGGGGAAACGCTAATCAACATCCACAGAACATACTGTGCTCCTCTTGGCGGACTCGTCAACGTTCAGAGAGGCAAAACTATGCCGAGTGCGGTGAGTACAATTCACCGCCAGACTGTTGGGGAAACAGAACATCAGGAAGCCCTTTTCCTGATGCATTCGTGTTTTCTGCGAGGCAACACAAAGATCACATGGGATTAAAATTAATCGTCCCCTTAAATGTTTCCCGCAGTTGCAATGGGAAGCAGACACATCCACGTGCCACAAAGTGTTAGAGCTAAAACACTGCAGGCTTTTGAGGAGAAAAAAACAAGAGGGGCGTGACAGGAGGCGCATTGCAGTGTGGGAAGTGGAATCCACTGGAGACCAGCAGAGTGGGAGACCCCCCCATTTGTCTTGAAAAGGAGTGGGAACCTGTGAAGACCTGGGGGAGGAGAGCAGGGGGCTGGAAAATGAGGTTGTCCAATGGGCAAGTACGGGCCGCAACCGCCGCCTCCAGTCCCACTTTGTTGAGCCGTCAGCTCGCGGGGCTTGTGGGAGCCCCGGCGTGAGGTGGCTCCGCCTCGGTGACAGATTAGTGGCTGGATGGAGACGTAGAGCCGCATTTCCCCCACAATGCACCTCTCTGAAAATTCCTATTTCTAGGCGGTAGTGGGGCCTCCGTGCCGCGGTGAAGGAATCACAGGGACCACCTTCACATGTCATCTTAAGATGAAAAAATGAAGAAGAAGAAGAAGAAGAAGAAGAAGAAGAAGAAGAAGAAAAAACCCTTTCTCCGCATCTAGCCAGTGGTCCAACATTCCAGCGGCAGTCCCACCACGTTGGGTGCCGTAAAAACCCTGAAAGGCCATTTAAGAGGAGTGCTGCAGGTCTGCTCTCCACACAAAGACCCCCTGTTCTCCCCTATTCTGGCCGCGGCCCAGCGGGAAGCCTCCTCGCTCATTGACCTGCCATCTGAGAGCAGCCGTATTGACTGGCCTCCTTATTGAGACACTTTTCTCAAAAATGAAAAAAAAAACAAAAAAAAAACAGGCACATTCTCCTGCAATAATGGTGCTTCTATGACTGGGGCAGAGAGAATAAAATAATTTCCTGGAGAAACCACTAGAAATTGGTGGTTACACTGTTACCGGGAGGATGAGAGCATCGCTGGGACGCATTATTTGCTCGGTAAACCTGTTGTAACAGGGACCTTCTTGTCCAATAGGACGCGAGCGTCACAACAGACGGCTGAAGACGGAGATCGGAGGGGTTGTCGATTTGTAACGGACGCGATCACTTTGTTCACCGAGCTGAAACTTCTGCTGTTGTTTCCATTCTCGCCTCGTCCTTCTGCAGCGGGTGTCAGGGCCGTTTCCGTTTGACAGTAATGGAAACGGTCGCCTGCACCTCACTCCCACACTCTTTCCATTTCATCTCAACGACTCGAGTCGCCGTAGAAACCTTCCATTTCCTGCTTCTCAGCAAACTCCCTTCTGAAGCCCATCTGTCACCACGGAACCCCACTCGGGGGAAATGACAACGATCTGGAGAGCAAACGTGAAGGGATGAGAAGTCTGTCGACGGAGGGCGGCGAGGAAGGAGAAGAAGAGCGAGCTGCGGCAGAAGTTGCTTTATTTGAGGTGCGTGTCTATTTAGAGACTAATCGCACAGAGGCGCCCTGGAGGATTGGATTATGAGTGGTTTGCAATTCACGACGCGATTCCTGTTCATTTCCTCTTATTCTGTTGAGATGCACGCTGCAAAGGCCGAGAGCGAAGACACTCATCCGGAGCGAGAGAGGGGACGTTTTCATTAAGGCAGATTAGAGTGTTCCGATGCTAGGAAGACTTGCGTGTTTTAAACAAAAAGCAGCCTACACACATGAAGAAAGGCTGAGATGCCAGGGTTGAGTGGTCCATTGCTAGCAGTCACAATTTGACCTGAGGAGGTTTAGTTGTACTTCTGCAGTGGTTCTGTCGACTTTGCCGGAATCTAGGGCGACCACTTTGCATTGTTTGGGAGAGGGAGGAGCAACTCTGGGTGTTTGCGCAGTGACTCACAGGTGGTCCCGTGCATTAGCGACCCCCGCCCCCAGGGACTCTCCTCTCCAGACAAAAACATTCCTCATTCTCCCCCCCAAAAAAAGAACCCCGGCCAAACAACAATTCCTACAACACTCCAGGTCGGACAGGAGATTCTGTTTCTGCCACCACTGCCGAACTTTTAGTGGCAGGAGCGATGCCTCGCTAGTCTGAGGGAGGTGGCGCCGATCTGGGACGACACCAGGCTTCTGATCTTGGAGCTCTCAGCATTCCGCGCAGCGCTTGAAGAAATGAGGGGTTCGGGAGCCAAGCAATGAAGGGACGGACAAAACGCACACACTGGCTGTCTCGCTCTGGCACCCAATCAGCTGGCAGATTAGAAAGAGAGAATAGGTCCAATTTTTCCCCTCCGGGCCCTGCGCTCTCTGACATCCTGTCTGCCTCCTGCTGCCGTGGTGAAACTCCGGAGGCCCCGACGGAAACGCGATACGGTCGGGGCAAACGCATCAGCTTTGGTTTCCCTTGAATTTGGCCTTTAAAAAAAGAAAACAAAACATCATTCTAATCTAATGCCAGAATCTGTTTGAATCTGACGAGGAGTGGTTCCCACTCGCAGGACCTGCTGCTTAATAGGATTAACAAACGCAGCCGGTGCAGAGTCTGACAGTATATCAAGCTGGAAACAAACGATATGCGGTGCCTATGGGCGGCGGGGATTTTCCCTTCTTATTATTCACTAATGGCGACATGCGCTGCTGGAGCAATAACGGCACCTAATTACGCTTTTCCCCCAATCACCACACACAATGACCCGCTTCCTGTTTGGCAGTGAGAGGCAGAGACCGAGACCACCTTGGAGACGGGACACTTACAGTCCGCCTTCTATGGATCCGCTTAAGATCTTAAGAGCCAAAGTTAAAACCGAGAACTAATATATCCCCTGAAGAGAAGTGCAATCTCAAATTATAGCTGACCTGTGTTATCGATTGATGTATTTAGGGACCAGAAAAGAGAAAACCTTGAAAAGAAATCCTTTGAAAAGGGCAGGCTGCTTTTAATTTACCCATAAAGTTGGAATTTTCGGTGCTGCAAATTACACCACACTCAGCCGTATCATTGTTAGCCGGCACTGGCTGCGAGCTCAGCTGCTAAAGGTCTGACTGTTTGCATTCTAGCAACTGTCGGCTATAAATCCATTGCTATCTTTCCATGCACTGCGCCAAGTAACGGAGAAACTGTACTTCTTAATTTCTGGTATGCAAGAAATTACAAAGGGAATCTTCAAATCCTGACTTTGAGGTTTGCGATGACGCAGACGGAACAAAAAAAAATCTGTCTTTGGCATAAACTGCAAGCGAACATAATGTTCCTGTGGTTTCTCCACTAAAACCTTTCGTCGAGCCGCTCGGGTTTGGTTGCTCATTTCTGCACTGCTGCTCCTGAAATGCAATTCCAAGACTGGAAACGTCCCACCTGAAATAGCAAACGGCCTTCGATGACTGTGCAGCTCGCTCGCTCGCTCATTAGCATGGCATGAATATTTCAGTGAGCAATGTCAAGACTTACATCGGCAACCAATGCTTGGAAAACACGCGTGTTTGTGTTCCTCCGCAACTGCGCTACATGTAAACACGGCGTGCATAATTGCACTCCCCATCCGTCTCTATCCCGCTGACGCCTCGGCGGAGCGGGGCTGCGGTGGCTGCAGGGTTTCCGTCGCTTCAGCTGCGAGGTGGATGAGACAAACGGCGTGACGCAGCCGCAAGCAAGACCGGGAAAGGCCGCATCCAACGTGACGAAACGGCAAGACAGCACATTTCTGAATGAAAAATATGAACAGCCGTTTTAGCCCTTTCAGTCATTACAGACCTTTATTTAATACTCATCAATAATTAAAATTGAAGAACGACGAAGAAAAAAAAAAAAAAAACGCCGCTAATGATCCCACTTATCATGTGAGGAAAAATGACAGACGCTCGTTTACTCCATTATTCTCAATCCGACTGATCTTAAGAACATGGACACACTGGAGACACGCCGAGCTTCCAGCAGAGAGTCTGAGATGGAGACGGAGGAGGGGGAAAAAAAACACCCTCCCACCTCCCCTGGTCGTGATAATTAACCGGCGCTGATTAAGGCTCAAATTCCCCGTCTTATCAGACTCCCCACGGGCCCACGCTGAAGGATCAGCCCCGCTGTGCACGGCAGCGGCAACGGAGACGAGCGCGCCGGGAGAGCTTGTTTTGTGTGGGAGAGTCGTTAGAGAGGGAGAAAACGTCTGAATATTATTCAAGAAAAAAAAAAAAAGAAGCTGCCTCAAGGTGAAAGAAAAAAAAAAAAAAAGAAATAGCAGGTTTCTTAAGGCTGCAGCTTTTCCAACGTCAGACCCCAGCTAAACAGCGTCAGGATAACCTTCTACTGTTGCTACGTTAGCATGCTACCAAGGTGACTTAACCCTCTGCAGTCTGGGCGGTGGCAAACTGGGTGTAGCGCTCGCTTTTAGGAGTGGACAACGCAGCTGCGCTCACAGACAGCAACAACAGACAAGAGGCTTGTTTCCGAAGCAGCAAGCGGCAGGAAAACATCCCCCCTGAACAAGGCCTTTTATCCGAGGATGGGAATTTTTCAGTTGCATGCGTTTCAACTGAGGCAATTTGTGCAATTCAAGGGGTTTGTGGCGGCCGACTCACAAAGTCAGCAAGCCACGCGACAGTAGCTGCGTTTCCGTTACCCCCAGAATTGCACAAAACTTGAATATCGCCATAAAAAACTGGTAATGGAAACACCTAAACTTCCAAAAACCTTTCAAATATTGCTAAAAGGTTTTTACGCTCTCATTAGGTGTTTTTTTTTTTTAGACATATCCATGTAGAGGTACATCGCAAAAGTGTCATGGAAACACTTCCATTCGCATTTCGCGTCACCGGACGTGACGTACAGTATGTGGTCACGTGACCAGTTCACGTCAAGTGAAAATGGCGCGTCATGTTTGGACGGAGGAGGAGACGGAATATTTTTTAAACCAGTAATCAAAGAGAAAAGTATAACAACCGTTCATGACAGCAAACAAACGTAAACAAAGAAAACTGTCATGGAAACGCAGCTGGTGACGCTGAAGAAAACCCAGCTGTGAGTCTGAGGTGCCGCGTCATCACCTGAACAACGACCCACGACGACTTGCCATCCATTCATATCTTTCACTGTAATCTTGCAAACACGCGGCCTGAACTTGGGAGGGGGAGGGGGTTTTAGGCTTCAATTGGCACAATGTGACGGCTCGGGACGGACGGCGTGGACGGGCCGCCGACTGGGACCGGCTCCTTTTCCTGGTGCGAGCGGCAACAGATGAGATAGTCATCTGAGACGGCAAAGAACATTCATCTTGCCACCCGGCAGCTCCGCCCCTTCCCCACCGGACCCCTGTGCCAGAGGAAAATCATGTGGCTGTAATGAGATATCCTATAGATTTTTTAATGAAACACAATATTGCATTTCTTTTGGCCCCTGGTTTTTCTTCTCTCCCTCTCTCTTTTTTTTTTGCTGTAGTGCAACACACGCACACAAACACACACTAACGCACGTGCGTGTGCACTCACACACACACACACACACAGGCAGGAGGGGGAATCAATATAATCCAGCGTGCCTTGCAAAGTCAAACACCCGGCAATTTATCAGCATATGGATTTCAAAGTCTGGGTTGTTGCCTATTTCGTCCTTGACTGCTGTCATTTTGTCATTCATGTGGCTCCTCCTCCTCCCTCCTCCTCCCTCCTCCTCCCTCCTCCTCCTCCTCCTCCTCTCTCCTCCCTCCTCCCTCCTCCCTACTCCCTCCTCCTCCCTCCTCCCTCCTCCTCCTCCTCATGAATCATGGGAGATTTAACGGGCCAGCGTACCATTCCCGGCACAGGATGAAAGTGCACGGCGGACAGAAAAGTCCGCTGGAGGTCACGTCCAGTCATTCACTAGATCACAGTGTCTGTCTCGGGAGCCTTTGAGCAGCCAAGTGTGGCCAATCTGCCTCTGATAACACTTGCCAATTACCAAGCAGACCCACTGAAGAAGGGGGGAAAAAAAAGAGAGAGAGAGAAAAAAAAAATCAACTTCTCAATTTCTCCCCCCAGTTAAGATAAACATCTGCAAGCAAATTACGCCAATTACGACAAGGAGGCCGAGTCAGAAGACCTTTCAAAATTCTCAAGGCACACTTCCAGCGTTTTGACGCTGGCCCATTACTGCCAAGCAAACAGAAATTACATTTTCATTTTCCTCCTCCTCCTGGAAAAAAAAAAGGAGATTTGACACCGTCTCCGAATTTTCAGCCCCTCCCTCAACAACCGGCAGGGACGAGAGATTCTCTTTCCGCCTTCAGCCCAGAACACAACACACACAGTTTAAGGCATCCCCTCCCCAATGAGCACTATAAACACTCTCTGCAGCGTTGTGGGTTTTTTTGTATCTCGTTTCATTGTGCGCGTTGGTCTTCTTTTTTTTTTTTGCGGCTTCAAAGTGGTGGGCGAGGAGGTGCTGTTGGCGGGCGGCTGATAAAAGAGGAGCCAGCCGCTGCATGTTCACAGCCATTCTGGAGAAAAGCGTTTAACACTGCGGCGCGGCAGAGATCAAAGCCTCTAAGCCGGCACTGGGAGGGAGACTCAATTACTATTTTACTGGAGCCCCCATGTTTGAAGCCGTCCCAAAAAAAAGAGAAAAAACCTTAGAATAACTCGGGACCAAAACGGGCAAACGGAGAGGAGCAGCAGCTGGTGAAGGATCAAATGAAGACAGTCGAGTCGGGTCCAGATGCACGCAGGGGTCAAAGAGTCAAGTGAGGAGAGAGGGACGGTCTTTAGACCGCAGCAGCAAACTTTCCTCGTCATTCAAAAGAGGAAGTTCAACTGGAAAATTGAGAGCGCACGCGTTCAATGTCGCAGCAGCAGCAGAAGAGAGTGCAGGCTGGACGAGCGGCGTGAAAAAAAGCTACAATGGAGCAATTCAGGAAATCTTACGAACACGGACTTGGAGTCCTTTCTTTTAAAACATACAGGCAGGTGATGTAAAGTTTGCCTGGAACAAAGACTGTAAGCAAATAAGAACTTTTTTTTTTTAATTCTTTCATATTTTTTAAATCAAACTCAAGAAAAGTTTTGCCTAACATTTTTCTTTACCATTCATAGACGTTACCGTCTGCCAACCCTCCGTCTATCCTGGCGGTAATTTTTAGCCTGCGCCGGCTTTCCAGGCGCACAGTTTTCCAGCGGCTCCTCCACTCCAGCTTCAGTCATCGCGCTCCTGGCTTTCGCACCTCCAGCTGGCGCCTCTCTCGGAGACTGAAGCCTCTGCCAGCCTCTCGGGGTGTCACGACAACAGAGGCGCGCTGCAGATGTTGGTGCGATGAGTGGGAGGTGTAAGGATGGTGTTGCATCGCCTTCAGTCACCAGTTTGTTTTTTTTTTGTTGTTGTGTTGGATTCGACTCAGAAATTAGTATTTTTGTTTTCTCTCTCTCTCTCTTTAAACGACGGAGCCTGAGAGGCCTTTCTGTTATTTTGGGGTTGGATGAGGCTCAAGAGTCATCATGGAGTGAGTTTACTTCAGCTCCACAGTGGTGAGGATGATCAGCCTGGCAAAGACAGCATATTGCAGGTGGGAGAAGGGGGTGATGACTGGTCACACAACAGAGGTCTCTATTGTTGTTGTCGCTGTGCAGTCAAGACAAGATGCACATAACAATATCTATCTATCTAGATATAGACATAGATATATACAGATAGATATATACACACCAAGCAGCAGCCCAATGATGGCGTGACTCCATCACAATGCGTGTCATTTCTCAACATCTAATCATTTTTCAACAGTGAAGAAAATACATATAGTGTCATGACATCACATTGAAATGAGCACTATTTAAAATTTCAATAAAATATGAGACGTGTCCATTTGAAAAAATAACCTTGTGCCAGAATTTTTTTGTTGGCACGACATGCATCTGCAGTCAACAGCCATTTTTTTCCAACCCCCAAAACCTGCACAACAATCACAAGCCTTTCATCTTCATTTGGTTTTTTCGCTGAAAAGCCAAACGGCAGTAAAGAGCGTGCAGCCAACTCATCGGCGCGCCGTTGACAATTAACTTCCAATTTGGTTCCGTGACGGCACTCAATTTATATATTGGAGCCAAAGCGATTAATTGGAATCGGATAAGCGGGCTAACTAGTCGTTTATGATTGGCGTTGGTCAATGAAGACCAACTAAAAACAAAAACAAATGAATAATAAAAGGACCATTTGTCAGCAATTTGCGTTTACTGGACTCCATGCTAATCGGTGCAGTAAGACTTCTCCTTCAATATTTTCACGCATATTTTTTTCCACTAAGGTTACATTTAGTCATTTTATTATTAATAACAGGCAAACAGCACGTATACCAAAAATCCGACTCCAATCTGATCTGTGTTTACTTCAATATTTAGTGACGCTGGTCAGTGTCATTTCCCATTTTTAATCAGCATTATCAAACCAGAAGCAGCTTTTTGTAGGCACCAGCGTTCGGCAGCTTTGAGTTGTGGCCGTCGTTTTTTCAGCCCCCAAATCACCGTAATAGAAGGTCGTCAGCTGTTTCCCTCAGTCGTTGCTCAATCGTCTGCAGCAATTACAGCAATATCAAGAGAATCAATTTAACGGCTCTCCTCAAATGACAAACACAGCGCATATCTGCGTGGTGGCCGCAGCGTCTCGGCACGTCGGACGGATGAATCCCATTTCCTGCCCGCCGACAGATTGTGATCTGGGTTCGTCGTGTGATCCAGCCACAGCTCACCTCTGTAGCCCCCCAGCCGATGTGTCCACCTCGTAGTGGAAAACACAGGAAGTGAAGCAGAGGAGCACTTGACACGGTGGCAGATTTAATCTGGGCTGAACTTCCCCTCAAAGTGTCGCCTGCCGCTTGTTGCAAACGAACGTCATCGCAGCCAGCTAGCTAAAGTCAGCTGAAGTCAGCGGTTCAATTGGTTTCAGTCAGTTTAGCTTAACCGCAGCCTTCATCAGCTGAATAGGTGGAATCTAATTCAAACATTAACTGTTGCTTTAATGCGATTAAAAGTGCTTCTGCAGGAGGAAAACCTGGACGCTAGCATCCGGCACCCTCCCCCCCCCGTCGCAATATTTTCTCCTCTGTCACTGAATCTCGCAGTGCAGACTTTCTACACTTTCCTTCTACACTATGAGCGAAATCACTAACACGTCACACCAACTGCACACCTTCAGAGGGCAAAGAAGGAAAAAAGAAAATCCCACCTGGCAAAAAGGTGAAGTCAACCAACAGTGACCGCTAGCCGTGTAGCATCGGCGGCAGGTCCAGCCTTCAGGTCTCATCATAATTAGCCTCAAATTTGGGAAATAAAACCTGGCCGGCAGCCCACATTACAACATTACAGCCCCTCCACTCCAGTGTGTCTCTGCCGGGGAGGTGTTTGTGCTGCACCGGTGGCGGCCGAGAGGATTACCAACTTAATATGCTACGTACATTGGATCACACATGGCACGGGAGCCGTCGTAAATAATTCACCGGCGTGCAACTTGGACCGTAATGCTGAGGCAACGCCAGGCAGGCTGGGCAGCGGCGCTCCGAACCAGCCGTGAAAAACCTCGTGCAGAAAACACTTTGAAGTGGTGACGAGTCGATAGTGTTGGGCTCAAACACGTTGACCTGCGCGCAAATAACAACAACTGCAACAACGTTGGCTCTCACACCCCCCGACTGTCCGGCTGTATAATGAGGTGTGTGTGTGTGTGTGTGTGTGTGTGTGTGTGTGTGTGCCGGTGATGCCACAACCCAGCCAAACCAAGCTGTTGAGTAAATAAGTGGCTGAGTGGCAGCGGCTGATGAGCAGTAATGATTTGTGTGCACTGCAGTCTTCTCCCCTCGGAGGAGTTTATGCACAGCCGGCAACATACGCACACCTACAAACACACACATGCACACACACACACACACAGGGCTGCGCTGGCCCTGAACTCATTTAATCCCCCGACACCAGAATAAGACCCCTGCACACGCACGCGGGTGGTGGGTGGGTGGGTGGGTGGATTTGTGTGTGTGTGTGTGTGTGTGTGTGTGTGCAACAGAACCCCATGAATGTATAAATACACAAGTAGCTGCTGGTCAGCTGTCAGCTGTTTGTACTTTGTGCTTCAGAGAGACACCAGTCAGCCGCTTTGTGTTCTATTTCATGTCAAATGAGCCTCACAGAAAGAAAGGACATGAAATTTTCCACCATTAAATGTCCCACATTCACGCCATCTTCAGTTCTTTATCCCAAACCTACATATTAACCCTCTGTTTACAGCCTCCTGCTGCGACGCTGGGTCTTAGCTTCCTTTTGCCAGACCTTCCACACACGACCTTTGTGACATAACCAAGGGCTGACTTCCAGGACCATCACATGACCCCAGCAGAACACAGTGGTGGGGGGAAACCATGATGATGTTGCACCTCTGAGAATGGAAATTAGCTGAACTCTGTTCATAAAGCAGCACAATTCAACAAAGAACACGACAGACCGAGTTTTTCTGTCTCACGACAGAGTCGACCAGACTGGCTTCTAACCCGGCCGGTCCTTGTTACTTATTTAGTCAATATTGTATCGTCTCTCATATGAATAAATGTAAGAAAAATCACCACGTGCTCCAGTTAAGCAAACACCAATGGCATTAACTCAGCAGACCAATCTCCTGCCTGGCCAATAACAATGCTGAGGGTGAGTTTGCCCTTCCGCTGATGGAACAAGGTAACGTGCAGACGGCAAACACACAGGCAATTTACATCCCGGCCGCAGCCACTTCCACCGCTAATCTCCCCTCATCAAACAATTTACCAACTTGGTCGGCGGAACCGCTCGATGCTGCACGAGGCTTTAAGCTCTAGGAAAACAAAAACAAAAAAAATAATAAAATTAGTCGCCGCAAATAGTTCATATTTAATGGCTTCTCCGGGGGCCGAGTGCATCTCGCCGAGGTCCCCGTGTCCTCTCCGTCACGTCTGAGTGTTTGGCTAAATTATTAACGCCGCCCTCGCAGACGGCCGAACGGCGGCGGGCCTGTACTGTGCGGCTTCGCAGAGGCCACTCCGGCCCCCTGTTTACACGCTAGCGGGGACTGTGATGGAGCGCTGGCTGGGTAATCACCCACGGCGCCGTCCGCTGCGCTGACATGGCTGCTGCAGGTTTTACCCGTGTAGCCCGGAACGCGCTTCACACGCACGCAACGGTCTCGAGCGCGAGGAGCACAATGCAGGGGTAAATCCACACGAGGACGCGAGGCACCCGAGTGGATTGGAGGGGAGGGGGAGGGGGGTGAATCATGGCTGAGTGTTTTTTTTGTTGTTGTGGTTTATTTCTGATTAGCCCGGGCACTGCAGGAGACCTGGAAGTGAGCGCGCTGCGAGCAGCTGCGGCGCAGCGATACCAAGGAGCGCTCGGCCCGTCTGAATTAGCCGAGAACACACAGCATGATTATCTTCACAGGCAGGTAACGGCTCTACTCTGCGGCTGCTGGTCGGGGCTGGAAAAAAAGAAAGGAGGTGGGCCAGGGGGGAGTAAACAAAGAAAAGTAAAGAACAGAAACAGAGAAAGGTGGAGGAAAATTAGCAACAATGAGGAGCCGTGCAGCTTCAACAGAGCCTCGGCCTGAAAACTGTGCCTACAAATAGTTCAGGCTTCCCTTTTTTTCCTTTTTTTTTTTTTTAAATTGTGCAACAGGCTGCCCTGGAGGTGAACCTTTCAGAAGGGTTGCGTGTGTTTATTTGCAGGATTTCTCAAAGTTATAACAGCGGCTGGCTCAAGTTTTTTTTGTTTGCCGGTTTAAAATGAGGAATCACCCAGCAGGTTTACTGGCGATCCTGACTGCAATCCAGAACCTATCGAGGACTCCTCCACATTAAAAAAAAAAAGTACAAACTGTACTGTGCAGGATCCACTTGATGTTTTCTAACAATAACGCGTCTCAATCCTGCCAGTGAACTGCCGAGAAAAGTGAAACGTCGGCGAACAAAAGCAGATCCCGCCTTTGTGTTGCAAGAAAAGGGCCATTGTGATTTAATGATACCCCTCCCAGGTGAGAGAGCACCCCCCACCCCACCCCTCCCCAGCCAGGTGTTGGCTCCGCCTTGTTTTTATCTGTCCATGTGGTGGGTCCCACAAAGCCTCAGCTTTAGCATTAGGACAAAACCCAGCGAGAAGTTAAAAAGAAACAACTGCGGTGTCTTCTGAAGCTCGCTTTTTAAAGAAAATAAATGGCAGAAAGCACTTGACACTCTGGCGTTCCAGACTGCAACACTCGTAATAAGATAATGAGGGAAAACCAGAGCTTGGCAAAAGTTCATTTTGGTGCAAGGCATTAATTTTTGCCTCCCCTGAGCTTCAAGTGAAGGCCAGAACAAAGTGGAAAAGGGGGATTTTAACGGCTCCATTCGACTCCTGACAGAAGACTGGGCAGAGTCCAAGTTTGCTTTGATGAGCGGTGGGGGCTGCAGGGGGCGCCGCTGTTCAGGGGCTTGAAGGAAAAAAAAAAAAAAGTGAAACTATGAGAGTAATTTGGCAAAGCCGAGCATGTGTGTGTGTGCGTAAGTGTTGTAGGACGGGGGCACGGGGACTACTTTTATCCACACCCATTTAGTTTTCTGTCATGAGCAGAGAGTCGGCACAAAGGCGAACAGAAGAGGCGCTCTGACAGAGGGATTATGGTAATGGCACCTAAGCAAGGGAAAAAAAGAAAAGAAAGCCAAGCACAGCTAACTGCTGCTAACCTCACCCCACTCAGCACAATGCATGAGGGTAAGAAGAAGTACAAAGAAAAAAAAATCATAACAATAAAAATACAAATATTGAAAACATCACCTGGAGGCAGCGAGCGCTTGTTTTCATTTCCTCAGTGCCTCAGAGCTCGGCACGCTTCTTTTCTTTTCCTTCCTTTGCTTTTTTTTTATACCGTTGTAGGAACCTGTTTGTACAAGCCTCTAGGAGCGGGATAATTAGCGCCGGCGCTCCATCTATTTTAGGGAGCAGTCAAAGTGCTGGCAAGCGTGCATCATCATTGCTTAATACGCGAGATGAAAAGCGGGAATGAATGATGAATCCATCCATTAAGCACCAGGCAGCCGCCGTGACACAAGACGCCTGCTTCTGCTTCTTCCCCGTTTTTTTGTTGCCGTCTTTTCTTTCCACCTTTGGAAGGGGGGTTGTTGGGGGAGGAGGGGTTTGGGGGAGGAGGGGAAGCGGTTGTGTTGAAAGGCGGGGGTGATAATTGGCGCCGGCTCTTTTGATGTGCAGACGACGGCGTAATCCGTCCTAATCATATTAAAGGGACACTGGCCGGCCGGCCTGGGCCATCCAGCTACGGCCAAGATACAGGCAATACTCCTTGAAGCAACAAGGCAGAGCTCTAATTGGCCAGCCTACCTACCTACCTACCTACCCTACCAGGGTTTCACAGTCACCGTCGGCCAATCAGAGGCATTGATGGTGACCCTAAGAGGCGAAGGGGCCTGATGTGAAAGGTTCAGAGCAGTTCTTGGAATAGTGCAGAGTCTCCAAGCAGCGGGAAGACAAAGACGGGGGAGGGGGAGGTGGACAAGGTCTGGGGCCATGTGTCCACGCCCCTGTGGGGGGGCAGCAAGGCGGGCCCAGGCTGCGATCTCACTGTCCTGAAGGGGCCAATATGGCGCTTCCCTCCCTGACAGCCCTGCGGCCAGGCACAGCGTGAGGGCGCACAGGTCGACACCCTGGTTTACGCTTCTAACCCTGTTGGTTTACGCGGCGGCAAAGCTTTTCAAACGAGCTGCTCATCCCATTTTCCGCGAGGCAAATTAGCACTTGCAATTATGTTTCATCAGCTCACAAGGGGGAAGGTGGAAACATCCAAGTGGCTCAGTGTGTGCGCGTGTGTGTGTGTAGTTAGCGGAGGTGTCGCGTAAAATGGATTTGGACACCTGGAAGGGAGTCAGACAGCAAGAGGCTTCTCCATCAGCTGCTAAAAAGCAACAACCAGCAGCTTGGAAGAATAAAAAATGAAGCCGTAAATGATCAAAATTCGTTAAAAATAAAAAAAATAAAAAATAAAAAAAGGCAGCATCTGTGTGTGTGTGTGTGTGTGTGTGTGTGTGTACATGCGTGTGTCTACGACGGGTATAACTGCACAAAGCATATTGGTACTAAAGCCCTCAGACAGACTCTTAAACAGAGGCAGAGGCAGCAGACGCTCCGACAGTGACCAGCAGCGTGCGATGAGCCGTCGAGGACAATCGAGGCGCAGACGTCTCCTTGATGTGTTCCACTCCGGGATGGCGCAGACAGACGCACTCGCGACGCCCCCGGAAAATACAGTCCTCACATCCTGACAGGCGGCGCAGAGAACCTTTAAAACGCCGACGGAACGGCGGGTCGCAGTCGGCAGCAGCAGACGCAACAGAGATGGAGGACGTCTCCGCTCAGCTACGTCTGATCCCACGCGGGTGGGGAGGTGGGGGGGCCGACACGATGCGCCGCCTTTTTTCTGTGATCAGGAGGGAGACGAGAACCTCTTCGTCTCGGCGTTGAACGGAGGAGGCGGCGATGGCTTCGCTTCTGACGCCATCGCCGCCTCTCACCGTGACCTCAGCGGACTGTCATCGACGTAGCGGAAAACACAGTCCCTCCAATCCAACCCCACACCTGTTTATCCAGCTAGTCAAGTGAAGCCTGGCCTGACAACAGACGTCGCGCACCAGTTTGGCTGAGAAGCGACACAGCGCAGCCTGGTCTGAAGGGCTGCTTTGTTTTTTGTTTTTTTATCTGTTCCCATCCTTGGGGTTCATTGAAATCTCTTTGGAAATTAAAAGATTAAATTTATTATGATAATCAGCAATTCTAATATAACAATATTAATTAGGAGACTGTAATTAATTTGCAGACAACATTTTAATTACACAGAGATTAGCTTCAATTTGCATTGTCAGTCTTTTCCGATTCAGCCACCGACACTTTCTGCCGTGATACCCAGTGTGATCGTCCGATCGTCCGATCGTCCGGCACCCACGACCGAGCGTGTGCGCGTTTGTGTGTGTGTGCGTGTGTGTGACAGAGTAAGAATTGGGGGGAGGTGATGATAGGGAGAGGGGTATTCTGGCATTGTTGTAGGAATCAAATAGAGTTGCCATGGCAACCCTCCGGCAGAGGCAGCCCTCTTTGCAGTAACCAGAGAGCAAAGACCCCGAGGGACCCCCGTACGCCCCTCCCCCTCAACCCCGATTGCCTCTGGCATATTTGCGGAAGGGTCGCCAGGCTTCCAAACGGGGCATCCGGCGAGAAGAGACCCTCCCGTTCGCTTCTTATTTGCGAGCCAGACGGCCGATCCAGCGTTCAGCGTCTGATCTAAGTTTGCTTAGCGAGGCATCGGCGTCCACCAGGACAACGAGCCCGAGCAGGAGCCTGTTGACGGACGTGTGCGGAGCGAGGAAGGGGGAGGGGGCCACTCTGACTAGCTGAGTGGAATATAACCAGCTACGTGTGCGCGCGCACCAGACCAACCCCCTCCTCTGGCTAACACAGGTGGGTATTGTCTGCAAACGTGGGGCGCCGCTGGCAGCCGTCCAGCTCGGCTCAATCACCGGCCCGTCCTGCCTCAGTCGGCCGGCTGCGACGACTGAGCGGCCGCTCCGCACGCCACTTGTAACCCTTTCCCGCCCGTCTCGGCCGCAATGGCCATCAAGCGCTCAATTAGGTGAATAGTGAGGCGCTGCTGTGTGTGCAGAAACCAATGTTTTCAGCCATTGCCATTTGTTCTGTTTTGTGGTTATTCATTAATTATCATTATTATTTTTCTTTCGGAAATCTAATCCAAGGCACTAATCGAACACGCGGAGCTACACATTTGCCACTACAACCTGTGAAGGTCATTTCGTTCAATGCAAACGGCAGTGAAGAGGGGGAGCATCAGCCAACGGATGGCGACCTTCAGTCGTCACCATGGCACAGCGTTTACAATGCAAACGTCCGCCCGCCGTGATTCTTATTGTGACAGGAGAAGGGGGGTTATGGGGGGTAACCTGGACTGAGGCTGATGCAGCCCAAAGAGCCGGACTGGATCTTTTGATTTAGCAGAACTCCTGCTGTGGCAAGTCTCTGCAAAGTCCCTTTGGTCTCTCTTGGCAACATCAGGCCAGACAAAACTCTTTCTCTGTCTCTGGAAGTTCTGGAAGGGCGCTCCGAAACAAATAAAAAAAAATCTGTGTTTTGTGTTGAAGAAAAGCAGTCAGATGCGTTTCTGTGCCACATATGTCATGGTGGGCCAAAATCACTCACAAGGACGTTGACTAGGAAAGGCTTTATTCTCGTTACAGCGCTAATGTATTCATAAATTAACAAAATTCACACCTTAGATCGACACTTCCTGCATTTTTATGGAAATCTAACAAGAGTACTTACAGGTTTTCAGGCTGGCACTGACCTCATTATACATCTCTTGAAAGAGTGTTTATTTTGAAAGCTCTGTGCACATACCCATCTGATTGACAGACGTCTGGCGAGAAATGATAGAAAAACATTGTTTTTCAATTGCTGGAGAGCATCACAGCAACGCCCCCTTCCCCCACTGCAATAAATTCTCTAATGTATACCTTTACTGAGGCAGATATGGGATTCTGACAACTTAAAACGCTTGCAAATATCACTCAGACCATAACAACCCAACCCGAAGGGTGAGCAGAAATTGAATTGGTGTCGACGGGCCTCACCGCTGATTTATTGCTGAACCTGGAGACCTGCAATGTGTAGCTCAGGAGCCTGGGGGGTTTCTTACAGAGAGGTTATTGACGTGCCATTGATTAGCTGCCAAATTTAAACGTAAAAGGCGTCCGGACCATAATTCAGATCAATCAACAGGGCTCAATGTCAGCCTGTCGCATGTGGTCGTGGTATGTGGAAGGCATGATAAGGACACAAACAGCTACACGAGCCATTTGCAGTGCCTCGGGCTGGTGTCGGTAATGTCGTTGAAGGAGAGGGAGGCCAAAAGACCCCAAAGAAAATTCTTCCTGGTGACATTTATTTTCCTTTTTATAGACGACATCCCGCTGAAAAGTAAATGCATTTTGGGACATTATTTTTATCAGGCACTGACAACTATTCCTGGAGGTATATTTGTTGAAATTGGAAGACAAGTTGGCGAGTAGGAGTGTGACGAAGACATAGAAAGGTTTTATGTTTCCCTCGACTTTTCCAAAAACTAGAGGAAGGAAAGAAAAAAAAATCTCCAGAGAGGCTCTTTTTTCTCAGCTTTAATTACAGGGCTCTTGTCAGACAGATCCTCTTCCAAGAGCTATAAATTGGAGGGAGGCGGTTGGAATAGAGACTAACCAACTCCTTCCCAGTCTCTAGGCCTCTTTCACTTTCTTGATTCACGAGCACACAAAAGGCAAGAGTGCGCAGGCAGCCGCCGCACACACGCATGTATAAATACGTGCCTTGAAACATTGTCTGCAACAGCCATTTGATACAAAGAGCCGATGTCAGGCTCCATCTCAGTGGCACCCGCACCAGCGGATTTTAATTGGCGGTAAATCAGAGATAGTACAGCAGGAACAAGACATAATAATGATCAACACCGGCTGACAGACGATGAAATGTAGCCGCGATGGTAAATAAGCATAAAACAGCAATTTGGGTCTGATTGAGATTCTCCACCAGGAAGCAAACACACTCCTGACATTCTCCACTGACAGCCTCAAATCAAGACAAATGTCCAGACTCACCGAGCAACATTTTCCCCTGGGGACCCTGTGCCCTCTTCTACTGCCCTCAAATAAGGCTGCAAAATGAATGGCAAGTAGCCGTATATCTATGTGGCAATGATTTACGGCTGCACAGCAGACTGACGTGAGAAATGTTCAATATTCAATTAGCCACAAACGCCACAGCGCGCTTTAGCAATTTCTCGCAACATTTCCGGCTCCCTCTTTATTTTGCATGTGCTGACGTGATTGATGTTGAAGAAAAAACAAAGAGGTGGGCTTTGTTAGAAAGCTGAACATTAGTAGTGTGCAGGAACATTGAGGCACGCCTTGCATGGTTTCCCTCTCCCTGACAGGTTGCAGCCATTGTCATTGACATCAGCTCGTTTGCCGTCAAGACCATGTCAAGCGAACTCTGGGATGCTTTTTATGCTAAAATATCTGCCAACCCTGTAGGGTGCCTTTCAGAGTCACAAGATTATGGTCAACACAGCGTGGCACGCTCCAGCCCCTGAATGCACCGTCTGTTACTTCTGCGGGTCCCAGAACA
The DNA here is from genome assembly GCF_046127955.1 of Nelusetta ayraudi. Taxonomy (NCBI): domain Eukaryota; kingdom Metazoa; phylum Chordata; class Actinopteri; order Tetraodontiformes; family Monacanthidae; genus Nelusetta; species Nelusetta ayraudi. Next base: position 5,114,638 of record NW_027466052.1, on the reverse strand, counting down.
CCAGGCTGCCAGCCGCTTTCCATGCGTGCATGATGACGGGTGACGCTGAAAGGCAAAAGGCCCTTTGCACCCGTACAGCCAGTGTCTGCGAAGAGTTGTGAACTTCCCAGAGTACCCCACCGGGGCCCGGTTGTCGGTGTAGTGTACAGTAGAACAAGTAAAGAGGGTGAAGATTTATGAAAAATTCTTTCAGCTCCATAAAATATCTGAAAGTGAAGGCTTTATATGTCTTGATAAGGCACATTGGTATTAAAAATCAGCCATGAAAGGCTTAAAGGTCCAGTGTGGAAATTTTCACCTGATTCACCATTTTTATATTGGTAAAAGCTTCCCATAAACACATTCATAAAAGTGTATACTCGCAGTACAATAAGAGTCATTTGGTTTTCCTACCCATAGAACAGTTCTTATATATCAGAGTATACACAGAGTGATCTTGCACTGCCATATTTCTAAGGAAGCCTGGTGTGGACAATCCAGCCCAACTGACTGCGCGTTCCATCATTACGGTAAACGCTCGCGTCCTCAAATAAACCAACGAAGAAGAAGGTGGACGAGATATCCAGGCCGCCAATCTAAAATGTAACCACTTGATGTCGCCGTTTCTTCATAGAATCTCCATACATTACACACTTAACCTTTAAAGGCCCAAATACAACTTGAACTTAATTCAGTTTGCTCAACGTTGAAAAGGCATTTGGCTTCGCCTACACACAGCAGCCATGTAAGCGCTGGCATGTCTGTGTTTAAACTGCATCGGACACACGTCCTCCACGTTCACACTTGATATTTTCTGGTCCCCTAACATTTGGCTGTACTTGTACTGCAGCCCTTTCCTCTCTTCTCCTGACACTTCATATAGAGGAGGAGAAAGTCTGGTAAGCCCTCTACTGGCTCGGTACATTCGCCAGTCTGGGCTTTCATAACATGTCCTGGCTTTATTTATTGAACCCGTCTCAGAGCAATATCCTAAATACCGCCGTGGAGGCGGAGAAGCCCTGCAATCCTCCTCTGATGTTGTACATTGAGGAGCATCCAATGCCACCATGCCTACCTATCTTTCTGGCGCTGTATCCCATTTTGGCTTGACACCTTTGACACGCTGCAGCGCTCCCTGCTGTGAAATCTGCCGGGTTTACCGGCTAAGAATGTCCCGGCGTGCAAACACATGTGTCACATCGCTCCTCCCAAACATCCTTCTCCTGTGGATTGGGGTTCCCAGTGCACCCAAGCGTGATCATTTGCATCTCATTACCATGACGCAGAACCGACACCGTGCAGGGTGGCCAAGTGCGTTGCGCCTAAGCCTGGTTTATTTATTTATTTTTGTTATTCAAAAGCGTCATGTTTGAGGGTTGATTGCATGTAGCGGCGTATTTATAGGCGACACCACCTGTGTCAATGAGGGTTAAAGCTCCTGCTGTGCTACAGATAACAACATCCACCAAGTGCCCCGCGGGGTGTAATCAGGCCAGTGGAAAATGGGTGTTGGTGTTGGTGTTTTCCCAAGTATTCCAGATCTGTCCTTTACCTGGGTGTGTTCTTTGTCTTTCCGCAGCTTGAACGCTCCCTTTGAAAAGAGCCTGACCGACTGAGAGGTGGCATTACGCATACAAACACAGACATGTGGGCAATCAGACATAAAAAAAAAAAAAACTACGTGTTCTGAATTTAAACGGGGCGCAACACAGACAGGCATGTGCTCGACGTGCAATAAAAAAAAGCAGAGAGAGAGAGAGAGAGAGAGAGAGAGAGAGAGAGAGAGAGAGGTGGGGGCTCTGCAACATACAAGCACATGTTTAATGGCGATACCTCCTAACGGTGCTATCAGGAAGGATATCTGATAAAACCCCTCGCAGGTACCTGCTCCTGTCATCAACCCTTCTTGCCCAAACCATCAATCCAGGGAACGGCGCTAAAAATGCCTCGTGCAGCGCTCAGGTCTTTCGGATGAGTTGGGATACGGCGTCGCAGGCGCTGTGTTCTGCAGAGGCCACTAGGGAGCTACCTTGGCACCAGCAAGCTGCATGCCGGTTACACGCCGCACAAAGAGAAAAGGCAGAATGGCGTGTGGGGGAGATAATCCACTCTATGCACAAATAATGACGCCCCTCCAGCTTCCGGGGACCTCCTTTTGTTGACAGGGGCCACAATGTCGCTCAATATTCGACCTGACAAGCACAGCAAATCACCGCGACCGAGCGGCGTGTCAAGAGGAAGTGGGTTTGTTTGCTTATTGAGCCCGAGCAGGCGAGGCGGGAGGGTGCGCGAGAGAAGGAATTAGGAAGAGGGGTCGACAGGGAAGCGGAGCGGAGGACGGCTGGAAGGAAGATGTACAGGCGGATCTATCCAGAACAAGACAAAGACTAGAGGATTATTTTGTTTTGGGAGAGGCAGAGGGAGGCTGCCCACAATACTGAGGGCTGTTTGAGATGCAGGGAATCTTGGGGGTAATAATATCTCAGTGGTGATCATCTAAGGAAGAACTGCGAGAAGGAGGCGGCTCCTGGAAAGTCCTGCCAATACTCATAGTGGTCCCACTGGCACTCACCACCCCCCCTTTATTTTTTTTACAACCTGCCTGTGTGCAAGTGGGCGTATATATAAGCTTAAGAACAGAGACGATGGATTTGATTGTTGCGGCACAGTCCAGGGCTCTACGTTTCATTTCCTGTGTTCTGAAAAAGAAATTCAATCTGCTTCAAAATACTTTGCCCCAAAGAAGGAGAGGAACAAATGGGGAAGTGCAAAAGTAGTAACTTAGGCAGAGCAGCCCCTCAGAATCTTTAAGTCCAGTTTCTTTGTCTCCGTCCGCCACAGATGGCGAGCAGAGCCCAACGGGGCCCTTCCGCCGTCCCAGCAAAGGGGCTAATCACTTTATGAGAGTGTCCAGACATCTAAATGCCGCGGACGGAGGACAGGCCATTTCACAGAGTGTCACCATTATCCTTTTCCTACACTTACCACGGTTTTGATGGTTTCAATGCATCGACAGAAGAGCTAAATCAACAGAGTAATTTTGCAGCGGCGGGATTCGCCAGGCTGCTGCTCTTAACCGGCGATCATGGCAGGTCCCTTACACAGTCAATTAACCAGATTCATTAACCCGTCGATATGTCTCCTTCAGAATCAATTTGATCCTCATCTCTCTGTGCCTGCTGTTTCAAGCCAAATAAAACCAGCGCCCTGTTTAAAAAAAGAAAAAACATTCTGACGCTAATCACACATGAATAGATGGCTTGTATTAGGTATACATTTCACGGTCTGCATCAAACCATTCATTTTCTAATTTCCTGCCCTGTTATCAGCTGCTTGTTCTTTCTGCCGCAGTCAGGCTACTCGGGAGCTGAAGGATGAAAAAGCTCAAATATGTATTGGTAGGGAAGGGAATGCAATAAAAGAATGGGGAGGATGTTTCCAACCACGAGGAAGCAATTTGGAAAAATACACTCCAACCAAAAGTGGAGTGGGCCCTATGTTAAGTTTAAATGTCACATCGAGCGTTTTCCATTATTCCATCTTAGAAAAAAAATGCGTTATTAGTCCTATATATGTATATAAATGTATGCATGTATGTATGTATATCAACTTTGCAGTCTTTTGTTCATCCTTCTAAATAGAGGAGGCTCATTTGAGAAGATATGAGAAGGATGAGTCCAACTACCATCCTCTCACCTTCCCTCCCCCTTGCACGCATTTTTAAAGTTGGCAGCCAGGACTGTGATGATGGAATATCTCCAGGCTGTAATGTGATGGTAGGAGACATTTCCAATTTGATTAGCATTCATCATCCCCACTGTCCTCAGCACCTTCTCTGCACATTCACGGGATTCATTGAATGGGGTAGTATGCGCTGCTAAAACAGGCCTTAAAGTCTTTAATGTATTGAGCAGTGAGCGAGGTCCATTCACCGCTCGCAGTTCACCTACACAGTAGTGCAACCAATAAACCTGTGAAGGTTACAGGATAATGCGCTAATGCAATAACACCCTGATTTGTAGCATCACATTACAGTAACTTTGCGCTCCAGTGCAATCTGTTTAGCCCATATTACCTTGTCAGGGCTTAGAACAATCCTTTTTGAGGATTAATCCAAGGCCTGTGGAATTGCATTAATCTGGCCTACAGGAGTGGAGCTCGACACCGCAGCCGGATGGAGTGGGGGGGGTCACAGAGAATCAGAGGCAGATTTTAATGAGAGCGGGACGAGTCCGTGCCTTTTCTCTGAATCCACTTGCAGCCCTGGCCTGAGGGGGCCCGGCCAGACGGCTTGGATTATGCTGCCGCTGGGATAAGAACGGGCGCACCAACCTTGTGGCACTGCAGATGGCCGGTCTTTGTGCCGCGACAGGGCATACAACTGGCCTACATGCCAGCCAGTTTAGAGCAAGCCAACTGAGCCAATGTGCTCTGGTTCTGGTTTCCCTCCCCTTTGAATAGTAACAGGGTCACCTCAATACCCTGACCACCGTCAGCGTTCTATCTTTAACCCCATGCGAGCCCGTGTCCAGTAATATATTAATATCACTCTGTTGAAAGCCGATTTGCCAAGGTGTTAAACTGATCTGGCTGCTGGATTTTCATTTGACATCAAGGTGACTTATCATCACTCAAGGGGGTTTTCAGGAACCGGCTTGACTCACACTGTAAATAGTTGAGGTCAAACCTTCCACTGGCCAACGACTTCATACCCTGAGTCAACATCATCCTAAGATCCTTAAAGAAAGAAGGCTCCAAACACTGTCTGGTAGAAGGCATGTTTGACTAAGAGGATCTTCTCCGAGCGATACGGGACTACTTCTGGCCCAGCGACTGCAAACATAAGTTCTTGGATACTAAGATGCAAAGAAGATTTTCCAGAGAATTAAAAATGCCATCTTCAAGTGCAAAGGGAACCGGATTGTTTAGCCCACGAAACACCGTCTATTTCCAATTTGCCTTTATCATTTATATCAACCATCTTGTGCCCCGTCTTGTGCAAAACACGCACAGAGTTGTTTATCCAGTCGCGGGTAACCCGATACCCACTCTATCGCAGACACACGTAACAATAGCGTGCAGCAGTCACAATGGAAGTATCCCTCCACTACAGCCTGCGCCATTACAGAGACTGAAAGCTTCACACAATAGTAATGTCCACTATTATTAGAGCTGTAAACATCAACCTACATCCTAGTGGCAATGGAAACATCACACCAATTATCCTCTCCTGTGGCAGAGACAATCCTACAGCGGAGGGGAGCAAGGATGGAGCATCCTATTTTCTGGCAACCTATTACTGGGGACTGTTTGGATCTGGACGATGAATAAATCATTTCAATATGGCTTTGGTGGAAGCAGCAATTAGACACTGCAGCTTGAGGCTAATCAAATCCGAGACTCTCTCTCTCTCCTTCCTTGGCATCCATTTGAAAGGGCGGAGGGCGAAGATGAGATGCTAAACATTAGTGGCCTCTGCCTTCCTGCAGCCACAGAGCCGGTTGCTACTTCCTCGTGCCACATTTGTTTACTGCAGCTCTGCGGTGCGATGCTGGGCTGCAGTGTATCGGAGGAGGAGGAGGAAGGTATTTTGTTTGCTTTTTTAAAGACGTCAGACAAAGGAAAGAATGGCCCCATTCACACCTACATCTGGGATGGAAAATAGTCGACTGAAACAGTGAAGGGAAAAAAAACGAATGCAAATTATCTATTTATACCGGCTCGCTGCTTTTGCTGTTACGTTGCCGAGGTGAAGATGTGGTGAAGCTGTCATGTTTTCGCAAAACGACCACTTGTCAGGCCCCTTATCAAGGCTCAACACACCAGCTTTAATTAAAGCAAGAACACCCCCCCCTCACCCCCACAAAACAAAACAAAACAAACTAAACAAAAAAGACAATCATCGCTTAGACGCACTTGGCGATGCAAATAATCCAAATATATGACTTTGCAACAATGGACTTCGCAGAGGAAGGAGGTTGATTTACTTGGACGCAACTCAAACTAATCCTCTTGTGAAGATGAGGCCAAATTAGTGAGCGAGTAAACATGTGGATAAGAAGCTGCTGACAGGACAGCGTCAAAGTAATCCTGCTATCGGTACACACAACTCCCCGAAGACTCACTGCGCTAGTGGTTGATGGTGGGGAGGAGCAGCCGATCGAGAGGATTGGGTCACTCAGACGGTTTTCTATCAGGCTCTGGGCAACTTGAACTCCGGCTTGCTCTCGTGATAATAAGCAGACCGACAAAGTGCCTGTGTGTGTTTGCCAGATCACAACAGCGTTCAAGTGAAGTTCAAGCAGTTTTTTTTTCCCCACTCAAGAATCAACGGCGCCTCCGAATGCATCCCTCCCCTCCGCCGTCTGTGCGGGTCCCTTGGACCCGTCGATATCCAGGAGGGCCGCCGCTCACGCCAGCTTAGAAAGCAAACGGAGTAGGGGCTTCCCATTAATAATAATAAGTGTCATCAATAAATCAGGGCGCCAGTGCTCTAAGAGTTCAGGTGATGGTCCGTGCACAATCCCCTGGATCGGCCTAATTCAGCATGCGGCGAAGGATGCGGGGGAAAATCGTCAGGGGTTGAGGTGTGTCGGCAGCGGGGACGCTGCTGGGCCGTCACAGAGACGACTCGGGATCAAGTCGTTTTGGTTTGCGCGACCAGCGGCCAGCAAAGCGGGCCGCAGATCCATACGCAGCGAAGTCGACTGCATATGTTAAGGTCATCAACACTATCCCACCACCACCACCCTCAGAAGGTCCACCCTCCCCACCCCAGCCCACCCCCCACAAGCTAACGTACACTCACTCATGCTGAATTCCTAAGCAGGGGGAGTCTGCCTGCCCTGCACTGGGGGACTGAATTATTTATCGCAGGGCCTTTGCAGCGTGTCAGCGGCTCTGCGGGATGAAATGATATTTATGGAGCCCCCTGGGCAAGGGTGGGGAGGACGGAGGCACAGACAGAATTAGGGGTACGGCGTGGAACGCGAGGGGGGCTTAAAACACACAGGCTTGTGTCTACACAGTATGCAAGGCAAGCAGGGGTAGAACACACAGCAGAAGGTATTGATCAGGGGACGGCCACGCACGCAAGAGTTCTGAATCCGCCAAAGAGACTTTGGTGCCAAATTCTGGGAATGACTACAATGTCGGGGAGTGGAATGGCATTACTGCAGCTTAATTCACTAAAGACTGGGTTTGTCATGGTGAAATAGTATTTTCTTGCAGCTGGCTCATTTCCAACACCCACTCTGTGAACATAACCAATTGGGCTCAGCAATTGCAGAAGCAAGGAGAAAAAGGTTGTTCTTTAGGTGAAGGACGCTGAAGTATTGGTCAAGAATGAAATACACCGTCTGTTAAAGGTGAACTGACAATGACCCCAGTAATAATAATAATATTTCCTTACCCACCAGGCTTTGTAGCCTTAACTTGAAATACGAGTATCTGCAACGAAATCATCTCTGAACTGAAGTTAGAGGACAATTTATTGAATAGCAGCTATATGTAACGTAATGTTTTTGATCAAATGTTCTCATCTGTTTACTTTCAGTGCCAGGCAGACTGGGTCCATTCCATCTGCGGCGGGAGAAGTCCTGTCCAACACAAAGACAAGTGGGAGGACATAAAACAGACGCCCTGGGCTGGATTCAAATGCAGGGGTTTTCGGGGAATGTGTACAAGCTGGAGCCAAAGGAACCAGCAGGACGTGCCGGCACTGTCGTATTTCCAGCACCGTAAGCTGTGAACCAGACTCGAACCCATGAGCCGGGAGAATACAATACCCGAGCCGCAGAGCTCACTTGAGACTACGGAATGCACCGCAAGCAAGGCTTACGTAAGGCACGGGCAGCCAAGTCAGTGAGGCACCGGGGAAAAGAGGTGGAACATCACTAATTTACTCCCAAAACAAAGAAAAATCAGCAACATTTAGAATCCAGACGGTGGAAGCTCCAGTCTCCCGAAAAGGACGGCCCGTCCCACTTTCCTTTCCGCCTCAAAGCCATGATCACTTTGCCAAGCATTTGGACAGTCATAACAAGACAGCTTGGGTTTCAAAATGGAGTCGGGTTACTGCGCTCCGTGGCCCGCTGTGGCAGAGATCATTGTGGTGAGAGGGACAGACAGGGGTGAGCAGCGGGAGGGAAATCACTATCAGGCCTGAGAGAGGCGGACCGGGCCGGCGGCGGCGGCTCCAATGCAGAAAGAAATGAGCTGGAGGGTCCGGTAAACAGCTTCACTGCCGCTCCCCTGCAAAGCCCGCCGGCTTCAGCCTCACGTCAGGGGGTGGGTGGGTCGACAAACCAAACAAATAAGGAAAAAAGAAATTAGCCAACGAATGGAGATAAGCGAGGATTCCTGCTGAAATCATCCCGCCGCATCGTTCGGCGTCTGTTGGGTTCCTCGTTTCCACCCCGCCACCTCCCCCCTGCGTCTCCTCTCTGCTTCTCGCCTCACTCTTGTTCACCATGCCTGTCTGCGTCCCTATCCATCACCCCTCCCCGGCTCATCCCTCCGCTGTCTGGTGGCTGATAGGCTGCGCCGACCCCAACGCGCTCCGGAGCGTCCCGGCGTAAAGGCGGGGTGAAAGGTGAAATGGCTGCACGGGGGATTTACTTCCATCATTAGGATGTAAATAGATGTCAGGGAGAAAAGGACAGAATTGGCATCTGTGTAATGCTCCACGAGAGCGTGTGTGTGTGTGTGTGAGAGAGATATATGTGTGTGTTGGCAGTGGCTTCCATTCGTGAGGGCGAGACGTCATGGCATTGCAACAGCAGTGGGAGTAATGGGATTCAGTTAATGACAAAATTAATTGAGGGGCTGACGCCAGCCGTTTCTGATAAGGCAGTTCTCTTTGTGTGTGCGTGTGTGTGTCTCTGTGTTTTAGTGTCCATGCGTATGTGTGGTATGGTTGCATTAGCCGGGCCCAGATGATGGCTCTGTGGAGATAACACTCCTGCTTGAGCAGGAGAGGAGGGAGGACAGGAGAGGAGAGGAGAGGTGGCGGAGAGAAAGAGACAGCGGCGAATAAAAGGATGCTGCCAGAAGAGGAAGACAGAGACGGAGGCAGAGGGACAGATTAGGAGAGCGTTGCCTGCAAGGAGCCGCCGCCAAGCAGCCGGCTAGCCAGAGCCTGTGTGGATGAGTCGGTGGGCGAGAGACGTGTCACCACGCCACGGAGGATAATGCCTCCCGCGGCATGAATGTGCGGAATAACAACAAGCAACCGACCAGGATCACTGTCGGGGATATATGCCCGGGCGATCACAGGGGTCCGAGAAGCAATAGTAGCAAGAGAGTGAGGTCTTAATCCCAATTTGTCTGGTAAATGCGGAGTGTGTCTGTATGCATTACTGTGAAATATTAGGCGGCGTTGTAGGGAGCTGCAGCTGGTGGAGGCATTCCGAGTCGTGATATTTGTCGAATAGATGGCTGCTTTTTGATGCTACACGCTGCAACCCCCTCACTACCCTCGAACAGTTATCGCAATCATTGAACCTACGACCTCACAGACACTGCTTAGTGTTTCAAGATAGCCATATTTTGCAAAAAAAATAAACCAAAGACGGGAGGTGTAAAACAACTAATGTGCCTTAAAATATTATGGTTGTAATACATGGCAAGATGTGCATCGTTTTCAACAATATGCCTCAGTTCACTCCACAGCCACAGTCAGGTCCGAGCACTCAAGTCACAGAGCGCTCCATGAAAAATTTACAACAGGTTCAATAATCTCAGCACGGAGCTTTATGTCTCCGGTAATGCAAAGTGTCACTTGGCAACGCCTTGAGATTTCTCACACTGTGTCACAGAACTCGGCGTGCCCTCGCAGACTCAAGTGGCGACAATCCGCCTGCCGCTTGACTGTTCCGATGCGTTTGGGGGCAACGCATTACCGTCCATGCCGCAACGTTGGGCATCCGCTTCACATTTGTTTGCATATTTATTTGCGCACAGAATTGCTTTTGTGACCCAGGGTATGCATACTTGGCTGTAGGGGTTGCATGCGGCACTCCCCTCAAAGGGAGAGTAAACAGGCGGGTAGTTCGGTCCACCGGTACTTCAAAGCCTCTGGAGGCGGTTGATTGGTTGCTCGGCTTTGTCAGTTGACTGGAAATCCCCCCGGGGCGAGGAGACCACAGATTTGATTACAAACCTAATAATGTGAGCTTCATATTTGCAATGTGAACATCGCTCCTAACTCGATTAAGGCCAGTAATTATCTTAGCGTAGCAGTACAGACGCCAGTCAAAGGTGTCGAATGATCCGAAGGGTAACAGAACCAGGCTGCTTGTTGATCATTTATTAACGATATTCAACATGCAAAGCAGCACCCATAAAGAAGCAAAAACGCCTCGTGCAGGATTCTGGCCAACTCAGTCATTAAGTAGCGTTGTGTACCACTGCTACCAACTGGACTGACTGTCAACCAAAGACTTTTGAGACAACATTCACTGCAGAAACCCTCTTAAGAGCCTAGCATAGCTTGTGAGTGCGGCTCTCTTGACGAATGAGAGGCTGGAGAGAACCTACAGCAGTGTAAGTTCTACACACTTTACAGCGGGCAACACATCAAGCTCTGTTTTCCAAAGGTACAAACTCAGCATAAGAACTCTACAACCCTGCACGACTCCATCCCAACGATAAATCACAATAGCCACAGAACACTGATATTTCAGAGCGCCGAGTCACATTTTACCAAATGCAACACAAGCCACTTCGGCTCCTCTGTCCAGTCCCTGGACATATTTACCGTCGCTTTCAGATAGCAGGCTCCATTTCTGTTTTTCTCCGGGTCCTGAATCTGAGCCACAAGGATGATCATTAATTACCGGGGAATGGGCTGCTAATGGTTGTCTGCACCGCTTCACAACCCCCGACCCCCACACCACACTCCGGGTCTCCATGGCGACCTGTAGCAGAGTGGCAAGGGGCCTTTTAGTAGGAAGTGAATGAGGTATAATGATTGGAAGGCGGGCCTGACCCCAATGCTTCCTGCGTCACTTGACTAGGCATACTGCTTATTAATGGACAATTTCTCTGGCACCTCACAATGGCCTTGATTTACTTACAAGTCCGGGGGGGATAAATGGAGAGATATTAGCACACCAACCCAGGTCAGATAAAAACTTGACACGGGTTTGGGACATGCCTGGTGAGACATCTGCCGTGTATACAGGCCAACTGTGGCGCAGTTAAAGTTTAGTGTAACAAAAAAAATAAAATAGAAAAACACAAGTTTGCTTCTGGTATTACACTTATGTCACTAGGATGAACGGTGGATGACATTAATATGTATCTTTTGTTGCACAATTGCACATTGCCGAGGGGTTGATTTCTTTTCCTCTGCTCTCATCACTTCCAGCAAATACAAACAAATGTGCTCAGCTGCCTCCGAAAGGGAAAATGATGAGCCTGGCTTGTATCCCAAGACAATGTCAGGGAGCATATGGCATGCAGAAAATTCAATATGAATGTAAATGAAGCTCAAATTAAAATACAGCATCGAATGGGGGGAGGTAAGAAACAAGAAATATATTTGCGCAAACTGCTAAGGGAGAGCTGGGCAGCACACTCGGCAAGGCCACTTGATGCAAGGAGATTGAAAAACCTTGTTTTTATGTATTCTGTTCCTGAAAGGGTTTCGTCTTCCGTGAGTGCAGGGTCAAAAGCCTCAAACAGTCTTTCCAGACTCTCCGCACCGAGATGATACTGTGCTTTTATTTACATTACCATATGGCGAGGGTTGCCTGCTGTAGGTCTTTCATGATATTCTATTCTTCCCTCTGAGAGAGACATTTTGTGGAAATGGAAAATATCACGGCGCCCAGAATGCAATCCAGCCACAGATGAATTGTTCCCTCTATCCCATTTAAACACCATCTCAATGTCAAACAGCAGCCACCCGTCTCCCAGTGTGGGCTCAACAGCCTCTTCCCCATATTAATGAGCATTGGAAGGGATCAATACCACGTCAGGAAGACGGATCGCCTTGGGTGGAGGAGGGAGGGTCCTTCTGTGCGCAAAAAGGAAAACAAATTCCAACGGGCACTCCCGGCCGAAGCCTGAAATCCCTGACTGTCACGTTCCATTTTCACAGAATGATGTCGACTCACTTAAGGGACCCTCAACAACACACAAAAGGGTTCAGCCTTCAATCGGTTCAGGAACCCCAAATCATTTAGCTTCAGGTTTATGAATTGGTTGGTCACAGCATGTTTGCAGGAGGTGCAAACATGTTGGCCTGAGACGCCAAACCTGTGCAGACCCTGTTCTGGCGCAGGCACATCTCTTGCAATGTTTAATTTTAAAAAATCGTTTTTCGATCAACTTCTTGGCAGAATTTTGTACACAGCTCCTCTAAGGAGAGACACGGCCAAGCTTGATCCAATAGTGTGCAGAGCATGAGACCTTTGACTGAACCTAAAAGCTATTCCATCACCAAACGGTGTCACAGTCTCGTGGGACGGGTGTCACACACGACGGTACGCAGCGCTTTAAACTACATTAAGGATTTCACAAATAGAGTGCAGGACACATTAAGAGGAAGAGTAGATAAAGATAATCCCACAGAAGTGAAGGGGGAGTATGATTTTCCTCCCACGAGTCATGTAAACCTTAATCTGTCATATGGAAGATTATGGGGACTTGATTTTTTTTTTTACCGTGGCGATCCATGACGGTGATCCATGACCTACCTAAGTGTCTGATGCAATAAGCTGCGTCCACTGTGTCTGCTGGGGCGATGACAGGGGGAAACTATAAGTGTATCAGTGACAATGTCATTGTGACCCGCTTACCTGAACCTCAAAAAGCAGCAGAAACTTTAGAAAGGCATGGCTGCAGACACCGATGGTGCCAAATCCAAAGAGTTGCACCGTGGCCTACAACTCTGAAAAGCACATCTTTTAAGATCCTGGGCTAAATAAAGCTCATTGGAAAAGCAATAAAGCGAGGAAGCACTCACAATGGGTCACGTACCTATTCCCGGGTAACGTCCAAACATTAGCCAACTGAAAAGGCTGTATCGGCCCACTTCTATTTAATGAGAACTGCTGTTTTGGTTAAGTTTCACACTTGGCCGCACGCTGACGCAGCATCTAAAATCTGGAGGGTCCTTGGAGGTCTGTCCGTCTGTAAACCGCAGGCATTAACGGTGGAGCAAAGAGCACTCTCACGTCTCCGTCCGACTTCATGTACACATTTGCGTCCTCATGGCGAGAGGATTAGTGTGGCATTACCGCATTTCAAATCTACGGCATGCGTGAACGTTATCCACCATCAGCACATACACGTGATTAGCGGTGTCACATGTGCAGTATGTGCACTTTTCAATGTGGGAAAACCACTGCGAACCCTGACTCAATCTCAAGTATCGGTATATTTTCACTGGTGGCTCATTTCATTGTATTCCTCTGCTGAGTGCACGTACAACAGTTAATTTGTGGACGCAACCATTGCATTTTTATTCCTTTTAGTCTCTTCCAAATCTTATTTCAATGTTCTGTTTATTCTGTAAACAATTACTCAATGAGGGATGAACAATTCACATTGGGAGTAAAAAAAAAAAAAAAAGAGTCTTTGAGCAGTTCTGGAGTTCAACAGACTGTCGGGCGCTCGTTAATCTGCGCTACAATATTATTCAAGAAAACTAAAAGCGGCTGTGTGTTAGTTCAACACACTCACTGCAGAAACACCAAGTCTGTCTGCTGTCAACTTCTATCCACAGTCTGCAGCTCTGCACAGTTGTGGTTATTATTTGTTCCCCCTACATTTCTGCTGCTATCTGCACTTATAGATGGAGATAAATTTCACGATAAACTATGAATGTTGGGTATTTGCATTCGGAGAGCGAGCCGAGAACAATGCGCCGCTTGTGTCTGGGGACCGTTAACTCCCGCTCGAGATGACGCGCGCAACGCCAGAAGTGACAATCAAACGGCAAATAATATTAATAAAACAAGCACTTCCCCGCTTCAGTGCCCGCAGACGAGCTTCAAGCAAAGCTTGGACGCACTCCACTTTATTGTAAACCTCTCCACAGAATTTGTCATTCATTTGTCACTGTCACTTCCAAACCTATATTACACACTCAGACTGATAAAAACAGCAACAGCAAGCTGCTGCAACAACAACAAAAAAAGCAGGCACACCGGGATTCCTCGAGAAGGCTCCTTCTAGGGCAGGCGGACTTGCCTCTCGCCGGAGACTGTTTGGGCTCTGCGGGCTGTGTGGCCAGCGCCATGATGATGTATGCACACCTGCCATGGCTCCTGGCTAGCAGCTCTCGCGGCTGAAGTGGTGCGGAGAAGCACGGGGGGAAGGGAAGGGTGGGACGGTGTGGCAGCAGAATGGAGGGGGGGTGGGGAGGTGGGAGGGGGGCGGCAACGCCGGGGGGAGGGGAAGAGAGAGCAAAAGAGCTGGAGCGCCGTATCCATTATTAATGATAGTTTGGTGTACGGAGAAAGAGATCTAATGTGCTTGCCAAGGTTGTAATGCGTGCGTAATCGACAAAGACAGATTCTCGCGCTGCGCCTCGCACAATCTACTCCTGCACGACCGTCTTTCCGTTGGCCTTCCTCAACACAGCGAGGGGGGAAAAAAACACCAGATTCATCAGCCTGAGACTGAACTCAGGTCACACGCGAGAGAGAAGCTAACAGCTCATTCATTTGGTTAAGTCAATCGATGCACAAGCGTCACCAGAATAGAATAGAACGCCTTTAATTATTCCCACATTGGGGAAATTTGGAGGAAAACCTTAAATGGAAACAATCACATCTCCTACCCTCCCCCTAGGAGTCAGTAATACAGAGCTGTGAAACACAGTGGTTGGTGCGGAAGACGTGCAGCAAAGCAAAGAGCACACGTCACAGCATGGAGGCCTTAACTCAACACGGAGGCTAAGTCAACAGCAGCTTTACTTGCCATCAGGCAGAGACAATCCTGGCCGCCTCGAAAGGTAACTTATTATGACTCTCGGGTCGTAAAGATAAAACTCTATTGTCTTCCTTCTAAATCTAAAACTAAATGCATGTGCATAAACCATTTGACACATCGGCGTAGCAACATCAGAGTCTATTAAATATGCAAGATGCTTAAATTGAATTAGCCCAACCAGAGGCAAAAAAAAAAGAAGAATAACCTCACCACTGTGACGAATCTAACACAATTAGGCGTGAGGAGGTTTTGGTTGGGGGGTTGACAGAGAATGATGAAGCCAACATCAAACACAGTGTTGATAAATGGAAAGCAGGGAGCGGCTGACCAGGGGAGGGGCTTTGAGGGGAGGGGAGGGCGAGGCTCTTATTGATTCTCCCCCGCCTCTATGGGGGAAAAGGAGGAGGGGGCGGAGCTGGCGGAGGAGGAGGATGGCGAGCCGCAGGACGAAGGAGGGCAGGGTTCGCCCGGCGGGCAGCAGTTAAAGTCTGCCGCCCCCGAGAGCCGCGGCAACGAGCCTCCGGTGGGCCGTCCCGCTGGTCACACTGAATATTTGACTGACACTCACCACCAGCTATTTGGGCAAAGCACTCTCTCTCTCTCCCCCCCACCAACCCTTTTCCCCGCCCCCTCGCATCAAACACAACAATGTAGCCAGGACTGATTGAAATTCAGCCGGAACGCCACAGGCGGAGAAGACGATGGCAGGAGGAGGGGCGGTGGCGGCAGCGGCTCGCTGGGGTCCAATAAAAAACAGATGCTAAATCACTTAGCCGCTCCTAAAATTAGCGGTTCAAAATCCTGCGGGGACGTGAGGGAACCTCGGCACCGGGTCTTGAGAGCAGCAACACAAAGACTCGTGGTGCGAGGCGCAACGCATCACTCGAGGCTAAACGGGCGACAACAAAGCCGAAGAGAAGGCCTCGGAGGAGAACGGCTCCTCACGCTGAACATGGAGTCGCAGGCGAACATCAGTAGAGGGAACATCAGCGGAGGCGAGAGGGGCAACCCCTGCAACGGTTCGGCTTTGAATCCCACACATCCCCCAACCCACCTGAACAGCCAAAATCAATTTATTGGAAAACGAGGCCATGTGCCCAATGGTGACAGACATGCATGTGCATCTAATTTTCTCTCAGGTGTGTGTGTGTGTGTTGCCTCGGGATTTATCACCACCTCTGATCTCATTTCCTTTTCATATGCTAGCAAATCCCAGGTAAGGCGGGCGATTGGGATGATGCGGGGCGAGTAGCCAGCTCGCTCAGATTGGGTTCCTGGAATTAATCTGGGAAAATCCTCAACGCTAACCTGCTTAGTTGTCCCTTAATCTAGGGTAAACCAAATATCAATTACGCTAAGCACAAAATGTGGGACAGATAAGCGCTGATCCCCCTGCTTTTTTTTTTTTCTCCTACCCAACAATAAAACTTGAGCGTCAATTTGGACTCAGACTCGTTTGATTAATTGGACTCTGAGTTTGTAATTGGGATTCATTACTTTAAAGCAGGTGCTCAAGGAAGTGAGAAATGGCTCAGTCAGGGGCGGGGGTGAAATAGCAGGCATCAGCGCACGGCACAAACATCGAAATTTTGTCTAATGAGGAGAGGGATTGGTAGTAAACCAATCTTCTTCTAAATGCAGGTCAGCAGGGGAAAAAAAGAAAAACGCGCCGGCGGACGACTGGAGGACAAAACTTTCCCCTGGAGGCCTTCTCAGGTGACAACTTAAGTAACATTCTGGGTCCGTCCGTGAGTCATGCCGGCATTCCGCCGAGAAAAATGAGCACGTAGCTGCCAAGTGAGGTTAGCGGAGAGTAAACAGGATGACAGCCGGCGCTGCCATTGGTTTCGCACCAGTGCCGGGTTGCACAACAACAGTTGACATGTTAGTTCTCCCACTTTTTTTTAGTTTTTTCCCTGTGAGAGTGTGCGACACACCTAAGTCCACACACAACGGCGAGGTAGCAAAACTCACAAGTTTTACACAAAGTGGGTCAGTTTTAGCCCTTTCACCCCAAATAATAATTTCAAAAAACCTCAAGAATAACGCAATTAAAATGCGGCCTCGTTAGCTTTCTTTTTGACCAGACCTGCTGTACGCCGCAGCTATTTCTGGCTGAAGCAGGAAAAAAGTCTGCTTTTATCACCCAACCTAGTTTGGTCAATTATGAGCACAATGAGCATCCTGCACGCCTGCATGCGAGTGCAGTTCATTTCCTGCCTTTATTGTTACAAGTGGCGGGCTCATACAAAAAGTGGATGAAATGGGGGGCGAGTGGGGCCCAGACACTATTTACTCAGCAGGGAGAGACATGAGTCCCTGGCTTCCTAATGGCTTCCTGCATTTCACACAATTGTTTCCCCTCAGGAAATCTCATCGATACGGACTGCCGCTGTGCCCACCAGAGAACCCACAACACGGGGATACTGTGCTTTAATTAAGTATCTTTGAATGGGAGGAAGACTTTTTATTCCCAGCCACCCACCCAGATACTTGGAGACGTGTTTTGATCACATCAGTCGAGTCCTCAAACATGTTTTCTGGGTGTTTCAACTAAAAACAAAACTGTAAACACATTCCATCAAACACAGATTGGAAATGAAAAAAAAAAAAAAAGTGAGAAAAATGTGTCAAACACGCACAGTCACTTCAATGGGTGTGATTGTTGCGGCAGTACAAAAGCTACACAAAGAGTTCTACTTTGGCAAAGTTTGCAAGCCTTGTGATGATAATTCCAGATGGGCGAACATTTCTGAGTCTTATAATCAGTTTTATCATGTGGTGGATCCATTAGATTAAGATGCTATTTCAAAAGTTGGGTTGATTCAGATGTGACCAAGTTCAAATAAGTGGAGAGAAAAAACAAAAAAAACAAAAAAAAACAAAAACAAAACTCTTATGACGCAAGTAACTCTCATTCAAAGCAAAATTCCATCATTTGCTAAAGTTGTTTGGAAAAAAACAACAACAACCCAAGCTGTTGGCCTGGTTCGACCCACAGCACCTGTGAAGTTTACCGTCTCTCACTAAAAACCCACACCACGTTTTGCTTAACTGGCTTAAAGTCTGAGAACACGCAACACCGGGCTAAACCAGGCATTCAAACAGGCTTCACAAAACCAAAGAGAAACTGTAACCCCTCAAAGTCTTGCATGAGGTTATTTATTAAACAGCCCGGCAGGTTAAAAGACCAATTCGGACACAACATCGATGGCGCAACGTTACGAGGCCCTGGCAAGCTAAACACTAGCGAGGGGTTAACACGGTTGCGACTCATGCAGGAGAGCCGCAGGTATGCGTGGGACTGGCAGGAACACAGCCCATAAAATCCACACACACAACCTCTGCGCAGCACGCGAGGAATGTTCTCTGCACACTTCACTATCTGCGCCGGGGCCAGGCGGGGCGATCCCTCACCCCTCATTCTTCAAGTCCGTGTGGGAGAAAAGACCAAAAGCGGCGGGGGGAACTGGGCCGGTGCGACGCCATACCGAGGCTCCGGCGAGGTCGGCCAATTTTTATCTCGTTAGAAATTAATTACGGACGTAGACGGCGATGGGGGTCGGGGGGAGTGGCGGCGTCGCTAAGGCATCACCGGGCATCACCCCGCGGGGAGCACTTGAACCCCTGACCCACCCCGCCCCTTCCCCCCCCGTCCCTCCTCCCGCCGCCGCCACCACGGTTGTTTGGGGCCGAGAGGGGTGCGTGACATGGCCGCGGCCCAGAGACTCCGCTGCCAGGCTGGGAATGCGGCGGCGCGGTGGGGGAATGGGAGCAGGACAAAGAAGGGGAAGAGCGGCTTCACTGATTCGGGGGCTCGTTGGGTTAGAGAGCTTCATTATGAAGTCCCCTGTCACTCGGCCACAAAGAGCACCCCACCGACCAGCGGCGGCTAATAAAAACCGCTAGCCCTCACCACTCTGGACCACTTCTGACATCTTCTTTTGAGCGGGAATGAAAAGTGTGGGACTCGGTCGCCCCGGCTTTTGCGAAAGCATTCCCGTCTCGGAGGGATGGCGGGGTTGGGTGGGGTTGGGGGTGGCTTGAATGAGCCGTTGCCTCGGGCTGGACGCCCACTGGTGAGCGAGCGCTGCAAAAAAGAACAAAAAAAAAAACCCAGACCTGATTTAAGCTGCTTTCACACCTGCTTAATTAGATTATAGTTGGTTGAATTTTCATTTAGACTTGCTGGACTTCACTACGATACTGTGCGACATATGGCGCAGACAGACTGCGGCACATATTTGAGTATCTTGCTACAGTATGTGAGCAGGCGTGCGTGCGTGCGTTTGTGTGTGTACAAGCTCCTCTCTCTCTCTCTCTCTCTCTCCGTCTCTCTCCAGATGAATTTGTTCAGCAGGTGTCCTGAAAGCTTGAATGACATGCTTATGCACTCAGGACTAATTCCAACCACTCCAGGTTGAAATGAAATGAAAGCAGAGGGAGCTGCTTTTCCTCTTTCCTCCAGAACCAGTAATTCAAGCGGTTGGAATGTTGGCAGCAGGGGGAAAAGAAATAGCTGATACAGGTATACGCTGAGTGTTTGCTCTATAGGGGGAGAAAAAAAAATTTAAAATGTTTTAAGTATATAATTAATATGAATTTCTAGTGTCAGTTTCTGTTTATTATGTATCAAGAGCTGCATTTCATATTCAGTTTAGAAAAATAATAATACCAGCGCAATCCGGGAGTCTGACAACTGCGATTCCCCCGGGTTTAACGTGTCCATTATCGTGTACGTTTGCAGTGAGCAGTGGCGGCATCAAAGGAAAAAAAAAAAAACCATCTATTGAAAAATAAATCAGTCAATAATCCGAAAGGGAAGTGCACGCTCCAGCTTCTGAAATGCGAGGACTCGCTTCTCTTTAGGTAGCGCCTTGGTAAATAATAAATCCTCAGATTTGATATCCACAAACACACTAATGACGAGCCGGCGAGAGATCTGAGGGAACTCTAGCTTACTGGTCGGCAGCGCAACAAAATGAGAGGGAGACAGCTGAATCAATAAAAACATTTTTTTTTTAAAAAGTGTGCCGCAATAACAATATTGACAGCTCCCAATCTCAGCTAATTATCATGTGCCCAAACACTTGGTTGCCCTGGTCTCAGCCTGGGGCCAAACCCTGCCGCTGGCTCGGCTGCAGCCCGTCATGTTCACGCCGCACTCTTCTTGACGGGACACCTCATTAAGAATCTGGTGGTAGCAGCTGGCTGGCTATCCCAACCCATTACTGCCCCGCCATGGCAAAACCTCTGCCGCTGGCCCCTCCCCCCCACCCACCCCAACTCCACATGCAAAGACGTCCCTGGTGTCTCATATGACATCTGCGTCTCCGGGTCCTGTGATGGAATGCTGCCTCGCCTGCTCGGCCTCTGCAGGTGCTCCCTGCTGGCCGCCATCCACCTTGACGGCACCGCCGCCGCTGCAGCTGCTGCGGAGTGACCTGTTGTAACACGGTGGGAGGTGAACTCAAGGCCACTTCAAACCCCGTCCATTTCTCAATGCGTGAGCGTAACGGGGTAAATAGTTTGCTCTTTCAAAGCGAAATTCCAAAAATGCTCGCAGGGCGACCGTGAAAAGTTACCCGACAGAGACGAGAAGTCCAGTCGCGGCAACATTTATTTGAAAAAAATGTGTAAAGAATGTCTGCAACAGTGCGAAAACCAGAAAAGCCCCCCCGAGGTAAAAATGTTATCATATGATACTGGAACCTAGCCGTGGCATTAAGTTATTAAGGCAACTCTGGTTCTCTCAGACTTCCGAAAGAGACACGAGCAAAAAGCCAAGCCAGGAATATTAACATTTAAACTAAGACTTGTAACCAAGGGACTGCAGTAGTTGTACTCTACTATTAGAGTCTTAAGTGCTGTTTGTACAGCATTGAGTTAAGACTGAAAACAATAATGCACGTGGCACTGAAAGGGGAATATTCATCACTCAAAGCAGAGGAGGACCGATGGAAAGTTTCAGCAGTTTTTAGAAACAGCTCCGGGTTTAGAGGCCTGACTCCCGTCCCAGACAGGACAGAGGACGTGGTCCGGGGACGGTGAGTGATCGCCAACGCCGGGTAATTCCATTGTTTGGAGAGCACTCGCTCAGTGTGTATTTAAAGTGCCACGTGCGACGCTGACGCTGCCTTGTTACACATGGTGACGTGCACCAGGCTTGTGTAAAGAGCGCCGCGGCGTCCCAGAGCCGAGACAATTCACAATTCCCCCCAAAGACCTTGAACGCCGATCCAGGTGTATTGAACTGCGATGAGGACAAAGTTCCTGGCTTTCAGTGTGGTAAAACCTCAGCGCCACGAACACATTCATCATCAACTCGCTTTGAATGGTTTCGTACAACTGCCGAACAATTGGTTTCATTTATTCTCCAAGGTTTAATCGTAAATCCAATTCAAAGGCTGAAGTACCGTTTTTCTCATAAAAAATAAAAGCCCCCCAGCTCGTTTTTTTTGTATTATACATTTGTATTACAAAAAAAAGGGACAAAGGCCATCATTTTTCAAGTAAGTGCCACTGAGCGACTGCGACGAGAACCCCAACCGCCAAAAGTGACGGCCAGTTCCATTACATCATTTCAGCGTATTAGAGAAGGCTTAGAGCAGTAATTTCACTATTACAGCTGCCAGTCGTGACCTCCGTCGGCTTCAGAGGAGCCGAGACTCGGGGAGGAAACTGGCTCCAATAACACGGCGCAAAGTCACTGCCACAAGCCGAGCGCCCTGCCGCAAGGCGGCGGCCCCGCGGCACAAAGGAGCCTTTATCGGATGCAAAACTCTTCAAAGAAGCGTTTCAGGGGCAGAAACATCAGTTAATACTTGGGGAGAATTTTTTTTTTCCTTCCCCAGAGGTCACCATAGCAGCAGGTGAAATCAAAACAAAACCTTGGGAGGTTTACCCCAGAGCCGAGCAGGAGGGACTGAGAGGCTGATGCATACATGGCCATCACAAGAGCCTCCACTGGCCTCTGCTTAAAACCCCAAACTGTTTAAATTTCAAGGCTGAGACTCAACAATCCAGAGAGTTCTGCTGCGCCTTGTGTGCGGAGACGGTGCCATGGAAAAGTACAGCGTTGGGGAAAAAAAATATGATGCCTTGCTCTATTCTTGCAGGGCCCTAAACAGAGCGCATACAGTCAGGGGGCTCTTTAGATTCACAATGGACACCGGATGGATCTGCTCTTGGGGGGCAGGGGGGAGAGTCACAAAAAATACAGATTAGGTTTCAAAGTAACAGATTTCTGCCGATTGGAAAGGCCCGGCAAATTAAAATCGTGTTTGGTACATGGGAATTAAATTGGGTCAGTACTTTCCAGCAGTAAAGGCCAAATTTGAACTCATATAAACCTGAAAACGCTGACAAAGAACAGATCCTTTGTGACGAAACCCGACTACACAACGTTCTTTTACAAACCCAAACCGCACAGCTGCCAACCTCGTGGGAATATGCAAACTTGTGCAGGGACGTCATTTCTGTCCTAAACTTAGCGACGACGTTCACAATTCTAATGAGAATTAACCCAAGTAGCGGAGCAATTAACACGTGCATTTACCACATTTTACCACAAGTTCTTGGAGGTTATACAAAGACAGTGCAGTGCTGGAGCCACAACACAGGGGTTGTTATTCTGCAGAATAGACCCGGGGCAAGACAACTTCCGCTCTCTCCGGTGTCTCTCTGTGAAAGTGGCACAGCACTTTATTCTCAGCGGAGAGGAAGTTGGGAGAAACTTTATGATAAAACAGCTGTTAGTCCCCAGATGGGTGGCATACGCCTAAACAAATACCCACCAAAACACACAGACACACGCACTCCAGCAGGCTCGAGAGCTGCCAAGAGACACAGGCCAGGCGCAAGATGATGGCAGCCGGCTCGATTGAGCGGCGCTCACAATCCCCTCTCTGTGGCGAGGCTGGCCACCGCCTCCACCTCCTTCCTTTAGCACATGAAAAGTTCCTTTGACTGGATGAAGGCTGAGAAACTCAACGTGTGGTGTGGGGTAATTGAGACTTAATTTGGATCTAAAGATAAGGGGAAAGTCAGCCAAGGAAAAAAAGAAGAAGAAGAAAATTGACTACATAATTTAGATAACCAATACATCTGATCTACCAAGTCTGCACCGCAAATCAACAGGAATCAGCCTTTGGCCACGAAACAAACCTTCCAATTAAGAATATGGTCTTTGACTTTGTGTAATAATGTGGCAGCTGATCAATCAAGAAAGTACAAAATAGTGAAGGCACCAAATGCAAATCATTGTTGGTTACTTTTGTTTTGATCAGCTTCCTGCTGACTTTGCTCATCATCTCTGCCAGCAGGCATATAGTTTTAGTATCTACTAGTAATGGATTAAAAAAATGGATATTTTTTCCTTTCACTGACTGGGCAGGGTGCAAGGAACAACTTAGCAGAGTTTGGAGCTCATCCATACTACGACTCTTGCACAGAGCCAATTTGTGTGCAGCCTCTTGCCGTTGATGTCTCTGAATGCTTCTCTTCTGGGTTTATCTCTCTGCTTCTTTCAGTGGAATATATTAATCTTTCAAAAGTGGCAGGCAGGCTTGTCAGGTTGAGGCAACGTTGAGATAAAACCTCCGTTTTGAAATTGCGCTTTCAGTATTAAACCCCCCCCACCCTCCGACAAATCGTTCTGACTGGACTAAACTAAGAAATGTGAAAAAAAAAAACATCAAGATAGGATTCAACAGGTTGAACATTCAACAGGAAAAGCTCCATGTATGACACAGCTTCACACTCTTTGAGTCCAGGCTCGTCTGAGAAGCGCAGCTTGCATGTGTCATAATCCTGTGCAGCTGCCACCGCCGACAGAGGACGGCACGCCAGGAGGCTGGCAAAACCAAATCAGAAGAAGTTGTCCTGCTTAGCTGCATGCAGTACAAAAGATTCTTTGGGAATGGCCACCGAGGCACATGTAACATCGATAGTCCATCGTAGCGAAACACGTCAACATCTCGCTACTGCGTTTTTTTTTTTCAGTTGGCATCCAACGACTGGAAAATGTCCCGGTGCAACACGATCAACCATGGCTGCAATCAAGCGCAACATAAACAGCACGTACTGTAGAGAACAGAACAACCTCTTCCAGCGGTTGGGTGTGCGTTCATCAATGAATACCTCAGTTTTGTACAAACACTTCACATGCAAACGATCGGCCCACAGCGGCATTCTGCACGCATGTGGCCAAACCAGTGACCGTTGTTCTACAGATGCACGAAACCATCCTGGAGGCGGTAATGACTCTCACGTTACCAGACGCGGCTTTGTCCACAACAGCGCAAAGGCAAGAACGGACACGTCGACTCTTTTTGACATTTTGGCCGGGACTGGCCGGTCATTTCTTCGAATGCTTTGCCGGCACTGGCACAGCACGCGCTAGCTCCATGGAAACTGGGAAGGCCGTGTTTTCCCAGAGGTCATTAAGCCGGAGCATCATTCAATCATGGCAGAAGAGGGAAGCCTGCACTACGGCCAATTAGGACATTTTTGTCCCATTTCTCCGTTTTCAAACGGAAACGTGAAATCGAGCGTATCAAAGAAGTTTTCAGCTACCTCTATCTTATCCTTCCCCCTCGGGTTGCCATAAAGTCTTGAAGGAGTCATCACGCTGGGCAGCATTGACAACTTTACAGCCTTTTGACACCTTTAAACTTCATCTTCTTTTTCTTTTGTCTTTTTTTTTGAAGTCCCAGCTCGTTTCTCTTTCAGCTTTTATAGTTCTGACGCCAAAAAGGGGCCAGTAGACACAAAGAAGACACAAAGAGGCCATGTTGGAAAGGCACTGTCTCTCACATAGTCTTTATTCGCAGCAGGAACACCTTGATGTGAGCTGCGTTTGGTAAACCCAGCCATCACAACAGTCGACGGGCAGCCTTTTAAAGTGGCTCTGGACACCTTTTCACCTCTGTTTCACTGCGTTAAATGAAAGGCTTTTCCAGAGTATCCTGGGAAGCAGGGTCTCCCAGCCCGGAGGAGGAAAAAAATGCTCTGGTATTACAAGAATTCCCAAGAGGCAACAAACTGTTTTGGCTCAATCTGGCAGTTCTGACAATAACTGGAGAAACACTGCGGCTGGTGAATGCAGAGTTAAGCACCAAGTTCATTGACACTCGTGTTAAAGGACACAAAACCATCTCTTTATCCCAACCTATTATTATTTTATACCTACTATATTATTAGGAATTCAGGAGGTAATTGACTGAGTTATTTCCTCCCCACACTAAAGCTGCTACATTAATACAGAATAATATTCTTGGGGGGAAAAAATTGCAATGATGCAGACAAATTCTACCGCCGTGCAGCTGTAGCTCCAACACCAGAACACATAAAGACACAGGGAAGGTTCGGGCTCATTTCACAGAAACAATATTCCGCCCACCGACCACCCCCAACCCCCCCCCCCCCAAAAAAAAATACACGTCAGTGAGGTGGCACAAAAATCCACAAAAAGCAGATGGTCTGTTCAGTTCAAATCTCTTGATTCACTTAAAGCAACATAAAAATGCTTAAGAAATGGAAACGGGTGTACTGAGAGCAACTAGCGCGTCTGAAAACAAAAACAAAATCCAGGAAATGCATGAATTGATTGAAGATACTTATATGCACTTCCCTACAAGAGAAAAGGAGGAGTTATATTTCCCTAAATGGTTGGAAGCAGCCTCTCACCCCAGTGGAGGCAGTCTGAGGGCGGCGGCAGAAGCCGATGACTCGTCCCTGATCAGCGCCGGCCTCCTTTTTTTTAGCGCCGTCTTCTACACCGTGACCCCCTTGGCTTGTTTCCACTGAAAACAGCCGCGCCTTAGCTGCCAAGAGAAAGCGGCCTCTGTACGCGTCTCCAGCACACAGAGAGGTTTGCAAAGTCAGTCAGAAAAAAAAAAGAAGTTTAAATCGGCATGTGGAGGAAAACTCGGACGCACGCGCTGGAAGAGAATACGAGGTCCGATCTGAGGTGCGGGCCTTGAAAATGCAGGGTGACGATATGGTGCACGAGACTGCCATGCGTTGGCGCCATGGATGTATTACAAGAACTGGATACCGGACTGGCAATATGGCGGTGTGCCGATTTTTCCCAGTGGCCACTCGAGGTACTGCAGCAAAAAATCCTATGGGCCCAAAAGCCATTTTTCCCGCAAATAGACGGCTATTCAAAAATAAACACCTTTAAACGGCTCACATGACTTTGACCTAAAACGTGATTCGTAGCAAATCTTTCTATTGTAGATTTTTCAGTTATGTTCTTTTTTGTCATTTAAAAAAATGATAAAGGCCAGAAAATCCCCAGAAAAGAGTTTATTCCCAGTATGACGTCACAACGTCGTACGTGCTGTGTCTCAGCTCGTTCTGACTGGCTGCATCCTGACATTTCTGTAAGTGACATTCTCCAGAATCATTGCGATCGGCCAAATAGATCATGCGAGCTACAGAAGCATGATGGGAAGTGACACTACAGCGCATGCTCTCTGGGCCGATTAAAGTGGAAGTCAAAAACTTTTTCAGTGTATGCACTGGGTGAGCAACTTCATTGAAATCAATGGGCCACCATCTTGGACTCTGGAGGGCTGGTTGGCGCTGGACCGACAGCTAGGAGATGCTAATGACTAGGCGATTGGCTTCGACCATCGCCGGAACAAAAAAAAGGGGGGCAGTTTCGCAGATGATGCGGCGACTATTAGCAGATTATTGATCCACCCCTCTGCCTGCCAATTATGTGGGACCAAGTGCTGTGACAGTCAGGGCACATTACTTCAATAATCACCCTCATCTTCAGACGCCCACAAAGCACGCAGTGATTTAGCCGTGCGTAAAAAAAATAAATAAAAAAAAACTAGCTGCGATAAACGCCAGTGATTTCCGCCTTTTTCTTAGATGAGAACAAACATATCCCCTAGCATGGAGGGTGGGGGGGCGGCCGGTATGGGAGGGGTTTCCATTAGAGACGCAGACGAACTGAATGCAATTATCCATCTCTGGCTTGATGGAGGTCATCGGTCCTTTATGAGGGGAACAAACAAACGATAAACAGAAAAGTCTGCCCGCCGCTGGCAGCCGATGAGTTCCCGCACCAAGAAAATAGTCCAGTTTGTTTTCTGAACCCAACTTCCTGCTTCCTCTCACTGCAACACAGGACATTTATTTATTTGTGGCTCCCTGTTGAGGCTCGTCGGTCACCAGGGGACGGACGCGGTCGCAGGGCAACGCATCGGACACGTTGCCCGCACTTCCCGTATCCGTGCCCGCAAACCACGTCAAAGGAGGAGCCAGGTTCCGTGTGTGGTAAACGCTGGACCACCAGGGCTTTCCCCAGAAACAACAGCAGCGCAAAGGTAGTAGATTTTAGGCATTCTAAGCAGCAGAATCCACAAGTAAAGACCTGAACCTGCGTGCGAGAGAAAAAAAAAAGCGGTTGTTCGTAAGGCCTGGGCAGTGTTGCAGCCGAGGTGGTCCGTGAGCAGGAGAGGAAAGGAGAAAAAATCTGGGTGAGGGGGTCTGAGAGAAGAGGGGATTGCCAAATGTTTACACATTTCAGCGAGTTATTTGCATTGTCCGCTGGGAGACTATCAGCACACAACTCCCTCCCTGCAGGATTAGAAAGATAAGATAAAGCCTGAATGGATTTTACACTCCCCTAACAGCTGAGTGTTTACAAAAGCACAACTTTCCGAGGCATTTCTGATCAATCTCCGCCGACCGAAGAGCGGCAGAGCAGGAAGTGGCGAAAAAAAAAAAGAAGAAAAAAAGCGGCAGCGTCGCCACTCAACTTTCGCAAAGTGTGACCAAAGTCTGTGTCGCCGCCAGAAAGAAACCCACTAAAGAGAGTCTTGAAGTTCTGGCTGCCACTCTGCTCACTTTGATAACGATGAGTCTTGGTCACAGTGCGGACCTCAGAGAAATGTGTTTTGAATAAACAGATATTTTCAGAGAAGGGGACCCCACAATTAGTAATTTGAAACTCTCTCGGCGTGTGGGTCCCAGTCCAATTCTCTGGAATCAATCAGAGGTCCCAGAGGAACTCCCTGGTCCCCTTAATCTCCTGGTTTTATTACTTTCCAGACAGTCGGCCTGTTCCACCCTACCCCCATCTCCCTCTTTTGTACTGATCTCCAGCAAAGCCAAGGAGGGGCTTTTTTTCTCTCTCTCGCTCTCTCTCCCTCGCTCTCTCCCCCTTTCTATCTACCCTTCCGCCACTGCAGAGCGCTTTTCATGCAGGAGAGGCTCTTTCATCAGGCTCCACACGCAAAAGAACCAAACAGCCAGCTCGGGCCCTGTCACTCCAAGGCTTCTTTGCATATTCAAATTCTTGTATAGAATCGGCAACACATTTCTAAAAAGGTGCATTAAAAAGGTGAATGGAGAGGTTCGGGGGGGGGTTTGGACACCAAGGCCAGGCTGCTTTGCATTTCGCAAGTATGACGGTGGCAAGGAAACTGGGCCATGCCACACTTACACTGTCACTTTTTTCACTCCCCACTTTCCCATGTTTTGATAGTGTCTCCGCAACTTCAACGATAAAGATGCCACTGTCACGATCTGGGATGTGATAAGGGTTTAAGCCGTGAACCGGCTCCGGTGCCTGCTGGGGAAGACACAGCTCTCTCCATCACACACACACACACACACACACACACACACACACACACACACACACACACACACACACACACACACACACACACACACACACAGCTTGTTTTTTTTTTCTTCCTTCATACTGATTGTGCCGACGTCCCCCCTTCCCTGCTATCGGTGGGATTTGCCACCACCAGTTGAAATGCATCACAGAGCAAGCTGCAACCTGCACAGCAGAGCCCTCGTCGCCCTCGCCACCAACAACAACAATAATTTACAGGGGGGGGAAACAATTAGCAGAGGCAAATGAACAGCACAGGTTTTTGCCATCAACCAAACGAATGTTGACGCAAAGGTAATGAGATGTCTGCTTAGAGTGATGGAGCTTGCTCATTGGCGGACAGTAAATGAGTCCCTGCACATTGGATTTCTGTACACCTCCACCTCCAGGTTCCCTGCATTCCTGGCATTTTGTGGCCGGACCACACATCAGAGGGTGATGCCGACCGTGGACACGTGTGTTGTTTGTCATTTGAAAAAGGAGGAAGAAGAAGAAGAAAAAGGAGGAAGAAGAAGAAGAAGAAGA
Source organism: Nelusetta ayraudi (assembly GCF_046127955.1). Classification (NCBI taxonomy): domain Eukaryota; kingdom Metazoa; phylum Chordata; class Actinopteri; order Tetraodontiformes; family Monacanthidae; genus Nelusetta; species Nelusetta ayraudi. Next base: position 5,085,537 of record NW_027466052.1, on the reverse strand, counting down.
AGAAGAAGAAGAAGAAGAAATGTGAGCAAAGCAAACAGTGTGGTGGGATGGGAAAATGGGGGGAAAGGGAGTAAAACCCGGCAGCACCTTCTCGCAGGACAAAAGGAAGGTGTGTGAGTGTAAGCGCGTGCGGCTTCACGCGCCCGTCAGGGGCTGCGTTGGGTGTAAAATATTGTACCACACGACAACCTAACCTACTTTTATCTATAAGTTAAGGGGACGAGGAAGCAAGGGGGACGTGTTGCCCCTCCTGGCACCATTTCTCAGAGTCAACAGCTGCGCTTCTCGCGCCCCTCTGGTTGGTTTGTCTTTTTGGGGGGTAGGGGGAAAATTCTTCCGAGCAAGGTGTGCGAAAAAATGCTGACGACCGACAGCGAGAAAAGCAGCCGGTTAGCGGGTGCAAAAATGGGGAAAAGAAAAGAGCATTTACCTTTGTCGACATGCTTGGCCGCCGTGTGTTCCGTGAAGAATAAGGTGAGAAAGAGGAGAGTGAGGAGCGACAGAGCTCCCCGCTCGGCCATCACTTTTACAAATAAATCTCTGCAGGCTTCAGGAACCCCGGTGAAGCTACCGAGAACGCCAAATCCCTAGGGGAAAAAAAATAATGAACAAAAATCCACCCTGGTGCCACCTCCTCCTGAAAACGCAGGGGTGCAAACAATCAAAAAAAAAAAAAAAAAGTTCAAAGTCCTAAAATGTGAAGAAACATCTGGCAGCAGGTACGCTTAAAGTGGCAGTCGGGCAAAACATGTAGCTGGAGAGAAAGCGAGTCGCAGGTTGGAGGGAGAGTTTTTCTTTCCCCCCTCAACTTGTTCGAGCCGGAGGTCGGCAGGAGGAGAGGGTAAGGAGGGGAGGGGGGAGAAAAAAAACGCCGAAATCAATCCATTGCCACGGAGGCGCAGCGCATGGAGCAAAAACACTTGTGTGCGACGCCAACACCGACGCGTCGACTTTACTCCTCCGGAAAATGTGGCCGGCGCGTAAAACAAAAACTACTACTACAAAAAAAGACGTAGTAAAAAAAAAAAATCACCACGGGGATCAGTTCGGGGGGAAAAGATAAGCTCCGAACAGAAGCAGAAATCTCCGCCGCGGCCAGCTCGTTGCTCACAGTCGTCGGGACGTAAGAGGAGCAGCGTGCCGAAGGGCTGGATCTCCGTCCACCGGCTCCCCGGAAAACAGGGTGTGGAGTCACACGGAAGTTTGGATCGCGGCTGCCTGACTGTGTGCGCAGGCAACAACTAAAATACGGTGTGGCTTGTCTGACGAGCGACCGCCCAACAGTTTAAAATACAAACAAGTCTACAGGTGTGATCATTACTATCGAGCTTTTCATAGTGTTTAGCGCACACCTGATTCCGCACCGGTCGGACAAGTAGCTTCAGAGAGCAACACCGGAAATCAGGTCTGATACACGTAATTTGTTCTTAAACCGTCTGTTTGTTTGTTTGTTTTTTTTGTTTTTTTTTTTTATGTTTTACGGGAATATAGAAACAATAAAGGTCCTAAACTTAGTAGTAAGCTAACCTCAGTTTTCTAACAAACTTTTTTTTTGTTCTCTTTTGAAAAACAAAGACACAATTTTCATCACAGTGTTTATCTTTTCACAGCGTTTAGCTGTGAGAGCTAGTACTGACACACGTCCTACAACAAAAACCATGTGTCCATGTTTTCCTGAGGCCATGAACTGTTGTCGGTAAAACTGAGGACTTCCAAGGAGTTTCACCTTTTGTTAACCGAGTCAAGTCAAGCTCAACTATCTTTACTAAGTACAAAACCTACACAGTACAAAAAGCCACAAATTCATCGTGCTTTTAGTCATACATAAATAACAGCCACATTTACTCCATCTGTCTGGAGAACGACCATCAATGGGGAAATTGTCAGTTAAATAAGAACTTTTCATCTAACCCAACTGCCTAGGTTTGTTTCAGTTCATGTATAAAATAATAGTGATGTATAAAATAACTGGATTGCAGACTGACAAAAAATTGCTGGCTTTTAAAGCAAAAATTCAATTTCCAGAAAAAAAACAGTGTATCGACCCCTTAAAAGCAGCATTGTCTCTTATTTACAGGATTCTCTTGGTTGTTATTTTATGTCATAAATCACTGGCCATAAAAGCAGATGTCACACTGTGTTTAGGTAATAAAAATGTGGATATACCAATTGTAGGTGATTTAGGCTCCAGTGGGACTTTTCCATGGTTCTCTGGAGGACCAGCCTGTGATGAATCATTTTTACCATTTACGGGCCTAATTCTGTCAGGGCACAGCTCTCATGCAGTAAATTCAGCACAGGAAGCAAGGACACATTCATGTCCGCTCTTTTCCTAAATTATGTGAGGAGAGCAGCTTTTCCTGTTTGGACAATTGTTCACAAAAACCCAAACAGACAAAAAAAAAAAAGGCAACGAAGCTGATTCAGCAGCCACAAGGTTTTGGGAAATGAGCAAATAGAGTTATGTCTCCACAATTTCAGATCAAGTAACTGAAAATAAGAAAAATGTATTGCTATTGGACATAGAGCATATATTGAGGACAAACCCTTTAAAAAGTAGATGAGACATGGTCTGCATCAACATCATTTCCCTTCTAAGAGTCCTTGTTGTTTTACAGAAACCAAGTTATTGTTCTTTATAAGTGTCATAATTCCGTAGGCCAAATGATAAAATGGTTCTGCGTCTTCCCCAGTATCAATTAAAATCGTAATAATGGATAAGAAAAGAATGGATATTAAAAAAAAAAAAAGTGAAGGGCCGTCCTGAACCCGAACATTACTCAAGAGAACGAAACAGCTCCCCCCACTGGTTAGAGAAGTCTATGACATATGAGTCTTAATATTACCCCCCCACCCCCGAGGCGTTTACTCAAACTCATTTTGTTTGGAGTATCTAGCTGTTGTGGACTCATTTAAATTGTCAAACAATACTTTTAATTAATGATACCAAGGCTCTGTTTCACTGATTACACGGTGTGCCTTGAAGCTCACCTTTGGGACCAACAGTTTCTTCTTTTGAACATATGTCATAATATTTGTCAGCTCTTTGTTAATATCGTTAAGTCTCACGGGGAAACATACTTTCCCCACTTGTTTGTTTATCTCCTGAACAAAGTCATTTCCAAATCTCTTTTCACCAAGCTCTTGCAAAACTTACAAGAGCATTTTAGGCTTTGAACATGCTTCAAGAAAATAAAGGTACATCTAAACACAGTTCCACACAACAGCATTAAGACACATGGCATGTTACAGTATGCATTCCTTCTGGTTGGTAAAAGGCAGCAGATAAGCTATTGATGTATGACTAAACACTGAGAGTCTGCGATATATGAAAATAATAATATTTATAATACAAAAAAAACAACTTTCCACAGCATGGAGCAGTGAACTATGGGAAAATATTTGTCCAGATTAAAAATACTGGCTGGATTTTCATCCAACGTAAAATAAATATTCACCACACGAATCAACAGCAACAGTAGTTAAAGAAATCGTCATTCGATTTTTTTTTTTGCTTGCAAAAACACACAAATCCAATTAAAAGAAAATCAGTTTCACTAAATTGCTTTTATCCCTTACACATTTAACAACTAACTCATTAAATTTCGTACAAATACTTAATTTATAAGTAATATTGCTATTTTATTGTAACAAAGAGAATGATAACATCAGCTATTTTGCTGGAATGATCGACGATGTGGATTACTTGTGGTGGCATGGAGTTGAGCATAATCCCTACATGATCCTGATCTTATTTAGAAGCAGATTAAGAGGCATGAGGTTTAGTTTATGGTAGAGCCCGATGAACGCCTTCAGTTTGGCATTTGGTGCCTCCCGGGGATTATTTCCACTCTGAATGAAATATCCCCTTCAACTCACTATAAGCCAAAGTTCAGCCCTCTTATAGATTTAGGGGTCTGACTGAAGCTGCAAACCACCAGTAAACAAAAGCATGTGGCCGGTTGCTCTTTCTAATGTTTCTACGCTGCGAAATTAACCACGACTCTCAGGAAAAGAGATTAAAGGAAACAAATGATGAATTTATATTTCACTGGCTGACAATTCAGGCCTAACTCTGTTACATAGAGATTGGATGAGCATAAAGCTTCTAAATAAAGTCTAGACAGCAATAAAACACAAATGAAAACACAACACCTGATTTAGTTGGTCTAGATTTTATCAACCAATATTTATCAACAGAGACATAACATTTTCCCCTTTATTTATTTATTTTAGAATTGTGACCTCCTGCCAACACCTCCCAACACTATACCCAAATTCATTGTTCTCACCGTATGATCATACACCATTTTTTTACATGCACATGTTGAAAGTAATTGGAGGGAAATGTAAAAGCAAGATGAAAATCATGAACAAATGTATCCACCTTGCAGTAAATATTATCACAACTCACACTAAAGTGTTAATTCTATTGTGTTATCCATGCCGTCCACAGTTGTAACACAACAGCACAGCCAGACAGTCTCACCACACGCAGTCAGACAACATAGATTAACTAAATAGATAGAGTAGGCAGATTTGTGGTGATGTTGCCTGGAGGTTGTAATAATGCCAAAGAAATAGGAAGTCATTTCAACCCCAAACCAGCGGCTATGTTTTCTCCAATCTGACACCTCTGACCGACACGCACGGCTGTGCGTGCATACGTGTGTGTGCAAAAATGTATTTGCCCGTGGAGACAAACAGCTGCTGTGTACACCTGGTCCAAACCCAGGCCTCAGAGCGGCCGCCTGGCCTCATGGAGCGTTTGCACAGCACAGGAGCTTGCGGCAGGCGTGCACTCGCAGGTTCCCATCTAGCTTGGGCAAATTTTTAGAGTCCGGCACAGTTCCCCTTACACATCAAAATTTTTTGTATTTTGCCCTGACGTCCCCTTTCTAATTACCTCTCACTGTGAAGGTGAAATATACCAGTACCCACTGGCGCCCACTGAAACCAGTGACTTGACTGGCGTTAGTAATGATGGAGAGGAGAGACTAGGAAGACGATATAGACAAGTAGAAAGTAGAGTCATGCTCACACTCCCACAAAAACTGGGATCTATAATCCTTTGTTCTGACTTAAACTCATGTGATGCTGCAGATGAACAAACAAGGGACTTTGTGTACATTTTAAGAACATTCCTATAATGTACACTTTCAGACAAAATAAAATCATATTTGATATTTTTTAATTGTTCTCCAACTTGCTAAAGTTTGAAACTTACCTTAAGTGTGATTAAAAGGTATAAGAGCTGCCACTGTCAATCTTTATATTATCTGTTTGTTTGTTTTCTTCAAATATGACTTTTTTTTCTCTCCAGGGAAGATACAAATATGTCTACAGAGTATAATAAGAGAAACAGGAGGGAGCAAACATGGCAGCACTGTGTAAAGTGACAAAAATGAATGTGCAGCGGAAGCGACAAGAAGCTGTATGTTGCGTGATTTCTCACCAAGGATGTCCAAACCTGCTGGTGTACAACCATTTTCAAATAAGCATCACCGCACTGAAAGGGTACACTGGTGTGTTGCCATTCCATTAGATTGATGATAATGAAATATGATGATGACATAATATGTATAATGGGCAAAAGGGCGGTTTGAAATATCTCCCCCGTGTGAAATGGAGCCAAGAGAGAGGAAACGACATGAACACTAACACGAGTTTGAAGCAGCGCATGAAATGTCACATTCTGTCAGCTGCGTCTCTGCTGGACGTCTGACTCATGTCACTTTGACGTTTTCTTCAAGCGACGTGAGCCGCTCAACAGGTGCATTCGTGCGATACCGCCAAATTACTCCGAGGTGGTCGGGACGAGCCGGACGCTTCCATACCGCGAAAATCCATAAACCTCGACACCACAACTGTGTTGTTGAGATAAACAGAAGTGTTGGAGTTCACCAGCAGGTCGACACACCTACATCCGACTGCACAAGCAGCACCTGTTACCAATATATGTTGCTTTACATCAAACTACTGTCTCACGAAAAAAAACAAAAACAAACCTGACATTTTTCTGCAGCCTTGCGCTCCCCTCCAAGGGTGTTTTTGGAACAAAACAGCTGACTTTGTGGTTAATGCACTTATTGTACACGTTTTTGCTTTGAAGACATCAAACACTTCGAGAAAGCCCCCAACAACAAACTTTTGTGTGTCAAACGGACTGTGCAGATGGAATTAATGCAGCTTTAATTGGTTTATTTCCCCCCCCCTTTACTCTTTCATATTGGTTGATTGAATTACTCCAGAGGAAGAGCATGTGAATCTGGAAATTTTTTTTCTTTGTTTTTGTTGCGAAATGACTCTACTACGCCTTAAAGGTTAGCCGGTGGCGGCGGCGCACAGGTGTGCTTAAATGTCAGCGGCTTCTAATGAAGGAGAACAGAATCTCAGCCACCCGAGCCATTACGGCTGACAGACCTCGGTCGACTCACGCTGCTCGGCCCCGCAGTTCACAATCCTGCACTTCTGGCCCATTTTCCCGGCCAGGCGTGAGTGATCGTATCTCTGCTTCATTTGCCGAAACAGGAGACTCGGCGCTCTGGCACAATGCTCCAAAGTGAAAAGGCATTTATGGGAGGTTATTAGGCTGAAAGAAGGTGTAATTTGTCAAAAGGGCCATGTCAAATGGATTGGACGGCGGTGGACGGAGCGGCCTCGAGAGCCCCCTCCGCCCACCATTTTCCCCTCTTTTCCTTCTGTTCCACTCCATCTTGTGAGGACTTCATTCCCGGCAGGAGCCTGTTCCTTTCGAGGCGTCGTGCTGCCGGCACTTCAAAATGCATGCTGCATACCCTTCCTTGAGTTGTAGCCACGGAAATGTGTTTGAACGGGCCGACTGCAAAGGCACACACACAACGCCTTTCATTCCCTGTATCATCAGTAATTTTTTATCTTGTGTGTGTGTGTGTGTGTGTGTTAAAACCCCATTGATTGGGTCCAGTACACGATAGGCAACGGTAATTGTGACACAGAGGAATGGAGCCTGTAGATCCAGTGAAAAAAGGATGAGCTGTACAAGCTCTTCACAGCCTTTGTGCGCAGATCCAATCCATTCTGCAAGGCCAGATGGGGATGGTTTGTTTTATGCTGCTGCCCTGTACGGATGGCTCTCTATCGCTGGTAATGAGCACCATCGAGATGAGGTGAAGCCACTTAAGGGCCCGTCTGGGCAACACATGCAGCCTTCCCAAGACGCACGACCACAAGGCTGCCTTCCTTCTGGCTCACCTCCCACCTTCGTCCCTCTGCAGACCCCGGTGCTCGCGGTTGAGGGCCCTTATCCTGCCAGAAGGGGCCGACTGTTGTTGTTGGGATTGCCAGGGCCACTTACCGGGACTCCTTCAATCAACGGGGACCGCAAACTCTCTAAATAAGGCCGGGTCGGGGGAGGAGGGTATCGCCGGAAAATACAAAACAAGAAGCAGCACATAATCTCGCAGTGCTGCAGTCCAGTCGCTCTGCCGGTTCAGGGGCGAAAAATGCATTCAATTTGACCTGACAAATAGGCTGGCGGTTTGCTTAAGTGATTTGTTTTGATAGTAGTTGGCCAATTTCACTGGAATATCTCGCATGCTTATCCTCCACCCCCGACTCGAACAGGTCCTGGTGGCCACATGGGCATGCCGTCATGTTTTATCCATGATGAACAATCATATGCCTCCGCCGGGGAGGCGGGCACTGGGATATAAGGCACAAACAAGTCGTGGCTGCCTCCTCGCTGCCCAGACTGACAATGAAATGGAGAGTGCCATATTGCAATGATGGGGAAAGGCGAGAGGGTGGGAGGGAGGGAGAGAGGGAGGAGAGATATACAGCTCTCCAACAGGGAGGCAAAATACTGCAATCTGTTCCGGCACAACAGATTGAACCGATTACAGAGAGAGGAATATTCAGTTTTAGGGGCTTTCCACCCCCCCCCTCCTCCACACCTCGTCTGTCATGAGGCGCATGGATGCGCAACCCAGAGTGCGAAAAAAAAAAAAAAGAGGCGCCGGCAGGAAATCCAGCATCTGACTCCTTCTGGGTTTACGTTGAGAGAAGGAGGCGAGGCCTAGCGGGGATAATAGATGTTCAAATGAAGTCATTAGAATGAATGAAGTGTCCCTTTTTTTATTTTGGTCATCACAAAAGACACACGTTTTAATTCAATTGTCTAAATTGTGCCTTTTATGTGGCAGCTGGTGGCGACAAACTCGAGTATTCAACACAAACAAACAAAAAAATGTTTATTTGCAGGTTTAATGGAAATCCGGAAGCTAAAGTCTGTGTATCTTAAAATATGTGTATTAATCTGTATTTTAAAAAAGGTCGTTTTTTTTTATTTTGAAGACTGTACAAAACAAATATATGGTAAACACATAAGAAGACACAAATTGTTAGCCTAATAGCATAATTGTCTAAATCATTTTTGACCACATGTCTGCCACTCTTACCTGAGTCATTCACACACAAGGGAAAAAAAAAACCTGTGAACTAATGTGACAAAGAATCGCACGCGTTGAAAGGCAGCAAGTGTGTCCTCTCTGCGTCTGAAGTGCATTGTGGGAGACGCAGTTAAACCAGTGATGGTCTGAGGTTCTGGTGGGTCGCCTAAAAAAAGAACCTCCCAAACCGATAATGACACGATGAGCCTGGGCTGCAGCCGCCTCAGCTGACAAGCACCCTTCCAGAGATGCATAAAAGAGTGAAAATATTTTGCGCGGCTCCACCGCTTATCAGTGTGTCACTCTCAGGCGAGACAGGCAGGCAGTTGTGGGCGGAGCCAGCTGTGTCGCTCTGCCGCAGCGGAGTATTTATATCGGCGACATCTGCAGCCATGCATCTCCGTGTGTTCCCCACCCAGAGGTGACCCACCGCCATTTATCTTTCACTGAAGACCAAGACCGTCTTTCACTCCAACGTGCAACCTAAATACCAAAGTCACACACAGCAAATGGCAAGTTGCGCTTCTAACCACCCTGGCGGTTTGCGTAGCGAAACAGTCTCTCATTAATATGACAGATCCACAATATTGTGTTGGTGACAGCTGAAGCAATCCCTCTCCACCACAGCAGAGCGGCAGGGCAACTTCAAATCTGTACATGTAGAGAACCTCAGCGTGAACCCCACACATGACAGCAACAGGCAAAAACAAACAAACAAACACGAACATGACGCATTAATTCCCGGCAACGGATTACAATGCATTACACTAGTGTGTCTGCGTCCTCTCCAACTGTTATTTATTCCTGCCCTGTAATTAGGGGCTGCCTCTGAAAAAAAAAAAGAGAAAAAAGTCGATTTGTTTACCCCGATGTTTCTTTCTCATTACGTCTGGAATACATCCCCTCGGGAATCACTCTGCATGTAGCCTGCAGAGTGCAGGGCACTCAGAGCTGTTTGCTGCAATGATGGATAGAGATTCTTTTGTTCTTTTAAGGGAAATATATTCCTTTATTCAATTTGGGCACAAGTCACCGGGGCTGTGGGAAGGCATCATTTTGCATCGATTGTAAATGTCTGTTCAGGACCTAAACGGCGGGCATTGTGATAGTCAGGTTAGTGATGTAGTCAGGAGACCAAGACAGCTACAAAGACGGGGGGGCTTGGGACCAAAACAAGACCGACACAAAGACCAAGCAAATTGCAAATTGTAATTGTAAATAGACGCACCTAATTTGTTGCATTTGAAGGTGGGGGCGTCATTATGATTCTGCACCAGGAGCTGCATGATTGTTTGTTTTAAAATCAAGAGAACAAAACAAGAAAGACAGATAAGATGGGTTTCGCATTTAAGCCTTTTTTTTTGGTCATTCACTTTTGATTGATTTTAAATTTTTCTACATAACAAACAAACAATGAACATGAAGACCTTTAGACAAATGCAAAAATATCACAGGGGAAGTAAAAATTCATAGCCATAAAAGCAGAAGGCGGGTAAAGAGGTGAGTAAAGACATATAGCATATACAAGCAATAACCTCCTATCAGAGGTTACTTGCAGTCCGGTCTGATGGTAGAGATGTATGCGATCCATTTTTGCCAGTTTTCAGTAAATATCTCCTTTTGTGTTCTTATGTTAAAAGTGATTCTGCATTTGGCCCTTTTTGAAAAGACGTGTGTATGACATGTATAGCACTGACTCCACCATCTCACTGCACTGCAACGCTCTGCTGGGAACTGCTGCATCCTGGCGTCATGCGGACGCCAAATGACACCAACCATCTGCTCCAACACCAGTGAGGACACGGAGGAGGGAGGCTCCCCGGCACCTGCATGCACCACACACCCACACACGCCCATCGCACCGCCACCAGCAAGACGTCGTGCGTTACGGCCATGGATAGGCCACATCTGATGCAGCTGCCATGAAAAAGCAGCGCTTCACATTTTTCATTTATCTGAACACCGACTGAACCTTTGGCAGCCGCAGCCTGACCCTTGGCCGCGGCTGCCAATCACGCTCTACCTGTGATGTAACACTAATGGTAACGGCGTTCTCAGGCTTCCCATCATTTAGGACAGGGGTCCCCAAACTTTACCACGCCATGGCCCCCCAAACAGCATTAGCTTCTGGCTGGGGACCCCGTTCGCAAACCAATAGATAACGCCCCTGATATGCAAAAATGCAATTTATCTGCAAGTCACATGGTTTGTAGACAATGACCAAAGACAAGACTAGAAACTTGTGATAATATCTTTGATTTGAATCCACCATCTCACCAAGACGAGTGGAAAAAATAACTTTTTTTTTCTGACCATCATGCACCAAGCAGCTGAGATCAAAGGAACTTCCAGCTAAGCTACACCATTAAGACATAATGATTTAACTCCTTTAGATGATGACTGGGTTTTGGTTGATTGGACAGAACAACTAAGATTTCCAGCCACAGAATTTTCTACAGAGACTCGAGACCTCTGAAGATGAGGAATGGTCCAAAGAGGGTGAAAGGTGGTCAAATCATATTTTAAGAGAAGAAATCAATAGGTGTTAAGGTTGAAGTCAGTCCAAGTTCAGCTTCATCTGTCAGGAAATGACACGTACATCTCAATACTGTCCTCACGGCAAACCAAAACCCATCATAGTTCCGTGTTTCATCAATAGGTGGGACGCTCAGGCGATTTATCCCAGAATAAAAAAAAATATTAGACCACAACAGACACCACGAAAATCTGCGTCTCAGGTTCCTTGTATTTCCTCAGTGCGAGCTCTCCCGCCGTGCTCCAGGGTCATATTCAATAACAATAAGGAAGAGGAAAGCAACAGCGGATCACCGACTGTCTGTCACTAGCAGGCCCTCGCATGAAATCACACATTTCAGCGCCATGCTGCTCGCAGCTTGTCTCAGCGGGCGCCTTGTTAACAGGATGGCGCCTCCAAATCTGCTCCTGTAACACCTTCCAGCAACGGGCCATTACTGCCACGCCAGCTGCGTGACGGCCCGATCAGGTCGCATCGGCGCAAAAAAACCCCCAACAAAATGCATTTTCCCCCAATCAACCGCCGGCCGGGGCGAAACACGTCAGCACGCGGGTTCACTAACAATAACCTTAATAAGCATGTGAAAGGACGGAGAGTGGGAGTCGGCTAGGACGAGCGTCGTTATCACACGGGGCCGCTGAGGAGTGGATGTGGTGCGGCACACACACACACACACACACACACACACACACACACACACACACACACACACACACACACACACACACACACACACACACACACACACACACACACACACACACACACACACACACCCAAAGCAACGTGTGACCATGCAATTACAGCACATTTACTGCACCAGCTGCTGCATAAATCGAGGCGTTTGCGCACCGCGGTGTGACAAAACCCTCCCGAGAGATGCAGCGGCTGGCTCCCAAGGTGAGAATTTACGGCGGAAATCCATTCCCTCTCTCCCGACGTTCGGCCAGAGAGAGAGAGGGAGAGGAGAGCGTGGAGCTGGTGGGACCACGGGAGCGGGACAGGAATGACACACGTACGAGAACAGTAGAAAGTTTGTTAGTCGAAGCGGGATGAAAAAGCTCCGGTGAAACGTGCAGGTGAGGTTTTTCGTTCCATTTTGGACGACATTCCGAAAGTCTGACGTTTTGGTGTTCACAACAGGAATTTCTGAGATGGATCAACTGGATCAATGAGGCCAGCAGGAGGAAAAGAATAGAAGAAAGAGTCCAGGAGGAAGTCCGCTCGCCTTTACAGACAACATCCATCCATCCATCCATCTTCGATACCCACTTCCTCCTGCACTCAGGGTCATGGGGGTCGGCTGGAGCCTCTCCCAGATGTCATGGGGTGAAGTCAGGGTGACACTCTGGACACATAGAAAGACAAACACACACATACACACCTATGGTCAATTTAGAATTCCCAATTCACCTTAAATGCATGTTTTTGGACTGTGGTCATAAGCTGGAGAACCTGGAGAACGCAAGACCCAAGGCCCCAGGCCCGGGATCAAACCCGCAACCCTAACCACCTCACTATTGTTAGACACGCCACTGGATGCTTTTATTTTTTAAGATAAAGAAGAAAAAATGAAGGAGGAATGAGTGATAGCAGAAATAGAAAACAGAATTAAATGCAGTTGGAATAAACGTCTCAATTACACGCAACCAGGTAGCAGCAGCTCGAATGCCTCCTCACTTCCTGCGATTCTCGCAAGTATATGGAAGCTGTTTGATGAAGTGAGTCTCAGGACCGACTGAGAATGTTTGGCAAGACGCATGAGTGACATCTCGGAAGTGAGATCTGCTCCATCCAGCCACCGCGCAGGCTTACTTAAAATTCAGTGTCAGAATAAATGTGTGGCCATTCATTTTTAGACCTGCCGTCAGTGGCCTCGTCCTCTGCCAGGTTTCCACTGCGTTTGATTTAGCCATTTTCTTTACGATTTTATCATTTATTTATAAATTGAAGGTTGGGTAATAAAGAAAACTGACGTATACAGGGTGAATACGACTTTTTAAGGCAATCAATTGCTCGTTTTTCAAATGAAAGTGATCCAGGACCCTCATGTGACCCACAGAGTGCCCCCCTCTCACCCCAACCCCCTCGGGAAAAAAACACAACAATGTACGGTAAAACATAAAAAAATCAGACTTGAGTGATGGTGAACAAAAGCAACCGGAGCTGAAGGAGGATTTCTTTTTTTTTTTCCTCTTAAAAAAATTGTAAAACTGAACTTCTGAACACCCTCCCTCCCCCCAATCATCTCTTACTCTTACTTCAGTGAAGGATCTCAACAACACCTCCGTCTCCGATCTCCGTCACGCTGACACGTTCGGAAGTCGTAATTTGCCAGCGATGACAGCGGATCAGCGCGGAATGCTCTGAAGATTGCGAGCGGAGGGCCTCTCTCTCGGCAGCGTCGCTGCACGGAGGAGTTTCCGTGCCGCTAAAACTCTCCTCGCCGCTGACACTCGCAGCAACTCCTGCCAATTAAGCCGCCCGCCCCCCCACCGAGCCTCACAAAGCCTGGCGCTCCAGTCTCTCGTCGGAGATCTCTTTCCTCACCTCGTCTCTCCCGTGTTAGCGCCAGCGGGAAACAAAAAGAGGGAAAATCCATCCCCCCAGCACTGCAGCTTTTAAGGATGAGCAGCTGCTATAGTTGTGCATTTCTATGACAAGGTTTCTTTTCTTTTTTTTTTTACGTAATTCATGATCTGGATCCGCTCAATAATTGAGGCCGTCTTTCAGCGGCAGTCATAAACACGGGTCACCGCCAGAGACGAGGCGGCGGCTCGCCGAAGCGCCGCGCAAAGAGAATATTTCGGAACGGGCGGTCTGATCTTTTCGGAATGTCAGCGGGTGTTGATCCAAAATGCATGATGGAGTGCAGCTCTGCGCCAATAAGTGACAGTCTGGCTGTCACTGGCATGTGGAGCAGCTGGAGCCCGGACGGGACCAGGGGAACGCAGCAAACCAATGAAATGTGATTGTGCATCGGTGAATCTTGAGAAGGCGAGTGTGGAAGGCTGAAGGAGAACTTCTGGGACAACTGACGCCGATTTCATGCATTTGTCGGCAAATCACATCTGTCAGAAGTCGGCTTCCAAAACTTCAGAGTGCATGAAATTCCTCGTTTGCTTCATGAAAACCTGCAGGAGAATGTTTAATCGGCTGAATGGAAAATGATAAACAGGCGACATTTGAGCCAGAAAGTGACAAGAAGGGAACATTTACAACTGACCTTGAAGAAGATATCTTGGTTTTTGACTTATTCAATGTACTGAGAGAAGCTACTTTTTAATTTTGCTAACATCACCCAAAGTAACATTTAACCCTTAACATTTGAAATTTTTATTTTTTTATGAAAAATAGATGAGTTATTGTTATTATCTACGAGAATAATGAAGTCAAAGTTGACTGATCTGCTAAATCTGTGTCTATTGTGATCTTTCCATAATTAAGTTGGCAGCTGGACTGACATTCAGCAGGAGTAATTGCGGGTCAATGCTGGCCAGCTACTAGGGGACATTTGAATGCATCATGAGGACAGGACTGGTACAGAGAACTGGTACAGTGGTACAGTGTGGGGCTGCAGTGAACTGCTCTGAACTGCAGACAGCACACATCACGGCCTTCCTGTATGTTTGCGTGTGTGTGTGTGTGTGTGTGTGTGTGTGTGTGTGTGTGTGCAGGCGTGCCTACTTACAATCACGCACTCAAGGTTATCTGAGAATAAACAGTCAGTCGTTCAATATATATATATATATATATTATATATATATGTATATTTCTATGTATATATATTTTGCCTTTGTGTGAAGTGAGCTGTAAAGGCCGAATAAGAAATGAAAAACCAACCACTGTATTCTATTATAAAGCAAGCCATAGTAAAGCCACAGTTAAATACATTAACTAGGCAGGAACACTCATGCTCTTGCTCAATCATCGCAAACAACATGGAGCGCATCTGGTTAGCAACTGCTGCTAGCACTGTCGCAACCTGGGAAGGATCAGCTAGCATCTGAATAACCCTATCAAAGTGAAAACTCTGATTAGACAGTGTCCTGCCAGCAATGAGCAGTTGGTCATGGGCCTGAACCGTGTCGCAGCGTGGCTGCAGGAATGATCAGAGGTGAGCTAAACAGCAAAGAGCAGCAGAATGGAGAGAGGGTGTCGGGAATTACAGGAGTTGTAAATATTATTCTGTGGATCGGCAGGAAGCTCATCCTTCACCTGAACTGAACGTTCACACTTTATCCTGAAAACCATCCAAGACATCAGCTGTGAAACCAAAATTACTAAAAACCGCTTTGAGCTGGTGTACAATCAAGAAAATGTTTGGGTTTTTTTTTAACTGTAGTTTCCATACATTTTCTAATGCGAATTTGTATGTGAAAAGGATTGAAAGGTCCAGTGTGTAAAATTTGGCTTGATTTATGATTTTTATATTGGTAATAAAGAATTGCCCATAAATACATTAAAAAAAAATACTTGCAGTACAATAAAAGTAATTTGGTTTCCTACCCTTAGAATGGTTCTCATATTTATAAGAACATACATCGAGCGAGGGTCTCGCTCCGAGTTAGCTGCTATCTTGTGCTGCCATTTAAAGCCCGGTATTTAAGGAGGTCTGGCTGACAATGCCCTGAATACCAAACACGCTGTCAGGAAAGCTTCCTTAATGCCGGGCTTCCTTTAAACTTTTAGGAACTGGACTTTTAAGAAAGCTGACTAATTGGATAAATGTTGCCTGCAGCCAGCGCCTACAAATGAATCACACACACACACACACACACACACACACACACACACACACACACACACACACACGGATGTTCAGTGCAACAACACTACTCCTCTGCAATAACAACTTCATTACTAATTAATAATCAATGACACCATCACGCTTTACAGTCGGCTACGTCTGACTTGTCGCAGCGTGGCGGGCGGCTGTGCTGAATCCTGGTGACATACGGAGCCGACCGGAGGTGGTGCCCTCCAGGTTCCCAGCGAACAGGTGGAGAAGCCCCGCCTCTCCGGGTCCGCGTGGACAAACACAATGGCTGGAGGAGTCCCAGCTGGCGGGGTCAGGGGGACGGTGGCGCCGAGCCACGCCGGTGACATCCCCGCCAGGTGGTGGCGGTAGAGAGAGGCAGCGGTCTGGGTCTGGATCTGTGACGGGACACAATTGAACAAGAGTGACAGTCGCACAACTGACGGCGAGACGAGTGGAAGACAAGGAGGACGGGACGGTGACCGCCGGAAACAAAGGCCGACCGGCGCCACTGAAGGCAGCGTTAACAAGAAATCAGTCAAAATAAAACAAAACTCCTGCACTACATTGTTGCCTGTGTTGTACGTCACTTTGGATGAGAAGCGTCTGCAAAATGGAATTGTAGAATTGAAGATTTTTTTTTTTGTTGCTCATTACAACAAAGAGCATCTTCCAGGAGACGCAGCTATCGACGCGCACTCAAAACACAATGCAAAAAACCCACACGCCACCACTTCCTGCAATTACCTAGCCCACCATCCCCGCTCCCACCGGCCCGCCCGTCCATCAGTCACCCGGCATCACCAATCGGCTTGCACGCGTCAGGTCAGGACGATGAATCGTTGGATGGGCAGGGAGGGGGAAAAAAAAAAACAGGGGAAGGTCAGGCGGCGGCGTGCAGGAGGGAGCTGGCGGATGCCTCGTCCCATTGCGACGTCGCGGCTCGCATCCATCAGGAGCTCCGACCGTTCGGCCGCCGCAAATCTGTCTCCTGCGTCCAACGTGTGCAGCGCGCTGCTGCAAATCGGTTTATTTACGAGGGCTGAAGGCTGGCGGACGCAGTGACTAACAGCCCCACTGGGAACTAACGCCACTAATGACCCAACGACTGTGATGCGTGAAGTATATGATTTTCCTCACGTGCACAGATTTTAGTGGTATCTTTACAGGGACCCACATGGAGCGTTTTCCTGAATTTGCCAAAGCACCGCATTGAGATTTTTCGCATTCACTACTACTGCAGTGGTTCCCAAACTTTTTCACATTTTTTTTTTCTTACTTTTGTTTGCTATTCAAGAATTGTTACATTTGTTTAGAATAAGAATACTATCAACTAACATGTTTTTAACACTGTATTAAACATTATTATTGAACCTGTCAACAGACAATTGAAATGTAACAGAAACACAAATAACAGAACAAAAGATGTCAAACATCTCTTGCTTGTGTGTGTGTTTGTGGAAGTGACAGACAGACAGATTCCCCTCTCCAATTTTCTGCAGCCCCGCTAGCGCCTCCTGGCGGCCCACCACTGAGCTACTACACACTCCAGCCAAAAAAAATTGTCCTTTTCTTTCTTTAATTTTGAAAATCCAATTCCATTCTTTTGATGTGGCTTTTCTAAGCAGCTGGGAAAATCGCTCCTTCCAGTCCGTTCAAGACCCGTTAAAAACACTTCCACACGCACTCTCTTGGCAAAGCGGGTGAGCTGGATTCCTGCGTTTAAAAGCTGAGGTGTCTGGCCTGCTGTGGAAAGATATAAACGTCTATGTTTCGAAATGAAAACTGAAAATGAAAATAAATAAATAAAGCGTCTATACCGCACACATATCACATAATGGCTCTGAGGTGCCACAAAAGAAAAATATGATGAGGCCCAGACTTAAGGTGATTTTCAGTCTGCTTTAGTAGTAAAAAACGTGTTGGATTTAATCTCAAGCGTGTAATATTCGTAGATTTTTAGGAAGAAACAGCAACATCAAGTGGTTACATTTTAGATTGAGGCGCTCTTTCACTTAAGTCCCCTTGACGACTACGTACCTTCCCTCTCCTGAGCTTGCCAGTGAACTACGGTGGCCTGCAAACACAAACCTACTCGTCTGCCTTCTTCTTCATTGGTATATTAAAAGACGCGAGCGTTCACCCTAAATACAAAAGGAGGGCTGGATTGTCCACAGCAGGCTTCCTTAGAAGGGTAGGAAAACCAAATCACTTTGATTGTGCTGCGAGTATACACTTTTATTTATGTACTCATGGGCTATATGTTAAACTTGCCTACCAACATGAAATTTTAAATTAAGCCAGATTTTACACACTGGGCCTTTAAATAAACCGTGTGAGCTGCTGCTGGCTGGGTGATACGGGATCGACTTCAAGTGCAGGAACGTGCCCATAAAATCCTGTTGAAAGAAAAAAAAGGGAGTGACATCGAGCTGGCTCAGAGTCTTGGCCTCCATAAATCAGAAGCTCGTTGTTTCGCACCACCAGACGAAGGCGCCCGGACGGTGTGATTGACGGCTGGACACGGGAGCAGCCGTCGAAAGTTGAGAGGAGGTACAGTTTCACCTTAAAGGCCATTAATCTGATGCAGCCGCAACAATGGAAGCAATTTCCCAGCAAACAAGACCAAACGTGTCGCGGCTGCGTGTAATCTCCTCAGCGCCGCCTGTTTTCTCCCACTGTGGCCAGATTACACTGTGGAGAAGCAATTAAGATATGGATTACCGCGAAAGCTATTTGTTTTTGGGTTGTTGTTTTTTTTTTTGTCATTGTTAACATACAGTCGCCTCAGGAACAAAGAAGCCCATTGTACGTTTTGTGTCTCCATCTTCGGGCGACAGCAACACGGTTGGAGAGATCCCGAGGCGCCTGTTTTTCAAAGACCGCTGCCCACTTTGGTGGATTACGACGTCTACTTTTAAAAATAGAAAAGCGCGGCGACGCTCCACTAATCTGGCACGCAGAGGCCCGTCACCATTAATCCCGGCGCAACAATGCAAAAGTAGCGCGTGAAGTCGTGGCCACTGGCGGCAGTGTTGCCAACATTTTGCGAGTATTCTTCTTTCAGAGAAGCGGTAAATCTTGGGAATTTTCCTGCTGCTCTTTGAGACTTGGCGACTCGGATGTGAAGCCTCGTGTCGCTCTTCTCACCAGCTCACGAATCATGATGCCATGCCTCCTCCAACCCCTCCCACCTACGGGCACGGCCAGTCCTCCTCTCCCTCCCTCACTCCCTCCCTTCAAGCCAGGCAGAGCAGATGTTTATACCCTCGTGTCCAGCCTGGAAATGAATTGCGCATTGTGCAGAGACGGTGGGCGGGTGGGTGTGGGAGGAGGGGAGTTTAATGTAGACTGGTTTTATGTTTCAAATGTTATGGTTCAAATGGTGTCTTTGTTCTCATTTTCTATGGTTATGGCTACACAGAAGGTTCTTTCACTTTGTCACTTGTTGTAGGACCATAAAGTAGGTAATTAGTAAAGTAAAAAACCAAACCAAATTTAAGAAGAAGAAAAGTAACTCTGCCATTGTGTCTCTTTCAGTCTCAGAAGAAGTTAATTTGTAGTTCCAAATATGAATCAAATTAATTTGTCTGTCCCTCGATGTTCCTCTCTCATACGGCCCTGCAGTGTCCATTTCAACGACATGTGCACGACGAATTATGCAAATTGGTTGATGACATCATCAAGCGACTTCCAGCGACTTTTAGCCAATAGCTGTTTTTCTTATTAAGGAGTTGGCAACACTGGCCATTGGATCCCTGCGGTGGCTGCGGTGGCTGCAGCGTCAGCGGGAGAAAGAGAGAGATGAAATGAGAGGCGAGCCGGCGGAGCTCTTCATCTCCTCCAGAGCAGAGAGCGGAAGAGGAAGCGGAAATGTCCTCCTCGCTCCCTGCCAAAGAGACAACCGTGGTGATGAATGGGACTTGGCGAGAGCCGTTAAATATCTGGTCCCGGTGCGAGGGCGAGCGGAGGGCGAGACGCTGCCGAGTTCATGATCAGGAAGATGATGGGGAGTAGGGGGGAAGGGGGAGGGGGTGTAATATGCTGTTAAAATATTAAACCTCAGTGTGTGTGTGTGTGTGTGTGTGTGTGTGTGTGTCTCCTTCCCGCCTTCAAACGGCACCTTTAACGGGGTGGAATCCCAGATCTTTCTTCTCTTCCCTTCCACCAGCCGTGTCACTGTCCCATTACTTTGACCTTGATTTAGAAATTTTTTTCTGTAAAAAAAAAAAAAACTATTGGGGAAGAAATCCATATCCATAATGTAGAGCGCTCTGAGGGAACGGTGCCGTTTGCGTGCTGACGGAAGTGGAGTCGACTGGCAGCGAGACGATCCCGCCAGGAGCAAACGCTTGGAATGTTTCCCAGGGATGCAGCACTTTGTTTTTGTTTTTGTCTGTTTCCCCCCTTCTTTTCTTTTCCCCACATCAAGCCGCAGCTGTCTCACCATGCAGCTAATGCCCTTCATCTCTGTGCAATGCATCGTGGGACCACGACAGTAAAGGCAAATATCTTTTTCTCACTTATTTTTTTTTTCTTTTTTTGTTCGCTCCCCGCAGCCAGTTCTTTGAGACGAGCACTTGACTGCCGCTGCCACTGTGGAGCAGCGCAGCCCGGTTTGGGGCTGACTGGGTCTGAATGTGTGGGCGTGGTGGAGTGTCTGGGGTGTATTGCATGTCGTGGAATTCAGTTTGGACTTGTGTTTTAATGTTGTATGGAAATAAAACATTTTATTCAAAGATACATTGTGTCATATGTTGATACTCTATGAGGTTTTGGTTTGGTGAGGACTTTGTGTTGGTCATATTTTATGCTAGGAACCAAGTTAGTTTCAATACTGATCCCACCCGTTTCAGGTTGGAATGTGTTTTATTTGTTAGACTGACACTAGATTTAGGTGTAATGGCAGTGCTGCCTTTGTATTTTGCTTTTTCTGCTGGTTTAGAGCAGTTTAGTGAGGCTTTTTGTAGTTGTTTTGAGACTCAGTTATTTGGATTGTATTTTTGTTTTTAAGGAGAATGTGTTAGTTTTTCTAATTTCTTTGAGTCGACATCACTCCATTGGCCCTTCCTGTTCTGTTTGTCTCACCTTCTTTTCTTCTGGAAAGTATCTGGAGAATTTTTAAGAAAATATTGCTGTGTTTGTACCTTGGTCTTTTATTTTACTTCCCTTTTCCCCAACGAGCCTTATTTTGGGTCATAAGCTAGCTTTAGCTCGCACAAATGATTTAACCCCTCCCACCCGCACAAAAAACAACAACAACACAAAAAAGATCTCCATCAAACAGCATACTTAGCCCTCTGTTTACAGCCTCCTGTTAAAGTGCTGGGTTGCTGAAGAAAGAACAAAAAAGAAAAAAGGAAACAGATATAACATGTCTTTTTCTGTGACAAACTAAGTAAATAACAAATAAATAAGAATAATATAACGTCTGACTGGTTACAATCACATGATACAAACCAGACCAACTTTGTTTAGTTACGTGTCAGTCGGCCTCGTTCCTCGGCTTTGCTTTCACCAACCGCTGCCGTCTGGAGTCAACGGCAACTCCCTCACTTCCTCTCACATCATTTCCTCAAATATCTGCCGTCTCCGGCTCCCAGCTGCTCCACCACTCGAGGTGATCTTAGACTGCTTGTCTCCCCTGCGTCATTATTCCAATCATCTCTGCACCACCATCGTCATTATTACCTCATATCTCACTTTACAGCTCCCACTCGCTGGCAGGTCAGTCCGTGCAGCTTCTCGTGGTTTTCCTCCAACTCCAGGCTCAGCAGGTGGCGACCAATCGCCGGCAGAAAGACGATCTGATCTCTTGCGCCTCGTTCTTGAGGAAAGACTAAAAGGAAAAGCAGAATGAAAACCTAAAAGAGATGGTTTCCTTCCAAGAGTAATGCTGATGACTGCACGCAACCGTTCCCTCTTGCTGCCCTCAACTTCAAAATATTCTGTAAATGCCGCACAGAGTCTACCCGAGTCTTCCTCAAGCCGCAGCGAACAGGGAAATCAAAATTCAGCCGGGGACCCAAAAAGACTCGGCTGTTTAACGCGAGGCCTAATCGGCACATGCTCGCGTTTACAGTGATCCCCCAGTGGTCATTTAAGGAAACACATTTTTTTGCTGCTCTGTGGGACCTGTTAAAGGATTCCAATGTATCTCAGCGGCAGAGACAAAATTAATTTGGCCTTTGAAATGAAAGAAAAAAGTCTAACCCTAACCCTTTTTTTTATTGCTACACGAAGCGATGAGAAACTTACAGAAAGTCTGTGAATAAAACAAGAGCACATGAGAGCGAGCAGTCGGCCCAGAGGCGAGAGTTCCTCCACCGCGCAAGGGGTGAATTATACATCGGCAGCTAACCTAGCGAGCTTCCCCCCTCTCTTCTCCCAACAGTTTGATTAGAAATGCGCTTGGATGTGAGTATTTATTTTTTATTTTTTCCAAACCGGGAGCTGCATGAAGTACGGCTCCTCTGGTATAAAAAACCCAAGACAAACCCGAGAGGCGTCCAAAGTCTTAGAGAGCAAAGAAAATAAAGCGGGAGAGAAGTTTTACCGGCAGAAACACGCACATGGAAACGTTTAGCGGATGCAAAATCATAACATGTAACACATGACCGGTGACATGTCTGCTTGTTTCCACTGCTGAGCTCTGATTCCTGTTCAGGTGAAACGACCTGGTGCAGACGCACATCTGGCACCAGATTTTACCCCAGCTCGACTGAAAAATAAACCTAAAAAAAAAAGAAAAAACAGGGACCTGAATTTATGGGATGGTACTGTGGGATTTTTTTTTCTCTTTCTCTTTACTCACTAAAAAAATAGATGAAAAAAAAAAAAAACTTGCCTCGGGCAAGTTGCACGATATGATTGTCGCTCTTGAAAAGTCACCGCAGCGGAGAGCCGACTTTCCAACTTCCCATCAGCCATCAGGGCGAAACTCGAGACGCGTCTCCGAGTCGGCTTTAAACAATCCTCCCTCCGGGCCGCTGGGCTGACTGATGAGGTGCGAGGCAGCAGCCGTGACCCCTCGCCTCAATAACAACATATACTCAGCGCTGCCCCCCACAGCCCCACCAGAACTCCTGCTCCCTCGGTACGAGTGTCTCCATTACGCAACGTGTCACCGCAACGGACGGCATTCCACGGCGAGGCCCCGTCGTGTACGAGTCATAAAGCCGGCGGTTGTAAAACACGGCGTCCGCCGGTAGCGCGGCGACCTGAGCGGGAACCTCCTTGACTCCGGCGGCGGCGGCTGCCGCTGCGCTAGCTGACATTAGCCGCCGCCGTGCACGCTAGCCCTGCCCAGTGCCAAAGCAAACACGGGAGCGCCGTTTCCCTCGCTGGTTCTTTATGTCCGGGGCCGCTCGTCCTGGCGGGGGCGGAGGAGGGACTAGGACAAGGTGGTTGGTGTGTGTGTGTGTGTGTGTGTGGGGTTTCATTAGATTGTGGTGAAGGAGGGAACGGCGCCCCTTGGAGGCTGGGAAAAGCTGTTGACTTTGCAGAACACCCGCGGCCGCTGGGGGTAAATTTGTCACGATGGCTTCCATTCCCGGGCCAACATACCTGACCTGTAGATCCCCCCCATTTACCCCCCCGCACCTCCTTTCACCATGACCTTGGAGACAGCTCCCCTAAATCTGGGTTAAATTACCTCCTGTGACTGACTGGAAAGTCACAAAACCTCCTCCGTTCTCGCTCCGCTTCTGCCCCCCCCTCTGCCCTCCTCACCTCCCCCCCGCCTCCTTCCCACAAAGGAAGCCCTACTCTACGGTTAGAGGTGGCGAGGAGGAGTCCCCGGCTCAGACGTGTCGTCCTTGGTCCGGCCTGAAGGGCCGCCTCCTGAACGGATTATTCTGGGGGGGAAATCAGGCAGGAGCGGCAGGTGCTGCCGCGTCAGACGGATTACCTGGCTCTTAATCAATGACACCGCTGACCAACGTGCACATCAGAAAAACACATTTCCTCTAAACGGTGACGACTTAGCGTCTGCCTCAAACTGATAACAAAAGGCGAGCGAGAGAGGTGAGAGGTTTTACTGACTTTCTGAATTTGCCGTTTTTAAGTTTAAGTGCGTTAAAAAAAAAACATGGCTCGTGGTGGTTGGCTGGACCCCCCACCACACATTTATCCCCCAATGCTTCCCATTATGCATCTGCAACTCACGTGACGTCTCAGGACACATCAGCCAATCAGCGGGTTCCAACGCTGAGAATAAAGTTTTTCTGGGGATTTTCCAGCTTTTTTTTTTTTTTTTTTGAAAGATTAACTGTCCGCGTTGTTAAAATCTACGATAAAACATAAATAGTTGTGAAGCATGTTTTAGGTCACAGCTATTTTACAGGGATTTATTTTTGTATTGCGGTGTATGGGGAAAATGCTTCTTGGGCTGCATGGTTTTTTGGCTGCAGTAGCTCAAGTGACCACACCAAAAAAAATGTTCTTTAAATTGACGTAGCCAGTTCTTAACAGACATCCATGCCACAGCCTCAAGGAGCTTTTTGCGAGTGGTGGAAGCAGCCTACACGTTCAAACATCCACTTTTGTTAGCTTGTGACTTTTTTTGAGAAGCCGGCGGAAAGCTGAAGAACAGTTCTCAAAAAAAATTATATTACAAAAAAAAAAATACGCTCTGTATCCATTTCAGCATGTGTGTCAGTAAACTGCTGACAAAGCCAAACAGATGTGGTCCAAGTTTAATCTCTGTGGCGACAACTGTTGTGTGTCAGCATCAGGAAAATCTTATAATGGCTAGTTTGTCTAAACACAAATCCACCGGGGTCTTTGAATGATCCAGGTTTTCATTCTCCCGACTTTCCCCCTCTTCCTTTCCGGCTTTACCCTCCTCCACCCCGCCCTCCTCTGTCTTTTCCCTGTTGTTCTAGTGTTGCTACACACACACACACACACACACACACACACACACACACACACACACACACACACACACACACACACACACACACGTTTATGCGAGTCCACCAGCATACCTGCCGGTCTCAGATTACAATGCCCCAGTTTCCCGCGGTGATGGAATTGTCCCTCTGGAAAGCTGCAGCAAAGGCGGCGTTCCTAGACGAACTTCCTCACTCCTCCACTGGGTGGAGCTGCCACGAGCAGCGCGGTGGGAATCGGGATTCGATGGCGTTCCCATTTCGTGTCAAGGGGATTTTTTCCGTTCTCGACAATCACGTGGGAAAAGATATTTGTTTGTTGGGATTTCTGACCCGGGAGCGACACAAAGCGGCCGGCTTAAGGTTTTGGCTTTCACTTCAAACTCTGAAACATTCGGAGATAATTCCTGTTTTCCCGAATCTACTCTTCGAAACGGCTCAGTGGAGAAATCCTCACGCCGCCGCCGCCGCCGCTGCTGCTGCTTTGGACAAATGTATGTTTACTGTCAACAAATGACCTCATTGAAACCAGACTTTGTCCCCGCCCCCCCTCGGAGCTGTTCAACTTGGGGAATAACAAGTAAATTAAGACATAGGTGTGTGTGTGTGTGTGTGTGTGTGTGTGTGTGTGTGTGTGTGTGTGCGTATGCAAGGGAGGTGATTAGAGATAAAGAGCCGCGGAGAGATGAAGAAAAATGTGACCCCGGTGACCCTGACCTCCTTTCATCATGATCACCTCACACCATCAATCACTCGCCCGCTAAAAAGCCTCCTAATGGCCAAACACTGAAACACACTGATGAAAGGCACAGCGAGGAGGAGAAACACAAGGCGTTATTTTTGTTTTCGGGACGTGTAACACTGTATAATTTATGGGATTTCCAGTCTAACAACAGGCCTGCGCCAAGCAGCACGTCACTCTATCCAAACCTTTCACAATAAGGGCATGGCATTCATTGTGCTCGCTGCTACGTTCCCCTAAAAAAAAAAACCTGGGCCCCGGCTCAAAGAGCCGGAGTGCTAATCCATCACAGCTTGTGGACATAAACATACGTGGCTGTAATTGAGCCACCAGAGTAAATTGGACCAACGTTTGAGGAGTAAACAGGATGAAGGGGCGATGGGCACATCTGCTGCGTGCGTTGTTTGATATACGGCAGGATGTTTGCGGCGCTTTGCCATGCAAGCGTGCAACTCGTGCAATGGCTCGTCGTCATAATCAAAACCATCCAGCGCTGAGGGTATAACTGCCTTTTTTTAAAAATGTTTTTTACCACCCTCGGCTGCTCGCAGTGACGTCACGCAGCGGGTCAGCGGTCGGACACCGTTTCGTTTACAATGTTGGATGAGAGTAAAAGAAGAAATGCGAAAGGGATTCGTGTTGGGAAGCGGCTCTGTTGTAAACCTAATACTTTAATGCAGCGGCCGCTTTCCTTTGCACGGCTACCGACAGCCCTGCCGGGCAGGGCGGCGGGGGCACAGGATGGGGTAGGGGTGTGCGCGGCTCCCCGTGTGGGGCTTCGCTGCTTGAGGTTTAATACCTGTTGAGTGGACAGAGATTTAGCCAGCCTCGAGTGCCGCAATCCCATCTTACTGTTGTACAGGTGCGCCTCCGCTGTCAGGTTAAACTGGCCCTGGGGCAACTGGCAGCGCTAACTGGTGGAGCTTCAACCGGCTGGAGCCTGCTGGGAAATCAGCTTGACTCTGTGGCACGTCTCCGTACAAAACACGGCGAAAACGCTTCAGAGTAAAAAAAGAAAAAAAGGGGGCAGAAGAAAAGCCATAACAACACACCAACACACACACACACCAACACACAAATACGGAATGGGTTTCCCTGAAACGACAAAGCACTGGCCAGGGAAGAACCCATCTTCTTAAGATCAGGATGAGGTACCAAAACCTTGATTTTTATTTCCCCCCCCCCAAATTTAGTGTGTAAAAGTCTTTCCGTTCACTGCAGCGATGCAGTGGAAGCCTGGAACTAGCATGCGAGCTAAGACCGGGCTAACTGCTGCCGTAAGCGGCCTTTTTGTTGTGGCTTCACAGCATCTGGCCTGATAGCGTTTTCAATCCTATTTTTTGTTTTTGCAAACCAGAACATGAGACCTATTAAAACATAGATAACAACATTTCTTTTAGGCCGATCGATTCCCTGTGACTCATCCGAGAAAACAATAACTCCTTTGCAACATTAATCGCCTGTTAAAGCGTTAAAGATTGAACATTCTTTCAAGATGACACGGCTGCTCTAATGTGCTCTGGCACAGAAACAGAGCAAATTCTCTTAAGTAGCCGCACAAAGGGATGAAAAGTCGAAACTTGAAAAAGGCTCTCAATACTTTAAGGTCCAAATTGCAGATTTGCTGCAGCCAGTGTTACGCTTTTTTTTTTTTTTTTTTTTCTTAACTTTTCACTGTTTGTAACTTTTCTCCTCCTTTCGCAGCGCAAAACACGCTGGCGTAACTGGGTCACGACTCGGGCGTTTGTTTATAATTGGCAAAGTGATAAGAAAAATGTGTGATTTGTCGGCAGGCTATCGATTTTTTTGTTTGTTTGTTTGTTTGCTTGCTTGCTTGAAGATTTGCGGAGCTTCTTTAACTTTTGTCGAACCTTTTGACCTTGCGTGGAGGTGAATGTGCTAATGGTGCGCACCGATGGTACAAAAGACAGCCTCTGCCTCTGAATGCAGCTCCCTCACTGATATTTACCCCAGTGTGTTAGACTCTCATCAAAGGAACCTTTGAGGTTTTTTTGGGGAATAAGCTGCTTTTTTTTCTCCTTTCTTCGACAGATTTGCTTAAAGCAAAAATGTAATTCTTCCAATTGACAGGCTAGTTAGATGTTCGATAAGATGTGGAGTCACATGACAAGGTGCACGAGGTAAACATGCAGCAGTATGTTCAATAATCCATTAATTTCTTTACATTTCCCTTCCGAGTCAGAAGGACAGCAGGAGCGCTGGGGCTGTGACTGGCCGCACGCCATCTTGTCAGCGCTGCTCCGGCACTCAGAGTCGCAGGTTCGCGGGAGCCGATCCCAGCCGTCCTGAGGCGAGGGCTGGGTTTTCCCTGCCCGGGTTTCCGGTTCATCACACGGCCACACAGAGAGACAAACACCCACAAACATCCTCACACTTAGATCTTGTAGTGACGGTTCAGAGCTGCCAGTCCGCCTGATGTGTCTGTGGGAGGAGCCAGTGTACCAACCCAACAACCAACTGACACAGCAGCAGCAACAGTAACAAGGGCTGACCATGTGTTTCATCAATTTCATTCATTAATAATTATTTTATTTTATTACGAATTTTCACAATTAGATTCAATGTGGTTTGTGCTGCTCACACCATGGTTAGCTGCTAAACATTTTATCTGGGTCACAATGGGTAAACGTATGGGTTTGTTTGTGTATTGTAAATGCCCAAAACCGGTATTTATTACCATATCTAGATTGCTGTTATATTGTTTTATACATAATTTACCATTTCCCTTCTTGTCTATAATGTTTTTGTTTCCATTTGTCTTTGTATCTTCCTTGCTGCTGCCATCTAGGGATACTAATTTTCACAGTGGATGTCGGTGACATTCGTAGGTAACAGTGACATTAAAAGACTCTATTCTATATGGGCCACCCTGATCGCAGTGCGTGATTGCAGGCAAAACTCCAGTTATCTTGCATAAAAATCTGCTTCCAGTCTTAATCCCATTCTCAACACGAGCACAGTGCTGACGTATGTTTGCTTTGCAAAAAACAAGCTGGTTTTCTGCAGGTGGAGATGATGCTTTTGCATTAAAGTCAGAGATTAGCATGCGCAGCAGTCAGGCGCACACACCAGACATTACTTTGGAAACTTTACTTTGACACAAAGTTCCACACAGACACTGGTGCTATCGTTTGGTTTGAGCAACATCAGCAGGGCCAAGCCAAATTAGAGAGGCTCCATTACCGTCTTTGGAAGGAGACTCACAGGGCTGATACGTCTGCTGGAAAAATAGATGTGCAATTTTAATTTCAGCTGTTTGGTTACTTGCAAAGAAGACGCAAACTGAGGACACTTTGTTGTATTCTCTTCCAATAACAATGTAGAGGACGTTTTACAGAGACCAAACATGACGGCGATTTCCATTTTCATTTGTGAATTGATTCAAGGCAGCAGGAGATACTGGATTCCTTTTAAAACTGTGCAGAAACAGAGAGAAGTATAAAATGGAAGAAGTCACGGCGGGCTCACGCTGAGATAAAAGCTTCCTGGGTGAGGAAATATATTCAGTGAGCTGAATTCTAATTGCGAGGAATTCATCCTTTTTCGTCGCTTTTAATGAGTGTCCTGATAGCATTTCAGTATTATCGTTCTTTTTTGTTTTGTTTTTAAATCATACTCCCAAAAGAGATTTAAAACCTCAAACTAGAAACCAGTCCGCAGATCGATCCGGCTGCCTCACGCAGGTAAAAGCCAAATGTGTAAAACAGGAATAAAAACACACTGAGCTGCAACAGGGAAAAATCAGGAGAAAATCAAATGCTAAACTTGAAAAAAAATAAAATAAATCCTACTAAACAGTGGAAGCTCCTTCCATCGATGCTCTCAGTCTAAGAAGATGCTGTCCAACCTTCTTCTTTTTTTTTTTTTTTTAACATATGTGTATATGCAAGTCTGTTGTGCCAGAGCGTTTGTGAGTGAGAGCCGGGATTGACCTGCACAATGGAGAACAGGTGTGAGACGCTGAGGTTGGGAAACCTGCACGGCTGTCACCTAGGACAGCAGTGAGTGTGTGTGTGTGTGTGTGTGTGTGTGTGTGTGTGTGTGTGTGTGTGTGTGTGAACGGCTGTTGACAAGCAGCCCCACAGGAAGTCCAGGATCCTGGACACACGCAGCTTCCACCATGTGTCCGTTTAACAACGACTCATTGCGCTGCACTTTCTCCCTGCAGCAAGTGCGGCCTTTGTGCCAGTCACTCCATCCAGGTGAAATCTAAAAAAATCCCCCCCCCTCCCAAAAAAAAAAAATCAGATAAATTAAAGTGAATAACATATAGAGCAAGAAAATGAAATAAAATGAAATGAATTAAAATAGAATATAGAGTAAAATGAAAATAAATAACTGGCAAGGAGAAGTGATGAAACTGAAGCAGGGCTGTTGCAAGTTGGCTGCTCTGAACGTCTGACGAGCTCAACTTTCATGACACTTTATTAATTCTCTTTGCCCGCACAGAGCTGAGACGAAGGGCTTTTATAATATTTGACTCGCATGTAACTGGAACATCATTCAACTGGCAGCGGTTTGCTCAGTGATTGAGTCCCAGACAATTCGCTCAGCACGCGCTCGCACTGTAGTTGGCAATTAGGTCCATGTGACAGTGAAGGCTGAGGCGTTTCCTCCTCAGGCACATCATCTGTGCGATTCTATATGTCTTCTGATGTGCTTTTCATGTTCATGGATGGAAAAAAAAAAATATATATATAAAAAAAAATCTAAATCGATTCATTGATTGATTTTCTAAACCCAATGAAAGTAAAACCCCTAAATCCATTGGAAAATCATCACTTCGTGTGCTGGATTTGCTTTATGATGTTACCCAGCAAATGTGAGAAGATGGAGGAAGAGCCACTTTGTAGCAGAGAACGTCTCTCCAAACCTATATAAAATTTCAGTGCTGGGCGCCAGACAGGATTCACACTGTCAAAAAGATACATTTACATTTTTTCTATAGATAATTTTTTAATTGGAGAGGTGAGAAGAAGACCTGACTATTGTATACTTATATAATTAACACAATAAGGGAACCAAAAATGAGTTTGCAAATTAAGGGTATTTTAAGGTCCAACAAAATTCATTCCAACTTAAACATTTAGCTTCATAGTCAGTTTCCCAACAAATATACACATCAAACATTTATGCAAACATAAATTTCTTGAAAAACACAAAAACAATCTTAAAAGCGCAATATGCAAATTAGTCCATTAGAAACCAATGTGTGAGTGAGGGTGTGTGGTCAGGTAGAGTTCAGTTCAGAAATGTGGTGTGTTTTTGTGTGTGTATGTAGTCCTGTTCAGTTCAGTTCATGAGGGTGAATGTATGTGTGGGTGAGTGTAGTGTGTGTGGTCAGGTAGAGTTCAGTTCAGTTCAGAAATGCAGTGTGATTTAGTGTGTGTGTGGTCAGAGAGGGAGAGTTTATGTGAGAAAGAGAGAGAGCGCAGGTGACTTCAGCAGCCAGGTGGAAAAACCTGGAGAATGAGGAGGCGGAGGGACTTGGCTGACGGAGCGTTACCTTTGACCCGGTCCGAGGAAGGGTTTTTGGTGTTTCCAAACAGGTGACTGTTTGCCTGTTCCACTCCTCTTCCTCCTTAAAGACGCTTGTTGTCTGGGCCACCTCTAGTTCACTCCAGTTCGTTGTATTTCTTTTGTTGATCCAAATCCAGGTTTTTGTTACCCTTCCTCTCCTGATCTCACTTCTCACTTTCCTTTGGTTCTGCTTCGTCTCTTTAGTTCTTCTTGGTTTGAAGTCCCCTCTCTTTTATCAGCACAGGTGTCTCTGATTTGTAACTTCCCTCCTCCTCCTTGTGTGATGTCACTTCCCATTTACACCACTTCCTGTATCCTACCTTGCAACACCTTCCACTACCATTCATTACAAATTTGTATTCTTCTAATTAATTGCTCCTAAAAAATGTTTTTAAAGGAACTGGATAATATTTATGTTATCTTAATTCAGATTTAAATTGAGACCACAAATGGACAAAAGCCTACATAAACAGCTATAATGAATTGTTCCATCATTTTACCTTCTTCTTTTTTGTATGCAAATGAACACAGTGCTGTTTAATGTTTTCATGACTTCGGGCCCCCAAGATGTTTGACAAGGTTCAAACTCACGGTTTAACCAGATAATTACATTCCAAATACAAATCCACTGAGGCTTTGTGACAGATTATTAAAGGAGGTGACCTGCCCGTGCCAACACACAACCCGCCAGCTAATCCCAAAATGGTCTGTCACAGACAGAAAATGAGTCTGGAATAACAACAACAACAAAAAAAAACTCATTGTGAAGGTGACCTCACAGGATAAGTATAAGATGCACAACTGCGCGGTGTTACATGCAGCAGCAGCACAGTGATGAAATCAAGGATCTTTTACTGCCTCTTTTACCGTTGTGATTTTCATTGTTGGTCTTTTTCTGCACTGTATCCTTGTTGTTGACTAGATTGTAGATTTCAGTCGTCACTGTATGCCCCTGAAACTTTCTGAAAAATTTGCATCATAAGGGCATTTTTAATCAGGTGATTTTCATTTTTAAAGGTCTAGTGTGTAATATTTGGCTTGATTTCTGATTTTTATCATGGTAAAAGCCTAATATTGTGCCCATAAACACATTAAAAAAGAATCTCTTTATATATATTTGATATATATACATATAGCAAATATATATACGCTATATATATACATATATATACATATATGCTATATATACAGATAGCAAAAACGATTCTTGCTTTATGTATATGAGAATATACATATAGCAAGTGTCTTGCTTCCAGTTAGCTGCCATTCTAAGGAAGCCTTGTGTGGACAATCCAGTCCACCTGACAGTGCATTGCGTAATTAGGGTGAATGCTGGAGTCTTCAAATAAACCTGCAAAGAAGAAGGCGGGTGAGGTATCCATGCTTGGTTGCGCAGGCCACCGTAGTTCACTGGCAAGCTCAGGAGGGAGAGGGAGAGGAAACAACGCTGCAAATCTAAAATCTGACCACTTGATGTTGCTGTTTCTTTATCAACATCTCCAAATATGACACATCTAACTTTAAAGTGAGACGGCTTTGTGGATGCGGATACGTCCCTCATCTCGGACGCTGCGTTGGGGTTAATTTGATCCAAAGTGGCCAATCCTTTGTTAAAAACATGGACGGTGATAAGTGTCTCACCAACAGGAAGCCCGGCTGCGATGTTATTCACCGACATCCTGGTTGTAAAAACCATCTGACCGCTCTGCCTTCGATGCGACAGACAGGACGTCCACCCAATTGTGTCATCTGGATGACGGCGACGTGTCATACAGCATTAAAAATGAAAAAAAACAACAACAACCTCCAATACAAAACAGTTAGTGGAGCTGGAGGCGACAGATAACAGCAAACACAAGCGCGTGCGCCCGGCTTGAGCCTTCATTCAATCATGACTAATGCACGTTTCCAGACACTGATGTGATGTGCAGCGCGAGGGGCCGGGCAGCGCAGTTCATTACCAGTCCACTGGCTTTACTGCATACTGATGGATCTCCCCAGGATGCTGCACGCTGTCTCCGCTGCACGTCAGGTAAGTGCTGTTAGTCTAAGTGCAGCGGCGGCAGCAGCGGCAGTGGCGGCAGCAGCGGCGGCAGCGGCAGCAGCAGCGGCGGCGGCGGCAGCAGCAGCGGCAGCATCAGCAGCAACAGTCCCACGGCTACAAACCTCGTGGCACGCTGAGCTCTGTTTGTGACTGTGTGAGAAAGACCAGGCAGAAGAAGAGAAATGAACATGGAGATATTGTGTGTGTGTGTGTGTGTGTGTGTGTGTGTGTGTGTGTGTGCAGGCTCATGCATTTAAGAGGGGAGAGGGAGAGAGGGGGAGAGAAAGAGAGAGAGAGAGAGCGACGTTGTGATAATGATGAATGAAACATAAACTCGAGGTCATCTGTTCCAATAAAGCCTCGGGTCTCTCAGCCTCTCCGTCTTGCATGCAGATGAACCAATATAAAGGGCGACGCTCGCACAGCTCCCGCAGGTTACGCTCTCATTTCTCTTTTTGCGCAGACTACTAAAGGGGTTAGTCGGCTCTCTCTCTCTCACTCTCTCTCTCCCTCTGTCTGTCTCTCTCTCTCTTTCTGATATTGAGGTGACAGCATCGGGTGCGGCGGGTGCGGGTTGGAGGGGTGTAAGAGGAACAAAGGAGTCGTTAAATTTAGGAATACACACACACACACACACACACACGGTCTCAAGGTTTCCAATTAGTCGTAGGGGAAATGGGATGTGGAATATATCGGAATGTCCGGTGCTTTAGTGTCTGTTAGCAAGCAGGGCAGCAGGACGGGGAGGAGGGGGCGGGTCAGAAGGCGAGGAGGGAGAGGAGAAGCCTGGTGTCGGCCTTCTCCTCCCAGACAGCGGGGGGCAGTGTCACAAAGAGTAGTGACAATCTTGCTTGCTGCATAGTTTTCTACCTAAAAATGGTGGTCTTGAAATTATTTTTATCAGCCTTTTAACACATGAGACCTGAGGCCGGGTTGGAAAAAAAAACCCACCAATAAACCCCCCCCCCCCCCCTTGCAAAATAACAAAAAACTGTGTTTTTTTCTCAAAAACTTCCCATAAGCATCAATGTCCGTCTACTAAATACTTTATCTCTCCTCAGGCTCTGCAGGAGGAGAACATTTTGGAGCTTAAACCAAAAAAATTTAAATTGATGTATATTTGTCAAGATCTCTCAAAGAAAATCCCCAAAAACTAAACATTTTGTCAATATGTAACATGTCCGTAAAAGAAAAATATAGTCATTAAAGGTTGTACTGCACTTTAGATGCTGAGACTAAAATGGCTGTAATGTTATTAGCCAATACATAAATAAATAAATGATCTGTCTGAGAGAATCAGCTGGGGGTTTGAAAGCCAATATTTACCAAGGCCTAATAAGAAGTAAATGAGGTGTGTGGATGAAATAATAGATTAGGGGATTTTTCGATTCCTCTGAATTTGCTTGGCTAGATAAGCACATTAAGAAAATTAAGAGCGCTCCGTCTAAACGGGCTTCAATCTCTTTTGACTCGGGCCTCCATTGATTCCCACTCGGCTTGACCCCCCCCCTCCACCCCATCTTCACCCTCACCGCTTCCCCGAGATAAACAGGCCGCGCGATGAATAAACATCGGGCAGCTTCGGAGTAACCTCGGCGCGAGCGTCCGACTCCGGCAACATCTCCCGCCTGCGGGATCGATTCTGTGCGGAGGCATAATGCGGCGGCTGCAAGCGGCTGTTCGCGGCTGTTCGCGGCTCCGTCTGCACGCAACTCATTGTGCTGGAGAGGCATTAAAAACAAGCAGACGGCTGCTGGAAGGGGGGGCAATTAAAGCCGAGTCAGGGTCTGATTTATGGCCCCGACCCCGACGACGCAACAAACTCAATTGTCGCCGCACGCTGCCGTGTCTGCGCGTACGTGCGCACGGAGATTATGCGCGACATTTCCACCCGTATATTGTGTTAAGCGAGGCCGTTTGTTTCCACGAGAGCGGCTTTGGTAAAACAACGGCCGACAGCGGGTAGCCCAACACCGACACACCCATAGGAACACTGATGCAGTGTGTGGCTTCTATAGCTCAAAAAAAAAAAAAAAAAGAAAAGAAAAGAAAAATCTTTAAGGCCTCTGCCTTTCCTCACCCAGCATCACCCTTAATGTGGCCCTGTCAGATTGAGTTTGCTTTTGTTTTTCTGCCACAAAGACGGCAGCATTTTCACACCGAACTCTCTGACACTGGTGCCCCCTGTACCATAAGTATGGTATTTTTCCCCGCATGCTATTCATTTGATTGTACCATTGAGTATTTTTCGGGTTTTAAACACTGAACATGTGATACGACTATGGCAAAGTACTTGCATCATCATGTTGATTCAAACAAATACATTTAGCAGGATCCACAAACCTCTGCCTCCCTGCCGCCCCAACAGCCGTAGTATTGTAAAATCACACTGTGCACCACGGCTGAATACTTTGGTGTTTTGAGTGCATACAAGCTTATAATGAGTTCACATTGCAAAATATGTATAAAAAAAAAACAGAGTCCTTTTCACACAGTAAGAAATACATTGTGTACAACGGGCAAATGCCATACTGGTGACATTGCTAATTAGCTTGCTAGCAACACGTACTCTATACATACAGTTGCAGTGGCGCAATTTAATCAAGCAGAATATCTATCCTATGTCTTTACGATCTTAATTTTACAATTTGTTTGCAATTTCACGTTTGAAAAGCAGTGGATGGCCGAGAAGAAGAGGTGGCAAAGAAACTGCCGTGGTTTCGGTGCTAATGTGGCGTTCACAGAAGGGGCTGCTGCATGTTTTCAGGCTCAGAGTTCAAAAGCATTTTTCAGGGTGATTTAGTACGTTGTGCTAATTTCGAAAAGCTTCTGGGGTCTATTGGTAGGCCAGCCAGCCAACACAAACACTGGCTTTTTTCCAGGAATGAAACGAAAAGAAAGATTTGTCACCTTGAAAGAGAATTGTTGGAAATTTTTGAGAGAAAAAAAAATTCAGTTTTCGATTTGACAGGGACTCTAGCTCACACATTATAATAATAATAATAATTATTATTATAATAACGTTGAGTGCAGCAACAGCAACTCTTGATTCCTCATTACAGCAACACAACAAGCCGGCGGCGGATTGCCAGGTGCCTTCCACTGCCCCTACACACACACATGCACGCACACAGCTTGCACAGATGCCAAAATCAAAAGAAACAGAGTGAAACCTCAGCTAGTCGAGCTACATTTAAAGAACAGAGTCGACAACATCAACCAGGGAGGTTGAAGTGTCTCTCCACCCGGGCGACTCCTCTAGGCTAAACTGCTTTTAAGCAGGAGGTGCACTATTGAAGGAACCACAAACACATTGTGAATACAAGTCAGCGTAATTGGAAACGTTTCCAGCGAAGGTTACGACAACCATGCGTCCCGCCATGCAGTGCAGCGGGAGCCCGTGCGTCATGTTTCCTGAGCCGAGCAGCCTTTTTCAATTATTTAGCGGCCCTCGCCCCCGAGGCCGGAGGCCGCTCGGCTGGTTTACTGTTGCTCTCCTGACCTCGACACCTCGTCCTCCTCGGTGGCTCACCTCATCGTTTCTCTCATGAATTCAGAAGAGAGAGAGAGAGGGAGAGAGAGAGAGAGAGAGAGAGAGAGAGAGAGAGAGAGAGAGAGAGAGAGAGAATGAAAAGACAGGAAGGTTTGATCTAAATTCATTTCAAGCTTTGCAAAGCTTTCCCAGGGTTTCTCCCTCAGCTACAGTCATTGATCTGCGCTCCGACCTTGTACATTATGCATTTGAATGCTACAAGTAGGAGCTGTCGTATAAATATAAACACCTGCATTTTCCACACTAGTGTAGTTTCCCATTAGAAAATGGGTTCAGGAGGCCCTTCACCACCGTTTACTGTGTTCTTTTCCCAACATTCATCGACGTTTGCCTGGCCTGCAGCCACGGTTGTTGCCACTATCCTTCACCATAAGTTTATTACACCAGCGGAGACGCTGCGCATGAACCACGTGAACTCCTTCACCTCCACACAAAACGCACTTTCACCCAAACTGAGCTGCTAATCGAACCCGACCAAGTCTGACCCGCTCTGTTTCGTTTTCCTTCTTTCAACACGTGCAGGATTCACAGGGTTTTGCGCGGTGTTCATGTTGCAGCGCAATGCAGCATTTTCCACTGGCCAGTGTGCAGTGTTGGCGAGTAATCCGCTACTGTAATTACACTACTTTTTAAAGTAACGGAGTAATGTAACGGGAAAGCTAAGAATGTCTTATTGTTCACAAAATGTCTGAAATTTAGAAAAACAACCGAAAACAATGATGTAGCAGATTGATGATGCAGCCGTGCATGCAACGTCATGGATATGCGACGATACACCAAAACAAGCATGGCGGCGGCAAAAGAAAAAACAGCGATTGCGTTTTATAGCTGGAAATACAAACATTATTTGGAGTTCGTCTCGTCTAAAGGAAAGAATATTGTGGTTTCATCGTACGTCATGTGCAGGAAACAAGACGTTCTCAACTGTTACTTTACCTTTTTAAACTAAAGTAATTAGTAATTGATTACTGACGAAACAAAGTAATTAGATTACTTTTTAAAGGAGTAATCAGTAATTGGATTACTTTTTATGGAGTAACCCCAAAAACACTGGCAGTGTGGCTGCTGATCACCTGTCTGTGCGATGCGACACCGTCAGCCGCACAAACACATATACACAGCTCAAAGTCACACGAGGGTTCTGTTGAGTTAATTAATGCGCTTTGATCGCAGTCTAAATCAACGTCCCCGCGGCCAGTGTCCGTGTCAGAGGTCCAGGATTCCTCACAGCGAAAGAAAATCTTTTTTTTTCCAGCCGTAAAATTGAAGGCTTTGACCTGAGCACGGTGGTAAAGGCTGTCACTGCAGGTCATTGCAACTCGAGCTCCATTGGTGTGTAAAATGTGATCTTGTGTTTGCTATGTTTTCTGCAATGCATTTATTTGAAAGATCTTTCTCACAAACAGCACTGTGACGTTGGGAGTTTCTGTAAGCTTTTAAGTGCACTTTTTTTTAATTTACGTCGAAAAATCCCACACACGCAAAAAACTTGGAAACGGAGCTATTATGTAAAAAAATATATGTTGGATGGAAACATGGTTTGCAGAGTGGACTCTGATGCGAGTGATGAGCTGCATTAGATCGATATTGTCCTGCTCTGAGGGAGGCGCTCCGGTTGGCCAATGGCAGCTGACAGACAAGAATTAATACAACTTGGCCAGTTGGCAGTAATTCCTGGAATCCTCTCTGCGTTCTGCTGCCACTGCTGCTGCTCCCGACACTTTACGTAGCCTTGTCCACCAGCACCAAATGTCTTGATGGGATGACAGCGCCGTCTTCATAGAAAACTTTCAGTAGTTTTCTTGCTTGATGTTTCCAACAGACCTTGGAAAAACTCACCGCCTGATTCTATACTTTCATTCCGCCACCGAATGCAAAGAATGCATCTCATTTGGAAAGAAGAGGCTGGAATGGGACGCCTGTTGCAAGTTCATCGAGCACCGGTGCAGCCCGTTCCACGCTTCCGAGGCCAATTACCTAAACTGTCTCACGCTTCCAGTATCTATGCAACTTGATGGCCTGTAGTGGCATTTTACTGAAAAAAAAAAAAAAGAGTCCCTTTGCACGTTTTCACTCTGTAAACTGAGTTTGTCAGCTCTGCTCTACTCTAAACATCGTGCCAGCGGGAGTTTGGTGCGGTGCTGCCGGCTTCTTTGCTTCTTATTTAACTGCTGCAATTAAAAAGCTTTCAGTGTTAATGAGACTTGCTGTAACCGAGCAGCAGTTTCACTGTTACACACTGTCACACTGTCACAAGGAAAAGGCAGACTTTTTCTTTCAGAGTGCCTCTCTGCAAGCTCACGTCACGACCAGTGCGCATCAATGACGACTGGAAGCACTTTGTTAAAATCTATGGGAAACCTGCCTCAAGAGAAGAAGCGGGTGGCTGACGTATTTCCACTGCAGTAATGGAGACTACCTGCCTGTGTGCATGCGATCCACAGATCGATGCTGCCTGCCGCAGAGGAACTTAATGAATCGTCTTTCTCCACGACTCGAGACAGTGACAGTATTTTGCTTACGTGACAAAGGAAAAAAAAAAAATCAATTCCCCTGGGGTAGTAGATGTGAAAATGATGAGGAGACTGAGGAACAGCACAGATCGGGGCAGAGGGAGGAAGGAGGATGGGATCTTGAGTGCAACTGTTGATCTACGATACAACAACCAACCTTCGTTTTATCCCGCCAGGGGCCATGGAAACTAAAAAAAAGTTCATTGAGAAATCATGATACCTAAATATCTCCATTTTTTTGTGCTTGTCTGGTTGAAGCGGGCTGAAACACAAGTGTCTACTTTGGTGTCCTTTATGAAGACTGAAACTGAGGAGAAACTTTCCACCGAAAGCCCACCAGACAGAAGCGACAAGAAAAAATACTGCCAAGGAGAAACTGCATAGGTAGAATAGAGGAATCCCGTGGTTCTGAGGTTGAGAAAGACACACAACAACTTGAACAAAAAAAAGACAGGGAGTTTTTTTTCCCCCAGAATGTCTAATTCCAATTAACAACCGTAAAGAAGATTATATTGTTCGAACTGCTGGTTGAGGCAACTAACCTCTCAGCCACAACCAGCAGAATAGAAATGTGAAGCAGATGTGCAAGAGTGACACCTACTAACCAGGAGGCGCAGCATCTCTACTGCCCTCAAGATAAACAACCAGCATTTACAGCTAACATGAACTATTGTGATAATGAACTATTTGAGACAATTCCAAAAACAGAAGCTTGGAAAAAAAAACTACTGCTACTGCTTTTAGAACTTCACCCAAGTCACCAAATTGCGGTGGAACTATTAGCCAGTGCACTTTCAGTACCAAGCACACGTGAGCCACTTTTTACGTGGCAACACAAAATACTAGATGAGAAGTGGAGCACGTGCGAACAAACCCTGAAACCACCAACAGGGACAAACTTCCAGCGGCGGGAGAAAATAAATACAAAGCCTGATTTGAAACGTATTAATACGCCTCAAGTAGTCCTGTCAAAAAAGAAAAAAAAAAAGAAAAAAAAGAAAAAAAACAACAAACAACAAACAACACCAAAAAAATAACGTTGGAAATCGTTCTTGCACCAGCCGGCTGACAGTTATGTGCGGAGTATCTACTTCCCACTTATTATTCCTATTAATGTACATGCATGTGCGTTTGTGTGTGTGTGTGTGTGTGTGTGTGTGTGGCAGTGAAACAGTGGGGCCTTGTTGCAGGGGCTCGGCGGCGCTGCTCTAATGAATGGCTCTCTCATCCCGGAGATACGGCGCGTTTCTGCGACTTGGAGCTCGCAGCTAACACATCGGGGGCGACACAATGAGACGAGGCTGGCGGAGAGACAGCGGCGGAGCGGAGAACCCAGATAAAGCTGCTCCGCTGAGCCTCCAGCAGGGGGTCTTTGAGTCGTCTCCAGGAGAGACGGGGCGGAGGCTCGGATTTTGGGAGGCAGCGCTCAGAGTAAACAATATCTCACCCAAAACAACAGCAGAGGCAGCAGCAGCGGCGGCGGCAACAACAACAACAACAGAAACAAGCCTACTCCCTAATCAAGCAGCGTCATTGAAATGCAAGGCTTCGCTCCTCCAGCTCCTCAGCCGGTGAAGAAGCAGAAGCAGAAGCAGAAGCAGAAGAAGAAGAAGAAGAAGAAGAAGAAGAAGAAGAAGAAGAAGAAGAGGAGTTGGAGGAGGAGGAGGACGAGGAGGAAGAAGTCTACTAAAAACACCAGCGTGATTAGAAGTAAAATACATCACATGCACCATTACTCCACCTCAATTACATGTTTGAACACCAGCGAAGGTTTTACAGCGCCACATAATTAAGCATTATTAGTGTCATGGTGAAATATGGCGCGGGTCGAGCAACAGCGGGCGGATTAATGACACAAAACAACTCTCTCTCTCTCTCTCCCTCTCTCTCTCTTTCTCTCTCTCTCTCTCTCTCCCTCTCTCTTTCTTGCTCTGTTGGCTTTTTGTGTCCCAAACCTCAAACACTGGTTGCTGCTGTTTGGATAAGAGCGCAATGTCGACCAACATTTTGACCCTCAACAATTTTGTTATGCACCCACCCCGTTTATTCTGACTAAGCCAACAGTCGTCATTAGCCAATCCCAGTGAGGTGTGCGCAGAAGAGGCAGCCGGTTAAGTGGATTTCTTTTTCTAAAAGGACGACACGGAGCGAGTTTCCATTTGTTCTCCACGAAAGACCCACTTTTGTGCTTCTCATGCTGCCGCCAGACTTGACAAACGAACCATCAGGGTGAGGAAGTGCTTGAGCCTTTGTACGAGGAACGCAGGAGGAGGCAGCCGCTTCTCCTGGCAGGGTGGATGACAAAAAGTCTTTCTTGATAGCGGGAAAAAAAATGTGGCTGCTGCTGAAGGTTAAACCGAGGTAAATCAGGAGCGAAGAATTTCAGCACGGGGATATGCAACTGTGATCAATGGCAGCCGCTTGAAAGACTCACGATCTCACACAATGAAGTTTACTCTAAAAGAGACACAGACTTTTTCAGCTCTTCAACGTGTCTTTTTGCGACACTGTTGCATCAACTAATACAGCCAGTATGAAAAACTACAATTTGCGTAGATCTGAACGGGCTGGCTTTCCCGTGTCCCTGCGTTGCAACGAGCCGTTCGGTTTTGGCCCCTTTTTCTACATCACAATTTGAGCTAATTATCATAGTAACAACTCTGCAAACCAGAATCCAATATGGTGGCCCTTTCATTTCGATGGAGTTGCTCACTTCGCGCATCGGTGTCAACTCCCATCATGCCTCTAACTCCCATGATGGCAATCAGAACCAGCCGAGACAGCATGTCATGTCACACTTGGAATAAAGGATTTTCTTGGGATTTTCTGGTGTTTAGAATTTTTTTCCCCGAACAATTGGAAGTCCATGACTTACAAATACACAATAGAAAGATTTATTATGAACCATGTTCCAGGTTCGAGGCTTCCTACCAACACTTCCATAGCCATTTATGTTTGTATTGCGTTCTCTGGGGAAAATACCTATTAGGCCGCAGGACCTTGAGTGGCCACTGGGGAAAAAGCAGCACGCTGCCATATTGAAAGCCTGGGTATCCAGATATCATATAGCCATGATCAGCGCTAGTAGCCACCATTCCCCGCCAGCTAGCGCTAACAGTAGGGTAGCTGGCCAATTACAACAAAGTGAGCTCTTCCAGGGTGGAGCCATGGGTGGAGCAGGTCGAGGGGAGAAGAAAGCCAGAACAGCATCTTTTGGGAGAAATGCTTGTTTTGTGAGGCCTGTAGAGCTCCAACCAAACAAACCTTGACTATTGTTGCAAGTAGAGCACCGAAATGAATGCAATAAAACTGGACAAGTCCACAATAGGGCCCCTTTAAGCAAGCCTTAAAAAGATCTCCAGTATATCTGACAACCTCTCACAGCAAAAGACAATTTGTCAGCCAGTCCCAGGTCACCGACCGCAATAAACAACGTTTTGTCCGATCACAAGTGCAAACCAAGACCAGAAGAAGACGCAGATGTTAGACAGCTCTCTCCGACGCCAGACATAAATGACTTTTTAAAATGTTGCACTGTCTTTTTGCAAACAGAAAGCCAATCCTATGTAGGTTTCGCCATCGTGCAACTCCCAGTGATGACCCAGCTTGTTGAGTCATCCCACTAGGACAGAAAAAAATCAGCAGAACTAAAGGAGAAAGCGGCCAGTTTGTGGGCGAGCGCCGCTGATACGGAGCCTCTGAGCCCCTTTTAACTGAGCACTGATAGATGCTGCATCAGGCCTGTTTACCAGGCGGGTCTTTCCTTTGAAGCCCTCATAACAGTAAAATGAGGTCAGATCTCCAGGCTCCGCTTACACAACTTTAAATAGGATATTAACACAGTATTTCACTGACATAAAAGAAAGGAGAAAAAAAAAAGAATATATTTCACCACATCTGCCAGGCGGCACCATAAACAACATATTGTGTCTAAAGTTTAAGCACTGAACTCTTATTTCACTCGCTGCCTCTGAGTCGTCTCCGTTCTTTACTGTCTGCCAAATAAACAGCAGTGCCACTAAAAGAGGGAGAAGCACTCCGCTGGGAAATTTTTCTTTCAGCGCCTGTTGTCCCTCCTCGCAGACACCCTGCATATATCCAGAGCAGACAGCGCAATTCCGCCCACACCGTAAAGATGTCGCACAGGGAGGAATAACAGCCGCCTATATTTAGACGCTTGCGAAGTGGAGCACCTAGCATGACTTTTGAGTCCAGCCCCCCCCCCCAAAAAAAAACAAAAAAAACAAAAAACCCTGCACTTGATTTAGTGTATTTAATAATCCGGTGATCATGACTGTAGAGCACTGGAGTTATGTAGAGGTTTGCTTTGATTGGTTTCAAGATTCAAATCTCACTTTTTTTATGCAATTGTCTAAATCATTTGGCGTGTTACAAAAAAAGAACGTGAGCAGTGAACTCTGCTGCTGTAAACCTGTAGCCCCAATTTCAACCCGACATAGTTTGGATAGAATCCATAGAATCCAGCAGAAGCAGGAACAGAAACTGGATGGAGGGAACACAGACTACATTATAGGTGTCAAAAAACACCACCTTCGAATACCACTACAAGCTCTCGGAGCCCAGCTGCAGGTGTGCTGGGAACTCGCGTCAGCTGCCAAACACCTTGGTGTCAGCTGCCAAACACCTTGGTGTCAGCTGCCGCTCTCTAAATCTCCCAAGACAGAAGTTTGGGGACTTTCTCAATTGTACTGTTGATTGCTGGTAGCGGCTGCAAGATGCACCTTCTTTAAGGAAATATCTTGGATACTATGACTATCTTGTGAGCGTGACAAAACAAAGACCAC
This sequence comes from Nelusetta ayraudi, assembly GCF_046127955.1. Classification (NCBI taxonomy): domain Eukaryota; kingdom Metazoa; phylum Chordata; class Actinopteri; order Tetraodontiformes; family Monacanthidae; genus Nelusetta; species Nelusetta ayraudi. The sequence goes on along the minus strand of NW_027466052.1, from coordinate 5,041,721 downwards.
TTCAGAAAACAACTAGAGGTCAAACGCCTGAGTAGCTAAAACAAAAAAAATTAACTTGAAAATTGCTCGTCGAGGTCAAAACTTTATTGAAGTTATATTTAGATTGTGGTAAAATGTCTGGGAGAAGTTTCCAAGATGAGTCTACAAAAATCACATCCCCTTTGATGCTTTTTGACTTTCTAGTCCTCCAACTTGTCAACAGTTATTTTTTTGGTTTTTTTTGGCATTTGATCCTGAGAAGACAGAGTGCCTCTCAGGAAAACATCAGCATGACACACATCAATTCTAAACCAGGCTGAAGTCTGACAGAGCACACGACTACTCGCCTGCTGTTTCGTGGTTCCTCCAGGCTTCTGAAACGCAGCCGAGAACCCTGTGGTGAGCTGCGAGCAGCCTGCATAAATATTTGGGCACAAAGTGGCCTGAAATTTTAATGCTGGTTCCACTCTTCAAAAACAAGTCTAATCTTTAAATAAAATGAATGGCTTGGATGCTCAGGTTCTCCCGCAAGGTTTTCATTAGGATGCTGGTGGTGCTGCGGAGACATTTGTAAACTGATCCGTGAGGAATGAGATGGAGATTTATTGCAAAACCCCCAAGACGTTTTTTTTTGTCGTAGGCAGGTGCAAAACATGTTTTCTAAATGGGCACTGCTCTGCACTGTGTGTATAATTTCATAAATAAAACTTGTGTGTAGACGGAATAAATAATTCTCGGATGCTGCTAAAAAAAATAATTGCACTGTCCTGTTTTTAAGGATCTCGGAGTTTTGTGCATCATCAGTGTTTCCTCAAAAACTATTTTCATGTGTAAATTTTAAGCTTGGCTCCTAATATTGAGATGATTGCAAATGTAATTGCACAGCCGAGCAGAGGTACTGCCTGGCTCGGGACAGGCCTCCTTACTCCCACAGGAGCATTAGCGGTAAACATTAGCTAACGTTATTAGCGATAAACGTGATAATATTAAAATTCATGAATTAAAAAATGTCCTTTCATACGACATCGTCGCAGGAACTTGAACCCACATATCCGAATTCCCGACTTTGCGGGATTGGCAGGGGGTTGAAGTTTTAAGCTGTATGTTACGTCATTCATCAACTGTGATGGAAAGCTAGTTTACTACTATTAGCTTAGCTAACAGTAAACAAATCCTCGCTGAAAGCACAAGCTTTCAGTCTGTACATTTCTGTTTCTTATGTTAATGATATAATATATTATAAACCATGTAAATGTTTTTGACATGAACAATGCACGTGCATGCACAATAAGAGCAATAACAGGTGGTCATTTAGTTTCTCTTGACTTTGCAAAGCCTTTGGTTGTGATTTAGCATTTTGCAAATAAAAGTTGATTGATAGTCACGGTTTTCTGGTATGAGGTGGCTATTCACAGAATATCTGCATCTCCTCTATATATCTGAGGAGATGAAACCCACTGGCTTAGGAGGCTGAGCAGCTCATGAACAACCTCACGAGAGAGACCTAAACTCCAGCAGTGACTTTCTGTTCCTCTCACTTAATTCAACTTCCAAGGTGTGTCTCTGTTCATCTTCATCTCCACATTCACTTCTGTGACTTTGTAGCTCAGAGCACGACAAGCGACGTGCCTCCTGCTCTGGATGTGTCTGTGAAGGTTCTAGCTTTGACTTACCTCGTGCATCGCTAACAGATTGGCAGATGGTGCCATTTAAACTAATTTGTTCCATCTGGATGGTATCATGCTGACATTTACCCGAAATGACAACAGTCTGAAAAGATTTGCTTATCCGAGTTCAGAAGGAAACCGGACACAAACAATATGCAAGTGAGGCGACCAGAGGAAAAGACGGAACTGGAGTTAAACCTGATACTGGGGATATAATTATTATCTGGGGAAACATTTAGTAGCGCCAGTCCAGGGTCAGAGACATTATGAGGAGCTGCTGACGGAATCACAGTAGTTTAATGTAACATCCTGCTGGTGGCTGAGGTTGCAGAGCTGCAAACGCAGGGAAATTATCATCTAAAATCCAGACGGACGGAATCTACAAGTATCAAGCACATTTAAAATAAGAGGAATTAGGTGGACAGAGGAAATATGTTTCTTGTATTTCTTCAAGGCCCTCATAATGTCTTCAGTTTGGACAAAGAGCTGCAGCTATACAACTCACAGTACTACATTTGTAAAACACAAATTTGGCATGGAAATAGTGTCACAGAAAGAAACAACAGTAAAGTTAACATTTTTGTCTAAATACTGAGTAAGTACTTGAAGCTTATTGTTACTTCAGCTACCTGCACCCCCCACTAAGTATGCAAAAATCAAAATACAAAAAACAAAAACAACCCAAAATGGAAAATGAAATAAGACAATTTACCATTATTCCCCGCAGCCAGAGTACCGTAATCCATGAAGCTTCCACGGGCAATTTGAACAGTACAAAGAAGTGGAAATGGAAAAAGCTCTCTCTCGCAGCTGCAACTGAAAAATAAGTGCAGTAGGAGCCATAATTTACAGGCCATCAGCCCCAGACTGTAAAAGCTGCAACCACAGGAGATCCAGCCATGCACCGGTTAACTGGGGCCTAATAAAAAAAACAAAAACAAAACTGCACTCTCTAAATTCATGAGAATGTGGATGAATTGTCAAGGTGCTGGTCAAAATGCTCCGAATTTGTGGTTCAATTGCTTATCAGCATCATTATTATCATTATTATTAATAATAATAATTAAAGCTGCAAGCAGCGTTTGCGGGACTGAGCCGCCGTGACCGACGCGACACCCGATGACGCCCGACCCCTGCCGACGCCCGCAATTGACCCCCATCCTCTGCCGACGCCCGGCGACATCTGCTGAAAGAAGTCTATGCAAATGATGCAGATTTCTCAACTCCATTTTTTTTTTTTTGGAAGATGCTGTGAAATGTAAAATATAGGCCTTGATGAGACAAACACGTAGGTGTTTGAATGACGTCTGTACCACTTTTCTAAAGGAAACTGCAGCTATTTATGTACGTGTTGACAAAGAGGGAGAAGAGGTCAAATCATCATATGCCTGTGTATGCAAATGATGCATATTTTTTACCTGCATTTTTTTTGAAGTGGTTGTCAAATGTAAAATATAGGCCTTGATGAGACAAACACATGGATGTTTGAATGACGTCAGTAGCACTTTTGTAAAGGAAACTGCAGCCATTTACAGTATAGTGTGTGTGTGTGTTGAAACAGAGGGAGAGAAACACAGGCGTTAGGGCTCCCAACCTGCAGCAGCAGAGTTAGCGCCTCGAGCTCCGCTAGCTCCGTTTTTGCAACATTGGACATCTAAGCTTAGAACTCAGCCATTTCGGCGTCTACACGAAAGATATTGGTATAATCTTTTAGCTAAGGGCTTCAGCAATCTAACTATATATAGTTATCCGGGGTGTGAGTAACGGTGTAGGCGTGGTCAGTGAAAAAACTGATTTTTTTTTTTCGCTGGGGCGAGCTCAAAGAATTTCAAATATCTCACTTCCTGTTTGTCGAATCCCAGAAATTAGAGTGTACACGACGTAGAGCGTGATGAGACGAACGCGTGGGTTTTTGTCGATGTTCCTAGAGGGCGCTAGGTGCATTTTTCGTTTTCTGGTGTTTTTTTTGGATTTTGGTCAGTTCTGACATCCATCGACTTTAAAGGGCTATAAAATGAAAACAGTGCAACGCATCCGGACCATTCTTTTTACGTTGACCTTCTGACAGTCTAGTCTGTGTAATAACTTGCAGCATTCACGGTTGTTGAGTGGATGATTTTGAAACAAGTGAAAATAGCTAACTTCCGGTTTGTCAGGGGTCAAAGGTCAGAGTGTCAGAATGCAGGTCTGTATCTAACGAACACGTGGGTTTTCATCCTATGTCATTTCGACTTTCCTAGAGGGCGCTAGAGGCTTTTTAATTTTTGCGACGGGATTTTGAGCGATTTTTGGTCAATTTTCAATGTGTGTCGATTTTGGAGGGCCGTTGTATGAAAATGGTTTGAAAATTTAAATTTTTTTGATGATTCTGTGGAATGAAGGTACAGTCTATGTCATACTGAATTTTCAAGCCCGTCGGACTTGTGCTTTCTGAGCCTTGTATTTTCCCTCTTTTCCAAACAAGTGACGATAGCTCACTTCCGGTTTGTCTGGGGTCAAAGGTCAGCATATCAGCAAATAGGTCTGGATTGACCGCACGCGTGGGTGTTGGCCCCTTGTCTCTACGACCTTCCTAGAAGAAAAAAAATTCTAAAAAGTGTAAATAACTCACTTCCTGTTTGTCGGGCGACATAAGTTAGAGTGTACAAAATGTCGGGCTTGACGAGACGAACGCGTGGAATTTTTCCCCATATTTTTTCGACCTTCCTAGTGGAAGCTAGGCCCATTTCTAATTTTTGGACGCCTGTAGGGGGCGCTAGAGAGCTGAATTTTGCATTTTTCTCTTCATTTTATTAAATTTTTCACCAGTTTCTACCAATGTGGCGGGTTTAATTGACTTTTTTTTCTGGTAAGGGGTCAAAATGAGGTTCGAAGCCGGACCGTTAATAATAATAAACATTACAAATACAATCGCCTTGCGAAGACCTGCTCAGATCTGAGCAGGACTTTGCTGAGGCTCAGCCCCGAATAATAATGGTACTATTAGTAGTGTGAAGTATTTGTATCAACTCTAAATCAAGGTTTGGCAGAACTCTAGCAGTTTTCCAGTTGTTTCTGGACCTATTGTAAATCTTCATTCCACTGCGGTGATTAAAACTGAACTTTGCTTCCAGGACACCTCACTGCTTATTTAATAGGCAACATGCGGGCTAATTTTAATTTTACTCAGGGAGAAGATTTGCCGCTTGACATCACTCAAGCATGTTAAAAGATTTACGGAGGGCTGCACGGAACATGTTGGGCCAAAATAATAAATCTGCAAGATAAGCTTGGTAATGGAAATATAAGACGTGCAATCAAATCCCCAGGCTTTTTTCTTTCTTTCTTTTTTTTAAATCTGCGAGTCAGAGTCCAGTAATAACATGTCTGTAAGTTCAGGCTCCAAGTGTGGCTGCGTCACCATAACAGAGACGAATCTGCCTTCAGTACAAAGTGGAGACAAATAATATTCACACTCTATCAACATTTGGCCCAGCAGCTCTGATCTGCAAGGTTCCCATCACAGCTAAACTAAACTAAACTAAACTAAACTAACCGTCCCGTCACCACAGGCAGCAGCGAAGGATGAATGAATCAGCAGGATGGCTTCATTCTGTCCTCCGCGCTCGACTTGAGAGGAGCCTGTCATGACGAGTCGAGTCGCTGGCAGTGACAGCGTGTGAAGTTTCCCTTTGCTTTGCTTCATACCCAAACACGGCGCACGTTAAGTCAACAGTGGCTGCTGTGAGTCGTGAGTAAATGTTCACTTTTAAAAGCACAGGTGCATCTTCGATATCCTCAGGTGTTTCCACTATTTTAAATGACGAGCGGCCTCACTTCTACAGGTCCCTTGATGTACCCATTACCAGCTGGTCAACTGGATTCTGTCCTGAATCCAGCTGCTTGTACGATTTGTTTCGGAATTGGTTATTTGGTTCATTTCCATCCATATCTATTGTTTTTATTGATTGTTTTGAATGTACAACACAAGAAGTAGCTCGAACATATTTCAGTTTATTTCAGTTTTTATTTACAGATAAGACATTTTTCATGGCAAAAACAACAAAGAGGAAATTTTACAACCGTGCTTTGATGTAGCAGTTTCTGTCTTCTGTGTTCTTTGGCCCCCACCTCGCTGAAACTCTGAGGGGTTTGATGTATATGTCCAGAATCTGTGGATCGTCAGCTTTCATTCAGCGTGACCTTTCGTAGCAACAGAGGCAAAAATGTTGACTCAGTGGCGCAATAGGGATTCAGACTTGGTTATTCAGTTTGTGTCCAAAATGTGTTGGACGCATGTGAAACAGCTTTAATGGTCTCCATGGCCAGTGCTCTGCTGTCGACTCCGATGTAAAACACCGCTACATTCCTTCGCCGTTAAGAGCATTTTGTCCCCAAGTTTTCTCACTGGATCCCAATTGGAGGCCTCCCGGAGGACTCCAGGGGTTACTAACACTTCAGTTGCCTGCCTTTAACCTGATTTTTTGTAAAAAGAATTTCTCACAAAAAATACGGCCGTCTGAGAGGGGCCTTGATGCGTCAAACGGCAGCGGATCATATCGTACATCTCAGACATACTTTCTTGCGTTTAAAAAATCTTTCTTCGTGTCTTTACCTCGATTCTGACAACATTAAAATCAATAAGATAAAGTGCACAAACCCTTTGCCTTCCTGCACAAAAACCATCTTCACTTCGCATCTTCTCCTTAGTATACGCGCTGTAGTCGCAGTGGCTAAAAAGTCAACAGAGTTATGGAATTTGGAATGTCAGGAAATGCTCTTTAATGGCAGATCCGACCCTGAGTAAACAATGCCCACTCAGTCCAGCCAATCATAGACTGTCTTAGTGACATTAAAGCTTGGCTTTAATTTTCTCAAGTCTTAATAATTAGTCATTATGTTTGGACCAAGCTGTTGCTCTCCTCCCTCAGCGTTGACCTTGGCTCTCCGTCACTACTACACCTTATCCGCTGTGTCACTGATCTGGGAGTAAAGTCTGACTCTGATTTACAATTTGAGACTCAAGATCAGCTGCAAAGTACAAAAATGCTTTTATCAACTTCAACTATGACAAATAGCTAAAGTAAAACCTATCTTGTCAAAACCAGACTTGGAGAAATTAAACCACAGTTTTATAACAATTCGACTTGGTTACTGTGATTTGCTATTCGGGGGGGATTTGACAGGCTTCCCTTGCCTGTCTGCAGATGGTGCAGAACTCAGCTGCTCGCCAAATAACCCAGACCCGTAAGCACATCACACCCATCCCAGGGTGCCTACACTGCGCTACAGTTAATTTTAAGCTTCTCCTGTTTCTTTTTCAATGTCTGAATAACCGTGCCCCACTATAACTCTCTGACCTTTCTGGCCATCCCAGTCCTTAAAATCAACTGATCAGCTGCTGATCAGCAGGGGAGATTGAGCGTCTTCGCGCTGCTGCTCTCGAGTCTTTTGACCTTTGCCCTAAACCTAGACACGTCTACCTGAATTTTCCAGTACCAACTGGTCCTCTTAGCATTTTGGTGTAAAAACTGGAAAGTGATGCGTTGCCACTCGTTTGATTGTTGGTATCGTCCTTAGGAAAGGAAAGGAAAGCCACTAATCCCGAGGATGACGTTCAGATTGTGGCCACCGTGATCTTTCACGCCTCCACCTTCGACTTCTTCTTGGCGGTTCTGGGTTTGGCTGACTCGCTGGGTTCAGGGGAGCCTGGAGGGTCTGTGGGTGGGCAGGGGGCGCTGTCCACATCAGGCTCGGGCTCCAGGGGCATCGAGGGGCTTTTAGAAACTCCTGAAAACAACACATGCGAGGTTGCACAGAGAAACAAACTCGAGGTTACAAAGTATCAACAAAAACTTTGAAGGCCTTTTGCTATCATCACTTTACACTACATTATCTTGCCTTAGTGTCAGAATTTAATCAGCTACTGTAGGCAACAAATAGTGGAAGTGCAGCGAGAGCAGGTATTCTGAAGTTTAATTTTAAAATGAAAAATAAACACGGGGAGAAGCAAAGACTTCGACATTTGTCACCTGCTGCACGGTGTAACCTGGTACACACAGCTGCTGCATCACTAAGAGTTCACCTCTGAAACACCACTCATCCATCTTATCAGATTCCAGTAGAAAGCATTAGCATTTCTGGATTTTTGGGATCCACTATCAGTCACTTTTCTTTCTGACTGGGAAGCAGCTGCTTCACAGTAGCCTTTAAAGAAGACAAAGGCGAACAACAGGAAGTGAGTCCGGACCCGGCAGACACTGGCACGCAGGCTGCAGCAGCACCAGCTTTTAGGAGAGCAAGATGTTTTTTTCCCCGCATTGAAATCTGAATTGAAGTCTGTCTGACAAAGACTAAATATCACAATTAAAACTGGCAATAGAAACAGCTAAATTTAAAAAAAAAAAACTCAAATGTCGCAAAATGGTTTTGTCGCTCCCATGAGGTTGTTTTTCAGATAAAGAGGTATATTGCAAGGAAAATATAACAACCATTCTTGACAGCAAACAAACGAAAACAAAAAAAAGCAAACGTAATTCTCGTAAATCTCGTGGGACAAGATTTTACGAGAATTACGGCTTATGCTATTCACACCATTCAATGGAAACACCTGCAAATGGCAATAGTACTTTGTCAAAAATTTTTGAAATATCGCCTTTATTTTGTGAAAAATTGTAATGGAAACGCAGTTAATGAGAAGCCTTGAGTTGCTGGTGGTTTGTGGAAAGGACCTCCTCCTGAAAACACTTTGGCTGGGCTCTTTTACCAAATGGAGATGTGGCAGACGTAAACCCTCAGGATTCTGGTGGGAACATATTTAGTAGTGAGCTACTTCTCTTGTGCAACATCAAAACCCCAAGGCCGAGCTACTGGTTGGAGCAAAAAGACTCACTCAGGACTGGGACAGACTTCAGGCTGTCGGAGATCAAACAGCCCACAGAATCCTCGCTGATGCTCTGCCGCCTACCTGTTGGCAGCTGGATGTTCTTGTTGTAGCTCGCAGCAGAAGACATGGCCTGGCCCAGAGCCTGGTTGGATCCCAAGGGAGCGCCGGGGGTTTTGGTAGCTGCTGCTGAGTTGGGTTTGGATTTGGAGTCCTTGCCCGATTTGGTCCACACCAGACTCTCCGTCACCTGCAGGGCTGCCCCCATCTTCTGGGCCATTTCGATCAGCTTGGTGGACAACAGGTGAACGAAGACTTCAAAGACCGAAGTGACGACGTCGAGGGTTTTTCTTCGAGGCGTCGCCACCAGCAGCGCCTGGCCTTACCTCGGAATCAAATTCAAAGCTGCTGCTGCTGCTGTCGCGCAGGAGATTGACTTTCCGCTCCATCTCTTGATACTGGTCCACGGCGGCCTTCTTCTCCCCGTGATTAAAGAGGAAGATGGCAAAGTTCAGGTTGACCAGAGGGTTGGATCTGAAAATGAAAAAAAAAAAACAAAAGTACTGCAAAACGAAACCAGTCGACTGGGCATCACTGGTTGGCGGGAGGTCGGAGGGACTCACTCGTCCAACGCCACAGCTTGCTCGTACGCTCTGGTGGCGTTCTCCACGTCCTCCAGGTTGGTCAGAGCCACTGTTGGGAATGAGAGTCAACCATTTCATTTTAGAAAAACAACAAAAAAAAAATCAAAATTCACCCCTCAAACTTGTGGCCGCACTGCTCTCTGGCCACCTGTACCTGCCAGCAGCATGTAGACTTCCCCCATGCGGGGGTTGAGGTTGATGGCGGCGCTGAGGAAGTGGAATGCGGAGGCGTACTGCTGCATGGTCAGGTGCACCAGGCCCAGGTTGTAGAGCACCTTCCAGTCAAAGGGAGACAGGTAGTGGGCCCGCTTCAGGCAGCTGATGGCCTGAGGGTGAAACACAGGTGGACGGCTGACTGGAGGTCTGGAGGGAGTCAGTGGAGAAAAGCTGCTCTGCACAACAGCAGGTCTGGAACTGCCAGGTTCAAGCAGTTTGGACCACAAGTTAAAATCATATCTGATCATCCATCCATTTTCAATCCCCACTTGTTCCTGCACTCAGGGTCACGAGGGTCTGCTGGAGCCTCTCCCAGCCGTCATAGGGTGAAGGCAGGGCGACACCCTGGACAAGTCGCCAGTTCATCACAGGGTCACATAGAAAGACAAACAACCATTCGCTCTAACACGCACACCTGAGGTCAATTTAGAGTTTCCAATTCACCTCAAAGGTGGTTTCAATTTGTTTCGCAAAAATTGGATTTCATGTGATTTCTGACTGTTCAGATTACAAAACATCCATCCGCCAAACACTGGCACTGCTCACTCACACAACCTTTAGTCTTTCCATAAACGAAAACCAAACAAACACACAAGACAAAGCCCAGCGACGTCTTCCACTCACAGCCACGTATTTCTTTTTTCCGAAGAAGCACATGCCGATGTTGTTCCAGAGGGGCGGGCTCTCCGGCACGGCGCAGGCCGCCACTCGGTACTTGTTCATGGCCACGTCGAAGTCGCCGTGGGTCTGCATCATGCTGCCTGCAGCCAGGATGGCCTGGGAGTAAACGCTAATTAGACACATACTGCAGGCGAGGCGCTGCCTTAGGAAGAGGCGGCCGATGAGAGACGCAGCGGCAGGCGTGACAGCCGCTGACCTTTTGTTTGGGTTGAATTGCTCCGAAAGAAGTTCAGCTTTGAGTCCTCGAGAGGATTTAAAATCGAAACACATCACTATGATAGGGAGAGAAAGATAGAGGGGAAAGCCACAAACCTTATAGTTGTTGGGATCAAACGTGAGGGCGTTCCCGAGGTGCTCAAAGGCTTTTTGATATTTCCCCAGCTGGAAAGCGGACGAACAAAGGTTGCACATCTCAGACTTGATTTGAGTTGTTTGTGACGCAAAGAGAAAATGTCACTGTTGTATTCTTTTAAAGCTTGTCGGAAAAGGTTATTAAAAAATATAAATATACAAATAACAATAAAAAAAAAAATGCTTCTACCTGTAAAAACAGCAGGCCCAGCGTGGTCAGGAGTTCAGTGTTCTCTGGCGAAAAGCTGGAAAAGAGAGCAGTCAGATGAAAAATGTCTTTTTTTTTTTTTTTTTTTTTTTTTTTTACTCCGTGCAGCTAATTACATTTAATGACTGCACTTATTCTTCAGCAAACATTGTTGATATGCCGGAGAATCTGCTGATTATTCAATAAGGGCTTGATTCAGCATAATTGCGCGGAATTAATTAGAAGCAGCGGGGGGGCCGGCGTGGCTGCGAGAAATGAAATGACTAAGAAAGAGGAAGATCTGCATTAAAATAAAGAGACACAGTGGTCTGTCTCATTAAAGGGCGAAAACAGTATTGGGGCACTTGATTAATTCATTGAAACCCGACAGGAGGTAGGAGAAGAAGCCCCATTACTGCAACGGGTGTGATTATTTACACCGCGGTTCAAGTGATTGAATATTCAACTTGTGAACGGCGGCGGAAATGAGGGGAATTTCGGCTGAACTGTGAAGAGCCCTCGTGTAAAAACGTGGCAGAGTTGGAGCTTCGTGCGACACTGGAAAAGGGCCACTTAGACAGAATGAGCTCGGGAGACCAAAACCATTAGACGGATGAAGAGGACACCCTATTGACACCGTCGCGCACTCAGCCGAAGCAGCGCGTCGAACTGAGGTCTTCTTAAAAATGTCACCGCAATTAAGAAGCTGTGTAATTACCAACTGATGGATCATTTTAATCTTGCTAAAAATACACAATTACACACAGAGACCCAGCAGGCACTCCATAAAACCACGTTTTTGAGTTTGTTTTACATCCACGCGGCGTGGTGGTGCAGTGGTTCGCGCTGTCGCCTGACAGCAAGAGGAAGGTTGCGGGTTCGAACCCCGGGTCCTTTCTGTTTGGAATTTGCATGCTTACATTTTGTCTGAGTGGGTTCTCTTCACTTTCACCCACAATCCAAAAACATGAATGTCTGGCGAACTGGAAACTCTAAATTGTCTGTAAGTGTGAATGTGAATGGATGGATGTTTCTTTGTCTTTCTGTCTTTCTATGAACTGGCAACGTGTCCAGGGTGTGACCCTGCCTTTGCCCCATGACAGCTGGGAGAGGCTCCAGCAGACCCCCGCCACCCTCCTGCACGCAGCAGGAGGAAGTGGCTATAGAAGATGGATAGATCGATGGTCTGAAATTTTACTTCATCAAATTCCTCACTTGGGCCAAATGTCCCAGTAATTCAGCTGGTCGCAGGACTCTGCACTGCCACTGGACAAAACACATGGAAATATGTAAACCTGCATTAAAAAAACCCACTTTGAAATATTTTTTTTTCACCTCTGCCAAGTTGTTACTTCCTTGATATGTTGAATTGTGCACACAGAGTGTTGCGCTACATATGCGTCACATTTCCATGTCTGGCTGCAATGCCAAATTTCTGAAGCAGACAACCATCAAGAGCTGAGGCCACTGCTGTGCTGCAGGGTTGGATAATTACATGCAGCAATCTTTGCACGAGTTGCACCATTCACAAAACGCTTGTGAGGGTTTGCAGGATCCATTTGTGCGAACTGCAGTTCAATGGAGTGCATTAGCTTGCGTCAAGTTGCCGTTTGTACGGACAATTGTGCGGCCATTTAAAAGGTGCATCCGGTCGATGTTCCCAGTGAGTGTCATTCTGGGATCGATCAACTTTGTAGAATCAGAGGGAACACCAGCTGCGCTTGATACAGAGCACGCGCAGAGCGACCAGGAAAAACTCCCCAGTGAGAAGAAACCTGGAGGGCAGCAATGGGAATACAGTGTGAGGGACATTCCGTGCAGCCAGACGTGGGTCTAGTGGAGCAGATAGTATGAAAAAAGGTCCAGCAGTAGCTGAGGGGTGACCAGTCATTACCTTGCGTAACCAACTCAGGTCCTCGTGGGTCAATAAAGTGATTCTGCTACTACTACTACTACTACTACTACTTCAATACTGGTGCGAGGACAGCCGAGTTCTCGCTGGAGAGTCAACATGCGGCCGATACTTACTCCACTGCCCTCTTGTACACGTCGATGGCTTTGTCCGTCTCGCCCGCCAGCAGGTGGACCTTGCCGAGCATCATGAAGGTCTTGTCGTGTTTGTTTATCTGCAGGGCCACGTTCAGGTTTTCCACAGCCTGACAGAAAAACCCACCGGGTCAGCCTCAGAGTCACAGTTCTGGTGCATTTATGGCGAAAGAAAGTTAGGACTCACATTCTTGAAGTCTTTGATGAAGAAATGGCACAATCCCAGATTATGACTGATCTCCTGAGGTGAGAAAGTGTCTAATTAAACACGGAATGCTCTAAATTGAAAAAGGTCTGGATGAAGTTTAGTTTCCTAATTCAAAGTTAATTCAGACTGGAGCCCTACGGAATACAGAGTTGGTCGTAGAAAAGGGTGGGGGGGGGGGGGGTGTGTGATTCATTCGCAGTGATACCCTTTATAGTGATAAATGCTCCTGTCTGGCCAGTTTAATACAGATTTTGGCATCGTCACAGCAAAACAGCTGTAGGTCCATTCCATTCTACAAAACGAATGTGCTTTTTCCTAGCAAGAGTGCTTTTCATTACTAAAACAAACTTCCCACAACTCAGTGTGTGTGTGTGTGTGTGTGTTTACCCAGTCTTTCTCGTTGAGTCTCGCAGCTTCATTATACACCTCGATGGCAGCTTTATGTTTTCCCAGGAGGAATCTGCGGCAGGAATAAACAAATAAATAATCCACAAATAATGAGGAGCTATCCCTGGGTAATCTGCTAAGAGAACGCTGACACAGTCACACGGCACTTTTGAAACAGTATTTGCAGAGGGCCTTGTCATCACTGACAGTTTCACTGTCTATCTGGGTTGGACCGCGAGCGGCGGAGGGCTGACGCAGCCACACTCACAGGGATCTGGCCACTTGCTTGAGATTGTCAGCGCTGCAGGGATTAAGGACGGCGCAGCTCTGGAACAGCTCCAGGGACTCTTGGATTTTGCCCTCGAGACGCAGGATCAGCGCTGTGTTGGCGGGCGATGATTTTTACATGAGAAAGTCGGAGGGGGGAAGACGTGAGAAATCAAAGGCGCAGCAGCGGGAGGTCCAAGCAGCCGGCAGGATTTTTAGCGGGGAGCTGAATTATGTATCGCCGAGCTTCATTAACCTCCTTTGGCGTGCACGCGCGACAACGAGGCCTCACCTTGAACATATATGGCGTATTCACACATCCCATTGGTCTCCTGCAGCTGCTCCTTGATGATGGCCTGCAGGGGCACAAAGTGGCAGACGCTTAAATACAATCCAAGTGCTGGCACATGTATAATGAATATGCTGCTAATGTTCAGAGCTAGTATGTGCAAAATGAGACTTTTCTTGTTGTGTGTACAAGTTCTGGCAAATTGCATGTGACATTTCAAGGTGGTTGGACAAGAAGGCAAGTGACTGGACATTAGTGTTGGAGTACTCAAGGGCGGCCTTGGTATCGAGACCATTTTTTAAGGGTCTCAATTTTGGACTTGGAGGCATTTTTACTTTCTTGTCTCGATCTCGGACTGTACGGCTCTGTATGTGACACCCACAGTGACACACCCCCTTATCCCTAGCTAATCTATTTTTTTTTATTTTATTAAGCAAAGTTTTTCTTTTGATAATGGTTCAAAATAGTTGGTAAAGCAGCAAAATGTTAAATAAAAATATCAAAAGATAACCTGCTGAAAAGAGATGTTGCTGTTCGATTTAGAAGCAAACTTGAATTTAAAAAAGACACTGCTAATTTTTTCTATTTCGTTGTTATTTTTCTTTGATATATAAAGTCTTGGCCTTGTCTTGATCTCGATACTCTCTTGTCTTGATAATGTCTCGGTTGGTGCAGTCTTGAGTACAACACTACTGGACAATGAAGCAGTTAGCTCAAGGATTCTGAACCGCGACAGCACCTGGCTAAAACCAGCCTGTCGAGAGCCGTGGTGTAACATTTTCCACTTTTCGGACAAGAAGTTTTCAATATGGACGCAACAGATTCCAGACTGGAAATCCCCGCCGTCTCGAGCCACTTGCGAGGTTTGCATTGCTGCTTGTTATTCTATTACACAGGCGGATGCGTTCAAATCTCCCTCAGCTAATAGAGCCTGAGCAGCAAAAACAGCGGAATAAATATGTTCTCATAATTCTCCAGGCCGGTGTGTTTGCCAAGTGCCATGACAGAGTTTTATTGTGCACAACACACCTCCACGGTCACTGGACTGGGCCGTTCTAACCTGCTGCTCAGCACTTGGAGTTGGCGCCTGAGGGGTATTGAGTCACTGCGGCTAATTCACCCTGCGAGAGCGTATTTATCACGGTAAATTTTAGAATAAAAATCAGTTAATGGTCCATTATTGAAAAGCATCAAGGGGTAAAACAGGACTGGAGATATGATGTAACATTCTGCAACATGAACTAAACAATAGCAACAGGAGAATTAAAGCTGAAGCCACATGACTGCTCTGCTTTAGCTTACTGCCTGTTGAAGAGCAACAAGACATGTGACCACATCAGTATGTATTAATCCATTGATTTACATTCCAGTCCACTCAGCTCAAAATCTTCAAAGAGAAATGAAACATGAATATTCCAGCAGAACATCCAATATGTACAGGATCTATTTAAGGAACTTGTGAAGTTTTCACTGGCTGCATGTTGGAGGTTCGCAGGGTCAGGCCCCCGTGAAGCACAGTGATGGACTGACAGATGTTCGCGATCATCTCATCATCCAGGTGATAGACTGAACACCGAGAGGGAGGGTGGGAGGAGCTACTCTACCTTGCAGGTGTCATAGTCTTTGCGGAGGTAGTGCTGGTGGATCAACCAGTTTCTCCTCTCCAGGATCGGGAGCTCTGGAGCTGGCAAAAGAATTCACAATTAGGAAAAAACACACGGAAAAAGACCATGAAATGTTTACATGCAATAGGCTTAGTTTCATTTAAAGATGTCTGGTTTAGAACTCCAGCATCAGGCTGGGAACGAAATATGACAGGACTTCGATTTGACCTAGTTTTCAAGTATATTCACTGCAATTTACACAAGTTCATCTTCTGTGTAAAGAGGAACAAATAAACACAATTCCTTGGATGGACCTTGAGATATGAATGAACGTCATATGTAAAAGTATGGTCTTTTCGTACTTCATCTTACACCCACTGGGATGATAAACTGAGAATGAATTAGAAAGAACTGTGTCACCGTTCATCAAGCACGCTGCATCCTCGCTCCTCATGAAGTTTACGCTGATCAGCTGATGGTGTCATCACACCTTTCTAGACTATTTTTAACTCATTTGGTCCCCCCCGCCCCCCCTCCACACAGAAGATTTTGCATCATAAATAACTAACCCTGAAAGCAGCGTCCCTCTGGAATCTGCCGCCGCGCTTTGATCTGACACTTTTTACACAGACGTTGACGATCCAAGTACAAAACCCTCGGCTCAACTGGAATCAATTCAGCCATGCCGCTAAATGTCACCTTGCGAGGAAGTTGTTTTATATTTTTTTCCTTCCGCCCATTACAAACACTTTTACGTTGTCACTCTTTCTGAGACGTCTTGAGCTTTTCCTCCCGTTGCCAGGGCAACAATGGCTGTGGGAAGGCAGGTGCTTGCGACACAGTGGAGGAGCGGGCTGCTGTAGAGATGCAGTGCCAGCAGGAGTCTGGAGGTAGAAGCAGCCCCACAGTACAAAGCCTGCCTCAGACGGGCTGAGGTAACCTCGGGAACTCAAACACAATGCTCCAAGTCTTCTGCGGCGTTTCATCTCGCAAGAAGAGAGCAAACGTAATTCCAATTCAAACCGTTCGGATTCTGGTAATCCTGTTATCTCACACCTACTACCTTCCTCCGAGGGTAGGAAAAAAGAAAAGAAAAAGGACCCGAGGAGTGAAGTTCCAAACTCAGAGCCTGACGCTGACACTGTGGTGTCAGTGGGAGGGGAAACGGGTGTTAAACAGTTTGAATTACACACAAAAGCTCTGTTTGTTTTTTTTTGTTGTTGTTGTTATTTTTTAATTATCTGTCAGCACTTCAAGTCAGGCTCTGTTGATGATCTGCTCAAATACAAAAAAACACCCAGATCCTCTTTCAACGACTTGAGAGAAATCCTCTCAATCGCCGAGTGTGAAGCTGCACAGGCTTCACACGTTTGCCCCATCAAGATTGGGAATGGCCCCGTTTGTAGCGCCCTAATCCGCTTTCTTCCTGCTGAGACAGCAATAACATTCTTGTCTCTGGGTTTCAGCTGTGGCCGTGCAGTGCTCCAGACATGCCACATGCACAAAGCGGCACATTCTTTTTAATTTTTTTTTTTTTTTAATTGAAGGAGCGGGGGCAAAAAAATAAGTAGGGGAAGAAGTTTGACGCATATTCCTGCAATTCTTGTATGAAAGAAAAAGAGAAGATGGGGAGCGCAGAGGAAGATCGCAGCATGACGTCTGCTAAATATAGCCCCCGTGAAAAACCTCATCCCCAAAAATGAAGGCATTTTCTCATTGTTGCATTTGATCTGGCTAATGCTAAGACAGATTTTCCTCCTGTGTGCCTCCACCATCTGTTATAAGGGGATAAGAGCAGAGGAGAGTCATGCTGAGATCAAAAGACACATGGGGAGAGGGTAATGGAGAATGGGATGAAAATTATTTTGGAAGTTTTGGCAAAAGAAACTTCAAAAC
Source organism: Nelusetta ayraudi (assembly GCF_046127955.1). Lineage (NCBI taxonomy): Eukaryota > Metazoa > Chordata > Actinopteri > Tetraodontiformes > Monacanthidae > Nelusetta > Nelusetta ayraudi. Next base: position 5,024,437 of record NW_027466052.1, on the reverse strand, counting down.
CCCTTCGCTCTCAGCAGCTCTTGCAACCCCGCGCTCGACTTGCCTCTGCCTTTCCCCGGCACCCAGAAAACCGGGTCAGAAATCCATTTTTGAAAAAAAACAAAGAGATGTCAAAATAATGCACATCTCCCCATTGATATCTCATGAAATGGGAATTGTGAAAACAATCCCACTGTGTTGACGGCTTTGTTCAGCAGAATCTGATTTCATGCATTCTTCATGCTCCATTTTGGAAACATTTGCTCCGCACTGAAACCTTGTGCAAAGAAATAATGTACTTGTTGTCCATTATGGCAAATTATGCATGTGCAGATGGCAGCCATAATTACATTTTATGGTGATAGTTACGCTATGAGCGGCCGATTAATGGCGACAACTCAACTAAAACGCGAGGCTTTTTATTTGGTTTAAAACAAAAACGCGGCGCTCCATCTTTCAGTGAGGTCATTGGGAACTGAACGCCCTCTTCCAAACTTAGTTTGAATTTACGTTTACTTCTTAAAGTACCTGTTTTATCACCAGGTAACTGCCTATATTCATTAGTGCATGCAGGCGGTGAGGCCCGATAAAACAATTCCCTGCAGAGGAATAAAGGAAGCATCTGGCCACTGTTCTATTTTTATCTCAGCAGGACAGATAAAACTGTTTTGTTATCTCATTCCACACTTTTAAAGTTATTGTGCGCTCCAGTTATTTTTCTCAGATGTCAACTAGAATGAGTGGCTCGATTTATACCATTAAATTCTCACTGGCTGTTTCAATGTTTTTTTTCTCCAAATATTCAAATCTTATTATGATGACTGCACTGCATGCTCTGCATAACAATACAGTTAATCAAAAGCTTGATTTTAAAGGAATATTATTATTTATTCATTATTATTTTGTGTTATCCGCACCTACATTACGTTTATCACAATGGAAACATTTTCTTGTAATTACGATTTTCTATTATTCCTTCAAGCATTTCCACCCTTGCCATACACAGAAGGAGCATCGGTGATCTTTACACAGAACCAAAACACAGAAGGTCCAGTCCATCCTTGTAGGTTTACTTGTTTCTATTGAAGAAAGTCTAAAATTATACCAGCTCTTGTCCATGCTTCTTGCCACAGGTCAAGTGAAAACTTGTGTGCTCTTCCCCTTTCTGTCCTCCACCCCTTCCTCTCATCTATGCCCAACGTATAGCTTGTCTCTAATCGCTACTACTATGTGTCAGTAATAATCTCTGCTGGGTAAAAAAAAAAAAACTACACTAAAAAAATATACCAACACAAAACTACACGTAAAAATATATATATTTTTTATGTATAATGACACAAACTAAGCTTGGAAATCATGAAAACGGCGGCAGTAGTTTGTCAGTAGGCCAACATGGCCTGTTTAGCAAATAGTAATGTGGAACTTTACTTCGCAGCCTGACAGTGAGAGGGGCAAGAGTGACCTCTGCAGGACAACGGGTGTATTGTAAGGACAGCAGAGAAAAGTATAGGACTTTATCACAGTGTGGTGCTTGTTTGTAGGACGCGTTTTAAGTTTCGTGAAAATATCTTTTTACAGGATGACATTGCGTACGACCAGGTACCTTTAGGTGCCCGACGCTTCTTCGCTTCAGCTGCAACCGGAAGCTGCAATAAGAAAAGCAAAACATACAGGTGAGTAAGAGAGTTTTTGTGTCTAAGTGTCTTTAACAAGAAATGGAACAAAACCGGCTGGTTGGATGTGAAGCTGTTGTCAATCTTGCTGTCATCTTTGAGGGGCAAACTTAGCTTGTTTGTTGGTACATCTGTAAAGATCTCAACTACAGGCACTACGACAATAAGAAGGGAAACCCCGTGAACAATTATGTAAGATTAGTGTAGACTGGTAATAAAATTCGTATTGTATAGTTCTTATCGAAGTGACCACATAATAACAGCCTCAAGCGGCGCCACCTCTATTTACCTGACAGCAGCTTCCTGTTTGTTGATGTCACACAAACACCGGCTCATTGGCTCGACCATTCAAACGCAAACTAACTTCACCGTAACTACCCCCGCATGCAGCAGCAGGGTCACTGATAGAATCACAACAAACTTTATTGGGCAAGTTACCAAACAAGGACTTGGACTCTAGGATGCTTTACCGCAATGCAAGAACGCATTACTGCAAAAGCAATGCTTATTAACAGCGTAATGACTATGACCTGTTCGTCATCAACTGCATATTTCGTTGCAGGTGACGTGAAAGCAGCCAGTCGGACAGTTAATCGCGTAATCTGATTTGAGCGCGTCGGCGTAGACTACGAACGACAGCAGCCCAGTGGGGCATTATTTGCCCATTCCGTCGGCCAACGTGTTGCCGCAACACCGGCCTGTTCGCGTTTTGGTGAGTTTGGGTAACCGAGGAGATGGAGCGAGTGGGCAAGTTGGGCTAACTTGGTCGCTTAGCCGCGCAGCTAACGTGCAAACGGCGCTATCACGAAGCCTCGACGCAACCAAACGCTTTTGGCCGCTTGAGGTTTTCGGTGTCATGTTGCCACTTCGGCCGGTGGGATTTCTGCGTCGTGCCCAGAGAGACTGCGGGCAGTGTGGCGTTGTGTTGTGTTGTGACACTCACCACCGGAGCCTTCTCCTCGTCCGCCATCTTGAGATGATCAACAGCAGAAGCTGTTGCCCCGGCAACAACGACGCAGCGCAGTCGGATTAGAGTGCTGCTGTCAGGTCTCACAGCGGTAAAACCAAGCCAATTAAGGCGGGTTGACTAGATTACTGACTGCTTTTTAAGTAAAGTTAACATAGATGCAGTTGAATTTGCTGATGAAAGCGATCATATCTCCACACACTTTTTTGACGTTGTCCCGTCTCTCTTTTGACCTTAACACAAATGAAAGTACTAAATATCTGAATATATCTAAAATTCAGTAGTTTATTAACCTCTGAACTAAGAATGTAAAAATAAATCCAAACTATGAATTATAAATTCGATAAACAGCTATGTCACATGGCGTGAACTCGAAATGGCACCATACAGTGTTAAGAGGTAATAAAGCAATGGTAAAAGTTTTTATTTTTCATTTATCTTTCTGCACTCAATACTTTGATATGTAAATAGACACAATGCCATAATATGAGGCATGCATATGAAAACGGAAATTGTACAGCCCACTTACTCGAATATATTTTGCAAACAGTGAGTGTACGAGGGATTTTGCCAGAAAAACACGTTTAAACATTGCACCGTGAATGAACCATACCACGCTGAAGAAAGAGAAAGAAAAACAATTTATTTAAACTTTAAGACTAAAAACCAGTTTCCAATGAAAAGCCCTCCAGATATCATTTTAAGTAGCCCCTCTCCCCCGTATGTACAGTATACTGACAAATAATGACAAACTGGTACAATCACACGAACATACATAAAACAGAAGAGTTAAGACACTGATTTTGACTTAAATCTGGTGAGAATGACCTGCTGTCAGGCACTGCAGATATTCCTTGATAAAGTGATGTGTGTAACAGACATAGAGACAGAGCATTAGGGCTAAACCTTATATTCACAAATACCAGTAATTAAAATAAATTCCTACCAACAGGTGTGTGCAGTTAGTGGATATGCGCTGCCGCTTAAACAACACTCTTGTCTACAAGGTTACTTCGAATATAAAGTATAATCTTCAGATAAATATTGTTCTTCCTGCTCAGGAATGCATACTTGTTAAACTCCTCCTCCACGATGTCTATAACTTCACATTAATAAACATGCCCCGCCGGTCATTATTAATCACAAAGCTTGTTGCTACAACAGAAAACAGAGCTGTTCCCCCAATGCAACATAAATTATAATATTAATTATTTTCATTTCAGTGGTATTTATTAAAAATTATTAAAATAAATCCCCTCCTCCCAACACCTTAATTTTCCATTAGCTCATCTTGAACAGTTTGACACACATAGCTTCAAAGTCATTAAAAGCTAAAATCAGCAACTTCTTTCATCAGCAGCAGAATGTAACCAGAGTAGCTGACCCAGAGAAAATCAATTCAAGCCAAGTCTAATGAAGTGTACTGTGCATACTAAAAACGATAACAGCGATCTCCCCGTTTCTACATGCCTCTTCCTGTAACTTTACATTTGTGGACACATTCTTGCTGATCGTTCATGAGTCAAGTATTCTACCTTATTAAATTAAATTTTGCACGTAATACATAAACAATGACAAGATTAAATATTTTTTTAAAGACACTAGTTGATTAGATCCTTCATCTTGTGTTGAACGACGTCATGTTTATGAAGCTGTGCCAAATTTTTATTTTCATTCTTCTCTCCCATGTTTGATTTAACTTGAGTTTCCAGTTTTGTGCGTCTCCCAGAATAACTTACGTTCACGCTGTGAACAGCTGAAGGCTTAACAACAACAGAAATAATATGTGCAAGTCATTCATGTCTGTCGTCCCTCTAAGCCGCAGTCAAACAGAAAATTTACCAGTGGCAAATGAAAACCTCACGCGACTAATCAGGTAGGAAGAGGCGTATACTTTCATACTTGGTTTTAGGGTCTGCAGGAGCAGGCTGGGACAAAGGTTTTTTTTGTTGTTTTTTTTTTGCAATATGTTGTTTAATTAAGATGAGATGAACCTGAGGCACGGAGGGTCGAGTGAAACCACTCAGTTTCCTCTGCTCCTGCCAACGGCTCCCTGGGCAGCAGAGGTGGCAGCGTCTGCTGCTACAGTCTGCACAGTTCGGTTGGTCAGGACGCCCTGAGAGAACTCCTGCTGGGCCTTGGAGAAGCTGGCTCCTGTTCTCCTGTACTTGGAGTGAACCTGAGGGAACGGACACAGTGCAGCAGCGACGCGTCATGTTAAGCTGCGCATTGAGTGGATTTTGATGGCATCGTGTGCTAAACGATTCATTCCACTGTTGTTTGTTTTTTGTTTTTTAGCTTTAAGAGGACGGCTGTGAAGTTGAGTGGGAAAAGTGTCGCAGATTCTTCTGCACTTCAAAATGTATTTAAAGGTCCCCTATTACACCAAGTTTCACATTATATCATGCCAGAAACAACTGACATATTCACAAACACCTCTGCCAGTACATTATGCGCTATCTTTTGATGATGAATTAATCTTTTCAATTGCCTGGTCATCATGCATTTGCATAGCTGCTGTATTTTGAACTAATTGACTTCCTTTTGTTCTTCTTGCTTTTTAATCTTGATGTGCAATTACTGAACTAGTGGGAAAGTGAATCATATGGTGTCTCTCTCACGATAACTATATTTCCACACAGTATCCAGTACCATCTTCCAGTTTCTATTTTAGACTGACACAATTATCTATAAAAGAACGTCGTATTTAATTTCTCTGAAAAAGAAACCAAATAATTAGTAGACAGTGGACGTACCATTTTCAGGAGGATGACTGCCAGGATGGCGTTAACGGTGAAAAAACCTGCCACGACCATCATGACCACGGCCACGGCCAGGTTGCTCCCAAGCACACTGATGGAGAGGATCCAACCACTGCCAGCAACAGGCAGAAAAATAAGCTTATAGGGTCGTGACACATACAGGAAGCGCAACAAATCTTATCCTGAGTGAGGAACGCCTGAAATCTGGAAATATTGTGGCGGGAAGGTCTCCAAAGTCAAAGGTACCAAATGGTTAAGAGAAGAAACCCAAAGAGGAAAGTTGCAAACTTACAAAAGCAGCAACAGAGATAGATTAGGTTCAGTGAGAATCATCTGTGAAAGAGAAGCAAGAAAGGAGATACAGTGGAAGAGAACATGCAAGATATTCACTGACTCGTGCACTTTCATTGGTTTCCCCACAACACTTGCACATGTTTGTTTTAGAAGTTAAGATCAGATCATTTAAACCCACATTTAGACTTTACCCCAACAGTCGACTCTTGTGCGCTGCGACCTTCCGACTAACCTGTTTCCCCAGCTGGGGATCCCGATTGCCTGGATGATGTAGACGGCCACTTGGAAGAAGAACACAAAGAAGAAGAAGAAGAAGCTGAACGAGCTGTCAGACCTGCAGAGGGAATGGAAAGAAAGCAACAAAGAGCAGACGTTAATTGCAGAAGAATTTAAAAAGATGACATTACAACATTTAAGAGTGTTGTAATGTCATTTGTTTGTCCACTGCCAATTAAATTCGCCTCGGAAAGAGTTTTTTTGAGAAGAAAAAATAATTTAGAAATACATCAGATGTTCTTTCAAACTTGACTTTGAACCGGATGCATTAAAAATTCAAACCCCAGATTACAGAGTACACCACCACCCGGTTGTACCTGAAGGCCTTGTAGACAGGCCGGTACCAGCAGATGAAGGCCACTGGGGTGAAGAGGACGAACCACAGGATGGACAGGCCGAAGTCGACGCCGTGTGATGCGTTTGCGCAGAAATAAGCGAGACAGGCCAGCACGTTGAGGAACAGAGTGGCGCTGTGGACTGAGGAGACACAAGGTCGTCAACACAGAGGGCTGGCAAGGCACAGCGGAGGTCAAACTGCGCATCTTGGCTGCAGTACAGGCTATAAATCCTCTCTTGCCAGGGTGATCAGTCTGAGTAAACCTCACATTGAAAGTTAACACAAAAATATTTCCTTTAATCAACTTTTATTTCATAGAGAGCCAAATCTCACTCAAAGGCATCTCAAAGCGCTTTGAACAACCAAAGAGACACCAACTGATCCCTGCAGAGCAGCAGGAAGCCACCAGTGGGGAGAAACCTCAAGCAGACCCCAACTATGAGGGCGGCCATCAGCTTTGACCAGTTGGGGTAAAACGCAAAACACAAAACTGAAAGGATCGAGACAGAAGCAGAGTCAAGTGGCAGACGACAGCGTACACATTTTCCATTGATAATGAGTTTCTTTCATTTCTTTTTCATTTCACATTTCTTCCAAAGCAGCTTGTCTGGCTTTAATTAGTTGTTTGAAAATATCAAGGTGAGAGTAAAAGTGTGTCACCCATTATTAATAGTGTAATTACCACTTACTGAAAACCTGAATACATTACAAACATTTGCAAAACATACAGAATGTTATGTATTGCAGGAATCATAAGGCACAATCAGCAGCTATCAGGCAATCCTTCTACTGTTAAACTACGCTTTACATTTTAAGTTTGAAAACTGATATCATAATTAGACACCAAATGTTATAATTCTGCTTATAACCTCGTGCCACAGGACAAATATGAAAATAAACATGACAATAGACCAGAACAGACAAATAAAATAGACAGACGCCGTATATAGAGGAAAACTGAAGCTGATGTCGCAGCCGTACTACAGTCAGGTTTAACACGTGGTCACAAGCAAAGCGGGGGGAAAACACTGACGCAGGGCAACTCACACATCCACAGGTAGTACATCCTCTTGCAGATCCTGCGGTACTCCTCAGGGATGTCCTCCTCAAAGTCCTGATAGAAGCAGGGCTTGATGGGGGAGAACTTGGGCAGAGGTGGCCAGTTGTTGTCTTTCACTGCCGGTCAAAGGAGAAAAACATAAAAAACATACATGCATCATACGACGTGGATCAACACGCTTTAGACCTTCAACGTGTTGTCCGCAGCAGCTCACCACCGCTGTTGGCTGCCGTGGCCGTGCTCCTGCTCTGCAGCTCCTGCTCCTTGCGCTCCAGCTCGGCTGCTTTCTTCTCCAGCTCCTGCTGCTGTTTCGCCAGTTTGGCCTGACCAGCAGCTGCCAACGCCTGCGGGAGGCAATGTGAAGCTGCTGAAGGAGGTTGTGCCCACGCCAAACAGCGAAGCTACATACTGCTGCAGAGGTGGTTCATTTGTATATTTTATAAGTATTTGGTAAACCCAGCATCTCTTGGGATCCCTTCTCTGTGGTTTCTTCAAGAGCAGTACTTCTTAACATCTTTCTATATGTAAACAACAGCTCTACATTTATTGCAATAGTGTCATTTAAATCAGTGGTCTCCAAACCCCGGGACGCGGACCGGTACCGGACCGTGGGTCATTTGGTGCTGGGCCGCACAGAAAGAATAAATAACTTTGATTACTTCCGCTGTATTTATCATTTCATCACATCATCATATCATCAGTCTGAATGATGTTTTATTTTGAAAAATGACTGGAAAAAGAAAGCTGCAATTTTACAGACAAGCCCACTCTGTATAATATGCGGTGACCGGGTGATTAAAATGTCGCGGCAAAAAAGTTTGAACCCTCCAAGATGCAACCCGATTAGTTCCCATGCTGAGTGAAGTAAAAACTGTCTTTCTCTGAGGATTGTTTCTAGATCTTGATCCCTGCATGTGTGTGCGACTCACTTGCGGACTCTGCTCCACAGACGTCTGCAGGATGGCCGGCTGGGAGGACGTAGCGGACAATGGGATGGTCGTGTTTGTGTCCTTGCCCTGCGAGGCGGGAGAAAGAATGGCGGCGGCGCCGCTCAGTGACAGCGCCTGTGACAAACGCGAGTCACATGGGCGCCGGCAGAACTCACCATTTCCATCGCAGAGAACGGGTTGTAGTCTGAGAAGTTCTCGGAGACTCTGCCAGTGGCTTGTGTGATTGAGTCATCCTTAAAAAAAAGAAGAAAAAAAAAGAAGTTTGAACAAGGGTAAAGGTAAATAAACGTCAGACATTTTTCACATGTACGAAACAAAAAAAAAAACGTAGAAAGTTCAAGCGCTGCATATAAAAACAAAAACATTTAGTCATTAGAACGGTGTGTGAAATGTAAATGTTTACAGATATAGGAAAGAAATGACTACTTGAAGTATCATGTGGGTATTGTGCTTTATCATTTAAATTACTGCTAAGGTAACATCTGTGTTGCAAATGACAACTGATCTATGCAGCTCCAGAAAAGAGCATATTTAGCCCTCCTTCACATGGACATGTACACCTCGAACGTGAAGTCATTGACCTGAGATAAGTATCAGAGCCCATTGTGACATCACAGAGGGCCGGTTTGTAGAACAGCGTGTCGCATCACACAAACGGGGAAGCACTCAACATATGTAACAGCGGGACCTTAGACACTCCAGATGGCCCGAGAATGCGAGGAACACGCGATTCATATTTGACGCACACACGGCGCGCGTCCAACTTAAACTTCACTAACAGCTTCCATCTACGTGCGCCACGCAAATTCCTTCCAAACTTCCTTTTCCTTCCCAGGAATGGCGCGTCGAGGAGGAGCGACAGGTGCCTTCGTGCTCGGCAAGGCACCTGTCGCTCGCCCCTCTCACCTGCACAGGTGTGTTCACATCCCACATAAAGCTCAACCAAAGCCAATCGCCCTTATAAAGTAACCAGGCTGGTCAAGATTAAAACATCATATTAGATATCATTGACGACAGCTACCCAGGAAATACTCAGGCCAAACCCCGAGGCGACCAACCAAACAGGTTTTTGGTTGCAGTGCGTCTCTCACGGACCAAGGAGCATGTACTCCCGAAAACAACTCACTCCCGACACACTAAAGTCTCACCTGGAACGGGTTTACGTCCACTGGGTCGACGAAGGGGTTGCTGTCGTGTTCCGACATGGTGGTGGAAGTCGAGTTATCGCGGTGTATAATAACCAAGACGGCGGCGGCGGCGGCGGCGGCAGCTCCGGTCTTCCTGGCGGCTACCGCGGCGGCTGCTGCTGCGGTTCCCGACGGTGCCTGCCGCTGTTGCAACTAGGGCGCATGCGCGGCTAAGTCAGTAGTTCACGTCATCGCGTCACAACACGTAATCGACGTTTTGAACGAAAAAAGTTCACCTTTTGCACAACCTATAGCTTTTTTGCAACCCCCCCCCCCCCACCGGCGCCTCTTGCTCATCTTGTAACCAAGGAACCTGTCCTGTTTTCCAAAAGTTCATTCCATTTGACATTTTTTAAATCATAGTTTCCCCCACAAGATTTCCCCTTTAATATACATTTTATAATTGAAATGACCCGACATAAGTATCAGAGCCCATAGTGAGATCACAAAGGGCTGGTTTCTAGAACTGTGTGTCACAGCACAGAAAAGGTAAAGCATGCAAAATTAAGTAAAATATGGACTTTTGTTAGCAAACATTGGTAGAATGAACTCTGCAAAATGTTTCACAGTCAGCCCTCAACTTTGAACATTTTTCATTGGAATTTTAAAAGCTTATTAGTTCTTTAAAATTTGTCAGACAGAAGAAGAAAGAAAACATGCTCTCTAGGTTATATCATCCTCTTTCCTAAATCCTTTTAAGGTTTTTGCATCTTTTGTTGCATGTTTATGTTTTTATTATTATCATTGTTATGTACTTTTTGTACTAAAAGTAGACTTAATATTATAGTCTTTTGCAAATATATTAGTTATCAATCAAAAAAATAATAATTTTGTTTTGTTTTTTTGAATGAGCAGTCTGTCGGTTTTGAACACGTTCTGCCCAGTTTTGAAATAACTGGGCAGAACAGAAAAAAAAAAAAAAAAATCTGTGTACGTATTTTCATGGAACAATGCGACAAGGCAGCTAAATCACGGAAGTCAAAAGCATTTATTTATTTTTTGACACTATGACTGAATAAATAATCTGTTTTGGTAAGAATTTAGTTAGAGTGCTTGACAGACTTGTGCAGTGCAGTAATGCAGTCCTGGTGTAGCTAAAGTGGCAGTAACTAATCTGACTTGTCTACTTTCAATGTGATGGACAAATTGTTTATGTTCGGAGTTTGTTGTTGTTGTCGTCGGCCTCCTTGTTATCTCTAGACAATTGTCAGTACTGTCCAGTGCAACTGTCTGGTAGAAACAGGACCTCAGAGGGTTTCAGGCCACAAGAGTAATTAGAAAACTAAATGAAGTTACCTCTTTTCATTTTAATTAAATTAGTTTATTATACTTGTTACATGACATTTCATTACTTGAGACCTTTAAGCTGCTGTAAATCCTTCCAAACTGCCTTCTATTTATGTCTCGACAGTGTGATGTTCCAAAGTAGTGAAAACTGACATGTTCATAAGTATGAGGAACGTCAGGAGGGGTTATTGTGGTTGATTTCAAGTAAGGTAGCATTATGTTTAACCCATCTCACACGGACCCATTTCAATCAGTTCATGTTGTGATCAAGGGGGGAATTCGTTGTTTCTCAGAGGTCATGTCGGAGTAGTAAAAGCGCAGATGTGAACACAATATAAAGACCTGTGTGTTTAATACTATGACACAATTGGAAAATTGTTTTGCTTTTGTAACACCTTTTTCCAAACAAAGTTTGTGTGGGAAAAAATACAGCTCATATCAAGACAACCACATACATTCACAACACAAATGAACCAAAGGCTGAGTTTATGTTCTTGCTTGGTTGCTATTTGAGCCAACAGTCTTGAGACAAGTAGTGGGGATACAGGTTGTGGGGCTGGTGGCTAATCAACAACACGGTCCAACAACTGCATGTGTCCACTACACTGTACATATGAACTGTATATCACAACTGTCGTATGGCTGTTAAGAAGTGAATACAAACATTTTATACACATCCGACATTCTTTACAGAGCTGGGATCCCCCTGGCTGGAATACACACCAGTTAAACTTGGTCCCTTTGTTGGCAGTACTTCCCTCATGACAGGGAAAAAGCAGCGCAAACTTGATTACAAAAAAAAAAAAACAGAAACAAAAAAAACCCCAAAAACAACAACACCTGGAGTGGTTTTTGTCGTGTCACACATTCACACAGTCATACATTAGCGCTCCGCGCACGGACACAGGTCATCCTCTCCGTACATCTCTTGCAAAACAAAAAAGATAAATAGGACTGTATCACTTCAACTAGCCAGCAGGGGGCAGGCTTTTCTGGCTTTGTACAGTATTTATACCTGCTTTATATATACTATAAAGAATTTCTGCAGCATTAAAATTTTATTAAATAAGGGAGAAATATATTTGTAATCAAAAGAGGAACCACTGCTTGCACTGATTTGTTCTTGACAGTAAACTTGTAAAGCAGCTACTAAACGTGAGCCTTCAGTTTGCTGTAACATCACCTGATAGTGTCTTTTTTTTTTTTTGCTCTTTTAAAATCTCAGTAACTGCATGACTCTGCTTCTGCTCTTCAGATTCCCTCATGCTAAATCAGTCTTCGGGTTACTGCAGCGTTCCCTTTTCCCCGTCGCCCTAGCTAGTGCGCCTTCGTGTGGTGCAGATTCAAGAACTGCCAAGGCACTAATCACACCGCAGGTGGCAGTCTTTCCCACAACATTCCACTGCTTTCCGTCCCCCTGCCCTGTCAACACCACCCTCATTTTAGGGGGAGGGTAGAAAAGCCGTACATGGCACTTGCAGACGCCTCTTTGATGACTTCAGCGAGGGAAGGCAAAGCAGGAATGCTTTGAGACGTGGAGATCGGCCACCGCTGCATTATCTCCCAAAGTGAAGCCTGTCAGGGAGTTGGATTGGGAGTGCTTTGCTGTCCCAGGGCTCTTCATACCATGAATTCATTGCTGCCGTACAGTACCATCTGCTGCGGTATGTCTGGAGGGTCTCTCCCGTGACCCTCACTTTCTCTGGAGTGCCTCAGGGATGAAAGCCGGGTCCCTTTCAGTTTCTGTTTGCCCCGCTCCGGGTTGAAGGTGCCTCGGCTCGTGAACTGAGGCCGTTCGTCAAACGTGCCCTCCTGGTCTCTCGGGGGGCTGCAGTCGACCGGCAGGCTGTCCGACCGGGAAGGCACGCTCGCGGGCAGGGCCTGGGCCTCACCCGAGCCTGCTGGCGCTGACTTGGCGTGGAATCGGAAGCGTCGGTTGGCGGATGAGGCGGCAGAAGAAGAGGAGGAGGACGGGTGGAAGTGCGACGAGGAGGAGTAGGAGGAAACGGTGGAACAGGAGTCCACAGTCTCGAGGCAGTCGGGCTGCCGGCGGAGAGCGCGGCGCCTCGGGCTTTTCATGTCGGCTCTGCGAGGCCAAGGGGAGGTCAGCACCGGACCTTTCTCTGCAAAACCAGTGAGACCATTGGATGTAAAAAATACTTCTAGTGGTAGCCTTTAGTCTTGTTCATGTTATATTGTTAACATTGTCTGTCAATCCTGCAAAGAGCAGATGGACTGAGTACATTTCAATTCTAAACTCTTGTTCATTTATCTTTTTCAAGTTACAATCCAAACAATCGCCTTTTAAGTTCTGGCTCCTCTTTCATCAGCTGATGATACATGAAATAAATCCAGTAGATTTGGAAAATATTCCATCTGGCATCTCAGTACTATCACATACCTGAAAAGTCCGAAGTGGTTCCTTCAGAGTCCACATTGAGATTCTCGGAGCTGTCAGCGGTACCGATGGAGGCCTCGGACTCCAGGGTCTCGTCATCGGATGCCCGTGGCTCCAGAGCCAGCATCTCGAAAGTTAACTCCTCTCTGCGAAGCCAAACATCCTCTTGATTATCACCGATAGCTTATATGTGCATGTATTATTTAATTGTTTCAGAAAAACAGGCTTTCTCTCCTTTTTTTTCTTCCTTTTTCTCCTTTTTTTAACGAGTTGCGTGATTTCATTTTGTCATGCTTACTTCTCTTTCTGCAGACTCTCAATTTGCTCCGTCAGCACTCGCTCCTCCTGCTGCATGGCTGCCTGCTGGTGCTCTGAGATCTCGGGGAAGGGCTCGGCCCGCTCTTCATCGCTCTCCTCCTTCACCACGTCAGTCACTGGAGGCATCCGAGGACTAACAGGAGGCGACGGCGCATTGTAACTTAGCCGCCGCAAATGTCCTTTTCCCTGAGAGACACAAAGCCATGAAATAAAAATTAACTCCTCACACTTGGAGGCTGAACGCTTCATGATAAAACCTTTTTAACTTTGGCTCCCAAGGACTAAAGTAAGAATCCAAACTAAGAGATTAAAGATTCACGTCAAGTCACTATGGATCATTTCCTGGATCTTCAAATAAGGTTACAGAATTAAAATAAATGGTATTTTATGTAAAATGCATGATTAGAAACCAAAATAATTGATGAGTCTGATGCGTTGCTGAGGGGGGAAATTGCTGACACGCACAAATGTAAACTTTCAGAGGTTTGTTTACCACTCTTTAAATTTGTTTATTTATCATCACATTATAAGCTGCAATTGCTTGCTGACTGTCAATATTAGACTATAATAAAAACAAAACAGACTAAAAACACAAAGCGATCTAAAATTACACAACGCGGTTAACGCGGTTACTCCACGCTAAGCCACCTGAGGTGAACAGGTAAGTGCAATCATAACCTCATGGAGAAGACCCTAGACTCTGGATCAATATGCATAAACATCTCTGAATAACTCATGCAAAATCATAACATTGAATATCATCATTTTAACACTTTGAGTCTCATTATTTTGTCAAAGCAGACAGATTAAGACGATCAAAGGAAACAGATGGCAGGACTAAATGAGGCTGTGACTCATGCAGATGGAAACGTGCAAGGACATCAGTCTATGCGCTGATCTGCAGCACGACAACACCACCGCATGACGACGGCTCTGGTGGATGCAATCCACAATGTGTGGGTATACATACCATAAGACGTGCTATGCTCAAAAATCTAATGGCTATTAGTGCGGGTTTCTGGGTAAAGGAAAGAAGAGGTTAGGGGGGAGATTCCACAGAGGACAAAACTAGAAGAGCAGCGGGAGGAAGTGGACAGGGAAGCCAGCCGGCTGCAGCAGACGTCAGTCAGTGCCGCCGTTTGAACTTTACCATGGAGCGTCGAATGAGGGTCAGTCTGCTCTTGGCTTTGCTCTCAGCGAACTCCAGGCTGTTGATGTCCTTCAGTCGAACTCTGTACTTATTCATCTGTTCACAAATGATAAGTTCTACACACCTGCAGCGGGAGAGAAAATGAAAAAAACAAAACAAAACAAGAGCATTCAATGATGGCATACAGTGTCACTGAAATGCAGCTGGCTGGATGTTAAGTCTTGCCCTCTCCAATACAAAGAGTTTCTAGTCAGTCTCACTTTTCCAAAAAACATCCCCAACTGCTGCAAGACGCCATTTAGAATCACAGAAGAAGACCAAGAAGCGCGACAGGAAGTCACTGCTAGCTTTGCTGCGGCTAAATAGATTAGCATGGATGTGCTCCTTTTTGGAAAAACTCGCAAAATGTTCAATCCATCATGTCAGGTTGATGAAAAGTCAACTCGTCTCTGGCCTCACGCATGATGCGATCCAATCAAACCTCCACTCTATTTCCGCCAGGAAGCTAAATATGCCCTGACAAAACTTATTTGAGGCCTTTTCTCTTACGCCGTGGTCTTGCTGATGTCCTGCACACTCTGCAGCGGGTCGATGGTGTCCGGGCACCGCAGGATACACGGAGCAAACACGATGGCCAAGGCGTTGGCTGACATGCGGTTGGTCTCCTCTTGCAAGGCGATCCTGAAAACATCAAAATTGCAGCGGTCCATCAGACGGAGAAATGAGGACTCGCGTTTCTGAGACGACGAGGATACGATAACGCGGCAAGGTAGCGTTTCCTCTTAAATTACCTGACCAGATGAAACACGAGTCGTTCCAGGGTGTTGAGGTGCGTTCGGCTTAGCTGGTCAATCACTGAATACACTCCTCTGATCGTTTCCTTTTTGTCCTGCAGGGCTTCAAGACAAACCACAGCATCCTGTTCATTACGAGGGTCCTAAAATGCTTCACTGCTCCGGCTCTCCGGTGCCCAACACAGTAAAACGATCACTTACCCATGGCCCGTATGAACTCCTCGTACAGTTCGAACGTCAGCAGCGGGTTGGGCAGATCTCTGAGCCACTGCTTGAAGACGCTGGCGATGACGTGGATGTTGTAGTCGTCGAGATTCGTGCTGTCGACATCTAGCAGAGAGTGGAGCACCGTCAAACAGGTTTCTCAGCTTTAATGGGCTCACGTACGCCGACCGTGAGAGTTTTCTTCACATCAGAAACACGTGCTTCATTGTGAAAAAAACAAAACATTTACAGTTCAAGAAAACAATATGTTTAGCCCTCTGTTTACTGCCTCCTGCTAAAATGCCAGGCTTTAGCTGCCTGCAAAAAACTGAGGCTTTGTTGGACCGTGCACGTTTGGAACGGGACAAAAAACCAGGTGGTCTGGGTGTGGATGTAGTCACTTAATTGGGAGTGATATCAATGCGCTATGTGACATCACAGAAGGCCAATTTCCAGCAAAAGCGGTACAGAATGGATTTTTTCTCCAGCATTGGAGCATTGACAAGCTAGTTCCATATTTTGAGAAAAAAATTGAACCGAAATTTTGCACAACATGGGACCAAGTCCGAGTCCGAGCGTCGGCGTCACTGGCCTGACATGGAGCAACTCATCGTGCAACAGTCACCTGTGTCCAGTCCCTGCTTGAGCTCCTTGATTTTGTTGGTGGAGCCGGACTTCCTGTATATTCCCTCGGTGTACAGGCCGTGCATCTCGATGTAGTTGATGAGCTTCTCCACCACCAGCGGCACCGTCCTCTCGTCGTTGGTCAGCCGAGCCACTTCCAGCCCGAACTGCCTGGAGGACAGCTCCGGATCAAACTGTGCAAAGAGGCGCACAGCCAGAGCGTCAAACACACACATCTAACAAACAGACCGGCAGAGCCTCCGCGGCTGACGCGTCTCGTGTCTCTTTTATTTTTAACTTAGCAGCACTGCCAACAAATTAGTCTGTGACTGTGAACGCAACCGCAGTAACTCAATTAACGTCATGAGACATTATTGGTGGGCGCGTAACATGGCCGACTCACCTTCTTGCTGCACTTGGTGGTGGTCTTCTGACAGCACTTTCTGTGGCAGGCGTAGCGGCACACTGGATGAACACAGCCAGAGAAGCCAAACATGTCACTGCCATTGTCCACAGACAGACAGTGTCTCCTCATTATTCAGCAGAGGGTTAGTAGTTAGGAAACGGGAAGGGAAAAAAATGGGTGAAAAAAGGGAAAAGCAAAGTGCGGGGGCTACGGCTTTTGAGGCGACCGAAACTTTGTTGGCTGACACGACGAAAACATCCTGTGCGAATAAAGAGCAAACTGTGTGGGGAAGTGTGCAGGGGGAGACGGAGCAGCAGAACCCATGAGTCTAGTTGAAGACAATCTAATTAGGGCTGGAGGGGGGCGGCGCCAAGCCCGCACCAGACTGACTGCTGATCAGCCGTAAGCTAAGTGTGTGTGTGTATGTTGGTAGCTTGGCTGCAATGTTTCAGTAAGAGTTACATGCTCCAAAATATTATAAACATAAACAAGTGTGTTTATGTTTAGGATAAATAAACCAAAAAACTATTTTGATTAAATAAAAAGTATCTTTCTGCAAAGCAGGGCACCATTATACAGAACAAAAATCAGTTTAAAGGTTCTGTGTGTGTCATCTAGTGGTCAGATTTTAGGTTGCAGCACTCTCTCGCTCACCCTCCCTCTCCTGAGCTCGCCAGTGAACTACAGTGGCCTGCGCACACAAACCTGGATACTTCGTCCACCTTCTACTTCGTTGGTTTATTTGAGGACGCGAGCGTTCACCCTAATCATGAAACGTGCCATCAGGTGGGCATGATCGTCCACACCAGGCTTTCTTAGAAAATGGCGGAGCATTATGGCAGCTCACTGGGAGCAAGACACATGCTCTCGAAATATTCTTACATATAAATGAGAACCGTTCTAAATAACTTCTATTGTGCTGCCAGTATTCACTTTTTTTTTAAAATTATATTTACGCGCAGTATATTAATCTTATACGACCAGATAATATGACCAGATTTTACACACTGAACCTTTAAGAGACACATTTAATGCATGGCATGCTCATAAATCAACACTCATATTCCTGAATGTCTTAAATGTTAATACAAAAAAAAAAAAAAAAAAAAAAAAAAAAAATGCACTCCAACTGTTTTCCACCACAGACCAGAGAGCTCATTGAGGAGGGGAGGGCAAAAAAGTTTCTTGTTTTTGCGATGTTTTGACATCTGCTGTCTGAAACACTGCAGGCTTCCTGCTGAAGTATCAACACTCACGCTTGCACACGCAGGCGCGGTCCATCATCCAGATGAGTGAGGAGCAGAACTCGCAGTAGGTGGGGATGCTGTACTGAGTGGACTTGAAGATGTGGCCGTTGTGCTCCTCCACCTGCAGAGGGCGACAGAGGCCAGGTTCATTCAGAGTTTGCCAGCGTTTGTATGCGGGTCTTTTTTTTTTTTCTTCTTTTGTTTTTGACGTATTTACGTCCGACTTACAACGTCGGCGTCCTTCTTCCGGCGCTTTTTCCGTTCAGGTTTGACTACCTGCTGCATTAAAAAGAGACAAAACAAGATATTGTTGTTACCTGACCAAGACTCTTTCCAATTCTTAAAAAAAAAGAAGTAATTTGAGTTTCCTACTTTTCAACAACAATTCTTTCAACATTAATGATGTTGTAACTCAAACTTCAGAGTCAAACCAGAAGAAAAATCACTTTGAATTGCAGCGATTGAGGTGCTTACCCGGCTGAGGGTGCTGCTGTCCATAGGTTTGTACTCTGTCATAAACTCATCCAGGAAGACTTTGAAGGTGTTGACCCACACGGTGACGGGAGACTCCCTCCAGCCCCTCTGCTCCTGCCGCATGGTCTTCTCTAGGATGTGCTCGAACAGAGCGTACAGGTCTTTGTAGCGGATGCTCTTACCGTCGTCCATCTGAAGAGGAGGAGACAGGGGAGGACAAGGGCTCACTGGGAGAGTCCAGTACCGAGCGGCTTTCCTCAAGACAGACGGATGGATGGGTGGGTGGATTCAGAGACATTTGGGTGCTACAAAATGAACTGGTAAGCAAGACAGAGCTTTTCCTACACAATCTACTTATGTTTTATTGGGGAAAAAAACAACTAATTTCATTTGTAAAAAGAAGAAATATCTGCTTTATTTTCATTCGCGCCGACCAATTAGACTTCTGCTAGCGTAGCCATAGCTCGAGCTCAAGGCCCCCTGGTGGTAGGTGTGGAGATGTGTCATTACGATCATCTAAAATCTAAAGTAGTCGAGACTGAAGTTGTTAGCAACATCAACTGTAATCTCTTTAGCACTAGCAAGGCTCTCAGTCACTTCCTGTATTTATCCTTCATTGTTTTTCTGCAGCTGAATCCCCACTAAGGAAATCAAGTTGGTTGTGGAATCTCGGCTGAAGGAACGAGTGAAATCCCTTTCTACTGGAAGCCAACGAGACGGACGACGAGCAGAGGTTTTTGAGAGTTTCTCACGGTGAGTGCCGTGGAGTAGGAGTTGAAGATGTTGAGGCGGAATTCCTTCAGAGCCTTTTTAAAGACCACGTCCACCATGGTGTCCTTCTTGCTGTCCTCCGTGTCCAAGTCGCTGATCTGCAAGACAGCGACAGCACGGAACTCTTAGCATCGCTGCCTGTGCATCGCCTCCGTTTCTCATCACTGTTTCCCTGCCGCGTACCTTCTTCATGAGGAAGTCGTTCATGCTCCTGTAGTCGTTGGTGCAGGTGATGATCTGCAGTGCGTCGCTCTGCCACTGGGTGGGCTCCAGGGTCACGCTGCTGATCTTGACGCTGCGCCGCCGCTTCACCTTGGGCGACGGTTCCTTGTTTTCCTTCAGGTCCCTGAAGCTCCGCTCCAGCGTCAGGTCTGGGCTGCAGGGGGGCGACAGGTTCTCCTGACCTGCTGCGAGGACGGGGAAGAGACAGAGAGGGAGAAGTTCACAGCACAAATCACACTGAAGGCGTCTAAATTGAGGAAGCCCTGCATGTGCGGTGCGACGAACCATCTCCCAGCAGGGGCCCGGTGTCTCCGTACTCTCCGTCCAGAGAATCTGCACCGCAGATCAACTTCTCTCTGGACGTCTTCTTATCGCTGTACTTGGTCTTCCCCCAGAAACGCATCTTGCCGCGGACCCTGCTGCAGGGAACACATCAGATATGGTCTGACTGCTTGATCTAACGAGAGCTTAAAAATTCAAATCTCTCGTCAGTAGGCGACCACGACGGCGACGACGACGAGGCGAACCTTCCGTCCTGCGAGTTCTTGCGCAGTGAGTCCGACTTGCCCAATTCTACCGACGACGAGGCCTTTTGCATCTTCTTCTGCTCCTCGCAGGCTGCAGGCTGAAGCACAAACACAACAAAGTTAGAATCCAGCACTGGATTTATTTTTCACATGACCCTGGAACAAAGATTTTACTAGCCAGCAACGCAATGGGTCTTAAGACCTGTAGATGGCAGCATCGCCACAGAGCAATTGCACTTGTCGGCGGTTCCCTTTTTCGAAATGAATGCCATTTTTTAGTAACTCCAAAATCTTAACCAAAGTACAGATCAGTCTTCTGAAACAAGGAGAAACTCTGTTAAGTCCCAAAGAAAGTCAAGAGAGACAGTTTTCATCCTCCGGTTAAGGACTCCGGTTGCTTAACTTGCAAGAAACGTTTTGTGCTAAGAGAGGGAGGAAAAAAGAACCGAGTGACATGCAAATACTTGTTAATCCGCCAGAGAGGATAAATCCAAGAAGGAAAGTCACAGTTTCAGCTGTGGTGTTAGAAAAGCAACTAAACCGAGTGTTTTCAGGGAGAAAACATTTCAAAAATACCCCTCCCTCCTTCATAATGACAACTTTAAAGGTCCTATATTATTATACCCACGGTCAGGTCTGAGTTTGTGATTTCCCCCCCCCCATACTGACAAGAATAATTAGCTGAAAAAAACAACAACTATTCAGTAAATCAGAGTTAGCCAAAATGGGGCTAGAGGTCTGTTCCAACCTGCTAACCAGGGAGTGGTGTTAGTGGGAGATTTGTGCCCTTTCTGACATCACAACAGTGTTTCAGCGTACACTTTCTGAAAAGTGAAGCAAAAACAAAGCTAAATTTTTCTCATTTCCCTGTTTGAAACTGTGGTATAACGTGGGACCTTTATTATCAAAACACATGAGGCTGGAAGTATTAACATTTGTTTGACAACCTTTAATTCATGTTTTTGTGGGACAGCCAATGGCTTATATCCATCAACATTGCCTCGTAGTTTCTCCCCGGGGATCTAAAAAGATCCCAAAACAGTTTCATTAGCAGTCTGCTGTCCTTTGAATTGAGGAAATATCTGTGAGGAGGTGTTTCTGAAACGCTTTCCCCTGCTACAAAAAGTTGTGCCGTCAAGGACAGCAGTGAAATGTGCGGCAGCTCAGTTGGTGGCGAGACCCAGGTCTGAGCCCCCCACCACCTCTGTTGAGGGGACAGAGAGGAAGGAGGAGAGAGAGAGGGGGGTGGTGGTGAGAAAGGACAGAGAAGCTGGGCTTTGTGAAGAGAGCGCCCCCTCTCGGTCGGCTCGGGCTGCCGGTTACCATGTCCGAGTCACTGAGACAGGACTCTCCTAAGCCCGCCTCCGTGGAGCTCTGACTGGACAGGGGCAGAGTGTAATGACGGGGGCTGGGGGGGCTGAGGGGGCTGTCGGCGTCGACGTCCTCCTCGTCGGTGTCACCCGCGACCGAGAGGATGGGGGCGCGGGTGAGGAAGTCCGAGCGGGTCCGGGCCATTCTGGCTTTCTTTTTTTGACCCGAGCGGCCAACCTGGAGTTCATCACAAGTTATTTCACACTTTACATAATCACTCACTGGAGAGTATGTGTGTGTATGTGTGTGCGTGTGTGTGTGTACGCGCGTGCATGTTTTTAAATGTTGGTTAGATGTGTGTTTACTTGATACGGTAACGCAGTTTGACTGCAAAACAACATGTGCAACATGTGCCGGCTAGTTTTGCGAAACTAGCCGGCACATGTTGCACATGTTGTCTCTTTCATGGAGGAGAGGAGAGGACAAAGTGCTCACATCGCGTCCTTTGGTTCCTTTGGAGGCCTTGCTGGCTGCGACTGGGCCTTCTCTGGCTGCCGCAGCTGCAGTAGCGGCGGCGGCAGCGGCAGCGGCAGCGGCAGCGGCAGCAGCAGCAGCAGCAGCAGCAGCAGCAGCAGCCTGAGGTTCTTTACTGCTAGCGTCGCCGTCAAACCTGTCAGACATACAACAAAGAAAAAAAAAAAACAGGAGTAGAAATGCAATTAATACATGTAGAAAAGTAGCCACCAAGTACTTTCAGTCCAGATGAGGATGAGGATCTCTTCCTGTTTGACTTGGGGGTCACGTCGCATGGTAGCAACACATAGAGGTGCTCGATGTGTTCATGTCTCTTCCGTCTCACTCCCACAGGACAACTTTTGAAAGTGACGCTGTGTTGTTTTTCCACTTTTTAACTATTTGAAGTGATTTTGAAACCAACTGACGTCATCACTGGCATTTCTAGTGACACAGTCAGTTGTGAACTGAAAGGCCGAAATTTTAGGCACTAATTCTGGAAGCACTTTGATACTTCAATTCAACTGTAAATTATTATTTCCCTTTTATTTTCTTAAATAAAAAAAACCTGAGCAAAAATGTTGATGACTTACTTTGCAAACGTGACCTTGTCCTTTGGAGAGAAGAAGATCTTGCCCGACTTGTCTGTCATGCTGACTGTGGTCAGCTGGCTGCTCGGCGGCTTCCTATTGGCCGCTCTGGACCTGTTGGCCGCCCTGTCCTTGGACTCCAGGGTGAGATTGGGTGCCCAGCCCTCTGTGGTGGTGGTGGTGGTGGCTCTGCGTCTCTCCCTGGGAGCAGAGGCCGGTGGGGGTGGCAGCTGCGGGGGAGGCTCCGGGCGGGTCGGGGGGGCAGTGGAGTCCGACTGTCTCCTGGCGTGCGGCTGCGGCGCCCCCGCCGCCGTCCTGGCCAGCAGCAGCGAGTCGGGCCTGAGGGGCTTGACCGAGGCGGGCGCTGCCCCCCCGGGCGCTGCCCCCCCGGCCTCCTGCCCCGCCTGCCGCTGACTCTGCTGGATCCTCTGCAGCGCCTCGTCTCGCTGCTTCTCCAGCAGCTCCCTCTCGCACTGGGCGAAGAAGAGCCGCTGGCGCTCCAGCATCTCCTTCTGCTGCCTGATCTGCTCCATCATCTCCCGCTCGTCCTGCCGCCGCTGGCTGCGCTGGCGCTCCTCCCTCTGCTCGCTCAGCCGCGCCAGCTTCTCCAGCACCGTCGTGTCGGCCCGGGGGCCGGTGGCGGGGGCGGGCGGAGGGGTTGGGGTGGGCGGCGGGGTGGGGGTGGGGCTCGGCCGCTGTTTCTGCGGTGATGACGACGGCGACTCCCCCTCCGTCTGGGCTCCGGAGTCCCGGAGCTCGGCGGGAGGACGGAACAGGTGGCTCTGCTCTGGGCTCAGAGGCGTCTCCTTCTGCATGCTGATGACCACCACCACCGGCCGCCGCCCGGAGTCCCGCCTCTCCTTGAGGTGCTTGGTCACAGTGGCAGTGTTGGTCGCTGTGGAGATGGACTCGGCTTTGGGGGGATCTTCTGCGGGACGACGGAGGGAGAGCGCGCTCCCCTCGCTGCTCGGGACGTAAAAAGTCGGGAGGTAGTTTTCCAGTTTGGGCGGATGCGCGGTGGCCGGAAGCCGCGCCAGCTCTGCCTGGGTGTCAGCGTGGCTGCCCGGGTGGAGGACAGCGTCAGGGGCAGCTGTCCCCTGAGGCTCAGCGGGCTCGGCGGGCTCTGGACTCAGCGAGGCGAACGCTGAACCGGGATCTGGAGCAGGCGGAGGAGGCGAGCAGGGCTCCTCGCTGTCTATGGACTCCTCTACGGCCTTGGGGGCCTCCTCGTCCATGTTGAGGAGCTCAAAGCTTCCCTTGGAGCTCTGGCTGTCGGGCGTGCCCTGCGGCGAACGCAGTGGGGGCGTGGTGACGGGCATCAGCTCCAGAGACCAGCGCCGCTCCTCGGACGGGGACGAGGCTCCGCCGCTGTTGGCCCGAACCTTGAGGAGCTCCAGGCTGAACTTGGCCTGCTCCAGCTCCCTCATCCTCCGGCTCTCTCTCTTTGCCCGTGTGTTTTTCTGGCCGGGCTCGTCCACCGTCCGGGACCTCTCTCGCACCACCACTGTGGCGCAAGTCGGTTCCGGTTCTTCGGCTTGGGCCACGGTGGAGTTCTCTCGCTCTGCTCCGGCGTCTTCTTCCTGCCCTCTGCCCTCGTCGTCATGGCTGTTGAGGACCTGCAGGCTCCTCCCCCTCTGCTCACAGGAACGATCCTCCCAGGTGCTGAGGTCCAACCCCATGATGCTCTGCGGTGGCGACTCCTCTTCCTCTGGCAGTGGACTCACCCGTCCATTCTGCAACTGGAGCAGCTTCTCCTGCTGCTCGCTCAGCCGCTGCTCTCTCAGAGTCTTCACGCTGTGAATAAAGGTAAAAAACAAAACAAAAACAAAAAAGTACAAAAACAGGATTACAACCAGACAGGAAGTGCGACCACGTCCTCCACCTGCAAACAAAACATGCGACTATTCATAAATGATCACCGCCTGGAGCTGCCACCAGACTTCTGCTGTGCCTTATTTCGTGCTCTCAGCAGCTCAGCTGATTGCAGAGCAGCTTTGGTTCAGATTGCTTGCGTAACGACGTTGGTTCATAAGCACATGGAACAACGACCAAACACAGTTCAGGAGCCGTGTGCAAAGATTAATCTGTTTTTCTTTTTTTTTTTTTCCTTCTCTGGCTCGGGGAAAGTTAATTCCAAGGGCTTCGCTTAAAGGTTAGGTTTGTAATATTTGGAGATTTTTACGAAGAAACAGCGACATCAAGTGGTTGCATTTTAGGTTGCAGCGCTCTTTCACTCCATAGCCTCCCTGTCCTGAGCTTGCCAGTGAACTGCGGTGGCCTGCGAGCTCAAACCTGGATACCTCGTCCACCTTCTTCTTCGTTGGTTTATTTGAGGACACGAGCGTTCACCCTATATACGAAACGCACCTCTAGGTGGGCTGGATTGTCCACACCAGGCTTCCTTAGAAATATGGCGGAGCAAGATGGCAGCAAACTCGAAGCAAGACCTTTGCACTATGTATATTCTTATATACGTATAAGAACCGTTCCAAAGGTAGGAAAACCAGATTTATTTTAATGTACTGTGAGTATACATCTTTAATGTATTGATAGGCTGTATGATACCAATATAAAACTGACAAATGAAGGCAAATTTTATACATTGAACCTTCAAAATGCTCAGATGGCAGCAACACTGAACGCCACTCCAGTGAGACTTACTTCTGCCTGGCCAGGTGGCCTCTGCACAGCGCCTGCAGCCACACCGTCGCTGCATACAGCCGCAGGTAGCCTTCTCTGTCCCGGTAGCAGCGCCAGGCCGCCTGGATGACCACGGCGGCCGTGCAGCGGCGGCACTGGGTCGACCTCCAGGCCCTCTGCAGCACCACAGCAGCTTCTCTCCACAGCCTGAAACGCTGTTGCTCCCTGTAGCGCCGCCAGTGGCTCTGCAGGCACAATGCCGCCCCCTCCTGGACAGCTGGGTGGTATTCCTCTGCCTCTTCCTCCTCGTCCTCCTCCTCGTCCTCCTCTGCAGGGCGGTACAATCGCCACCATCTCTGCAATGACCATGATAACGATGTGTTACCCAAGTGACTGGAACTAAACCAAACTGGTCAAACCATGAAGGACTGTGAGGAGGCGCTCCAGTCGACTGTAAAAGGTCCAGTGTGCAAAAAGTAGCTTGATTTATGATTTTTATATTGGTTAATGCTTAACATGCTGCCCATAAAAATGCAGAGCAATAAAAGTAATTTGGTGTTCCTCCTAAAAATATACATAGAGTATTTTATTGTGTTAGCTGGAGCTTTCTGAACAACTTTACACACTGGACCTTTAAGTAATTAAGCAAATTTTTTGGGGAAATTTAATTGCGGAAACGTTCGTACTCCAAAAAATCTTCTGCCGTGGTATCTATTTTATGTGTGTGCGTGTATGTGTTGTCATGAAACAACTACATGTGATTTGAATGATTAAAAGGAGTGAACAGGTTGTTTTGTTTGGCCTTTGTCTTCCATCCAAAGAAGAAAAGGCATGTTGCTGTCATTTTGTTTATTGTTGTCAAGACACCAAAAAAGGCTCAATCAAGATTGTTAAAAGGCAGGTTCATTTTTTCTTTTTTGTGGAACATAAAAAAACAAAACAAGCAAGAGTCTCCCCCCTTTTCTAGATAGAAAGAAACTAAATCACAGGTGTGAGAACACCTGTGATTAACACACAGGAGTGGTTACTTATGTTGTTATAGAATTGTGTTCACATTGGTTATTGTTTTTTTTTGCCAAAGTGTGCTGACATATTTAATTTATTTTATGTTTTTATTTGAACCTGTTAGTATAAATTAAATTAAATAATTATTCTACGTTAATAAAATGACTGTGTTTGGTTGTATTTGGTTAGATCAAAGAACTGTAAATTGAAGACCCTGAACAAAAACCATCGATGTGATTCAGTCACACGGAAGACAAAGTAAGAAAAAAAAAAAAAAACGAACAAAAAAGAAAACACAGCTGATTTAACGACTCGGTTCCGTACCTGGATGCACACGGCCGCCTCCCTCATCCGGACAAACTGCTTCCTCTCCAGCCGTGCCCTGAAGTGCCGCTGCAGCGTGACGATGCGACTGAGGACTTCCCTGTGGAGCAGCGTCTGCAGCCGCTGGCGCTCGGCCTCGCGCAGGAACACCTGAGGTGGGGGAGGAGCCAAGCAGGGAGTCAGGGCAGGACACCGGCAAGGGAGAGGAGGGCGTCTCTGGCTTTCCACAGGGATATATATGGACACACTGGCTGGAATTCCAGGATACGGTCTCACCACTATGTCAGGTATGACCCTCTAATTATATATACAGCCATCCCATCATGCCTCAGTCATCCCGTGGGCCCTCCAGACATGGAACACAGTCTTCATTACATGCTTCTGTTCATACGGAAGATGCTTTTGGCGAAAATTACCCCAAACATCGACCTGACCTGGTAGCTACGAATGTGTAAAGCGTCTCTCCGCTGTTTCAATAACAGCGATGGTCACTTAATCGTACTTGAAGGATCAAAGAGAGAGAAAGAATCACAGTCTCTCTAAAATAATCACGATTAAGAGTCAAGGAGTTACTTAAAACACTTTCAAGGGATACTTTTAAGAGCTGCATCAAAGGTGGCATGCACACTGTGAACTGAGAAGAGCAATGTGAGGGTACCAACCATCGTCCATCCCACTTGGTAGCCATCAGGTTCCAGGTCGAGCTGGTCCAGACACCCCTGGATGCCCTCTCTGGTGGCATTTGTTCCTTCGGAAAGCAGCACATGGAAGTGATGCACGAAATCCTGCAGAATGGGACCAGGAGAGGCAGAAGATTCCATGAGAATTAAAGTTTATTTCTCTTCTTCTTATTCCTCCTAACGATAAACTCTGTCTCTGTAAGAGACCATCTTTCACGTACGGGCACACGCTCTCTCAACCCTTTGTGATGTCACAGGGGGCACTGACCACACCCTTTGCCAGGCTCCAGCTATAGTGTGCGAGTGCGAGTGTGTGTGTGTGTGTGTGTGTGTGTGTGTGTGTGTGTATATATATATATATATATATATATATATATATATATATATATATATATATATATATATAAAACATTTTGGACAATATGGAGACTTGAGGTTTCAGGTGAAAGTCCACCGTGGCCATATTTGCAGGGCGTTGGAACATCATGGTGTAAATATGCCAAACTCCCACTCCTCAGACTGAGGCCCATTGTCTGGAGTCAATACTGAGCTGTACGGGGAGGTGGCGGACGGGGAAACAGACACTGTGTTTATACAATTACAGGGCTGGGGAGTGTTTCAGAGGGCCGCGGACAATAGGCAGCCTCTGTCCTGAAGAGTCCACTCCTCCAAAGAGACCCGCTGAGACCAAGACATTTCCTATTAGCACTGACCGCGGTCAGTGGGAGGAATTTTTTCATACGTCTCCCGCCAAGAACAAAAGCGAGTGAGGTCATCGGAAAAAAATAATCAGTATCGAGCTGGGTTGTCTTTAAAAATATAACAACAAAAACGATGAGTTGATCGATGAGTCAGCGGCTAGCTTTTGATTTGAAATTACCGTTACCAGCTAATGAGCATGAAATTGTGAAAGTCAAATAACCAACGCAAAGAAGTAACATATCCAAGCCTGACAGTGGGAACGAACCGGCCACAGCTGTGTTGGTTTCCAACGATACGGAACTTGGTTCGAAGTTGTTTATCGTGAGCCGTTTGGTCTACAAACTGAATCTGACCTCATGACGAGTGAGGAACGTCCCTCTAAAACGGTCCAGAAGTTCAGAATCTGCGTCCTACATGGATTCTCACAATTCAAAAGCAAAGTGAGTGAAAGTCAGCAGTCAACTGTAAGAATAAGCTGCTCAAACATGTATTGAACTATGCCAAAGTCACGCATTTTTACTTCAGCTCGCGTCATCGTCATCTGGAGCCGCGGACCTCGACGCCACCTACTGCACGCAGCCGCACCACCGCAGCATTTATGGAAAATGGCGGGTGTGGGCGGTGGGACAGGACTCTCACGCTGAAATAATCTCCGGCTGACATTTGGACGTGACGTGATCCGAGCGAGCGTTCAAAAAACCACAAGTTGGAGAGAAGCGTGGGACGGAGTGCGAGCCGCTCCCAGACGCCCTCCTTCCCACACTGCACTTCCAATCCACATTAAGAAAAACAAAACAGCGCCCCCCCCCAAAAAAAAGACGGGCCCGGCTCTGTAAATCCGCTGACTTCACTCTCGGCGGAGCGGCGGCTGCCAGCTCACATGGCAGCCCGTCCCGTCCCGTCCCGTCCCGACCCGACGACGAGCAGAACCAGAAATAGAATACAATGCCTTTATTGATCCCACATTGGGGAAATTTGAATGATTACCGCGACAACACAGTGCAAAAAGATAAAGAATTATATTCACTAAAAAGAAACAAAGACATAAAATAAATTTTTAAAAAACTGGGGGAAAAACTGTTTACAGAGAAATTTAATGCACAGTTGGACTATTTACAAGTTATCTACATTACATTGACATATAAATAAGTGTTTTATTGCACCTTTATGAAACACAAACTCGCTAAAACTTTTGAGCTTTCAGAACCAGAGCCCTCGGTGACATCATCAGTCATGGATCAGTGCTCTTTTGGCCTGAAGAGTTCACACACTCGTGTGTGTGTGTGTGTGTGAGTTGGGGTGAGGGGGTGAGGGGATGGCGGGGTGGGGGATGGGGGAGCGAGGTGAGTCTGTTTCGACTCTGAGGTCACAGAGTTTCTTTGACAGGAAACTCCACCAGGCACACGCGTCATGTTCGTACTAGCCAGGCCACCTTTTGGGTGCTGACTGACCTCAGCGTGGAGAGGCTGCCAACGCTGGAGACGAAGGGCTTCAGTATTACAGTTTCAAGGAAATGTGCATGTGCGACGTCCATCTAACCATCACCTTCCAACACAATCAACCACCTGCACTCACGCACGCTAGCAGGCTTTCTAAAGTTCTCAAGTGGTCGGAATGTGCGCGTCTTTGCTTTAGCTGCTTCATTTAGTCATGA
This sequence comes from Nelusetta ayraudi, assembly GCF_046127955.1. Classification (NCBI taxonomy): domain Eukaryota; kingdom Metazoa; phylum Chordata; class Actinopteri; order Tetraodontiformes; family Monacanthidae; genus Nelusetta; species Nelusetta ayraudi. The sequence continues at coordinate 4,995,111 of NW_027466052.1, read as the reverse complement.
GATATTGGAGGCAACTGTGGGCCTGTGACGAACACTAACATTGATATAAGAATGTCTATGGATGCAGATGGAAAATCTTTGTGGTTTTCCTTTTCTATCTTTTTCATTTTTTTCACTAATCATTTGTATGTAAACCAGTTACTCAAAAACAGAAGAGAGAATATGACAATGAAAAATATAATAATAAAAAAAAAAAAGACATTGAAGGCAAGTTGTCAAACAAATCGCAAACAGTAAACGGAAACTTCGAAAGTTGCTTGGTGTTCACAGAAGAGGCCAAGCAAAGTTGGGGAAACATAATAATCCTGTTATTAATGAACTCGCGTTACCTTGAAGCTGTACTTGATGTTGTAGCCCGACTGCCGGATTCGCACCGTCTCCAGCATGCCGGTGTAGCGCAGCTGCCTCAGCACCAGGTTGTCGCTGAACCTCAGGGGCAGCTGGGAGACGCAGAGAAGTTGTTGGGGACGGATGGACAACACCAGACTTGAAAAGGAAAACTTTAAGAGCGACCCGACGGCAAACTGAACCGCAGCAGGTCTGCAGGAGAGCGGATGCGGTCTGTACCTTGTCGGCGTTGGAGCGGATGCACTTGACGAAATACGGCTCAGACTGACCCAGAGTCTCCATCAGCTTGTTGAGCGAGGCCTGCGGACGCAAGGAACACGAGGAGAGAATGGAGAGCCGTGATTAAAAACTCCCACATGCAGGTCTGCAAAAAGGGAAGAACGTTCAGAGACGTTCGTACAGAGAAGGCAGAAACACAGGTCAGCGCTGCAGAAGGCAGGAAGTCAACCTGGCGCACCAGCTGTGTTCTGGATTTATTTCACACGTCCATCTTGAAAAGATGGATCAAGGAAAGCTTTTTTTTTTTTTTTTTTAAAAGAAGCTTTTCTGATTGAAGCTGATTGGCCATTGGACTTTGGCGTCTCAATCAAAGAGGACCGAATGTCTGTTTCGAATCGACTCTGGCCAGCCGGGAGCAATCACGACTGAAAACTCTCACAATCCTTCTGTCTCCTCAGCCAATAGTTCAGGAAAACAAAAACCAAATAAAATGAAATTCTCACCAAATCCAAAGCTTTTCTCTGAGAAAATTCACTTTCCACACTAAATATCCAGACGTGATCTCATAGAGATTCAGGGTGTGACTATAACAGATTCCATCCACACACACACACACACACACACACACACACTGTGGAGGAGGGCAGACTGAACCAACCACAGCCTGCTGTCCTGCTGTGCTGTGAATTTCACACCTAGTTTGGATCACATTCCCAGCTGGAGGGAGAATTCCTCAGTCCAGCTCATTCTCAGTCTCATTATTATCACTAATAGTTTCGCCATTTTTTTTTTTTTTTTTTCTTAATTGTTAGGTCTTGGTGAGGCTCACCTGGAACTGGGCACTGATGCTGGGCGGCTTCTTCTTCTTGTGCAAGTGCAGCAGCGACTTGGTGATGCGGTCGGGCAGCGTCAGGTTGCTCAGGTACTTGAGCGACTTGACGTTGAGTAAATGCTGCAGACAGACGGAGCAGCTTGTTAGCGTCCACAACAGCAAAGAGAAAAAACTAATTGGCGAATGTGAACCTTTACCTTGGGGAGCACCGGCTTAGATTTGTAGTTTTTGTTCCTCCTGTTTGCGAGAAAGAAAAGGGGCAAATGTTAGATTCAGCGCTTCAGAACTGCAGCGATGATTTATAGAAACAAGACAAAGCCTTCAACTCGTTAGTCCCAAGTGGGCCGCGTCTCGGTTGGTGTAGCAAACATATTATTGGTCCCTGCGGGGTGGGGTGGCGGGGGGGAAAAAACACTCTCTTTGGACTTGTTCCCCTTCATATGGGGGTCAAAGGTCGGTGTCAGCGGCAGAGTTGAGAGGCCTGCGGTGAGTGCTGCCCCTCAGCCGGCCGGGTGTTTATTGAGTCAGAGGTCCAGTCCCATTTATCATCCCACTCGTTACCAAGAGCCCTTTCTGCCTGCAATGGACCTGAAAAAAATGGAACGCTCCATCTATCTGGGGCTGCTCTCTGACGGCAAAGCGACTGGCGATGACTGGTACCGGCGAGCTGCCCCGCTGAAAGCAGCGCTGGAGTTTCAGGGTCGACCCGAGCTGGCTGCTGATTTTTATGGGGCTTTTAATGAAAATGAGGACGATCACTCAACCAAACAACATTGAAGCGAGACAAGACAAAGGCTGCAGAGATCCTCTCTTCACTCCCTCCCCCTCTGTTTCAACAGGCGAACGGCCACATACAGGCTTCAATGCGACTGATTCAGTGTTTTCGGTCACTGCGTGCAGGGTTACTGACATGAGGATGTCGTGCGCCCTCTCCAGAAGTTTGCTGCTGGCCGAGTTGATGAAGATGCCGTCCTCCTCTGTGGCGGAGCCGCCGGACAGCAGGCGGCTCTGTCGGCCCACGCGCCCGTTCCAGCCGAGGCCCGGAGAGCTCCTGCGGAACAGTCACACACAGTCAGCAACCAGCCAGGAACCAGAGGAACGTTTCCCGAGAGACGGCTGAACTTGAAGGTCCAGCGGGGCAGCCAAAGAACATCTGCATATCTCTGTTTAGCCCTCTGTTTGCGGTCTCCTGCTAAATGCTATCTATGTATTTATCAATCTTCTATCTATCATTAGGGCGACACGGTGGCGCAGTGGTTAGCGCTACCGCCTCACAGCAAAAAGGTTGTGGGTTCTCTTCGGGTTCTCCGGCTTCCTCCCACACTCCAAAAACATGCATGTGAGGTCAATTGAACGTTCTAAATTGTCCATAGGCGTGAGTGTGAATGGTTGTTTGTCTCTATGTGGCCCTGCGATGAACTGGCGACTCGTCCAGGGTCTCACCCTGCCTTCGCCCTAAGAGAGCTGGGATAGGCTCCAGCAGACCTCCGTGACCCTGAGCTCAGGAAGAAGCGGGTATAGAAAATGAATGAATCTATCTATCATTCTTGTATCTATCTATCCAGTACCTATCTTGTATCTATCGATCTATCTGATCTGATCCAGGTACCTCAGGACCATCGGGTACCTAGCTTGTAACCATTATGTATCAATCTACCAAGTGTCTATTTAGTATTATCTAGTATTCATCTTGTAAATATTATCCATCTATCTAGTATTCATCTATCAAGTATCTATTTTGAAACTGCCATACATCAATCTATCTATCAAGAATCTATCAAGTATCTATCTATCAAGTATATATCTGGTATCTATCTCTATCTATCTATGAAGACTCTTTATCTATTAATCGTTCAAGTATCTATCTGGTATCTATCTATCTATTTATCTATCTATCTATCTATCTATCTTTCTTTCTTTCTATGCATCTAGTATCTATCTTGTAACTATCATGTATCAATCAATCTATCTAGGTCTATAATTTTTTCTTTAATCTGACAAACGACACTGTCTTTAACACAGCCGTGTCTAAACATCCCCAGAGGAGTCGTAACAACAGGCGACACCGTGCATTACATGACGCACATCAACACAAATGAGGGCAGAAACTCCACTCAGGCAGCGCCGCAGATTAAAGGGCCTGGCCTTTAAATGTAATTTATGGCGTTCACACTCTCCCCGAGCTGCTCGTTCATATCCATCAGTGCCAACAGCACAAGGCGGCACCTGCGTTGACAAACAGCGACTCTCGGAGGTGCCATAACACGACGGTGCTGCCCACCGACATGCCCCCCTGCAGGGGCTGGATATATTCATGGCTCCCGGGGGCCTCCTCCTCCGCCACGCATAGCTCCCACTTTGCATCACAGAGGAAGCAGCTGTGCAGGCTTTAACGCTCGGCAACACGAGAGGGAGCAGGGAGCAGGGAGCAGGGAGCGGCGGCGGAGAGGGCAGAGGTCACAGGTCGTGCCGCGGGAGGCCCGTCCCGTCTGTCTCACCGCAGGGATCAATACTAATGATAATAAAACACGATGAATGTCACAACAGAGGATCCTGACGGAGGTAACAGCAAAGTTCGGAAAGTCTGGCGGTGCCTGTTTGTTTGACAATTTGTTTACCTCAAAGCAACTTTGTATCATATCTTTACTGTTGCATATCCAAGAATAATCCAACAACAGAAAGGTAAATAACATGTTGATCTGTAGCTGCGTTTCCATTACCCCTAGAATTGCGCAAAACGTAAATATCGCAATAAAAAACTGGTAATGGAGAAGCGTAAATTTCGAAAAACCTCTCAAATATGGCTAAAAGGTTTTTACGCTTTCATGAGGTGGTTTTTCAGACGCATGAATATAGAAGTATATCGCAAAAGTGTTATGGAAACACTTTTTTCCCATTTGCGCCTCACTGAAAGTGACGTACGGGGTCACGTGACCAGTTCACCTCAAGTGAAAATGGCACATTATGGTTGGACGGAGGAGGAGACGGAATATTTTTTACAAGTAATCAAAGAGAAAAATATAACCACCATTCTTGACACGTAACAACATCGAAATGCAGATTCATGACTATGTCATTGAGATAATTAGACAATTCACAATCTGCTCGAATTCAAAACTTAATTTTGTCCCCACATGAAACTTTGCAGAAGCTGCAAGATTACAATTGCTGCAGCAGATCCGAACCCTTCATATGCCTCAGCTGAGAAGCAACAGCCACGTCCTCTTTGTGTTTTTGTGTCTTGTGCGTCTCGCCAAGAAAAACGTCCAGTCTTACCGCGGGGATCTCTCGTTGATGGCGTTGCTGCCCTGGAGGTCGGACAGCGGCGTCCTGGGACTCCTCCTGGTCACACCTGATCACCAACACACAGGTGGGCGACGTGTGAAAGAGGACAAGGACAGAAGGGGAGGACACACACCCGCAACCCCGCACAAACACACACACGGAACCAGAACCACAGACAGACGCGAACGCCTCCTCCCCGGCGAGAACGCACCTCGGACACCCGTGTTATTGCAAGGTTATGTGTCTTTTAACGGGAGAGATTACTGACTGCAGGTGATTCGAGGTGGGAATAATTTAAAAAATAATCTGTGGGATTAATGATCTCAGGTTAGTGACAGTTTGAGTGTGAGGTTATTCAACGAGTGATGACTTTTGGTTTTAACATTTCACTGCCGCTCATGTTTAACTAAGCAGGGGGGGGGGGGGCCCATAAAGTTGAAGCGTTACACTCTAAAACCTGCAGAGGGCGGCAGTGAGTAAAGGGAGCTGTCTAAAGTGTGTGTTAGCCTGAAACTGCGTGAGGGATCGCATTCAAATACGAAAATACCGTTTCCATTATCACCACTCTGTGCACTTTCACTCCCATCTGGCGCTGCACAAAAAAACAAAACAAAAAAAACAAAGAAAAAAAACTAAACAATGTTGCACATCATGAAATGTTTGCTGGGACACGTTGATATTATTATCTCTGTGCGTGAGTGAGTTTGTGATTTCCCCATCACCTTCCCATCCATTGGCATTCAGTCCTCTACCACCTCACGTGTGCAGTAAGTGATTAGAGACACGCTACCACAGCCACCGATCAGCCAGACGAGGACACGGAGGGGGTGAGTGGAAGACAACTGAGCTACAATGCAGCAGCATGCACAGTTTTGTTAGCGAGGGAGGATCATGACAGAAGCCGGTGAATGGCGTGCGAGACGAGACAAGGAACAAACGCATGCAGGTGCACCAGGGACAGCGAGGAGGGAGGACAGAGGGGGGGCGGAGACCAATCAGCGTCTTGCACAAGGTTTAAGGTCGAGGAGCGGATACACTGTGCCATTAAAATGAAAGGTCCCATATTACAGCCAGTGTCAGATCTTTCTATCTGTTTATAGTCTGGCAGAAAGCAGGACGATGAGCCCTCTGTTTACAGCCTTCTGCTAAAACTTCAATATGTTTTGAAGGGGATTAATAACAAGGCTATTTTTCCCCAGAGGGCGCAGGCAGATTGAGGGGTGTGGTCACCAGCCTGGAGCGTAATCATGAGATACCTGTGGTCAAAAAATTGTGCAGAGCCACCTCAGCTGCAGCTGAAAAAATGTGAAAACTGCAAATTTAGCCCTCTGTTTACAGCCTCTTTAAAAAAAAAAAAAAAAAAAAAAAAAATCCCTGTTTAAAAATGATGCTCTGTTGGAGCTTCCCCATGACTGGAAGATAACAAAAACAAGGAAGACAACCATTGGCAGTAAGTGTTTAGTTTGGCAGCTGTCAGTGCCCTTTATGACATCACAAAACACCAGCTTCCAGAACTGAGTGCTTTATCAAACACTTTCTGAAACATGAAGCAAATATAGTTGAACATGTGGGAATGTTGAGGGGAGCTCACTGACAGCCACATTAATTTCTGCGCATGGGACCTTTAAAAAAATGCTTTTGTCGCTGTTGGTCAGCCCCGCCCCTTTCTGCTTCCCCGTGTCGCGGAGTGGCTTGTTAATGTTGTGCAGGCAGCCTTACTGTGCTTCTCCTCTTTGCACCTCTGCAGGATCTCTAAGCTTCTCTGATGCACAGGGTGCTGCAGAAAGCTAAAACTATCCACACTTTTCAAAACTGCACAGGCAGCAGCGTCATCATGCCCTTGGAGAAGCAAAACACATAGAGAGAAACCAATGGAAAGGGAGAAGGGAGGGGGGCAGGGGAAGAGAAACACAGGGGAAAAATAGAGACAAGGAGAGAGACAAACAGGGGACAGAAAGAGAGAGAAACGACAGATTAGATGGCAAAGGAGAGGAGATGAAGAGATGCAGTCATCTACCTGTGCAAGACTCCTGGAAAAATGGCTGACATTTACAAACTGTAGTCGAACTGTGGCAGCGGGTGGATGTTTGTCTCTCTGCTTCTGTGTTTGGACTCCAAAGAAACTCTCAGGCAGCGGGAATTTCTGACACTCGCAGGTTCCGTCGCACGCGGTGAGGTTCTTTCAACGTTTAACTTTTACAACGTTTAAGGTGCAAAAAAAACAAAAAAACTAAACGGGAAACACCACGCAGAGATTGTTTAACCTGCCACGGAAGATGGAGCGCTCTTTAAATACTGTGTATCCATGTGGTCATGAGCCAATAGGATGTGATTGGAAAGGTGAGAAAGATTGGTCATAATGTGACCATTCTGCTAGAACTGTAGCTAAACTAATCTCTGAAGGCTCGTAGCCACTTCCTGGATGTCTTAAGTTGCTTTCTGCTTGTGTCACAACTGGAGGGAGATGCTGATTGGTCATGGAGCCCTCAGATTGATCAATATTGTATTTCATTCGCAGGATGAGAGAAGTTTGACAACAAGGATCTTGGCCGTCCAGCTGCCGTGCAGGGTTTTACAGTGATCTTGTTTTGATGGAATTTCTTTTCTAAAACATGTTAAAGGGGAGAGGCACAAAATGTGCTTTTACGTGTAGCTTCTAAAGAGCAGGAGGGACGGAGAGGCGACGCTGGAAGGTCCCCTGATGGCTAAAAAACAAACAAACAAAAAAAAACAAAAACACAAAGTTCTAAGTTCTAGAAACTTCTAGAGCAAAGATCTACTGGAGAAGAAGGTGAAGCTGAGAGGAACAGGGAGCCACTGTAGATAAACAGCAGCACTACTGGCACTACGCACACATGCTACACAACACTGACTACTGACATGGCAGCGATGACGCAAGATGATGACTGGAGGAGGACCAATCGGGACTGCATGATGTGTGAGCGTGGAGGAAAAAACTAAAAACTGCAATCCTCGTCAACACATTCCGCTTCACAAAAACTAATTCAGTCATCATGGTTTTTGTTTTCTTTTTCCCTTTCGCGGATCCCTCAGTGCTGCTTCTGATTAAAACCCTGATCACGAAATACGGCTGGATTCCACGACGCAGCCGCCACCGATCCGTCCCGACTTTTTCCTCTGCGAGCTCACCGGTCTTCTTCTGCCTGTGTCTCCTCCCGGCCTCCCTGAAGGCCACCAGGGCCCTGAAGTAGGCGCGCAGCACCGACCAGCGGAAGGTGGCAGTCGGGTCGATGCCCATCAGGCCGCAGACAAAGGCGTTCTTGCTGCTCTTCAGCAGCGCCACGATGTCCGGCCGCATGTGGTCCGTGTTCTTCTCCCTAAAGTCCTGCATGTGGGAACCGGAGACACGTCCATGTTAGCGTCTTCCGCAGCGTCTTCTCGCACATGAGTTTAATCGGAAATAAATAGTCCTCTGAGTGGATCAGTTTCTTTAGAACTTTTACAGCTGTTAAAAAGAGGACACAGTTACAACTAAATGATTTTTTTCATCTAAATTCAGGCCCATTAGTTTCCCATCAACCATATTTGTGTAGTTTAAAGGAGAATTACACTGCGCAGGATTCTTCAACTTTGAGTACAAACAGCTGGCGTTCATGGCCATAACTGAAAATATAACAAGATTGCGTAAACCTGTGATGTTCCCTGTGATGTCACGTGAGGATTTGAGAGTTCAATATAGAAGAAGAGACATTAACAGGCCTCGTCGCTGCAGGGCAGCAGCACACGGAGGTGTTTCGTCACTTTATGAAGCCGATCTGAGCGAGTAGAGACTGAAATCTGACATTTCTCTGACAATATTATGCATCATGAGAATGCATGTTTCTGTCTTCTGCTGCAAAATGTGAAATAATAGAGCTAAAAGTATGTCATGGAAAACCCCCTTTGTGATGACATAGAGGTGAACGATATCTGTCCTTCTTGAAACATGTTCGAGCGTGATGTTTTCTGGAGATGTGCCTCATTTTGAGGCTAATCGTCTGAAAAACTCTCAAACACGGGAACTACAAAGCGGCTGACAGTCCCTCCGTGCTTTGCTGCACTTCCTTTTCCCCGGCTGTCCGGTCAACGAGTGTGAGTGGCGGTGCAGCCGGCTCTGACCTTGACGCCGTACTTGACTTTGCCGGCGTAGTGTCGGATGATGAAGGCCGGCTCCATGACGGCGGGGAACTCGATGTAGCTGTTGGCTTCGTGCTGCCGCTTGAACTTGTCCAGCAGAGTCTGGTTGTTGGCCTGGGGGAAACTGGAATAAAAAAAAAAAGAAAAGGACCAGAGCAATGAATGAAGGACACATGTTGCCGACGCTGAGACATAACAACCGACGGTGACGCTGCGGCTCAACATTTAACTCTTGAAAATGAACCTGACCAGAGCTGATCACTATTCAGATTTTCTTCCCGCGCTACGAACACAAACAGATATTCTGTCCTGCAGAAAATCAGCGTTGTTCAAAAAAGTAGGCAAGAGCTCTGAAACATACAGTTCCAGGACTGTTAAACTAGAGGAATCCAAACTGGAAAAGTAAAGCAGGAAGTGCTGAAATCATCTGACCTCACTCAACTAGCACGTCTCTTTTTCACATTTGTAAATCTTGTACTCGAAAGATTTACTGAGAGGAAATACTTGATACCTGACACAACCTGGCGAAGCAGCGAGCCGAGCAGATTCAACATTTTCTTTTTCTTTTTTAGCCAAACCTTTGAAAGAGCGAGGAGAGGACTGATTGTGGCGAGCCCTGTGTGACTGTTTCACTGCAATCAAATTCACATTGATCGCCTCAATGGTAAAAAAAAACAAGCAGTGAGCTGCTTCTCACTCATCCCCAACCACTGTGTGCAGGAGAGTCAGGGGGGGTAAAGGAAGCGTTTGGAGCGCTGGAGGTGGCAAACGGGTGCAGAGACTCACTTGGACTCCTCGTCCAGCAGGTGGAAGAGCGCGGTGGGCTTCTTGCTGATCAGGTTGATGCAGCCGGTGTTGTCGATGTAGTCGATGTTGTGCCAGCTGATGCCCTCGGCCCTGTACTCCTCCTGCACAGAAAGAAAACAGACATACAGTCAGTCAACACTGCAAAACGGATGAAAAAATACATACACTCATGTGAGTCTCCAGCCTGTGAGCGAACTCAACAACAAAAAAAGTCCATCAAGAAATCAACCCCTCGTGACATCACAAAGGGCACCAACACCTCCCCCGGGGCTAGAAACAACCCCTCTTGGCCAGATGTTGCTTTTGTCGCCGTTCCACACATATGACAGCTCGAACAAAGCACCAGAAAAGCATCATCTCCGGAGCCTCGATGATAATTCATCGTGTGCAGCTGCCTCGCTCGAGTCCGAGACCGCAAATAAAAGCTCTGAAAAGATTTACAATAGGGGACCTTTCACACGCCGCCTTCGTTTCTGCGCCGCACTCAAAACAAAAAAGCTCTTTTGGCTCGCGGCTCTCCATCACAGCGCCGCCGCATTGAATGAAAGAGCCGACGCAGTTTTGTCGCGCTCTCTGCGACACGCATAAAAGCAGCAGCGGATGTATATGTATTTTTTTTTTTTTTTTTTAAGACAAACAGCACGCATGGCACCCACATCTCCTGAATAATGAGGTGAGTCATCAACAGGAGCCCTTCATGCTGCTGGTGCGCCTGCTCCCATGCGGACCCGCTGCCCTCCCTCTTCACAGGCCGGCCAGCGCCGCTTTTAATAATGACAAAAGCATTCAGAGCATTTATCCATCTTCCTCCCACACACACGTCGTGTCCCAGTGTCCCTGGGAAATAGATTCCACCCACAAGACACTTAATCCTGGAGGAAGTTTGAAAAAAAAAAAAAAAAACTGGAGCGTCTCATTTTGTTCTTTGTTTTCTTCCCCTCTTTTTTTTTTCTCCAAAGGGAAAAATAATTACGACCGCTCTCCCCGACATTTGTGACATTATGGTCGGCCGATTCTTGGAAGAAAACAACAAAACAAAAACAAACAACACGTTACCCACATTTGATTCAGATTAGAGTGGAGTCCTGGATCTGCACCATGTGGAGTGTGTCTTCAGACCATTGTTAAATTAAATATGATTTGGTTTTAGTCAAAGTCTTTTGACTAAAATGTCATTTAGTTTTAGTCATAATTTAATTATCTAGATTGTTTTAGTTGTAGTCTAGTTTAAATTGACGAAATATCATAATCATTTTAGACGACTAAAATTACAGTAGATTTAGTCGATTCCTGATATCTTGGTGCCACAGTTCTCACAAAGTGTTTTATTTTCTTTCATATCAAATGTGAAGTGCGTCCAAATGCCGTGTCGCCTCTTTCTCCACGGTGTTGACATTTGGTCTCAAACTAGTCAGTCCCAGATAATCTGTGTGTACGTACTACCTGACTTCCCGACCTCGTTGCTCTGATTGGTTTTCTTCCCAACTCCTCCCGCCACTTTCCAAATCGTCCTTTCCTTCCACAAACGAAATGAGCTCTGATTGGCTCTCGTCTCTGGCAGACCTTTTTGTCTTGTTTTTACTCGAAAATAACAAAAATGTTGACGAAGAGGTATGTATACATCTCGTCATCCTCTTAGTCCTTTTAATTTTAATTTAGTCATCGTCTTGTTTTAGTCAGAAAAAAAGGTCGTTGACGTTAACTATGAAAGTTTTTCGTCCACAAAATGAACACTGCTTCAGACAGAACCAGCAGGAAGAATTAGCCGCCAGTCATGTCCAAAACAGAGCAGACAGGAAGGGGAAAGGTACACAACAGTTGATTTATCCATCTCTTCATTTTTATCTTTTTACCTGCAAATCACATTTTTCTTCAGTCTAGCTAGCTAGCAATCTCTGAATCTGCTCCTGGAAACTCGGCGGTTCCACCAACTTTTGTACAAACTCCATAACAGGCAGTGATTATGTTTTATTTATTGAAAAAAATAACTAAAAAACAACAACTCTAGGAGCTTAAAACGAAGTAAACATCTGTTTCTTGCATCCGTCGTCTGACTCAGCGCTGACGAATCTCTCAACGTTAAGCCGCACACTGGCTGGCGGGGGGAGAAGAAAAAATCCCACCAAACTGTGAAGTGACTCTAATCCAAGAACGAGCCTGTAATGCACTTTAGAAAAATTCCGTTTGCGCATTCATACGGCCGCCGACTCAATCCTCCGCAGTCACTAAGCCGACGGGGCTTTTGTGGAGGTTTTGCATCAGGTTGCACGAAAGCGGCGCTGGATCCCGTCGCCGAGCCTTTCAAATCTCCTTCCGACATGCGCCGAGAGTGATTCACCCTCGCGCTGGCTCCACGGCCGGGCCAGGAAAACCTCAGCACGTGCGCGATGAGCTCAGCCCCTCCGAGGATTGTTTTCCTACCAATTTGCACTCGGTGTTCGTGTCGGTTCAGGCAAAACCACAGCGTGTAAATATTGTCAGAACACTGCGGCTGGTACAAACCCGGCCCAAGAAAAAAAAGGTTTATTATTAGTGTTAGTGATGAAAATAAACAACAGCGGCTTTTTTCTCCCCTTCCCGCGTTCATTTCAGAATGATCAGAGTGAAATTTTCATCCGACTGCAATTTAGCGCCACCTATATTTTGTGGTGAGGTGGTTGGCACCTCGCAGCCAGAAAGTTGTGGGTTTGATTCCCATGTGTCCTTGTGTGTGCAAGTTCTGCGGGTTCTCTCCAGATTCTCCGGTTTCCTCCCACCGAGCTGATTGGTCGGCGAGAATGCGCTCGCTCGTTTGCCCAATCACAATCCGGGCTTTGCCTCAACTTTCTAAGAATTTTTACGAGCTCTTCAGCCGATGACTCATGAGATAAGTGGAATGCATTAAAAGCTCACAGACAAAAAGCGACACTATTAAATTACCAGCAGGTTTGGAAAAACAGGGCCAAGTGGGACTGTGTTCCAAAGATCTTCATCAATTATTCAGGGGGGGGGAATTCTGCACTGCTGAATCTGCATTCTTTTGGATACAAACCTGCGTTTGTGTCAAGAGTAGATTATATTCTGTGATATAATCGGTGTTTGAACAGAGTGGGGAAGAAAAATAGAAGAAGTCACCCTGCCCAAGGCCTCTGAGGCGAAAGGGTTTCAAAACCCTAAACGCTGCGGCAGAGTGACTCATTGGTGGACGGAAGGGTGGAAAGCTTGCTGCGGATGTAACAGTAGAGGAGGGCGTGAAGGTGGAGCTTCAGCGGGAATGTGACACTGCTCCCGGTCAGTCAGACGGACGTACTGGGGCTGAGTCACTCTCTCAGGCTTTTAGACCTCCTCAGCGGCCAATATTGACGTTTACAACCTCCCTCAAGAAAAGTGCTTAACTCCTCAAAACCATCCCCACGGTTATAAAGTGCACTGTTTGGTAGGTGGAAATATCAGGAAATCAATAAAGCACATGTAGTGTTATGCGAAAATTGTGGACGGTCACGTGATCTACATCTCTACAGACAGACCGTCAACAAACGCATCATGCAACTGTGGAGAGTCCAACCGGACGACTACACCTGCCTTGAAGCAGAGATGGTCTCGTCTGGAGTGCCTGGTTCAATCTTTCCTCGTGCCTTAACAACAAGGCAGATGATCTGTGACGATCAGATCTGTAACGGCCAAGTTAGCCGCGCTGCTGCGCCGCTCTTCCTCTTGGCACGGCGTTTTCTACAACTCTTGCAAAAGCCAAAACACGTCCAGCCAGAAATGCTCCTGCTCTACGTCCGTCGCGTGGCGTTGTCACTACATCTCGGCAAGACCGGCGTGGCCGGACGTCAGAGCAGGAACGCCAGCGAGCCGGCTGCCGCGCAAGGCTGAAGAGTTACATTTGCTTTTCCGACAGAGCGGTTGTTTAATTTTTGTCTCAAAACTTTGCTCCGGACCGTGCGTGAACTCTTTCTGTCGCACCGTCCTGAAAAGCGTCCAAAGCACACATCACACTGGAGCAGCATTACAGAGAAAACATAAATTAACACGGCGCAGCGCAATCGCAAAGGAAATGACTCCATCAGAGTTTTGGACGGTTCCCTGGTAGGCCTTGTTTCTTCCGTGCGCGTTTCATTGCCGCCACCGGGCAGGCGTTCTGGTTGAGAATCAACTATTTCGCAACCAAAACAGGAAGTAGGGTGTTTTCCCTGCTCGCCATATCCACAGGTAACAGTGTGGACGGTGGAACAAAGACGGAAAAACAACCCCGCTGACAGCCGAGAACATGGGTGCGATTGGGCTGATCTGACACTTTTTCATTGAAAACCAGCAAAAGGGGAATTTAAATTCTGCAGAGAATAAAAATGGAGCTGAGGGGGAAAAAAACGGTGTCACAACTTTAGGGAGGGGTGGAAAAAAAAGACTCGCAAAGACCACAAAACAAGGTATTAAATTACCACGACTGAAGTTTTTGACAGTTTAGCTCCAGGCTGCTTCTATCACAAGCATCAGTAAGTCAGCGTGCACTGCAGCAACACAGGAAGAGCTGTAATTAGAGCAAACAAGCGCTGGAAGTACTCGAGTGAGCAGGGAAATCCGAAAAAAAAACTAACATACCTACAACAAAAAAAAAACACTGAACGAAGAAGAAGACTTGAGTTTTGTTTGAGTTTGTTTATGATAACACATTCATTTTAACGTTATGAAACATTTCTAATATAAAAAGAAAAAACGGCTAAAAAAAATGGAACTTCAAAATTCCACCTGACAGATTTTCACCAAAAACAAAAGCAGCCTCCGATGGAGTCGCTGCAAATGTTGCTGATGGACTACATGTTTGTTTTTTCCAAGCTCTGCAAACTTGGTTCAATTACTACCATAATTCATGGGCTCATGCAAAGAAGACGAAGAAGAAAAGAGAAAAACACCCATAAAGGTTTTTAATAATTGATCTGACGCATTGATTCAGCCTCTGAAAGCCTCATGTTTGAAACAAACCAAACAAGTCTTTCAGGCACCGCAGACGTAGCATCAATCTTAAAAACAATAATAAAAAATGCAAGCCTGGACATATTTATGACAGCGAGATAAGACGCAGTGGAGCACTAAAGAGGACGGCTCGCCGCAATGCACGGCGTCGGGGTAGAAAAAAGCCCCTCCGACCGGCGCGAGTCGGGACGTGCTGGAGGCTCAGTCAACGTCAAGGTAAACATCCGTTTTTCACCGAGGGCCAAATCTGGCCAATCAGGACGCGGAGAATCACCCTGAAGGCTCCTTCTGAAGAGCCGGTGGAGTCACGTGACCACCAGGCTCTCTGCTGACCCTGCTGTATTAAAAGCCCTCCGTTGTTTTCAGCTCTTCTTGCAGACCTACGGATATTTTTACGCTGCCACACCGTTCGCGGGAAGCAGTTTGAACATTTCTGCCCCTTGTGGCCGAGATCAGACATGACAGGTTAAAAAAAAAATGAAGAAGAAGGGAAAGAAAAAGCAAATGAACCAGGACGTCACTTTCAGGCCAGCGTGGAAGTAAAACACGTCTCACCTGCTCGAGCTTGAAGATGTGCTGGTTGAAGTAGTGCTGGAGACGCTCGTTGGCGAAGTTGATGCAGAACTGCTCGAAGCTGTTGTTCTCGTAGTCCTCGAAGCCGAAGATGTCCAGCACCCCGATGGACAGGATCTGACGGGGGAGGAGGGATGATTTTTAACAACAGTGTCTTGAGCCTGAAGGGGAAGCTTCAGCAGAAGAAGAAGAAGAGGAGGAAGAGGAGGAGGAGGAGGAGGAGGAGGAGGAGGCGGCGGCGGCTGGACGCTACCTTGGTGGTCTCCATGAGGTCCTTGATGTTGAGAAGAGCGTGGTTGATCCTGAAGACGATCCAGTCGAACAGAGCGCTGTACAGGGACTTGGCCATGGAGTCTCGCACTGTTCCGGCCTGAGGAGAACACACACACACACACACACACACACACACACACACACACACACACACACATACATACACATACATACACATACATACACATACATACACATACATACATACACACACACACACACACACACACACACACACACACACACACACACACACACATTGCGTTTTGTTACCCAACAAAACAAGGCTCCTGAACAAGATTCACCACAGCTGCCCCATGTTTGAATTTCAGTTCTAAAATACTGTTGCCTGTGTAAAGCTGCTTATTAAATGTGAAGAGCGACACACGCTATTTTTATGAGCAATAGTGTCAGTCTTTTCAGTAAAACATTAGCTGAATTATCAAAGTTTTTAATGTTGGCTTTTCTTTATCAATTTTTAATTTTATAATAAAATTAATTTCTTCTATTCCTATTTTTTTTATTATCTTTTTTACACAAACAATGTTCTTGATGTATATCGTTGCTAAACGCTGATACTGGGAAGTCCCTCACTGCTGCCCCGGCTGGAAAGATCTGACCTTGATGCAGCTTCCTCTCAAACAAAACAAACCATGAAGTGTCTCCTTACGGAAAAAATGCATCTGCTCGCTAATAATTTACCCACATTTTTTCCCTCAGCACAACCAGATATGTTATCCGGCATGTTCGCACCGCCACCTAATGAGCCATGAGCTTTTCATTATTTCGAGGAAAAGGAGGGTTTTTCTCCCCCCCCCCCCCAACATCTGGAGGGAAACGGATTGACGGAAAAAAAAAAATGTTGGAAACGTATCGCAGGGCCCACGCTGATTTCTTTGAGGTTTGAAAGCGTGTGATTGGGTTTGACAGGCAATGAGACTGTTGTGACTGCGGGAGAAATATTTACTCTGGGACCACCCAGCACGCTAGCAAAACAATCACTGTTTATTATTCATATCAAACACTCCTATATAACTCACTGGCCGGCGAGGGTTTATTGACTTGTGGTAATTGTGTTACACACCAGCGTCCACAAAGGGAGTGTTTTTTTTGTTGTTGTTTTTTTGTGGTGAAATGGGGGGGGGGGAGGGGGGAACTGTCTCTGTGTGTAGATATTCTTTTTAGTTATTATTATATTATATTACATATTTCTTTAGTTTATTACATAACAATAAAACAGTACAGCACTAAGGCTCGTTTGTCGATTCACTTAAGAGATTGATGCACTCAGGCCGTGAGGCCACTCCTCCCTCTCAGGCGGCTCTCTCCTTCAGACCGTGACCCGTGTTTGTTTTCACACCGGGACTCCCAGTAAAAACTGCAGAGGGACATGAGATCCTCTCTGCAGAGACCGAGAGACTCGGCGGATGTGTGTTTGTATGTTGTTGGTTCGGGTTGTTTTTTTCTTTGCTCATGAGCGACAGAAGAAGAGAAAAAAAAGAGAGAGTGACAGAGAGGGAGAGAGAGAGTGGAGGGGGAGAAGCAGGAGGGAAATCCGGGACCTGCGCTGCCCTGTAAACACGCTCGGGTCAAACTGGAGACAATCCTGCTTCAGCGTAATTGATTTGGCACGATGCCCTCGGTGGCACAATTTATAACTAAACAATGTGCTGAACCGAGAACCCACGTAGGCGTGTTGCTGAGTCTGGCCCTCGTAACTCGTAAGTTTTTGGAGAGACTTTTGGCTGAAACAGGCTAAGATCACAGATCGCCAAGGTTGAATGAATAAGTGTGGAAGTGCAGTGAAGTGTGTTCACACAGGAGGATTTGAACATGTAGCGCACCGTTCACTGTTGGGTAATATTACAGCAGGCTAAAGTCACAGTTAGCTAACATCACAGGGGGCTTATCTCATTGCTAGTTGTGATAACATGGCTAGGAACACATTTCAAAACCCATATATTTTTTATTGAATTTCTGTTCCGACATCATTTTTTTTGTGTTTTTTTTTCTTTACAATTAATTCATAGCTAAACTTTTCTGAAGATTCGTATCAATCTAAACTCTGTGGAAATTGGTGGAGCAAAATATTTCGTATAGTCTGATCCTACGAGTACAATAATCCATTTCTATGACTCTATGAGAAATAAATCATTCAGGTGAGAAGAGATTCTCGGGTTGCAACAACAGCAAGACAAACTGAAAACTGACACTGTGAGACGCATCTCAATGAGTTAATAGGCATTATCAAAAGCAGCCTGTGAGGTTGCACAGTTTAACCAGGCAGGATTTCAATCTGATGTGAATAAACATTCCTCCAACCTAGATGAACCAAATTTAGATGCTGATTTGACAGAAAAATGTCAGGATGGTGACGACGAGTGGACATCACATGACAAATTCTCCAGGTGTGGCACTGAACACCTGAGAATAGCAGAATTACCTCGGACAGTTTGTAAGGAACAATGAGCTTCTCCCCGACCGTCACCGTCTTCCGTGTGGTCAGGGCTTCGAACAGCATCTCCTCTTTGACCTGGGCGCGGAGTTGAGGGGGATGAAATAAAATCAATCACAGCAATCCCTGATTATGACCGGACTGGCTGCTGGACCTCCGTCGTGGCCGTACCTCCAGCAGCTCCGAGACCACCGGCAGCACCTCGGGGTTGCAGATGTCGATGGAGTCGTCCCTGTAGGTCTTCCTCTTGTAGCGGATGTTGCCCAGGTGAAGGATGGCCGACAGCAGGCAGAAGATCCTACGTGTCGAGCGGAAGGAAATCACGCACCATCACTCTGAAGCATTCTGGAAGCATCATCATCATCATCATCATCATCATCGTCGTCATCATCATCATCTTTTCCACTCACTGCTTGCGAGTGGAAGGCAGGAATCCCACCATCTCCATGGCCAGCTGAAGCCTCTCAAAGTCATGCTTCAGGTCCTCTCCTTCCACCGTGAAGCAGTCCTGCCAGGAGACAGCGGCGCACAGTCAGTCAGCGATGGCAAAAGCACCAGCCGGGTGGCCAGAAAGGGAAGTGAACGCGTGCACGTTGCTGCTACTCCTGCTAAATGCTGGTGGACGCGAGGACGCTTAGACACGGCTTTAAAGTTGTTCCTTCTTTTCTTTGCAGCAGAGTGGCGGGAAGTGCGCATGTGTGTCATAATACCAAAAAGCAGTCCAGCTGCTTTCTGGTAGCTGGACTGCTACCAAAACTGCTTGTTTTATCTTGGTATACAGATAAAACAAGCTAATTGTGAAAAGCTAAATCAATGCTTAAGGCATCTCAGGTTTGTTTGTACTCATTTGACGAGGACGACAGCGAAGGCTTGCAGCATCACGCTCATCACGTCCGTATTTTTGCACATATTCCAAAGTTTACGAACATGGCAAAGGCAGCAGACACTTCCAAAAACCATCAGGGGTGGCAGCGTTGAGCATCGTAGCTCATTGTAAAAGACACAACATTTAGAGGCGATATTGTGCCAACTGGTGAGCAATAATAAACATAAACTGGTCCCACGGTGGCAGTAGGAGTGTAGTGTTGTTTTATTGTTTCATTTTATTGTTATTTAATTGTTACTGGAGGCGGCATGAATGAGCCTTTGGATTTGAAGTCGTGACGATGCGAGGGCTGGGATCCAATGTCAAAAAAATGAAAAATAAAATAAAAATTGTCCCGGGATCGGTTTGTTTACGGGGACAGGAAGCACTACTCACTCATCTGGAACACATGCTTTGATAAAAGCAAGAACACACACACACACACAGGAGGCTGGTACTTCTCGCCAACGAGCCGCCATCGTGCCGCCTCCTCCACGGTGAGGAAACTCAAAACTCAACAGAACCTTTCTGGTTCTCTCTCTCTCTCTCTCTCTCTCTCTCTCTCTCTCTCTCTCTCTCTCTCTCTCTCTCTCTCTCTCTCTCTCTCTCTCTCTCTCTCTCTCTCTCTCTCCACATCTACGTCCAGTGGAAACAATCAGTCAGGGCTGTAAAAACTGTGCGAGTGGTCCAGATGTGACCATTTAAAAGACGTCGCTTGTAAATCTCCTTTTCCTCGAGCACTTGTAACAATGTTTTTCTTGCTTTGGTGAAGAAAATTAAGGAACGTCTCTAATTAGGGCGCGTTAATGAGGCTGCAGTCGCCGCAAATGTAAAGTGTTTTTACTCACGAATGTCACATAACTTCACATAAATCAAACCGTAAGCATTTTAAAAAAAAAAGAAAGAAAATACAACCAACCTACAGGTCACAATTGTTTTTTTTGTTGTTGCTGACATTCAAATAGATTTCTGCTCGAATCCCCTTTCAGCCCAAAAACTAGCTTCTAAAAGCCGAAGCTGAGGATTTCAACCCATCAACCGGCTGTTTTAGATGTTTTTCCCTTTCAATTCTTCAGGTACTTGGAATTCAGCCTGTGATGACAATCTGGACTATCACATCAGCCAAACAGCAGCTGAGCTCCCATCAGACTTCAAGTGTACACGAAGCAAACCGTTGACAGTCTGGCAGGAAAGTTCAAAACGTGAGTGTCGTGTATCCACGAAGTGATTCGGCCCCAATAGATGAGGCTACGTAAAGCAAAGTAACGTCGGGAATTAATTCCAAAGGTTAGAATCGATTTCAAGGAACGTCTGAGCGTCTGGCTGTGGTGTCGGCGTGAAAGGAAGAAAAAACCATCTGTATCTGCAGCCCCTTGTCACGGCTTTACACTTGTGCTTGTGACAACAATAGCCGTGTGTAACTGCATCAGCGCAGCTCGAATCGGCACCAAGGCACATGTTCACTCAACGCTGCTGGCGTGTCCTCGATTAAATCCTCTTGTTTCCTCACACACGCTTACCAGCAGCGTTTGAAAGTTGTCTTTGGTACCTTTTATGTTTCTTTTCTGCCTGTTTGACCATATTTTGGACTTAGAGATGTTACTTCTTCGAGTCGCTGCCACAGGCAGAGAAGCGGAAAGAGAAAGAAGAGAAAAAGAAGAAGAAGAAGAAGAAGAAGAAGGAGAAGAAGAAGCACAACCCAAAGCAAAGCAGGAAATATCTGAAAGGCATCCAGATGCCCAGAGTTAGTGGAGCACGACGAGGAAGAGTAGGAGGAGGAGGCGGCGTGAGGCAGCAGCTGCTGTGTGTGAATCTACTGGTTAGCCCCTCCCACCAGACACACACACACAAACACGCAGAGCGAGCAGAGATACTGACCGGCTCACTGTCACAGTAACCGTCCCAGTGCGGCTGGCGAGTCGACTTTGTCATCTGGAAACGTTAAGGCAGAGTTTAAGAGGTGTGGGAGGAGGGGGGGGTCGGAGAAGGAGGTGGAAAGAAGAGGGGGGTGGTGGGCGGGGTTAGACGGCAGCATTCCAAGTGACAACAAACACACTCAAACGTGGATGCAGATTTGACGTGCAGCAAAATAATAAATGAAAATGACAGCAACAACGAAAAGTTTTGACATGCAAGGATGCGGGACGGAAGGTGAGGCGGAGGTCAAAGGTCACCTGCGGCGCCCGGCAATCGTGATTCACGACTGGCCTGCGCTTTTCAAACCACAACGCCATAACGAGGCGTTTTCCAGCAGGAAATCACTGATTTCTGCCGGACTTACTGCAAAACTGTTCCTGCTCTGCGCGACGCTGCAGCGACACGCAGAGCAGGAACTGATCCGACGTTCCTCACAACTCGGGAACATCAGAATCCAGTTAAGCGCCAACCGCACCATTCTTTGCCTACTGATACGATTTGGACGTAGGAGAAGCTGGGAAACGGGTGAATGTGACGGGAGAAATGAGTGGAAAAGATCTTTTTTAAACGTCACGTTCATGCTAGCATTCGGAATTCACGTTCGTGCGAGGGAAGCAGCGAGCGGAGGAGACTTTCAGCGGGAGGACGAGGTGCGAGCGTGAGCAGCAACATGTGGGGAGCGCGCGTGAGCGTGGGCTCGTCGGTGGCCGAGAGGAATGGGAGGAATTCACTGCTCGCTCCTGTGTGCGCAGTGGGGCACGGAGAGTGGGAGGGAGGGAGAGAGGGAGGAGACGTAGCAGCTCGCTAATTAGCCCGGGGGGGGGTCGGCCTTTGCGTCAACCTCAGGCTACCTTCAAGAGCATCTTCTGGTTTTGCGCAAAACAAAAATAGATAAAAGAAAAGAATTCGCTGAATCCAAAGTGGAGTAGATATGCAAAAAAGTGCTGATGTCTGAATATCGGCGCAACTTTTTTCTAAACAGTGATTTGCAATTGTTTGTCATTTCTGCACCAGGAATTTAGCATTTCATTCCTCTGGAGTGGAGAGGAAGAAAATAACATGGTGGCAGGAACAGTTGGAGGTGGGGGAGGGTGGTGGTGTTGGTGTTGGGAGGGGGGGGGGGTGAGAAGGGTCCTAAAACTTCTGCGCTAAGACACGCACTTTTGATAGGAAATAGTAAAATACTCCAAAGTGTGATTTTGTTTTCCATTTTCTTTTTGCACAAACAAAGCAATACGTTTCAATTGGTTTGTCACATTTACCATTTTCAGCAATTTCATTTTGTCTGCGTCAGTGGTGGTGCAGCGGTGAGGAAGTCCGTGCACACGTGCACACGTGTCATACACAGACCTGAACATTTGTGTGTCTGAGCTAAACTACGCGAGCGGGCACAAGAAGTCAGAGCGAGTCTGCAGCGCCAGAGACTCAAACAGGTGCCGAAAGCCAAAACCAGTGGAATGCGTTTCCTCTTTGGTCCTGGTTTTTCCTCTCTTTCCTGTTCGCAGACACTCACACACACATGACCGGTCGCTGACGCTGGTGCAGACTCACCCAGACACGCAAAAAAACACAACGCGGTCCACACATCAAAGCAAACAACAACAATGACAACAAACACTTTAGGACCGGTCCTGGTCAGTTGTTCCCACCTGACTGAGGTAATGATATTCTTCAGGCTTCTTGAGGTGAAAAGCTCTCCTCTCTTCTTCACTCGCTCCTGCCAGCAGGTAGTAAAACACATGGTAGTTCCTAAAGAGAGAGGGGAAAACAGCTCAGTTTAGGGCAGGGCTGGATAGGCTGGCCTCTCGGAGTGGAAGGACACACTTTAAAAAGTAAAGTAGAAAATTAGTAGTTGACAGCTAGAACTAAAAAGCAATAAATCTAGAGACAAAGATTTGGACATGACAAATGTTTTCTCATCCTCTTTAGTATCTTAGAACTTCAGAATGACATCATGTTGTGCATTAGCCAATCGTAAATTTACACCGTCAAACAACACAGTATGAGTAGCAAGGGTATCAGCATGCTAACCGACTATGCTAATGACACCTTACAATCGCAAGTTTTATCATTCATAAATCATGCTGTATGTGACTGGTTTCATGCGGATAATAAATGGTAAGTAGCTGTTAGCCATTTGCACCGGCTAGTTTAGCAGATAGCTAATCTGCAGTTTGTATTATCGAACAAGTTAGCATTCAGGCTGCTAAAGAGGCATCACTTTCCAAATACTTAGCCGGAACACTGAATCATGCTAGCCTGCAGCTAAACAACACTTTGATAAGATACAGTGATTCTTCACGCTCTTCTCTCATGAAACTTCTTTCAATTGTCCTGAGGTACACTCTGTGCCACTGCTTCAAAGCAGCTTCCTTTCATCCAATCTGCGAGCACAGCTAACGCTGGTCATAGTGAGGGCCTCTGCATCTTTATCTGAAAGACTGCGTCCAGTTTTTCTCTGATTGCTTCAAGTTGTAAACATGAAGGTCAGAGATCAAAAGTGTGCAGCAGGTGAGAGACCAAGGTCCTGGAGGAAAGAGACACACATTTTTATGGACCTGCGGTCAGCAGTCCATCTCCATCAGAGTGTCAAACCCCACTTTATGTCCTGCGTGACAGCAAAGTCATAGAGGTGCTAAGGTCAAGCTGCGAAATACACTTGACCTTTACTTGCCAGTTACACTTGTCTGTGTGTTGTTGACAAGTTTTAAAGGGCAGTGGCGTGATTTTTTATATTTACAGGCGCCAGGAGCTGCAGAATTTGTCAAAGTAATGCAGAGGTTAAGTAACAGTAATCATCAGATCATCATCAGACGTGCTCACCGCTCGTTGTGCTCCTGATAGACCAACCTCGACTTCTCCAGGAGATATTTTTCCACATACGCTCTGAAAGAAAAAAGAACAACGGGATTTTTTTGGGTTGTTTTTTTTTTTTTTTGGTTTGTTTGCCCCCCTACCCTCCAATTGGTACTATCAATTCAACCAAATGGAACAAAAAACATTTGTTCCATTTGAACAAGGCCTCCTGGTTCCAAGTCTTTACCCCCGGACAGTGCCGCTCTCCTGGTAGTTGACCTGGATGAATTTCCCGAAGCGGCTGGAGTTGTTGTTGTGGGCCGTCTTTGCATTGCCGAACGCCTGGAGGAGGAAGACGAGACAGAGAGAGAGAGAGAGACAGACATGGTGGTGAGACAAAAAAAAAAATCATAACCTTGCACACTGGAATGGGCACGTACAAGATGGACTTGGATTTATGGGTCAAGCACACACAGACGTTGGCTTCTTTCCAAACATTGTCTTTAAAACAGTGTCAGGCCAACGTGGTGAAAGCTTTCCCTCCTTTTAAACACAGTGTCAAACGGCGCCGAGACGGATTCGGAACGCTTTAAAGATCTATTTAAGTTGGAGGTGGGATAAATTGCCAAAGTGAGCATGAAGTGTCTGAGAGGCCTGGTGGAAAACAACAAGGGGATGGATGGAGGAAAAGAGAAGGAAAAAAGAAAAGAAACACAGAGTGTGCTGGGAGAGTAATGGGATCCATGTGGCCATGTGGAACATGTGTAGTGGCTGCACTTTAATAAGGCGCTCCAGTACTTCCCCTCGCCGCTCTGTTTATGTTGTACGGCTGCCTGGAGGGGGAAGTCGCTTTTTTTTTCTCTCGTTTTTTTTTTTGTTGTCGTTTTATTTATTTTTTTCTGCTTCTATATAAACCCTGCAGTTATTTGTAGCTCCGCCACAAGCAAACAAATTCCTCAGTGAATCAGCGAGCCCCCATGCCTGCGGAGCAGGAACATACCACTGGCCCGCCCGCTCCCCCTTCGGTCGCGGCCAAACGCGCAAGGACTGGCGCGGGAAACGGCTAATGCCGAGCTAAAGGGGCTAGCGCCTCTGCAGCTAAAGTTAGCGGGACACGCTCATTGTGGATGCGACGCTTTTGTACCATGTTTGCTTTGTGTTACGGCGAAACTTTCTAGAAAGCAATGTGACAAATGGACTGTATGAAAAAAATTAAATAAAATTGCAGATGGTTTTCAATTCCAACCACAAACAATAGTTGATAAAGTCAGCCTGCAAGTTTGCAATGCTGTTATATGGGAACACCAATTAGAGGAAATCGGCAGTCATGTGACTCATTTCACAGGTGAACCTTGACTGGCAAACCATTCTATATTGTCATTATAATAACATTCTATGATAATGTTATAATGAAATATGACACATTCTGGAACTGGAACAGTGACGTTCCAGGGCGTCTTTTCTTTTTTTCTATTCGGCCGCTTGACATTGGGCAGGGAGCGTCGTGCCGGCAGGAAGCAGGATGTGGAGCGAGTGAAATATTCCGGATGGGGGTTCATTTATGTCTCGTGTATCCCGACACCTGGCCTGTGTGAGACAAGGCAGAGTGGAGTGTTTGGAGAGTGTTTTTTTTTTTTTTTTTTACAGCCGAGGTGGGGCGGGGCAGCAGGGTTGATGTTTTCCAACAACAGGACAGAAGACGCGGTCGGCGTCGTAAATTCCCACCGTCGCGAAACAACACGCAAATACACAATAGGCTCCTCCGGCGGCTACTCGCAGTGGCACTGCACGCGCTCGCCTCACGGCGTGCGAAAACAGACCGTCGGCAGTCGGCGCGAGGATCACGTGACGTTTGCGGTCCTCCACGGAAATTAGGTTTTGACAGCAGGAGAGAGTTTCTTGCTTAGAGTTCCTGCAACTGTCGCTGTGAGTCGTGAACTAAACCGAAATTCTTCCCTCCATCGGAACGTTGGAACCTTCCGTCAGTCCTGCATGTATCCGAGGAACCATTCCATTTATTTTTAGATTGTTGGCCACTTTTTAGTAGCAGGTCGTTCCTACTGAGTGGGAACTGATTGAGGATCATGTGATGTGTGCAAACGGCGATTTAGCCATGCCAGCTACATACATACATATATATACACATAAATATAAATATAAATATATATATATATATGTGTGTGTGTATATATATATTTGCACAGAAAGATTCTGATGGATGCGTTCACATGAAAAGTACAAACTAATAACAAATAATAAAAATCCCTTTGAGTGTGTGTGTGTGTGTGTGTATGTGTTGTGTGTGCACTTCCTTGCTGAATTCACTGGCGAGTTAGTTCCCCCAGCCAGTTCCAAGACGATAAATGCCAGGAGAACCACTTCCATTCTGTCTGGAGGTTCGTGCCTTTTGCCTGTTATGTTGGTTTGTTTGTTTGTTTGTTCCATTTTCTTTGCTAAATTGCTGGAAGATGTTCTGGTGAAAGGAAGCTGGTCCCGATGCTGAAGCCGACGGGACCGCTAGAATCCCAGGAGGCCTCCGGCTGGATTCTCAGTGAGCCTCATCACAAGGCGGGACGGCCGCGGCCCAAACTGTTTGCACAGGCCCGTTCGCACCACTTTGTGCTATTATTCTTGGCTAGGCAGTGCAGACTGAACCCATGCGGGGCTTGAGATGGTGCCAGTGTGCTCTGGGTGTTAAGTGTCGGCACTCCGGCTCGGTCAAAGTTGTTCGGAGGAGCGCAGGCGGATAGGATGGCAGAGGACGGACAGACGGACGGACGGACGGGGAAACTCTGTCCTTATTTGGTCCTTGAGTTGTGATACAAGTGGTGCAAAAAGGTCAAACATGGTGAAATAATCTTCAACAGTTCCATATTTTCTCTCCTTAGACTTGTTAGGAACTCTGGCAAGGTGAACTTTGGGGCCTCCTGGACAGGAAGTACACTTCATTTTAATACCCAAACAGGAAAAGTCCCTCTCATCCTATTAGCTCCTTGTATGTTTACTGTATGTTAAAGCAAACACATTATATCACACTGTGTTACCCCAGTCGTCTCTGTGCATCGGCTTTGGATGGCGACGGGCCAAAATAACCACAACCTTAATCATTTCAAACATTTTGAGACACACACATACACACAAACCCTGGAAATTGAATCAAGGCATCAAGCTGCTCTCTGCTTTGTTTACCAGATTGTGTAAGGATTTCAGCACTTCAGAGCAAAAATTCAAAGAATTTTTCAGTTTTGCTCGTCATCCGCCATTATTTACTTTCACGTGGACTTGATTGAGAGACTAGAACAAAGAGGCCTGCAACTGTGACACAGTGATCTTTCTGTCCAGCCAACCAATCAGAGGTGGATGTCAAGAGGTCTTCTTCTACCATTCAGGACAGGCAATGCAGAACTTTTATTTCTTTGCCAGTCAGGACTCAACTGAACTGGCCTGTTACTGGCTGTGCTGCTCAGTGGATTATTCCCTGTCAGAATAATTTATTGTATTATCATCTTCCAGATGTTTTATTTTGAAAAACGACCTGGTTCTCATCCAGTACTTGCCTACTGCCACATGATGAATAAAATAATAATACACCACAAGCTGGACTGAGCTGTCAGAGACAACTACTCTGCTGTTGTATCATCTTCCATGAAAGCTTCGTCCATCTGTTGGAGCAAAAACGAATCGGATTTGAAAGAGGCAATGGGAAGGAAAGGAGTCAAGCCAAGTCAACAACAAAAAAAAAACAGACAAAACTGCCCAAAAAGAGGATGTTCCTCCTCAAGGAAATCCATTTAAGCTGCTTCATTCTGATAATTAGCTCAGATTCGATTAGTGCTACTGTCTGTGTGTAGGTTAATTAGCTCTTTGCCCGTTTTGTCTTTGAGTCACTGATCCTGACAAGGATGAGGAGGAGAGAAAGAGGAGTGAAGAAGAAGAAGAAGAAGAAGAAGAAGAAGAAGAAGAAGAAGAAGAAGAAGAAGAAGAAGAAGAATGGATGGGAAGGTCACATGGGCTCCATGAATAAAAGGATCACACAGGGATCATCTCCCAGTGACTCATTAATTGCTTCAGGGTTATAAATGAATCGGCACGCGGCGTCCTGCCCCCGAGGTCATGTGACACCCCCCCTCCCCCGCAGCGGTCCCACACTGGACAGACACAGAGACGCTTTGTCCAAATTTTCAAAGTCACTCCGGTGAAATGGGCCGTGAGATGAAAACCGCATTCTTCTTCTTCTTCTGCTGCCTTCAGGACGGTGCCGCCAAGGCCCGAGGCTCGCTGGTCATGTGACCCGGCTGAGCCGCTGACTCACCTCTGGCTGGATGTGGGTGTGCAAACAGGATGTCAACAATGGAGTGAAACGGTGAGTCACCCCAGCCCGGCGTGCATCACTGTTATATCACCACCGCGGCACGTGTGTGTGTGTGTGTGTGTGTGTGTGTGTGTGTGTGTGTGTGTGTGTGTGTGTGTGTGTGCGCGCGATAATGTTCTCCAGAGTCCTCCTGTGATGCCTCAGCTCAGGTCACACTGCTCAGACTTTCGTCATCCAAAAACTCCAGCTTCTTTATTGCGAGGTCATCATGCTGCGTGACGGTGCGGCCACTCGTGTTTCTCCGGGATCGGCAATCTTCAACGTTTGACAACATCCGATGATGGGTGTGTGTGTGTGTGTGTGTGTGTGTGTGTGTGTGTGTGTGTGTGTGTCCGCATGAGTGAAGTCAAAGAGATGGAACAGTTCAACGCAATTATGAGCAGTAATTATGATTTGACAAAAAACGAAGAAAAATAAAGCTTGGGGGCCTTTTGATCAGTGCAAACTATTGAAACATCCCTCAGGTTGTGTGTGTGTGTGTGTGTGTGTGTGTGTGTGTGTGTGTGTGTGTGTGTGTGTGTGTGTGTTACAAAGCCCTCTCAGACAGAAACCAAAGCTTTTAAGTCGGCCCCAGAAATTAGCCCAGCTGCTCCGTGAACTGTGGTCCTGCGCAGGAATCCAGGGGGAAGACAGAGCGTCTCCCCCGGCCATGTTTGAAAAGCGAGGCCATATTAGCCCAGGGAAATTGTTGGGATAGAGCAATGACAACAAACTACAGTCGGATGTAACTGTAGCTGGAGGAATCTCTTTCCCAGGCGGCGGCCTGGAGATGAGGAGGAGATTCACGGGAACTCGGCGGGGAAGTCGCAGCGGTCGAGGGCTTCTGGGCCGCAGTGTTTTTTTCCCAGGAGCTCAGACAGAAGCTTTGCTTGTTAGCGCCGAGCTAGCGCCGGGCTTCGGCGAGGAATTTGCGCGCCTGCGGGAAGAGATTTCCGCCGACGGACGCAGCAAACTGGGAGCCGAGTGGGATCTCTCACGTCTCCAATGCCGGCTAGCCCAGTTAGTTTGTGTTCTTATTTCTCCGGCCTGGATCCGTGAACCATTAAATCACACAAAAAACACTGTGGATCTAGAGGAAGCAGCACATTTAGCCCTCTGTTTGCAGCCTGCTGCTAAAAACGTTTTTTTTTTTTTTTTTTTAATAGCTAATGCTAAAAGTCCACTGCTAAAAGTGACATTCAGTTGGACTGAGTGACGCCACAAACTTGCCGCGGTTGCAGTTGCTAGCTGTGCCCTTAGTGACATCACTAAGGGAACTACTACTATGACAGTTTCCGTGAGCAAAGAGCTTTCTCCGTGTGTTCTTTTTCTCATCTCTTTTAGATTAAATTCGAATTATTGCAAAAACACAACTTTTTAACTTCCGTAGCTCGACCGGATCCCCGGTTGTGAGAGACTTTTTCAAATTATCCCAGCAGCAGCCACTCGGCGTGGTCCAAGTCCACTTGCAGTGAAGCCCTGAGTGTGTATCGAGTGTGCGGTCAGCTCTCTGACCGACTCTGGCTTCTGAACCTTGCTCTGTTTGTGTTTTTCTCCCCGTCTCCCCTCTCACACAGTATGGAAACCAGTGGACCACAGCCACAGGCAGAACCGACCACGGCGTTCCAGGATGGCGAGCCAAGAGAGAGAGAGAGAGAGAGAGAGAGAGAGAGAGAGGGAGAGAGAGAGAGAGAGAGAGAGAGTGAACAGCGAGCAGCATGCAGCTTGAAATACACTGGAATGACTCCTGTGATGGAGACTAAAAAATGTGTTTCCTGTTTGATTTACAGCCTGTGATTATCAGGACGGGCGGGTGCTGGTGGTGGTGGTGCTGGTGGGTGGAGGGGGGGGGGACTGTCAGCGGTGCTGTCGCAAAGGAATATTTCCTCCCGGAGCTACCATGAGTCAACAGGCAATAATCTTTCTAGAAACCAAAGTTAAATAAATGGGTGAAAACAACAACATTTTTCTAGGTTCTCTCAGTTTCCGGTTTGAAATAGACATGGAATTAACATAATTTTACTATTTTTTGGTGGTTGGTCATCTGCAAGGGAACTCCAGAATCAGATTTTTGTACCCTGTGATGCCGGGCGGTCGTGTGTGAACTCATTTCTTACGGAAAAAGACGCAAGACGGACGCCTCCTTGTTGCTGTTAGCGTCGTTGGCTAATACCGGCTCGCAAGAAAAGTAAAGAAAACTACTTGTGCAAGTAAAAGACCAATTAGACGTCGATAAACACAATAAAGACGACAGGTGGCGAAACAAACCATCCATAACTTTAGATAAACTGTCGAGAAGACTTCCGAGTGAACATTCCGAACCGTCAGGGCTCATTTGCGATGATGTGGCAGGACAGGAATTCAGAGTGATGATGTGACGCCTCGTGATGAAGAAAATCACTTTAACCATCTGCACAAAGTCGCTCATGACATCGGGGAATTAAAAAGCACAATAAATGCAATATCTACATAGATCAGCGTTTTTCAACTCGGGGGGCCGCGACCCACTGTTTTGATTTGGTCGTGGATTCGAGTGCTGTGGAATAAATAATACATAAAATCATGACTTCATGATAAAGAAAAAAAATGTCTCCACCAGTTGAGAACCACTGATGTAGAGCGATGTTGAAGAAAAAAAAAAAAAAAAAAGTAACACTCGAGCATCAAATAACATTTTTTAAATCGAATATAACACAAACAGAAAGCCATGAAAATAGTGCTGAGGTTCCGTCAGCGAGACGGCAGGTCTGCTCGCTCTTACAAAGGCGTCGGACCTCATTCCTCGCGGTCTGCACGCGGCCGCGGGACTCAGTCGCGCCAGGTGACTTTTTGGTAACAGAGCCGCTCTCTGCTGAAGCCGCCACAGCTGCCTGGCAGGATTTATTTCAAACATTGCCAAGATGCCTTTGACGCAATGTCATTTCTCGCACAGTGTCTGCACTGTTCTCCCCCTCGTCCGCTTCATTACGCCCGATCTTCCTGCTCCGGCAATTTGAAGGGGAGTAAAAAAAAAAAAAAAAAACTAAGAAGAAAAAAAAATACGAGGCCCAACAGGCCGAACTTCTGACCCTGGAGTTACGTAAGAGGGCTGCGGTCTAAAATGTGGGTTAATGTGGTCCGAAAAAGAAGCGGCGACCGGAAGAAATCATCCCCTCGCAGCTTATAAAGGAGCAGGAGGTGTGGATGGGAAGCAGGGAGATGAGTGACGGGGATCCAGCTTTCCTCCGCAGATCATCCCAGGATCAGAGGGTGGGAGGTACGAGTGATGGCGAAATTAAAGAAACAGTCGATCAGAGCAGCTCTGAATGTGAAATCCTACAAGAAGAAGGAGGAGGAGGACGAGGAGGGGAAGCTAGCGACTGAACAGCAACGCTTTTTTTTTTTTCAACATGATCGGGTTCGTCCACACTGCTCCAAGATAATTGTCTCGCCTCAAACAAAAGCCCTGTCTGGGCTCTCGACCACATGGATAAACTAGCAAATGGTCAAATCATCAACTGATCAAACTGCTAAAAACTGAGTTCATGAGGACAAAAAAAAAAATGATTATCAAGTTCACATCCCCTGACAGCGTGCATCGTATTACTGGCACTGTCAGGTGGGCTGTCTTAATTCATTGGTGGTGCAAGATGGCAGCTAAGCTCTATGCATATTATTTTATATATGAGAACAGTTCCAAGGGCAGGAAAACCAAATTATTTTCATTGTACTGTGACTACACTTGTATTAATGTATTCGTGGGCTGCATGTTAAGCTTTTACCAATATAAACATCATCAATCGAGACACACTGGACCTTTAAAGTCACGACCTGTTTCACACTGAAGACAACGTTTTGACAGCGAAACACCACGAGGTGGAAAACAGCCGCTTTGGCAACTCACACCGAGACACTTTTTCTGCTCTCTTTTCAAGACGTGGAGCAACTCAACTGGCCTTTCAGGATAAATGGAGCGGGCTGAAGTGAACTCAAACTGAACTGGTGGCACCACTCGTGACTCACCAGGGCCCAACCCATCCCGAGCACGGAGACACTCTGGTCCCCGGCGAGAGGAAGGGAGGGAGGGAGAGAGGGAGAGGAAGAGAGAGTGGGAGGAAGGGGGGAAGAGAGGGAGAGAGAGAGGGGGAGGGAGGGAAAGAGAGGGGGAGGGAGGGAGGGAGAGAGAGGAAGAGAGAGTGTGGGAGGAAGGGGGGAAGAGAGGGAGCGAGAGAGAGGGAGGGAGGGAGGGAAAGAGAGAGGGGGAGGGAAAGAGAGGGGGAGGGAGGGAGAGGGAGAGAGAGTGTGGGAGGAAGGGGGGAAGACAGGGAGGGAGAGAGAGAGGGGGAGGGAGGGAGGCGTTGCCGTCTCTGTCGGACGCAGTGTAAAATAAATAAGCAGCCGGCCTCCAGGGTCCATGTTGCCTCACCTGGGCGGGCACACACACACACACACACACACACACACACACACACACACACACACACACACACACACACACAGCTTGAAGCGCTGCCAGCTCTCTGCAGCGCTGCAGACGCGGGCGTGGCCTCTTTCATCATCAAATGATCCCAAATTAGATGCTAATAAATAGAGGCGGATGAATTACGGCACACTGAGGCGTGACAGGCGCTCCGTCACCGTGCACGGCATGCCGAGGGATAGAATGGAACGAACCCACATTGTCACACGAGAAAGACGGACGCGTTGCTTTTTCTGCAACGTGAAGACTTGAAGAAGAAAAAAGGGCTAAATAAATAAATAAATCCAAGTTTTGCTTCACGGCCAGAATTCTGCGCTGTACTTCTCATAAAAACTATTATAACCAAGGGAGGGTTCCCACCCCCCCTCCCCCCCTCCGCTCCCCTGTGTCTATTTTGAATGAAGCAGCGACTGTCTGGTGCTAAAGCAGATTTTACTGGCTCAGAAAGGCTATTTATGAGCCTCCAACACTGGCATGATCTAATCGTTGCCGGGGCAAAGATCCGTTTTAGACTTGCGTCCGTCGCTCAAAACGTTTATTTTAACGGCTGGGTGGGGACGGTGTCAGGTTCGAGTCGGGCCGCAGACGTTGAGGGCGGGAAGATTTACATCAGCGTGAGTCACTTGGCTGCTTATATTTGTCGGGATATGATTAATCTCTAAAAATAACAAGGAATGAAAAAAAAAAACTATAGCAGGCAAAGCAGGAACCAGACTTGCGCCTCCGTATACACAAGCGGAGGAAATTACTCACAGGTAGACACAAATCTATCTATCTATCTATCTATCTATCTATCTATCTATCTGTCTATCGCTCTATCTATCTATCTAAACAATCTGACTGTCCCCTTTCGAGTGTGACAGGCAGAAAGTTCATCCAGCTTCCTTACAACTTCTTCCCTGACAGCCCCGCCCACTTTCCAAACGCTCCCGAACAAGTTCATCAGGACAATCAGCATTCAGAATCTCCCTTTTTTTGTGTGCGCGTTTAAAAACATTTTCAACGAGAAAAAACAGACAGAAACAGGGCTCAGTTCTCAAAAGGGGTCCAAAAAAACCCTGATGCAACGCGCGCAAGAAATCACCTCCACACAGCTTATAAAGGAGCACAAAGTGCTGATGGGAAGCGAAGAGAGGAGTGACAGACGCTCAGGCTTCAGGGTTGATGAGATGGGAGGTAAACAGTTAGCCAGCGGTAATACAGGCGCAGCGCAGAGGAGGCGTTAATCCTCAAGGGTTGAAAAGGTGGGGAGGCACCAGCAGCGGCAAGTGGTGGTGACGAAATCCCAGAGACAGAAATGTCATGAGTTCCATCTCATTTGGCCTGTTCAAGGCTGTGAAAAGTTTAAGACGATTCTTTTAACAAGGAAAACATGGGAGGAGCCTCAAGTGCGTCTCTCTCTCTCTCTCTCTCTCTCTCTCTCTCTCTCTGTCATTAAATCAGAATGTGAGGACTTTGACTGTTGCGTGACTCCAGGGCCCTCCGCCCCCCTCCCGGGGGACTGGCCTGGTCAGCTGACCCGACGGCGACATCGTGGAGGGGCGAGCGAGGCGCAAGTCAATTGGCTTCCCTGCATGGGCCGTGTTTGACAAGTGCTGAGTAAATGTGCTCAGCCATTAGGAAAACAGGCCTATCTCTGAGCAAACACTTGTCCCACTCACGCCGGGAGCCTGCGTCAATATGCAATTTCTCAGTGGCAGCAGCAGCAGCAGCGAGTTGCCGGGACAAGGCGCCGCACCTTCCCAGGTCCCTCCACTCCTCCGCGGAACAAGAGACACATGAGAAGTATGTCAAGTTGAAATCTTAATGGAAATAAAAGCTTCTTTAAATTAAATAAAGTGCGGAGTTGTAGCAGCAGAACTAAACTGGGTAATACTCTAATCTGAGATGTTTGTTTGTGAGGGAAGAAAACCATCTCTGGTGAAAAGTCAGAAAAGGTCAGAAGCAAAAAAAAAAAAAAAAAAAGAGGCAACAGACGCCGCAGGACAGAAACATGAAGCTAATTTTTCATCCATGTAATTCATAAGCCCCCCTTTAGTCTCCTTACAGCAACAGTGCAGAGCGGCCGCTAATTGTTGTTCCAGATCGGTCACCGCCGGTGTGGGCCTCGGCCGCTCGCCCTCACACGTTCTCAGGTTGGTGTTTGCACAGAGAATCAGAGCAGCGGGGTGAAGCAAGAGGGAAAACACAGGGAGGATTAAAACACATCGGCTGGTGAGAACTACCAGTGAGGAGGGAAAACAAGGCGGCGCCTCGGCAGATCGGATTTGTGCTGATCGGACACATAATGGCAAAACTGTTTGTTAGCGTTGACGGCAGACGACTGATGTTTAATCTGGATGCCGCCACGAGGCGGAACTGATGAAATGTCGTAACCCCGCGTGACAAGTTTGGGAAAATCCCTTCATTGGAGGTTATTTTGCGGCGCTGCAAAAAGAGCAGAGCAGAAAAACAGTCTCGCTACACATGAAAAAAGAACACGCAAACAGTTGTTGAGGTTGCAAATACGTGGAGACGGAGCGTGGAGGAGCGTTGTCCTTCCTGCACGGTCAATCACACAATGTTCCTACAAACAACAAGGAGTGAAAAGTTGGACATCACTTTTAAACGCTAGCTTTCAGTCAGTGTCGCTTGGCTTGTGCTTTGCTGACATGTCACATGCTATTATGCCAAAAAACCTGCACCGTGCACGCAGCGTCATGTCATTATTGTGATTTTATGTCAATTGTTGTATTGTTTCGGGGGCTACGGATGACATTTAGCAGCAGTGTTAACTCTAGCGTATTTACAGTGAGTACTCATGTACTCAGTATGCACTGTCCTGGCTAAATAAACTTAAAAAAATAAATAAATATATTAGCCGGTGTTAACATAAGCGTGATAATAGAATTGTTTGCAGTGTTACATATTGGCAAAGACACAAGATGCATAATTTTCTGTCTTAAAACTGCATTTTTTTTTCTTCCATATATTCCAATTTAATAGATAAACCTAACACTCAATTTGAGCTGTAGCCGCGTGTCGCTGATGGAAATAAAGATGAGACCATGTAAACGTTTGATTACCTGCGGGTGTTTACAAACACTGTTAGCGGCTAATGGCGCAGAACAGCTACTGGAGAGTCACGTCACCTCATTGCTCTCACTTTAGCCCAGATAATACAGTGTGTGTGCGCTGAACGCCGCGCAGCATGCGTGACCTCCTGGTCGCGAGCCAACGCCCGGGTCACAGGAGCAAAAGCTCCGTCCACACACCCCTGCCGTGCTGGGCCAAAGTCGGAACAGGTGGTCTGATCAGCGGCACGCCCGTATGTAGGCCACACGCCCGGGACCAGGCAGCGCCACTCCGAGGCCGCTGAGGCAGGTGAGGGCAGTGACTTAGCACAATCAATAGGCTAAAGCTGAGCCACGTGGTCGGAGGCCAGAAAGGAGGTCAATCCAATTAGCCCGAGCCGGGACACACAAACATCAGGACTCCAGCCAATCCCGTGCAGGCATAATAACCCTCCTCCTCCTCCTCCCTCCTCCTCCTGTTCCTCTCCTCCAAGCCACACACAGTTGCATTGCACTCAAGTCAGACATGCAATTGCACGTATTTAAATGGAAAGTTTAAAAATGTGGCAAATCTCCAAGTCATACCAGCGGGTGCGTTCCCTTTAATTATCAGTGCCGTTTTTTTCAAACTACAAAATGCTCTGAAGTGGTCACTCACCACATTCATCACAGTATATGACCAAAATGTTGCACTGTCCCTTTAAAATGTGATAAAACTCCGTCCCTCTCTTCCAGCCAGATCTCGCCGTCGATCAAGACGTGCAGCTTCTACGTGTCCGAACCCATCAAATGTCACAATTGAGAGGAATTCCACAAGCGCCGCAGCCATTTCCAGAGCGCACGGCGAGGCGGAGTCACACTTATCTCCCACCGGTGGGTGCATTGCGGGCCGGCGGAGGCGCTATTGCAGCTCCGAGCCAATAGAGGAAGGGAAGGTGCAGAGGGAGCGAGAAAGAGGAAGACGCTAACCACTCGTCGCTTCCGGCCGCTGATACCTTATCAGGGATTTCCAAAGCCAAAGTCTTATCTTTCCAGAAGGAGTGGGTGGGTGGTGGTGGTGGGGGAGGGGAATGACCCTCCACCACACATCCAAAACAAACTCCCAGCACACTCCTCCGCTGCCCCCTCTCCCGATGCTTAGCGCTATTATTCTCTTTGGCGAATCCGTCGACACATCTGGATTAGGTTGGGAGAGCAGGATGACCGCCGAAAGGAAAAAAAAAAAAGAACACACACTGAGGTCACCTGCGAGGATTTAAGCCACTGGAGCGAGGAACTTTGGGCGCTTACGTAACGGAGTCCGTCCATGACGGAGCTCCACCGGCCCTCCGGGTTTCACGTCTGTGCAGTTGAGGCCTCTCGGTCTGTTCCTGGCGTCATCGTCATTGTCATCGTCTCCGGTAATTAAAGAGGAAAGGCTGAGATTCAGCGCAAGAGAAAAAAAAAACAGACGCTATCCTCGGGATGTTTGGCAGAATCAAAGGGTCTTTCTTATGAACATGTGTTTTCTCTCTGCTGTGGCTGGGAGTGGAGGGCGGTGGAGGGGATTCAGGGGACGCGACTGTACATCCACACGCGTCCCGGACACCCACTCTGTCAGGAAACAAGGGGGGGGGGGGGGTAAAAACAACATCTGGCCAGCTGCAGTGGGGTGTCGGCGGGGAAGAGGGGCGTTCATCATTCATCGCTGCTGATTGGTAATTATCCTTGTCAGCCCTGGAGCTTCTTATCTAACCCGCGGTGTCGGAACATTGAACAATGCTCCAAATCTGTCCAACACATTTCATGAGTCCTGGTGGAATAAAGAAGCGCGATTGGACAAATCTTGCATCTATCATCCACCCAAGGAGTGCGGTTAGTTAGACTCTTTGCGATTGGCTCAGCAGAGGGCTGACAAAAACTTTTAGGGAGCTGTTGAGGTACTTTAGGATTTACGTACGTTTAGGATTAGAAGTTTTATAGAAGTAAAATTCAAAATCAAAGTCAAAGACAGATTTTATTGTTCTTGGGATCCTGAGTTGAACCGACAGTCTGAGTCAGTCTAGTTTGACCTTCAACTTTAATTCATGATGTTTGCCTCCATGGTGAACCCTTGTATTTCTGCTGTAACACTGACAAATCTTTGAACTTTGTAAAAAACTCTGAAACACTGAACAACAGCGACGAGTCTGTGTTTCCTGTCCATTTTCTGTCTGTGTCACTGATTCACTGACGCAAGTGGGCTCTCGGCTGCTGGTCGAGTCAGACAGCAAGTGCTGACTGTGGGGTGTGTATGTGTGTGTGTGTGTGTGTGTGTGTGTGTGTGTGTGTGTGTGTGTGTGTGTGTGTGTGTGTGTGTGTGTGTCTGTGTGTGTGTGTCTGTGTGTGTCTGTGTTGCTGACAAGGCACCTGCAAACTGTGCTACACTCAGGCCCAAATAAAGAGCCAGTGAGGGGACACAAACAGTCACATTGTCGCTCTGCCGCTTCCGTCTTTTGCTGACGGTTTGCTCAAACTGTGTGTGTGTGTGTGTGTGTGTGTGTGTGTGTGCGTGTGTGTGTGTGTGTGTGTGTGTGGGGTGGGAGGGGGTTTCAGAGCCTGGGCTGCAGATGCTAAAAGAAAGGTCACTCTATTAGCCTGAACACCTGCTAGAAAACACTGACCGCCAACAGCTCAGGGTCTCAGGTGGTGCCCAGGTGGGCCGGTCGTGCAAAGTTACTGACGCAGGCCCAGGGCTTCTCTGATTGGTCGACGATTCGCACCCAACTCAAACTCAGGAGTCCCGGGAGGCTAAACACGGCACATTCCTCAAACAGTAGCTGGTTTCATCTCGATTCACGACTTTGAACACAAAACACCAAGCCAGCCAGCCCACATAACAGAAATACACTCTCCAGGAATTCCAACGCCTGCGCGACTTGTAAAAGGTCAAAGTCTGAACAAAGTTGGCCCGGAAAGCCACATCGGGTGACGGCTTGGGGACAAAATGATTCACGTTTCCTGAGGCGCTTTTTTTTTTTTTTTTTTTTTTATTTGCGTGGCTGAGTAATGACGGTTTATGAGAGCTGAAGAGAGCCGAGGAAGGACGTGGTCATCAAGATAAGAATGAAACGCTCTGCACATTTACCCGTCTTTATTGTTTTATGAACAGTAGTAAAAAAAAAAAAAAAAAAATCAAACACGAAAAACAAAAGCGAAACAGCCGATCATGGAAAGAAAACTCAAAGCGAAACTCCAGCGTGAGGTTATAATTTAGTCCATTTGATATTAACAGCAAAGAACCTTTAAGTGGAATTGCATAAAATGATTGTAAATGAGGGTGGTTGAGTAAGAGAAATCAAAAGCTGGTAAACACTGTGTAAATGTAAATAATTCATATAAATATAAAAAAGAAATCTGTCCACATAGATGTAAACAGATGATTTTTTCCTTCCTTTCTTACTCAAAAAAATACTTTTTTTTCCTTTATTTCTTTTTAATTCATAGATATTTCAATTGCACTACATGTTGCTGTAATTATGTATGTAAGTAAATTTCCCCAATGTGGGACAAATAAGGGCATTTTAAAGCAGGTCTGGAGGGCAAATGTCTTCTAATGTCCCATCAGTCCGTAATATCAGCGTCTCAACGGCACAAAGTAACAAACTTCCACTCGGCCTTTTGCTCCAGCGCCGTCGCCGGCCTGCACTGCACTGCACTGCACCTCCTCACCCCGGCTTCACCTTGCCAGGACCGCAACACTCTGCTGCAACTCTGCACCAAAGCCGAGTGACACTGTGCAGAGCAGCTCCCCTTCCTCACCAGGCCTGAGGGAAAACTCAGAC
The DNA here is from genome assembly GCF_046127955.1 of Nelusetta ayraudi. NCBI lineage: Eukaryota > Metazoa > Chordata > Actinopteri > Tetraodontiformes > Monacanthidae > Nelusetta > Nelusetta ayraudi. Next base: position 4,955,982 of record NW_027466052.1, on the reverse strand, counting down.
TTTCTGGAAGCGGTAAATCCAGTTTGGGTGCGTGCTTATCTTCACGGGAGGCCTCTGGGAGCAGATGGTATTAAACATACAAGTGCGTGTTGATGTTTTAATGCATCAAGGTGGAAAACCGCTGACCCGGCTTGACTCACAGCACCGGGAGTGTTTCTGTTGGCCGGGAGAACGAAGGAGAAGCACAACAAAGCGCCCGGGCGCAGGAAGTGCGAGCGTTCAGCAGGGAACCCAAATCAACTCACGGCTTGTTTATGCCGCTTTCCTCTCAACGTTGGAAAACCGAGGCGATTTTAACTGACAAAATATACGAAAAGTTCAATCTATTATTTATTCAGAGGCTTGCAAACACTCATCTGAAAATAAATTCAGCCAATCTTTTCCAGTTCATAAAAGTCACCCCTTCAGAAACAAGATAACTCATAAAACATTGTTTTTACTACTTTTTGTGAAGAGCAGTCCCACATCTAAGTATCTGCCAATAATATTAGCTGCATGCTAGCAAAGCTTGCCTATCTCAGATGTAGGGCCCTATGACTCAAAACAGAATTGCAGAACTGGCCAATAAAAACGAAACTCATCGAATGAACTTCCGTTTTGTTTTGTTTTTTGCTTCTTTGGGAAGCATGAGTAATGGTTTATCAAGGGAAGAAAATTCCCAGTTGAGCCCACGATGGTGATTTGTGAGACCACACGCACCTCCCTCCAAAATAATGGCAGTATTTTCGAGCAGTCTTCCCAGCAGCTGATGAAGTCAGAGAAATACAAAAAAACGGACTTGTCGACAAGCTCAAAAACGAAGCCTTGAGCGATGCGCTGCGTTGCAAACTCTGGCAACAAGTGTTGATCGCAAACACACCTAGACCACCTCTGGCCTGAGGCCAGCGTGAAAAACCGAGCTCCATTAAAGCAAGTGTGAAAAGCTAAAGGAGATTTCATACATCCTCTGCTCCTTTGTCTCTGTGAAGTGATTACAGAGCAGCTGCAGCACCTTGACGAGGCCCCAGTGGAAAAAACGCCCCATTAGCCGCGTTGGAGCCGTGAACTCTGTTCCTCCGAGCCCCGAATCTGGGAAAGCCGATCTTGATGATGCTCCGTCGGTGAGCGAGGTAACCCCATACGCCTCCTTCCCCACCCGGGGGACAACAGAAGACAGCTGAGCTCATATTAAGCCCCCGTTTTTTTTTTGCTCTCAGTGTGGAGACAAATGAGTGCGTACTTCCTGTAGCCAGGAAGTAATCATTAGCGTCAAAAAACAAGAGTGTAACAGAACCTGTTCCTTCTAAATGTCACATGTCAGATGACTGCCGTCTACAGTTACCTCGAGATTATTTGAGCCCAAACCCCATTTTTCTCCTCCCCGGAACTAAACATCACGTCTTCTTTTGACACACGGCACTTGGCAGCGTCACACGGAAGAATAACAGTTTGCGCATATCTGTTCCGTGAACCCTCGCACACTTCCAACATGTATTTTTAGGCCAAAGGCGCATTACAGTCCTGACTCACGGCTCCGCTCAATCGCTCGGTAATTTACTTTCAGTCATTCTTAAATGTCAGGTAACAGCAGAACACCGGATGTCTTGACAGGCTGGCATCTGGATTCCAAAGGCCGGGTAGTAATTTAAAACCAGGCTGGGAAGTTTAACAAGACGAGCGCAAAGAAGCCAACGAGGACCTCCAAAACAACACTTCTCCTGGGGATGAAAGACGACACAAAGGGAAGAAGAGGGGAGCCAACGGCGCGGGAACCTAGCGGCCATCAGGCAGAGGCTCGGTCTTTCTGCCGCAGTCTATCATTAGCGATGGACAGAGCTGAACAAATGTGGATCCGACGGAGAAAACAGACTGCAAATGGACGTTAATAGCCGCTCTGCGGCGGCTGGTTTCCTTCCAACCTGCCATTGTCTTTCAGCTAATGTCTGATGTCAAGCTCCGTGTCACTCCTATTGGGATATCGCAAGCTGTTTGCAAGCTATAAAACAAAAAAAAATAAAAACAGGTGAGAAAAAAAAGAACAGAAACTGGCCGTATTTTCCCTGCTAATGTTGCTGCAGGCTTTGGGGGGGGCGCAAACGTTCAACATACCAAGCCGCCCGAGGAGGCAAAACTACCAACACAACTATTTTTAACAGTAAATTCCAGAGTGCGAGCATATGCCTGCAGGAATTCCGGGTGTAATGTCCATCTGAGTCGTATCTGCCACACGAAGGTAAACATCGTGAGCAGTGACAGGCGGCAGATAAGAGCTAAATCAACACCGGGCGACGTATTTGTCATATTTCACACATCTTCAATGGAAGGGAGGGTCGACTGGAGTCCAAAGGTACGTGAGACAGGCCAAGTAGAGCCAGTGGACTCCCAGTAAAACCCAAAGGAATTTAAACTTCAACATTTACAGCATAGACGGCGTATATCAAGCCTGCATTCATTACATTTTATTTCCCCTCCCGTCACCTCCTCAAACCGACATTGATTAATTGAGCACTTGCGCGACAGGTCTTGTCAGGATCTTAACACGCAGCCGCAGCCGCTGGCTGGCCTCCAGAGGCACCAGAAACCTCTTGAAAATGATATCCGCAATTGAGATGCAGAAGAAGAAAGAAAGAGGGACCCTGAGGGTGAGCTTCAGACAGATAGCAGAAAAACATCTTTGTTCCGCAGTAGTAACATCTCAACTTCAGGCTCAACGCATCTGGAAGATTCTCTAGTGTCTCAGTGGAGGAAGTTTCTGACACTAAGCCAGTGATGGACACAGAGGGAAAAAGAGGGAAAAAAATAAAACCCTTTGTTTTCTTGATACATTCTTGAGGAACATTCTGGTATGTTGTTTTGTTACTTAGAATGGAAACTCAGTCCCGTCATTTCGGTAACTAAAAATGGCTATTTTTAACATGTAGGCGTAGCAAGAATTAAAAAAAAAAAAAAAAAAAAAAAATCTAAAACGGAATTCAAGCAGCCATCTCTAAGGTGGTTTTATCTCCGCCGCAAAAACCAATATGAGAATTTAGGTTTCAAACATTTTTATATTTGCGTTCATGTGTGCAGAAACAAATCCCAACCCCCAAAAAAGAAGGAAAGTTTGGATCTTCTTTAGCATTTATACTACTAGCATAGCGTGACTGTTATTGATATTTATCGACACAGACAAGGTAGTATACATATAAAATTGCAAATTTGAGATGACTACTAAAGTATCTATCTATCTATCTATCTATCGTAGTGATCATTGTGTCATTGTAGAATTTCTGACATCTTTAGAATTTAATTAGGCTGTCTCCTGCCGAAAGGCAGCAACGACGGCCATAATTGACTCTGTCTCCCGGTGCCACGTAAGACTACCGCTGTCCACCCACCAAAGATTTCACCACAATGTTCTTCTTTCATCATAGCCGGGCCAAAAAAATGGGACAGTCTGCTGCGACCTTAGGACTCCTGAATGACGTCACTAGATATAGATATATGATGTTCCTTCAGTGCGTCACCATAGGCCTTCCTGTTCAACATTTACAGTGTCCATTCCAACAAGAGGAACAAAACATCGACGTTTCCAACCAATCAGAACCACTGCTGTGGGATGACTGAGGCTCAGCTCTTGTCATTGGCAGCCCAGTCACGGTTAACCTTATAGCTGGAACATTAACTGGAGTCGATGCTGACACGTTCTCACAGACACAACCTTCATTGGACTCACAGAATGAGGGGCCAAACTCGTTGGGATGAAAAATGACTCGCCGCCACTACGCTTGATTAAAGCCGAAGATGAATAAAACAAGGAGTGATTTCAGAGTGGCAGCAAAGAGCGTTTTAACGTCCACTACTTTAGTCGACTCTGCTGAACGAAAAACTTGAAGGGAACGGAGATAAATACACCCGTGAGGTAATGTTGGCACGCCCCTCCAAACCCTGCGCCCCGCTCGCTCCACTATCTCGCTCTGCAGTAGCACCAGGATTTGGCATCAATCACTAGCGGGCAGATACGTAATCTCGCTGTGCAAACAATTAAAGGCTGCTCCTCGGCACTCGGAGCTACTCACTCGTGTTGCTGCGTTGACGGTCGGCCCAATGAGCTTACACATTAACCCCCGGGGGTGCGCCGACTTAATGGCATTCCTGAGCGCCATGTTTGCTCGAGCGTGGACAATAAAAACCGCGTTGAGAGCTACTTGTTGCACAAATTGTTGACTCACCGCTTACCTTTGAACTTGACCTCCAAAATGTTCACTTTGAACAAAAGAGGCAAGATTTTGTATTGTATCTAGAGGAATATATATACATGTATATGTATATATATATATATATATATATACATACATATATATATATATATATACATATATATATACATGTGTGTATATATATATATATACATATATATATACACATATATACATATATATACACACACATATATATATATATACATATATATACACACATATATACATATATATACACACACATATATATATATATACATATATATACACATATATACATATATATACACACACATATATATATATATATATACACACACATATATATATATATATATATATATATACACACACACATATATATATATATGTATATATATATATATATATATAAATATAAATAAATGTGTACATATACGGTATATATATATACATATACACACATACATATATACATATACACGTACATATATATTTTTTGGTAGAACAGCAATGTGTCATAAAACAAGAGTGCGTGTGTGTGTGTGTGTGTGTGTGTGTGTGTGTGTGTGTGTGTACACAGTCAGGTAAAGAAAAAGCAGAAGAATTTCTGTGTGCAGTGCCATGTTCTTCAGCCAATAAATTGGTGTCAGCTGACAGCTAGCCATTCAGCCTCTTGATAAATTACAACAACGCTCGTTATGATCAGAAGCCAAGTGTTTGTCGTCATGAGTGGCTTCATTGTCCCAAGAAAATAAAAAAAAAAAACTTACGCAACCTTCAGGAATTGGCTGATGTTGAAATGAGAAAAGCAATGCACACCTGTCAAGTTGTCAAGGACTCTCGACACAAGGTGCATCACAGCGACAGGTCCCAGGAGAAGCAGGAGAAGAAGAAGTATATGTGTGGAATGCCCGTGAGTGATGTGAAAACCTGTTTCTGCCTCAGTGTTGGACGGAGCCTCCGCGAGGTCTACCTTGAGACCTTGAGACAAGCTTTCAAACTCGCAGGGACACACGGCCTTACCGCGCTAGTAAACAAGAATCTACGACCCAACACAGTGTCAGCACACGGACTCCGTGTGGATAAAGATTTCCTTCTGTTAATCCCTGCACAGCTGGACTGAAAGTGCAATAAACCTCTGCACGGGGACGGACACGACCGCAGGCCAAACACTGACACACTTGTAGCTCGACGCTGTTGTGTAACTCGTGTTGAAAACAGAACAACTTTTTTTTCAGCCACAAGTCAGTCAGCATCTGGCAACATCTGCCAGCCTAAGACAATACTATGGCAAATACAGACTTTGACCTTGTTAGGCACCGTTCTGCACCTACCGAAGGAACTGCAAGAATTCACCTTCATCAGGTACCTCAAGCTTACTCGCAAAAGACCCCATAAGTGCTAGATTAACCATGGAAAATATAAGACTAATCATTGTAAAGATAAGACTAATCACAGTAAACCATCGATGGCTTGCAAATTTCAATGTCACAGTAGCTGATTTGTTCCAAATAAAGTTTCTAAAATCACAAGAGAGGGAACGGAGGAGGAGTGTTATACAGAGCTGTGCAACTTGGACAGCAGCGCATACATTTATAAGACAGACACAGTTCATTTTGTTGCTGGGAAGAACCGAAAAAGAAGAATATACATCCTGCTCTCTTGCAACGCCATATTTCTAAGGAAGCCTGGTGTGGACAATCTAGGCCGACTAATAGCACGTTTGGTATTCAGGGTGAACGGCTGAAGGTGACCGAGGTATCCAGGCTTGTGTGCGCAGGCCACTGTAGCTCACTGGCAAGCTCAGGAGGGCGAGAGAGAGTGAAAGACGCTAAAATGTAGCCACTTGGTGTCGCTGTTTCTTCTACAACTCTCCAGATATTACAAACTTAACCTTTATCAAAACCACTTTACGCCTCAAACATTCCCTCCGAGTAACGCAAGAAAAAGAGAAAAACACAAGTATCCTTTGCTTACCTCCAACACTGGCCCCGCCCCCAGGATTATCTGCTCGACTCCGCTGGCAAATCCCTTCTGGCTGAGCGCCGTCAGATGATGAATAAGGAAGTTGGTGCTCTGCGTCTTGCCCGAGCCGCTCTCCCCAGATATGACGATGCACTGATTGGTCTCCCGCTGCAGCATGGCGTGGTAGGCCACGTCGGCCACGGCGTAGATATGCGGCTCCAGGTGGCCCAGTGTGTGATTGTCGTACATCTTGACGTACTTGGGGTTGTAGATGGGCAGGAACTTGAAGGGGTTGATGACGATGAGGATGCTCCCCACGTAGGTGTAGATCTTCTCCTGCAGGAAGCGCGAGCGCAGGTTGTCCAGCAGCGAGCGCTCATTGAGCTCGGGCAGGTGGCACAGGTCGGCGTGGTCGCCCTGCGAGCTGGGCTGCGGCAGGAGGCCGCGCTCCACCATGCGCCGCCGCTCCTCCGTCACCTGCAGCCACATCTGGAGGCTGCCGCCGTAGTGGATGGAGCCGTCCAGGTTCTTCTGCCGGAGCAGGAAGCGGTAGTCGTCGCCGCCGGACAGTGGGCGGAGCTCCAGGGCCACGCGGGGCCACAGCATCATGCGCTGCACGGGGCAGTCGGACGGGTTGAGGATCCATTCCTCGCCGCCAAACTCCTTCACCTCGGCCAGCACGTAGCACTTGGTGCGGTCCAGCTGCAGGCGCTCGATGACGCGCTCGATGGCCTCGGCGGCTGTGGTGGTCTTTCGGGCGCTGATGGGACAGTAGATGGTGCCCTCGGCCAGGGCGCCTGGGTAGATGCGCACGGTGAACTCGGAGTTCTCGTAGCGCTGCCGCCGGCCCAGGGTGCCCAGGCCCACAACGCCATCGCGAGCACTCATGGCGGAGCTGGAGTTCCCATGAGCAGCAGCACCGGCACTGGCGCGTCCTCTGCTAGGGATGGCGAGGCCCGAGAGTCAAGACATTCCCACTGCGGCGCCGGAGAAGAAGAGAAACACACACACACACACACACACACACAAAAAAAACACAGGTTAGTTGCCTGAAGAATTGAGAGCTGAAGAAAATCACAAATCCAACCAAACGAGCAGCCAAAGGACTCTCAAGTTTATTTCGCACTGCACATCCACGATGTGCACCGAACGTCCAACCCATCTTTTAATCCAAGTCCGGCCCACATCCTTCTGACAGATTACGAAATTTGTCAGATTATCACACAAAGTCCTCGTGTGTTATTATGCAATCGACCAAAGGGGCCAAATTATTTTGCAGGAGCAGGACAGGACACGCCTACTCATGAAGGATAAAGGACAAATCATGGGGATCCATGGGATTACCATTAACACACACACACTCACACTCACACACACACTCACACACACACACTGACTTGTGGGCGCACACATAAGCTCTTGCCAACACCCACCAGGCTCGGCAGCTGCCGTCCTCTTTGCTGAATACACAATCACGCCATTCACAAGTTCCCTCTTTAATACACAGCGGAGGGGCACGATGGGGTGAGAGGAGGCCACCGAGAAGAGGAGCCGAGGAAGAAAGAGCGTTTTGATGGCCGCGTCGCCGCTCCGCCGACTCTTCTTTTTTAAAGGACGTGTGAGGCTCTGGAGCGCAGCCGGCTTGTTAGCCGCCAATAAACAAGGGAACATAGCACACATGGACAGCATGACTCGAGTGTGATAATTCTCCCATTGATCGCTATCACTTCGACCACCGAAAGGCCCAGTGTGTCGCAGTTTGTAACAAATTCATTGGCCGACTTTGTTTTGCACGTTGGTGGAACTTGTCATTCTCAACACAAACGTTGCCGTTTCTTGGGATGCTGTAGTGGTAGCGTAGTTTGTTTGTTTTAAAAAAAAAAAAATGCTAACACATTAGGATCCATTATTACTACTTTTTCTTTTGTTTTTGTTTTAGTTGCTGTTTTTTTTTTCCCTTTACCGGAGTGCTAACAATGTGCATTATTATTTTATCCAAAATGATTCACTTGTTTTATGTGATATGCATAAATAACCCAGTAAGATATGAATCATTAAAAATAAAAAGAAAAGAGCAATTAAAAAAACAGTGCGAGCCGACACTGCTGCTATAGGACCTCAACAACAGTTGAGCAGAACAGGAAAATGTTATCGGAACCTCTGAAAACGTAGAAGGTGAAGATCCGACATTTGCGCAAACCATCCCTTTCAGATTAAAAGCGTGCCCTGCACTGCAACAAGCGCCGCGATCCAAACAGCGGTTGGCATTAATTGCTTTTGCTGAATTGGACTGTGGGTTGCAGACACAGACAGAAGCATTGAGCCTCAGCAGACGCGTGACATCACTGCTGAGGTCTCGGCAGCAGCGTCCCAGCCAGACAGAGGATGAGCGAAAAGCCAAACATTAGACACATGTCCAGTCTCACTGGAGCTCAGGCCGGTGTCAGAAACCCGGTGAAACACTCTTCTGTTTGACAGGTGACACCATCGCCTGTCAAGGACGTAAAACCTTTATGTAAACACCTGCTGCGATGAGCAGTTCTTTGAGTACGGGATGACTCAAGGTGCAAAACAAACAGTCGTTCCGACGAACAGCTGGTTTTTGGTCCGACTCCACCCATCTTAATAGATGGAAAAGCTTCCGTGACTCTCTGTGCATTTGAGTTGGAGAACTGATTGGCAACGCAACGGGGGCGAAACTCCTCACAGGCACATCAGAGATTCATTTAAAACAATAGAAAGAGAGAGAGGGAGAGAGAGAGAGAGAAGAGAGGAGAGGGTGAAAGAAGAAAAAGGGGGAAAAAAAGTGAAAAAACAGGAAATGGAACGGGAACGCGCAAGGTTGGCGCTGCGGCGCGGCTCACAAAGGACTCCAGCAGGGAAATGATACAATGCTGCTCTCCTGCTCATTTCCTGTCGCCCCACATGTAAAGCTCTCGTGTGCCATGTGTCGCCTCAGCAACTTTGACCGCCCAAATACACACACACACAAGCCGGGCCTCTCCCCTTTTCCAAAACATACGTGTACACACACACACAGACGCACGCGCGAACTCGCGCACACACACACGGCTGAACCTCAGTTCCTTGCATGTTCAGTGTGAGCTTTGAGCTATCGGGCCGGCCGACCTGGAACAGATGGTCGGCTCGCTGCTTAAAGGATGGAAAGGGGTGTGTGTGTGTGTGTGTGTGTGTGTGTGTGTGTTGGTGGGGGTGGGAGGGTTAGAGCTGTGGAAGAGCTGGACGGCACAGTAACGCCACGGCTGCTGCTGCCGCTGCTGCTCTACACCTCCAGATTGTACAAGACTGGACAGCGTTGGGTTGGGAGCATCTGAACTATGTAGAGGAGGGCGTCGATTTGAATATCCTGAGCGGTGGAATGGTTTCCGCCCTTCCAAAACATGGTTTAGAAACACTTCATAGGCCTCTTGCAGGGCGGCTTGAGGTTGACAGGATAAATTGTTTGTTGGGGCAAAGATGAAAGAACGTACCGGTCTCACTGTTTTTTTTTTTATTTTATACTCAAAAATACTGTTTGGGTGGTTGGGTTTCACATGAATTACACTCCCATTTACAACTGGAATCAAAACACAACCTGCATCCGTGTACGTCGTCCCAATAAGCTGATTTAAGAACCGTAAAATGGGGTGTTTGAAATCCCATAGGCCTGTGTTCTTCCAGCCATTATAATGTGGTTGGGTGTCATGAAAAAAAAAAAAAATCCTCTCGTGCTCATGTCCCCATATCAGAGGTCTGCATCACGCAGCTATTGTGAGGCTTTCTAAATTTAAGGACAATCACAGTCAGTCAGTCCCGCCACTAGAAATACGCCCACACACTGAAATGTTCACCAAAAGCTACCAAAAAAAAAAGGTTCCAACAATATCGTCCTTGTGTCTGAGATTAAAACATGTCTCTGGATAAACGGCATACTTTTTTTTTTTTTCATTCTTCCTGCCTGCGTTTTGCACGTACAGTGAAAAAGGTCAACTGTGGTTGGAGGGACTCAAACAGGCAACTGTAAACTGGAAGAAAAGAACAAGAACATTCACTCCCCTGCTGCAGTGCATGAGACACTCCTCTGCTAAAATCTCCAGATGGACAGGAAGCAAGAAGAAGAAGACCAAGAAGAGGAGGAGGAGGAAGGGGAGAATGTCTGAGGCGTGACGTAATTCCACCTGAGGACTGTGTAAACCTGACTCTGTGCAGGAGGCTGATGTGGACAGAAAGTTTGGCTGTGACAGCTGAAGGGGGGGGGGAAACTGCACTGGACTTTCTGAACCAGAAACAGATCTGCTTACATCACCTGAGAGGCCTTTGGATTAAAAATCGCAGCCCGGTAATCTGACCTGGAGTCAGAGCTCCACAGGCCTTTCTCTTTCTCTGAAGAAAAAAACAAAAAACAAAACGCAAGCAGTTCAGGACAGAACCGATCTGATATCGACTCCGGCGGAGGCTGGAATTCCCCAGAGCAGCAAACAAAGACAACATTTCATGCTCGCAGTGGCTCCAGCTTTGTTCTGATGCTATCAAAGTTTTCCGGGACAAATAATGGAATTTATTATCTGTCCTCGGATCTCTGGTTCAAAACTACCAGGAAACCATTGTTGTAATCAGATATGGGCAAGACGTGAATTGAACAATTCAGAACGATGAACTCCTCCCCATCCCCCGACCCCAACCCCCAACCCCCAACCTATCCAAACAAGTCGCCGGAGTCGTGTTGATTTAGGTCACGTCCACAAATATGCAGATATTTTTAGAAACGTGTTTTGACAAACGTTTTGACATCTCAGTCTCACGCAAAAGAAATTCCAGGCCACCGAATTTGACATTTCCTGAATAGCAAAGCAAGGATTTTCAAAAATTCTGCTACTGTATGTCCACGGAGGCATTCAGAACAGAGCAACTCTTTCGGAATGAAAGAAATTTCATTCCGAAAGAGAGAGGTGGTTTACGCCAATCATTATTCCAAATGGCGTCCGTGTACACACCCATTCAGATCCTGTCTTCCTGGTTGGGGTAAAATTATCTCCACTGTGCATGTGTGCTACGACAGCGTGACGCGTTTCCGTCTTTGTGGCAGCTGCCCGTTTTTCGGCAAGCAGAAAACATGGGAGAGAGGGAAGCAAACTCGGTCTGCTGCAGACACAACTTTCTTGCTGGATATTTTTGAAAAGATCACAGCGCAAAGAACGAAGGAGCCGAGGACGTGCAGAGACAACGCTCGTTTGTTTACAACTCAGGCGGAAGTATAGCTTCTTCTTTTACGAATATTTCCGAAAAATTAGATAACTCTGATGTCCAACTATGATTTACTCTGATTAAACGCTTGGTGCATGTATACGCACGTCATGATCGGATCATTTTTATTTAGTGTCCGTGTAACCAGTGGATTTGGAATTTACCATCAACCAAGGTTTAGATCAGATTGGAGAAATTTGGGCATGTAAACATAGCTATTGTTGACTTTCTTCGAGTTCCTGCAGTGAGGTGGAGTTCAGAAGTTCCAGTGTGGACTGGAAGCACAGAGCAGAACAATAACCCACTCAGAGTTATCAGCTCACCTGTGTGTATATTTCTTCTGTAGGTCAGATAGCGTGATGAGTCAAGTCTATGGCACCACCAGCATTTCGAGAATTGAAACATCACAATTTACAGAATGTGGGGCAGGTGCCAGAAACTGAAATTGAAACATGAACGTAGAAGCACAAAAATCAAAAAAGAATTCAGATATTCTTGGATTGGGATCGGTATCAAAAAAACTAGATGGTTAATAAAAAAAAAAAAAAATGGGGCTAGAACGCATCCAGCCTAAAATAATAGTTCCTCTCTTTCCCTTTACAATTCTCGAATCTGAACTTTGAGATTCCCTCTGACAGGAAAGGGAGAAAAGTTTTACGGCGTGAGTCACGCACACTCTTCAACGGTTGCCATTGTTGCCCAGGACTGAAGGATCAAGTTTGGTCAGCTTTCTATGCTGTGAAGTCATCTCTCTGGAAAAAAAGGAAAAGAAAAAAGAAATAGAAAGAAGCCGCTGTGGGGCGTCTCGCCGACAGCTCGGCTCGAGCGTACCGCAGCTCGGCAGCCGGCGTGCGAGTCAGCACGGGTTTGTGAATTCTCGCGTCGAAAGCTCACAGCTGCGCAGTGCCGAGTTTAGCCTCCGCGTTCGCTAGTTGAATGTCACAGGACGGCGGCCATGTGACAGCCGATTTAGCACGCCTGACGCTGGTGTTGAAGGTTCGTTTCAGAGGCAACGTGACAGTTGAAGTCGGGGTTGAAAAAATTGTTTCTTGCAGCTTTTGGTCACAATGAACCAAACAAGCGGCGGCGGCTTTTCCATAAGGTGGGCGTGTCCTCTTGCGTCAAAACGTCACAGTTTCAATTCACCCTCGTCTATTTTTACGAGTTATTTAGACCACAAGATCGCGATGCGACACCTTCGCCGGGCACCCGAGTGCTGTCAGGACATTTTATTGACTTCTCACTTGCCGTTTAGTGCACAGACAGCACACCGCAGGTCTGTTCCCAAACTCTGACGTAGTGACACTGAGTCAAAACGACGTGTTTACAGTGACTGGATTCAATTGTCTTGGCTTCTATCTTTTTTTTTCATTTTGCAACAGAGATATCGTGATCGCCACTTCACTTTATTGGCACGATAAAAACGAGCCAATTACGTCGGCGCATCGACAGATAAAGCCACGCGCGATAAAGCGACAGACACAAGAGCCAGACTCAGCCAGATATGCGGCTCACATACCACGCGGAGACACGTTTTCCTGCTTTTAACAACGCTCCCCACGCAGGCCCCGCCTGACCTCCACCCCTCCCCCACAACTTTACCAGGGAAAGGAAATTGCACTCCAGACATGCAAACGCGTACTGTACGCTCATAAAACCCGCCGTAACAAAAGGGGAGGGGCTCGGGAGCGCGCTTTCAAAGTTGCCGCACGCTTCTGTATGCGTGAACTCTGGCAGGAGCAAACTCATTCAAGTCCGCCGGCGCTTCCGCGCCTGTTTGGCGTGGGCATCACGACACAAAGGCGTGTCGAGAGCAGGCGTTCGGAGCATCCGACAGCAGGTGGTTGATTAACTTCCCAAACAATGCTTGGTCCTTCTAATTAGCTGGATGCACGGCGTGTTTAGGCCCCTGGGTGAGCGTCCACTGAGTGGGTCGTAATGGGCGGAGTTTATCTGGGAACATGAGTCACTGGGAGCTTGTAAACAACAGCAGCTACCACAGCATCGTGGGCAGTTTTATTAGAGTTGGACAACATTTCTTGGTGAAAAGGTTTTTCTCTAACCCTGAGTGTGAAAGGGCCGAGGTTACTTTGTTTAAAGACGCAACAGTTAGCTGTTGCCCCTCGATGACAGAGGATATTTGACTTTAATTTAATGCGACAGAGAGAATGGTTCATCGAATCACCTGTGAAAAATCTCACCTTTTCTAGACACCTTGTGTTTCTCTCCCAAATCAACATGCAAAATCTATCCGGTGCAACTTGTAAAACCTTCCATCTGGTGTCTCAGATTGGCAGCCGCTTATTGTGACAAGGACTTGAGGTTCAAAATGTATGCCCATGTATGATCGCAGGGCCTTTACTTGCTGTATTTGTGTCTGCGCAGAAAGATTCTGATCACCATTTCATGACCTTCGCCAACTAGTTTTGAATGCTCTTCTTTGTTGGTTTTGCAGAAAAACTAGAAGGGCGGGCTGGTGATACAATGACAGGCTAAAACGTCTCCATAGGTTTTGGGGTGGGGCATCAGGTATGACACATTTCCTTACATAATGATCATCAAAGAGCTAAAAAGATTTCTGACCCATTTAGAATTTTTTTTTTTTTATTATTATTATTGTGCTTTGTGTTTTTCGGACACGTTTGCCATTACAAGGACGGCTGATGGTTCACTCCCCTCGACGTGACAGAGGTGAAGCGGCCCCAGCTGCAACATGAAAGGAGCCGAGGGGTCAGCTGATTGATGCGGCAGGGAACCTGCCCTGCGAGCGCCGACATGCTGGACAAACTTGCGCATAATTATAGGTCACCATTACCTGCTGGCCCCCAGCCCCACAAACATATCGATGCGAAACTCGAGACGGCCTCTGCAGAAATAGTTCCCCTTCAGCCCGGAGGCAACAGCCTTGACCTCACGGAGCTGCAGCCCTCCAGCCGTTGAAACTCTGCACAGCAGGTCTCTGAGTCTGAATTGGTGAATTTACACAATATTTGTAACGATAATATCAGTTTAAAAGTCTGGTCGCATCAGCGTTAGACAGGAAAAAGGCGGCAAAATGAATCATTCCAGGCCAATCACAGCAACCGGTGCTGTTAGCCATCAATGCTAACAGCCGCGAGGAGAGTTTGTCGGCCTGTGCGGATCCTTTTAGCCGACGCGTTTTCATAGGACGTTTCATCCTATATTTAACGCTCTAAAGGGCTGTAAACCTCATTGGTGGCCTCGAAATCTTTCAAGCGTACACACTTGTGGAGCGAGCCGGTGAGTCACCAGATCAAGAGCCTGCTGAGTGCTTCTTCTTACTCCAAGCGTTTCAAAACAAACATCTGGTGATGACGCACTGTGTTTGCTTCCACGCTGAAAACGTGGACTTTTCTTTGGACATTTTCAACACTCTTCTTGCACTTAATGCACCCCGGGAGTCCTGCCAGGAATACCTACTCCTGCTCCACTTCTACAGTCTGCCTGCCGTCTCCCGACCATTTCAATATTTAGACAAACGGTCGCAGAAATCTCCTCCAGGTTGAATTTGGACATTTGCTCCATACGTCCGCCTCCGACTGCATCCCGACAGCTATGCGCCGCTTCCCTTGGAGAAGTGTGCTAAGCGTTTCTGGGTCGCAGCGGTGAGGCTGTCCACAAAGTGAACGGTTGACAGAGGTTAACTTTCCTGCTAGACGCTGCGGTAAATTGGCTGTAACATGAGGATATGGCAGAGCAGCCTCCTGTAACTTTCCCCTGTATTTAGCTCACTGCGGAATGACCGTGTTTGACGGTAATTTGGGTCGATGGAAAAAAAGAAAAGGAAGGGGAGTGCGGAATGCCAACGCCGTAGTCAGCGTCTTTGACATTTGGGCCCCCCCCCCCCAAGTCGCGACTGGTTACAGGCAAATGATTCCTACGGCTTCCATGTGAGCTCAGAGCTCCAGAACTGGAGGCGGCGAGCAGCTTTCTTCTCTAATGATACAATATTTTCTCACTGACGGGAAAATCAAAATCTATGAATCTTCCCAACATAGAAGCAACAAGAACAAGAACAAAACTTTCTTCAAGCCTGTTTTCCATCCAAACCCAACTTAAGTGAGTAAGTGGAGGAAATTGCTAGTTTGGAAGTGAGGAAGTTTCTGTAATTCATCCTCAGTTTATCAGGAATTTTCTTTAATCTGAGACAAAATATCACTAGTACAGTATACCATTGTCATTATTTGTTTTCCCAACAGCACCCCGACCAGAGAATTCCTGGTTTGCTCTTCTGTTTGAGCCTTTGGAACTACTGTAAATCTTTTGACTGATGTTCCACGGCCCCGAACTGCATTCATTCCAGGTTTAGGACACCCGAGTCAGTGAGAAACAAGCTCCATCGTCCTGAAGCGACGTTCATAACGTGGGCATTTTTGTGCGGGTTACACACAAAACAAGACATTTTGCATTATTCCACCTCAAGAAAAACAGAGGACGACACTGCACGCTGAGTTCAAAACCAACCAGTGTCCATTTCTTGACGGCTCAGAATTAAAGCGTGGGATTCGTTCACGGAAAAAAGACAAAAAGAAAAAAGGAACACAAAGAAGACGAAAAGCTAGCAAACGGCAAAGAGTGCCATCAGATTTTCTCTCTCGCTCTCTCTCTTTCTCACACACACACACACACACACACACACACACACACACACACACACACACACACACACACATACATACACACACACACACACACACACACACACACACACACGTGAAAATAGACCTCAACATACCCAGAAAAGTAAAGGTGCTGATCACTAGATTGCTGGATCAACTGGGCAACTGGGAGCTGAGCACTGTCACTGTTGATTTGAGAAAGTTGGAGGCTCTAAATGACAATGACTGTACAAGGTCCAGATGACTGTGCCCCGCCCGGCCACGCTAAACACTGAAGCCTGGCTCTTTAAAAGAAAAACACCTACAAAAAAAACTAAACTGAAACTGCGGGCCCGAGACCGTAAACGCCACAGTGCCTCTGCTGTCACCTCAAGGAGCTGCACTTCCTGCGTCCACTCACCGGACAACCACCGCAGCTTGGAGTGTCACTCAGAGGCGAATCGGCAGCAACAACGTGTCTCCATTTCTACGCACTTTCAGTCATCGTTGCGACTCCGAGGCAACATAATCGGACGTCAAACTGTTTGCCTGCTGCATCTTCCGGGGCTCCAGGCAACAAAAGGCTGTTTTATGGATGGGGGTAGGGATGGAGGGGATTGGGATGGAGGGGGAGGGTCATGAGAGTTTCCAACAATGCGACACAACCAGTCCTGTGACATTTCAGGCGATCGCAGATGCGAGAGGGCCACTCTGAGTGCTAACGTTGCGCAACATCCCCCACGAGGTAATCTATCATTACTTCTCGCCGAGCGCCACTGCGGTAATCGCTGCGATGCCGAGGAAGCGCGCGAGACAATAACCCAGCGAGCCAAACAATTCGCGAGCCAAATGATTTGAGGTTTTCCTCGCTTCAAACGATCCGGACGAGGCGGCCGCCCTCAGCCGATCGGCGGCAAAGAACAATCAAAACGAACCTGTCACGTGCCTTCGTTCAACTGGCTTCTCCTGCACCACCAATGCTGCGCAATTAAGGGAAAAACAAACGAACAGGAAAAACGAAGCTTCTCTTTGCTTGAAGCACACCGCCGGCCGCGCCGCTCAAATATTTCGTGTCCTGCCAGAGGAGTGTCGGGACGAGGGCGTCGCATTAACGATGTCGGAGGGAATCGTAAAAGTTAACATGTCTGAGCTCAGGCTTTAATGTGGGGCGGCGGATCAAGGAGGCGCTTCAAGGTGACATTGTGGTAGGACTCGGATGACGCCACCAGAAAAATCACTTTTTTTTTTCTCTTCCACGCGTCTCAAGACTACCGTGAAGACTCTACAGGGCCGCCGGGTGCAACGACTGCGTGCAAAAGCGCTGCCTGTGCACTCGGGATGAACTGGCGTGTTACATTTTATTGTTTTTAGAGAGTGGAAAAACATTTTTCCTCTCAGGCTTCAGCCTGGAAACATCGAAACGGCGCTGCACAGCCGGCGCTTGGCTGGTGGGATCGGAAAAAAAAACAAAACAAAAAAAAAAATAACAAGAGCGAGGCCAACTCCCCACTTCC
This sequence comes from Nelusetta ayraudi, assembly GCF_046127955.1. Classification (NCBI taxonomy): domain Eukaryota; kingdom Metazoa; phylum Chordata; class Actinopteri; order Tetraodontiformes; family Monacanthidae; genus Nelusetta; species Nelusetta ayraudi. The sequence goes on along the minus strand of NW_027466052.1, from coordinate 4,938,438 downwards.
ATCGCCAGGAAGGCGCATCATCCCCAGCTAGTTCGTGTCTGATGGTTTTCTATGAGATGGCTCCAGAGAGAGATAGAGAGACAGAAGGAAAGACAATAAAAGTCAAACTGCGGCTGAACCAGAATGAAATTGATTTGTGCACATTTTATAGAACCCGGTGCCAAACGTGGATACAATTGTCGCAACGATATGAAAAGAAAATGTATCATCTTTCGATGCTGAATTCTGATATAAGAAAGTAAATCTCAGCGTCTGCGTTCCAATAACCTTTGGGCATACGTGTGCCAGGATTTTAAGTCGCTGACGATTGGCTTTCACATTAGAGGCGTGAACTAAAGACACTCGCAAACTTTTGGCTCCACTTCATCACGATCAAGCAACGTTTGTGCCGAAGATGTAGCAGCAGAGGACAGGAAGACATTTGGAGGAATTCCTGATTTGAATCATCAGTAAAATGGAAAATAAAAGTTTTGTATTTTTGTTGTTGCTCAAATCGACTTTAAAACTTTTGGTATCAAAACAAATTATTGTTCTGGAACCTGCATCGAAACCATGGTATGAAAATAATTATTGTGTCAAAAATAAAAATAAAAACCTCTACCACCTCCGGCTGCTGACATTTTTCTGAATTTTCACCACAAGGTTTTCAGCAAGAAGAAACATTTTTCATTTTTTGCTAAAAAAAACAGCGCATCTGTGAGTCGGAAAAACAAAACAAAAAAAACATTTCAGAGCGCGATCAGAAAATGAAGCAATTCTTTGCAGGGCTTGCTGAAAACAGTGTATGAAGAATATCAGTGTCAGTGAAGCAACACGACACCATTCTTTAACATGCACAAAAAGACACAGAGGGCCCGACAGAAGAGGAGAACGGCTGGAGGAAAAAATGGGAAGGCAGACTGGAAGCAACCAGGAGGTATCATTGACCCGGATTACGTTCACTCCATTTCCCCCTCAGAAAAGGGAATCTTCTGGGCCAGACGGAGCCATTCAGCCGGCCCTGGCCCGAGGGGAAGACGGTGCTGAGGAGGAGCCGGGACGCCGCCGCATTCCCCGCAATTCAACAAGCAGAGAGATAACGCAGCCACCTCCAGGGAAGCCTGCGAGGAGACAAACACAGCGTCCCGACAAACAAACAGCACTGATGTGAATATTAGGTGTATCCCCCCCCCCCCCCCCTGCTTCCGCTTCTGACTTCTTGGGAAAACCAGATCACACTTCTGATCTGTCCCACTGGAGCATTTAAATCAATCAATCAAAGGCGCTGCCAGCCCCATTGGGAGCATTTCAGGGTTCAGTGTCCTGCCCAAGGACGGGATTTGAACCGCCAACCCTTCGATCATCAATTTGCGGCCGCAGAGAGACTCCTCGTCGTCGTCGTCGCCCTCACGGCCGATTAGCCGCCGTGTGTTTGACGCGATTAGCTGCTGCTGAGGTTTTTCCTCCTGCGAGGCGTTCGCCAACAAAAACCGCTTCCTCCTGGCGGCTACCAGACACCCACGTCGAGACGCTTTTCAAAAGACATCCGCCCTCACCCCCACCGAATCGCTGCGTAGGCGCCGGTGATCACAGCAAAACACACAATCCAGCATGATATCCGGCACAATTTTGCAACCGAGGCGCTGTGTTTGTGCTCTTCGCAGTGTGTTTATTATCCTTTCAGAGGGAGGTTAAACCAAACTACCAAACTAAAAACTGAAATCTGTACGGGATGCATTAGACCTCAACCGTGACCAAAGGCCGCAAATGGCGAACAATTTATGAAACCAATGTTCTCCAACAATAATGTGTGTGTCTTGACTGTCGGCGAACTGACACAACAATTTGCGTCATTTCCTCTTTTTTTTTTTTTCGCCAAGTCTCGTGCGGTTGCCGCGTTGCTTCGCTGAGCTTTAAGTGCCGCCCCGCAAAAATGAACCCAAGTGAAAACGCTGCATTCCAGGAAATTTGGCGGCTAGCAAAGCATGTGAAAACGGCAAATTCCTGCACCGTTTTAGGTGTCGGTTTACAGGCATTGCGGAGGAAACGTCAGTTTTGAAAAGTTCAGAACGTTTTGCTCACTACGCTCAAATCTCTTTTTAGGCACAAACATAAAGCAGAGTTTCTGCAACGTTCATACTTCCACTTCTAACATGTTTAAACCATTTCCAGCCTCCAGAAGTCCCGGCCGGCGGCGGCTCACCGTGTCTAACCCCGAGGATTGAACGTTCAGCATGATTTCAGGCACATCTGTTTAGCTTATTAGGAAAAACACGATATGTAATTATAGGGCAGCATTACAGTGGCTCTGACTGTCTTTTCTAAGGCGGGAGGGAGTGGAGGGGGCAAGAGGGGAGAGCTGGAGCTGCTGTTTTTCCGCCTTCAGCAGACCGCAGGCTTTTTGAAATCTGATCCCGGGTTGCAGCCGGAGCTGCAGTGGAGGAAGAGACAGACACTGGGATGATAACGGCAGCTTCGGGAGACGATGGAACATGGAGGTGATCTCAGCAAAAGGACGTGTGTCACACCATCACGGAGGGAACTCTGGTTCAGAGTTAAGCGGATGAGAAACCAACAAGACTTACTGAAAAAAAACAAAAGGAAACAAAAAAGAACTCTGATGATCAATGAAAGATTGACTTTGTCTGCGAGCCAGCTGCGCCACTTCTCATTCCGCTAAATCTGAGACTTCCTTCATTTCCCAGAATGCCCCCAGCCAACAGGCACAGTCTTGTTTGATGCCGTGTGGTTCGATAGACTCGCGCAGACAGACAAGCGACAATATCGACAGAAAAACAAGAGGGCCGGGGTTTGTCAGCAAGAAACAGCGAGCGCTCAGACTTATTTTGGCATTCAGGCCTCAATAGACTGAGGTTTTAACAGAGCAGCATGACTAACAAATTATGCCTAACATGGGTCCAGCGAGACTTGGGGTTTACTGTCACGGAAAAATCCAATCTCGTTCCTTTGCCAGTCAGAGGATTGCGACACTTCAGGACTCCAGGTGAGGTTTAGTCAGCGACTAAAATCTCCAGAAGATTAACATCAAGAACTGCTTAGCGGCTAGCCCATCGTTCTTAACAACACTTCACAATGAGTGAGTGGAGGAGACCACAGCCATCCAGACATCCAGCTCAAAACTTCCCAAGGTCTACCGGGGCTTCCACTTTGCATCCGTCATAGCTGCTACTTGAGAAAACCTCAATCCTCAGTTCACCTGCTCGGCAGCTCAGCCAGGGCGGCACAAAGAGGCAAAATATTCGCTAAGCAGCGTGAAGTAGCCTCATCCAGTTTGGACAGAGCCAGAGGAGGACCTCTAAACGTCTCCAGGATGTCTGACCAAGACTGTGCACCCAGACTACATTGGTAAAATGACAGCTGCCACTTGAAAAATATGTATTCAAATGAAAAATATAAAGGCTGTTGGCGTCACTTAATACAGATTAGAAATTCTTAAATCAAAATTTTAGAACCTTGACTGAAACAACCAAATAAGCTACTATGTCTTCACCAAAGCTTTCAACACCAACAACTTTCTGGCTCAGATAGATTTAGTTTGGTGAGGCCACTCACATTAAATCAGTCTACTCAGATTTCTTCACTAACACTGAAAGGTGGTAACAGGGGTTTCCTGTTGGTTGCTGTGAATCTGAGGCAGAGCAAACCACTGATTTGCCCGATCATTTTGCGACTGTCTGAGAACAACTCAGATTGGAGAACTTCAAATCCCATCCATCCAGTGTGTAAAGTTGATCTGGGATCATTGAAAATGTAATTGTACAGAGGCCTATGAGAAGGATTTATGGCAAGAAAAGCAGGTTAGAGGCAGATCGATACTCACACACACACACACACACACACACACACACACACACACACACACACACACACACACACACACACACACACACACACACACACACACACACAGAGAACATTAAAGCCATGTAGAATCTGAGAATGACTGAGAGGAGTTCTCGCTATAAAACTATCAAATAATTTTCAAGGAATTTTCAGTAAAGGAAAAAAAGGACAAACAAATGTTTTGAAGTCGCTGTTGTTTAATGGAAAAGTGTGTGGCAAGAAATTAAACCAAGCCCTTCTAACAGTAGCCTCTGTGTCTCGCTTGTCACCTCTGGAAACTCGATTGGAAATTGGGACATCACAGAGGGCACGGAAAAGCTCTCACAGGTCCAGCCAGTATCCTTCCAAACACGGGGTCACAATATGGGACCTTAAAGAACTTTTCTAGTGAACTAATGTCACGCAAATCACAAAAAAAATACACAAAGCAGGTAAATTACAGCCCTGATCCCGGACAGACACGGAGGTGCAGCAGAGGATCCTTACTGACCGTGTCAGAGAGGTGGTGGCGGCGGCGGCGGCGAGTCCAGTTCAGCCTTTAAGCAGCCTATATCATCTGCCGCTTTACCACGCTGATAAACTGCAGCACGGGCCGAGACGGGGGAGGCATTCCAGCTATTAGAGAGCACGTCTATCCAGCTTATCCCAGGCTGTCTGCTGTCAGTTGGCCGCGGCTATCTGCGCTTCTCCTCCCTCGTTGCCTCGCTGACGGAGCGCAGACTACTGTAAACTGACAGAATTCCTCGCAGATAAGGGCGCCGCTGCAGCGCGTGAACTCCTCATTGCTGTCGGTTAGGGCCAAAACATAGTAGCTTTGGGAGAACAATAGTGCCTGCGCTCCAAATGTTGGGTGTTCTGCAGGAATGCCCTTCGGTTGCAGCTGCCCCTCCGTCTCCCCCAGCCTACTGCTAGGCATCAAGGAGTGGAAACTTCAAGGAAAACGACATTCCATACCAAACTTATTCCAGGGTGCATCACATTATCATATTAAAATCATTTCCTGCTCTTTGATACATAAATGCGATCCTTTTTTGTTTTCAAAATTACATTAGAGCCACCAACATGGACAACGCAGTCTGAGTTAGTGGCCATTTTTCGACAGAATCTAATTCCATTACAATGAATCTATTTTCAAAAAGGACGCTTGTTTGTAATGTGGCACATTTTCTTCCTTCCGCAACTTCGCTGGAACAATTTGCTCAGTGTTGTGACTGATATGAGAAGAACAAATCACAAGCTTTTGCACGATGAGGCAACGTCTGTTTCTGTATCAATCACACCAAAGTTTCGATTTGAAAGCATGTCGATATATTCCTCATTTCTGATTTTAAGCGCAAAATGAAAGCTGTTGTGTGTGGTTCTTAACCTGAAATAAGCATTTAAAGCATTTTTTTTACATGTCTGTCTGTTTCATGGTGTCTCATTTAAAAAAGTTTCCATATCTTCCACATTCCTTAGTTTTCATTCCATCCTCCTTTGAAGCTGCCACACATTAATTATTATGTAACAAAAAGGCGATCTCAAGAGGGCGGAGCCAACGCCTGGCTGGGGGTGTGGTCAACATGCCGGGAGAGGTATCCATGCAACTTTGTGGCTGAAAACCACAAAGTTGCAAATTTATTTGAGGAACGGAGACGTTACCTTAAAGAACAGGGGCGCTGATTACTCTTGGAAAAGAAATGGAAGGGATTTTGCCCAGTATGGGAGCTTAACACATCATATCCTCATAAATTCCCACCAGCCAAAGACTTAACAAACACAAAGAAACCAATCCATTCCTATTTTCCATAAGCCTTTAAGATTATATTCAGGAAAGCGGAGGTGGTGATGCAAGAAAGACAACAACAAATAAAACGACACTAAATCAAATGAATACATCATCGTTTCCTAAATCCATGCCATGCAGCCGGGGGGACATTTGCGGCGCTCGCAGACGGTTAAAGCAGCCTCACAGCAGCGCTGACGGTGTACGCCGGTGTTGTGTAACATTAGACAACAGCACATACCTGAGGATTAGCTGTGGGCCGGCTCCGTCTGTAGAGCCAGGCTGCAGGGGGCCGGCTGCTATTGTCACAGCTGTGTCACAACGCACAAAAATTCCACTTTTTCAACAAACCCTGCGAGTATCGCGCTGGTCCGGCGACTCCCGTTCACCAGCGCGCGTGCACGGCCATTGTGCACATTTAACAAATAATGTTACTCCACCGCGAGTATCGTCCAGGAACAAGGGTTCCACACACTTGAGTAATAACCAACCATTTTGTGCTCACATTGTAATGAGCTTTCTTGAGCTTTTTTTTTTTTTTTCCTTGAGGATGAAGTTGGTGAGATGCTTCGAATGCATCCCATTTGTACATATGTGTATAAATAGTGAGATACAGTGAGATTGTAAACAACTACAGAACAGCGGAGGAATGTTAAGCGAGTTTACCGTACAGGCAAGAAACAACTTTGTGGGACGGTTCAGTCCAATAGGTCCCGATTACCTAAATCCTCTCTCATTATTCATCTTTATCCCTGCATGACATATTAACACTGTTGTATTTTGTGTCTTTTCCATATTTGGATCACTTTTTTTCAGAAGTAAGAATAAAATGTCCCCTCCTGTTTCTGAAAAGAGTTTTAAAAAAGTGACTAAATCTGAACCTTTGCTATGACAAGTGACTCTTCCTTGGATTTCTTTTCCAGGCTGCAGAGCAAACTCACATGACACAAGGCAAAAGCAAAAAATAAAACTCAACTCGCATGAGGCAAATTTGCAACATGAGAAAACAGAAGAAAAAAAACATGACCACCACCACCACCACCAACAACAACAACACAGTGCGACTCCGGCTACTGTTAGCGGCGGTGAGTTAATGAGGGGAAATGCACAGCGTGGCCAGGCTGTGCCTTTGAGGCCAAAGCCCGGCTCATATAATGGTCCACTAAAGAAAGGAGGGCTTTGTCCGCTGCAACACGAGCAGGTTCCTCTTTAATGACTTCATGTGCATGCCAATCATTTACGCCACACAATCCCGTCATGCGGCCACAACTACTTTGCAGGACACCGGATGGTCACATGACCCCCCGAGCACGTGACCGGCTCCTCCAGAACCCCGCTAGCCGGGATTCCGGGTCCACTTCCTCCATGCGTCTGAAGGGTCTGTGCACTTTTCCAGCCACTGGGTTCATGTTTTAAAGGTTTGAAAGAAACAAAATTAAAAAAAACAAAAAACAGATCGACTTCTGGGAGATCATCAGCGCTGCTTCGCTGACTGTCGTCCTCCAAAGGCTGTAGTTCAGCATCAGCAACAGTCACACTGAACACAGGCCAAACATCGCACTGACAGAACCCGGCTCTGCTTGCAAGCTATTGTCCCGTACAGTCAGAAATAAAACAATTCATTCAAATTGCTACATATCGGTTAAAGTGAGATTTTCTCCTCCAGCCCAAAATGCAAACAAACATGCAGACTCAGTTTTGGAGATATCGTTCTCCAATCCCAGCCACATGCTGATTCCTCCCACTGACACTGACTTGTGCTTTTGACTCCTTCTGACTGTGTGTAGGGTCCAGTGGAGCATCGGTTTTAGAAGGAAAGATTGTAGTGGCAGGCTGTAAACACAGGGCTAAATGCTGTTTTACCGAGCTCTATAAAGTTTGTGGGTTTTTTTTCTTCTTTTATTTGATAACTGATCATGCAAGGCAGCTCCAGTTGAGTCGAGGATGGTTTAGTTTTTGTACGGGACCTTCGAGGAAAACAGTCTAACTGTTGTTGTCCCTCCCTATGAGATTTGTCCATCAAGTAATTAAGACCAGCACAGGTAAAAGATAACAGTGTGAGAGTGCCGATAAAGAAACAGATGCTTTGGGTGTAAAGTGTCTCCTTCATATCAAACTGTAACTCACCACAGTTTATATTCATGACTAATCACAAGCAAATAAGGAATGTTGTCCGTGAACTTCCCACGTCTCCAAAACTTACACAGATGCATTGTTGAAACTTTAAGCAACAATGAAAAAACAGTTATTTTTATTATTTTAAAAACAACTTGTTGGGCATCTGTTTGAAGAGGAGCTGTTGGAGGCCAAACACAAAGCCACACCCTGGACCTGAGCTACACTGTGGCAAAACACTGAACATAGCCGTTCCACGGCAAAAATCTAAAAGAAAAAAAAAAAGTCTCCCACAAAGAGAGGCTTCGACCTCGGCCTCCAGTCTCTCAGGTGGCGTGCGCGTGCTATCGCTGAACACCTCACGGAGCCTCTGAGCGATACAAACCGCAGCTCCCCGCCTCTCTTTTAGAAATAGCGGAGAGCGGAGGCCTGCGGGGGTGTCGGATGTCGACCGGGACCAGTTGCCGGAGTCTCTGCCTCTCATGCTGCAGCAGCTGTGTCTCCTCAGAGCTCGCATTCCTGCAGGACAGGCCCACTTTGCTCTCATCACCTGTGCGGATCTGAGGGGAGGGCGGGCGACCGAGGGGGAGGGGCGGGTCCCAGCGCAGCTTGAGTTAAGGTTGTCCCCCCCCCATTTGCAGATACGAAAGAACACAGAGATGCCGACTGATGGGGAGGGTAGTAGAGGCGGGGCTTAAAGAGGAACAATACTAATGACGATAAAGCAGCATGAGACAGGCAAGTTTAGGAAAACGTCAAGTGAAGGGCCGAATGGAAATTTTCCCAAATTAAATACAGGAAAAACACCATTTTGGAAAGTTTCACAAAAACAAACTTCCAAGAGGATTGGGTGAATTTTCCAACTGTTTCATTCAACTTGGACCGATGACATTTTTCCCCCCCAGCCTATTGAACGACGTGACGCAGAGAGCTTCCTCTTGGTTTCGAAGGGCAACGCTGATATATTTTTTGGGGGGGCTAAACTTTTGGAGCAACGACTTAAACCTTTCACTGCGATCCACTCATATTCCAACCAGCTGAAAATCTTTCAAACTGGATCTGTTCAAAATGGATTTGTGCAGCCCGAGTCTCTAAATATCTGCTATGAGAACAAGGTTTACAAGGAGCAGCTCAGTCGCAACAAGGTACAAAACTATTTTTCAAAAGAGGAAAACAAAAAAAAAAAAGGGGGGGGGGGGGGAATAATCAACCAGAAAGAAAACAAATAGGTTCACAAATCTGTGAGAGTCAAGGCAGCGCTGGACAGACTGTGTCAGTCCACTGACAGTCCTGCAGCCATGATTCAGCAGCTTTCTCTCCACCTCTGCAAGACTGCAGCTGCCTTGCACTCTTTATTGCCTTCTGTGCATTAAAACAAAGCGAGACCTCCACTGTGTAACATACACTTAACAGCAGCAAAAAAAAAAATCTCAGCTCACTCAGCCGCAAACATACACAGCAACAGTTTTTTTTAAAAAAATCGCAAGCAACTATTTCAACGTCCTTGACAGTGCAGTGCATCTCCTTTCGAGTTGGATCCGCGTTGTCCACTTACTCGGTTGTCCTCTGTGCTCAACCGAGCACCCAAACAAATCTGTCGCGCTCACTTGAGAATAAAAGGCATGTAAACTAATAAACGCGACGTGACGCCAGAGGGGAGTCGTCTGTCTCCGCTCGTCTGCTGCCTTCGCAAACGTTGCGAAATGTGGAATGACAGCTCGGTGAGAAGCAGCAACAGCAACTCCAGCATCTTCACGAGCCTCTAAACACACCACTCGCGTACACGACTCCCGCACGCACGTTCATTCAGTAACAGCGCCGACTCAACATCAAAAACACAACGTAAAAAACTTTTCGGTGCGCGAGAGACATGATGGGTGAGTGTAGGACGAGCCGAGATGAAGTGCACACACACACACACACACACACACACACACACACACACACACACACACACACACACACACACACACACACACACACACACACACACTTACCTCAAAGACGTGGTGGACGCTGAAGTCAGTTGGAAGTTGTGATAGTCCTCCTCTTCCTCCCCTCAGGATGGACGAGGTGCAACAGACACACACATACGACAGCCACACGCATATAACCACATACACACATGCACACAGACACACAAACTAGAAGGTAGAGTACAAAACGTCCGAGTCTCTAGTTAATTCCCAGCATTGGCACTGATTTCATTTGGCTTCACTTCTCTCTACATCAGCGAAGGGTTCGCTTGCCAACGACTCCTCGAACTTTAACTCCACGGCGAAACACTCGCGCATTCCTCTCGTGTCCTCCCCCCTTCCAGAGCAGAACGTACAACCAGCGCGACCCCGAGTCGGACCGCAGTAGTCCGTGGCGACTCCCAGACGGTCGCCGAAAACTCGACTTGGCTTCGCTAATCGGTGCGACCGCTCTCGGGCGTTCAGTGGTGCGCGTTCACGTCGCTCCGGGGCGGGGAGACACTCCACCGCGGCGCGCACGGATTTCCAATCCCCCCCACCCCCCTGCCGGCGACGCGACAGCGTCTCCAAAGTGACAGCAGCATGGCGTAGTGGCAGCCCGGAGTACTGCACCGTCCCACAGTGGCAAACTAGTACATGATAACAGGGGGATCCCTGTTGCTAGTTCAGTTGAGAGAGTAAAAAAAACAATAGCACTTTACTGTTGCGTAGGTTTTATATGTTCTATGTGAGTGCAGAAGCAACTTTTCACCCAAAGTACCACATATTTGGAGACTTTGCTGGCTATTTAAATGATGAGTTTCCATTATTGTGCCGTATTCGCGGACGGTACGTCGTAAAAGGAAGTGAGCAGCAAAGCATAGAATGAAAGAAACATCATTTTATTTCGGTTAAAGTGATACTGTCAGATGTTTCTCACTGTATTGATTTGAGAAGGGTTAGGTTGTTTTTCAACCGTGTTTGTACAAGGTAAACTAAATTAAAGTGGCTGTTTGCCCGCCAGCAGTAGTTCGCTGCGGCTCGCTGTCGCAAACTGTTTTGGGTCTTTGCCGCAATGCTTTACGGCTGTAAGTGCAATGAGGGACAAGGCGGCAGATTTGGTGGTACTTTGCGTTTGAACCTCTGTCTTTCACAGGTACGGATCCGTAACACATCTTTGGTATGGAGACGTTAACAGTTAGGCGCTGACGTTTGATTTGAGAACTGCCGCCGAGCCGAATTATCCGCCTTCTTTCGGCGTCCAGAGCTGAGGTTAGCTAGGTCATGCTAAAGCTAACGACAGTTTCGACAGTTAACCAACTGCCTGCTGGCTAAGATGCGCCACACGCATTGCGGTGACGATGCGCAGATGCGGTGACACCACTGGGGCAGTCTGTGGTTCATCAGCAAGTTAATCTGGCAATATATTTATATTGTTTTTTGTGAACGTAACTATTCGAAAAACGGATTCAGGTTAGAAGTATTTTTAGAACCCGTGACGACGATCACTGCCTACCAACCTACGAGCTTCTTAAACGGCAGGTTTTTCTACCCGAACCACACTGGTGTCCTTCACTTGCCAGTAACGACCTATTACAGACTGCAGTCCTATAATTTGAGATAACTCTGTTGCCAACTAAACACACTTAAAAACTAAATACGTTTAATTTGTAAACGGGCAAAGGGAAAGATAGCAGCCAATCTACACGCTTCAAAAATACACCGCAAGATTTTGCGGTCCCGGTATTTAAGTTTTCGTTGCATGATGGTGTCCCGTTTGCCGTCGTGTCCTTTTTAAAGAACCGAAACAGCTGTGATGTCAAGGAGCAGTTACCAAAACCTGAGCAGATTCACATTCCTGTCCCCTGTATGTGAGTTGGTGCAGTATGGCAACTCTCACAGCAAATCTAAACTATTATTAAGGATAAAGTACTGAACAGTTCGCTTCTTTTCAGTTACTTTAACTAATACGCATTTATTTATTTATTTTAGTATGTTTCCCACCAAAGATGTCTTTGGATTTTGTACATTGGGCCTTTGATGTTTGTGTTTTTAATCTCTTTGAGGAAAGTTAACAGTCAACACGAGTCACGAAAGTGTTCACCTGTTTTGTTTTGTTGTTCAGACTGGCTGCTAGGAGGATGGATCCTGTGGTGCTGAGCTACCGGGACAGCCTGCTGCGGCGCTCTGATGTGTCCCTGCTGGAAGGACCTCACTGGCTCAATGACCAGGTCATCGGATTCGCCTTTGAGTACTTCAGCCTGGAGCGTTTCAGAGCCCTTGGGGAGGCCATCATCTTCATCAGTCCCGAAGTCACCCAGTTCATCAAGTGTGCCTCCTGCCCCGATGAGCTCGCCCTCTTCCTGGAACCGCTGGCTCTTCCCTCCCGCCGCTGGGTCTTTCTCGCTGTGAATGACAATTCCAACCAGACGGCAGGAGGCTCCCACTGGAGCCTCTTGCTCTACCATCACAGCTCCAATCACTTTGCCCACTATGACTCTCAAAATGGCAGCAACTCGCTGCACGCGCGGCGCATCGCCAGCAAACTGGAGCCTTTCCTGGGCGCCGGCAGGAAGGCGCTGTTTGCGGAGGAGCCGTGTCCGCCGCAGCAGAACAGCTACGACTGCGGCATGTACGTCATTTGTATCGCAGAGGCCTTATGTGAGAAGGCCAGGGCGGAGGGCTCACCGCACCTGCCTGTGCAAATCATCACCCCGGCTTACATCACCCAGAAGAGGGCTGAATGGTGCAGACTGATCCAGAGTCTGTCTTTCCCTTAGTGCAACCATTTGCTCCCACTTTACAGAGAACAGCTGTCAGCCTCCACATATCTGCTGCTGGAACGTTCTGCACCAGTGCACTCTACTTCACATGTATATGAATTAATATGTCTATTACAGCATTCATACTACATTACAGCAAAAAGAAAAAGAAAACTGTATTAAAACATAAAAGCAATCTTCTGATACTTAATGGCTCATTTAACTCCTGGTGTCATGTTTATTTCTTGTATATGCACAGCAAAGTACAATATGTAAACAAGAACACCAGCATGAATTTACACCCTTATACACACATACTCCAAATGAAATGGAGAGACGGTCATATATAAGACATTTCAGACATCTCTTTCCTTTAAGTTTGGAGCGAATGTAGAAATGTTTACACAGACTACTGCTCAGGGTCATTTGAAATGAACTGGAATTGACAATAAGAATGTGCATTTTTGATTTCTGCTCCTGTTTTGTGTTGCGACCTGAATCACTCTTGGCTGCCAACAAGTTTTGGTTCAAAAAGATTTAAATGTACTTTGTTATTAAAGCATTTATGGGTCAAATGATCAAAGAGACAAAATGTCTTTTCTTTCGTCCACATTTCTGTTGGCAAAAAGTGGAATTTTATTTGAGCTGCTAGCTGTTATCTTTATTCAAAGGTTATTCATCCACCTGAGTAAATCAATAAAAGTCTTCCATCATCAAAGTTAATGTTATTTTGAATAAATATTTACTTCTGGAGAAAACATCAGTTTGTTTGTTTGCAGCAGTAAATAAATCATAGCTCTTGCTTTTACACAGCATCAAAAATAAAATAATTGCAATTCAACCGCTTTGCAGAGTCCTTGCCTAAGCACATGTTTTCTTTCAGACTTTTGAAACTCTCTTGTCAGGTAAGAAGAGCCACAACACTGCCAGTTAGGCAGACGCTTAAATTCACCCTGCTTGACACAGTAACACCCTCTTTTTTCCCCTCGTCAGCCTGCACCCATCTCCATCCCACATGCGTAATTCAACTGGAGGAACCAGTCGGACGAGCCAGCAGGGTTTATCATTGTCTCAATTAAATGCCACCAAGTTGGTGCCTTCATGACCTGGACACCACACAAAATAAGGCTTGTCAAGTTGCAATTGATTTGTTTTTAAATGGCACATTTACTCAACTAAATGCAAGTTTCTCGGATAGTAGCCGAACGCTTCTATTTCTTTATCTGAGCCAGTGTTATATGTCAAAGAGTTTTGTATCAGTTATACAGGAAAACCTTGTATTGTAGTGGATAACATAAAATTAAGTCTGCTGCTTGTTGGGGCAGTTCCTTGAATAAAGTTCTAAACATGCTTGGCTTGGCGTGAAGCAAAGCTACTCACCGAGCTGGAAACTGGGACTCTTTCACCGCTTCTCCTTGTGTCACCTGCAACTCATGACTGAGAGGAGTGCTTTAACTACAAGTACATTAATCCAACTTCAAGTCTTCTGGCAGAAAACATTGGAAAGTTTTTGGTATCTGCCAACCAAGGTCTCCGCGAGCGAACACAGAACTGCGAAGGGTGTGAACACTTTTTCCCCGAACATTAGGGACTTTTGTCTAATAGTCGAGTAATAGATTGAAATAATTCTGACGTCTTGTTTTCACACAGGAAAGCCCCAGGAATCGCACCCACAACCCTCTTGCTGTGATGCCACAATGAATCACTGTCCTAATTCTGATTCTGTTCAGTTTAAAAACAGATTTGAGCTTGGCGTGCCATCCATTCGAAACCCAGCAAACTCGCACAGCTCCAAGGTTTCTGGTGGGAATGTTGGTTATTTGTACGTTTCATCACGTCCTCGCACAAACAACACATCTGCAACTAACTAGAACAACTTGGTACTGTTTCAGCGACGTGTCCGGCAGAGTGCCGGTGTGGGAAACAGCTGCATTCAAACAAACCAACATTCCTCAAAAAATAATGACAGCTACATCCTGGCCTGCTTGGCTTCTAGGTACTGTGGCACCATGACAAAACTAGGGGTAAGTAGGTCAGGACAGGTCCATATCACATCAGTGGAGATGCACCAGGCAGGAGTTGCATGCCTCACTGCAATGTGCACGTATGCGACGGCCCTGAGGTTGTGCAATGTATCACTATGGCCTGTTGGTGTTATTTCCTGTGGTTGAGTGCATTAACATTAACTAAGATGGAAGCCCTGGGATGGAGGCCCTGTCTGTGTGTGTGTGTGTGTGTGTGTGTGTGTGTGTGTGTGTTTGTGTGCGTGTGTGTGTGTGTGTGTGTGTGTGTGTGTGTGTGTGTGTGTGTGTTTGTGTGTGCGCGCGCGCGTGTTTACATTCTAAACTATGAAGGGACAAAACAAAACAAACTGACAAACTGAGCATCTCTGTAATTTCGCGGAAGGCGTAAAGGAACAAAATGCAACTCGCAGTTCTCGGTTTGGCAGTAAAATCCGTGACTTCAAGTCCGACCTCAAATCATATATCTACGGCCTGCATTTAATCGACCACTAGGAGGCGGCAGAGAGGGACAGACTAGCTTCATGTTAACAGAAATGTTCACCACTAAACTTCACTGTCATCTTTAAAAAAAAAAGACTGAATGCAAACGTTTGGGAGCAGACAGAGGGTGCTTTTTCTACTTAAATCTTATTGTGGTACGTCAGAAATAATTTCTTTCGACTTAAGAGAGCCATGTAGACTCCAGCCGGCAGCACAAAAAGTCAGCTGTGACTGACTACATGTAGTTTACTCAAGTGTCCAAGGAGCTTCAGCTCCTCGGCTCCGTCACTTCATGGAAGCCACAGAATTGCTCGATGGAGTCTATGAACAAGAGCTCCCAATGATCTCAGATGTTGTTGGAACCGGGCACTGGCCTTGCTGGGTGGAATTAGTTCGCTCACCACTGGAACGGATAGTAGAGGCGTCCAAAAAGCTAACCGAGTGCAGATGGTGACAGAAGCGCGGAGGCGGAGAGAGGCCGAACCAGGAGAGCGAGGAAGAGAAATGAATTCCACTCCGACTGAAAAGAAGGCACTGAAAAAGTGAAATGAATGGTCCGAACACACCGTGACGCCGCGGACGACTTCTTGAAATCTCGGTAGGCGTGAACAACCTGCTCTCCGTCACTGGTATGGATAAATTTAGCGTAATAATTTCTTTACTGGGGCTCCGTAGTTTCCTGTTCTTTGAACGAGAAAACGTTGTCCACTGACTTGGGTGTTCTAAACTTGGAGTTCCTGCAACTTGGTGTCCATCAATCAGCTGCCCAGGTTGAAACAGTTCAGTTCCAAAAATCCATTTGATGACCTTAACAACAACAACAGTTTATTTTTAATATTAACCAGACAAGTAATTTTGTGCTGAATATACACACCTACAGAGGAGAATCCTGCATATCTTTGGAACCCATATCTGCCTGACCTGGGGCTATTATCAGGACCTCACTCTAACTCTCAATCCCATATTGTAATAATATTGAAAGGTTAAAGGCATACTTAGCTAAAACGAGAATGAAATTCACATTCACACATCTTTTTTGCCCCCCCCTCACATTAATTCTCCATTAAAGGATAAATGTGTGTGCAACATCCCAATCATTATCTCAAATGTGCAGCATTTAGTATTCTGGTCTCACGGATAAGTCAGTTCGGAAACCTCCTGAGACAGGAAGTCATTTGCAAATGTTTTCAACAGAAAAACGCCCACACCTTCTAAATTGATTTACCATAATGCACTGGGGCTGTGCCCTTGGGCTGACGTGCTAAATGCACTGAGTGAGGTAATGCACTCTTGGACGGCCTCCAGCAGTTCGGCCCGTTTGTAATGATTTTACTTGTAATCCGTGTAATGCAGACTGTTACCGTGACGGCACATTCCCGCACTCTCCTTCACACCGCCGGGGTCAGAGGTCACTTGGGAGAACATTCCAGGAGAGACAGCACGGCCATCTGCTTGGACCTGCTCTCTGCCAGCTGAAATTAACTCAGCGCTCACATTAACGCCGTTACAGTGGCTGGCCGCCTGCACTTCCAGCTCCTTAAGGTCTCCAGAGGGCCTGAGGTTCTGCCCGGGCTGCCGAATTAGAGCAGAGTTAAAGGTCATGTGTGTAAAATCTGGCTTGAATTATGACTTTCATATTGGTACAAGCTTAACATACTGCCCATAATTACATTAATAAAAGTGTATACTTAGAGTACAATACAAGTCATTTGGTTTTCCTACCCTGAGAATGGTTCTCATGTATATAAAAATATACATAAAGCAAGGGTCTTGCTCCTAGTTAGCTGCCGTCTTGCACTACCATTTCTAAAAGAAGCCCGTCTGACAATGTAAATACAAAAGGTGCTGTCCGGTGGGCTACCTTATATGCCAGGCTTTCTTAAAGATTTTACACATTGGACCTTCAAACAATTGAGGCGCAAAAACAGGAAAGCAGGAACATATGTAGCGAGGCAGTTGTTTTGTTTGTAAACACCTTTGATCAGGTCGCGTTACGTTTGCTTGACGCTGCGAGAGGCTTTTAGCCTCCGAACCAGGTTTCTTTCTTTCTTTCTGTTATCATTGTTTATTATTTTCTGGAGTGAAAGGGACGAAATATGGAGCGAGCGCTATCAGGATTGTTTCTTAAGAGATTGTCCACTAGATGTCAGCCTTTAGTACGCTTTAATGCCCAAAAGTATCTCTATCCTGATTGAGCCTGTCCTATATTATTGATCGAAAACAGATCGGTGATTAATTTTCTCATTTTTGGGACATTTTTGTGTGGATTTATGAATAAAAATCAATCACAGCGCACTTCCACAATGGTTTTAGAACTATAGAAGACAAAAGGTGGTGTTAAATTTCAGAAGAATTAATTCAAGTGAAACATCAGATGCATAGAATAAATTCAAAGTAATAGTGAACAGAGCCTCATCTGTATTGTCTCGTATTGTTTCATATACTCGTAGATTGTGTGACGCAATACCAATATTCATAAACGCTTCTGTATAGATTTTGCCATTTTGATGAGTGTAATGTTGCGTAAATCCCATCGTGGAAGCCGCCCACACATCTGTTTTCACAGGTCATACCTCCTCCTTTTTCTCAAAGCACATCGGATAACCTCGCACACATCCATATTTATAAACTCCTCCACTTGGGTGAAAGTTGGACTTCTGCAGCTACCGAACATTTCCAGAAAACACACATTTCTGACCCCTGAGCAGTGACGGGTTATTAAACTGAAACAGGTGGAGGAGAAGCAACAGTGCGACTGCAGAGCCAACGGCTCCATATGGACTGAATTAAGCAGGAGCTGCTTCTGCCAAAACGTTGCTCCAGTTATGCAAAGGTTACCACAATCTGCCGTACTATACGAGTTCAGGTTTCTCATGGTGGTCTCGTAGATAAAGTCCCAAATTTATTGGGAGTCAGACGGTGAAGCCCCAGCAGGCTCAGTGATTCTCAAATGTAGCTGAAGTTCCATATCAAGCAAAATCCACATTTTTACACTTTTCTAATTTGCCTGTCTATCCTCTCAAGAAGTTCCCAGAAATTAGAAGCATTCACCTTTGACTGCTTTCGCCTGCTCCAGTTTTCAGACAGTCAATGATAAAACACACATGGTCCTTTGTGGCATCACCTGTCACTTATGCCCAGTTCTGATACCCCTGGCAAAATTAGAGACCCCACCCCGAGTCAGGTCTTGGCTCCACCCTTGGATACTGCATTCTTTTTGTCCAAGGAAGGTCCAACAAAGCAGAATTTTAAGCAGAATGTTGGAAACAGCAGGCGAAATATGCTGCTTTCTACATGGAGTGTTTCACTGTGGTTCTTTTGAATACTTTTTGTGGCTGCTCCCCAAAAGCTTGCGATAAAATAAAAGTGAAAGTTGAAATAGATAGAACATGGGACCTTTGAAAGCTCCCAATTTTTATTTCTTTTTATATTATCTTTTTTCTCCAGTTTCTTTCTTCTTTGACAAATTTTACAAGTGCTGTATTTTCACTTGAATTCACCAAATTTAGAAACATCTTCAGATGTGGCCTCTCAAGTCTTTGATGACTTCATTTGAAATGCTTACAAGAAAAGAAAAGAAAAACAAACAGGAATTTCTTTCAAACAGCATTAAAACTACAACGAAAAAAATAACCCCAGTCGGAAATATGTTTTTTTTTACACATTTAAACGTCTCATTCACATTACGGCCAAACGTCCACACTTCCACTTCTTTGCAGGTCTGACAGGGGGAACTTCATTCAGTCAAGTGTCTGTGGTCGTAACGTGACCTCATCCTTCACATACCTTCAGAATGACAATTGAGTACCAATTATCAAAGCATCAACAATAAAGCAAACAAAGAAGACAAAAGTCCTACAGTCTTTGACGGTTACACACACTGAAAATGATGCGGACAAACGTTAAAAAGTGCATTGTGGCGGCTAGCATCAGCCTTCCTACTGGTGGCCGGGCCGAGACGCAACCATGAAAATAAACATTTGGTTTAGTGCTCTAGTAGTCAGAGTATGTCAGTTAGTAGTACATTTTACAAACTTCTGTGAACTATCTTAATGACCAGTCTTTGAATTTCAAGTAATCATTGTTTCATTTTTTTTTTCTAACCTCATTTTCTGAGTTTTGTCACCGTTCGCTCTGTTTGTGAGTCACATGGTTGCGGCATGTAGTCTGTTTGCATAGTTGGGAAGCGATCATTAAAAACAGGAAACCACGAGAGAAGGTCCTGTGAGGCGGCTGGGCTTCAGGATTTATAGGTTCAGGTCCTTCAGGTTTTGGGACCGTTGGGGTGGGCGGACAATCCGATTGGTCACACTGGACAACCGTGGCTACCTGGATCAGAGGAAAACCAGCCATGCAAAGGAAGAATAATTATGGAAGTATTAGTATAATGTGTGCTGTATTATTGTTTCCTAAATAAGAAAAGAGATGCTCAAGTTTATTACATTATTATTACATTTTTATGACATTTTTTTTCCTTTCCTGAGGCTCTCTCTTCATTATCACTTCTCTACTATGACAACATTGCACCCGTGTATACTAATTAAAAAAAATAAATCTTCAATAAAAAGAAGTGCGGTTGCAGTCAAGGTGTACGATGAGATCGGGCGTCACCTCTCTCTCAGGGGCAGGGTGGGGTTGTTGAGGAAGGAGAGCTGCTGCTCCAGGCTGCACACACGGAAGGCCAAGTAGCACGACGACAGGATGAGCAGGATAATGCTGATGAGAAAGAGAGAGAAAAAAAAAATGCAATATTGGATCATAATAACCTAATAAATAAAACCAGGTTTGTAGGACATTGATTTTAAGGGGGGTGTTGCTGCAGTGTGCTAGGATGAACGCCAGGAGGCGTCATTTGGCAATACATTTGGAGACAGAAGACCTCTGATGGTTTATTTTATCCTGGGGGTTTCCAGAAGAACCCACCACTGGGGAACTTGTCAAGCACGTCTTATGCTCATCCATCACATCCATGAGTCCGTGTTTTGGAGTCTCTTCTCTTTCTGCAGTTTTTTTTTCCAATGAAACTTCACTCTGAAGATATTAAGCACTCTTTAACCTCCTCCATCATGTTTCAGCAATGACCCCTTGAAGTTGCCAACATAAAAACATTGCATAGCTTTTAGTGACTTTGTGGTCGCACCAAAATAAGTTTCAATTCAATTTCAAAATTGAAGAAAATATCAAAGGCTTCATCGGGTGCGTTCCCAAATTAACGCTAAACTGCAAGTTTGTGTTTGTTCACTGAGCTGCTGTGATCACTTTAATATGATCTGTGGGAGCAGAGCCACAGTCTCTCCCTTCTTTCCCCCCATGGGTTTTTTTTCAGTGCGTCGTCAGCACAGTGATAAAACCCTCAGAGCAGATAAGGGTTTATTGCTCCCTCAAGGCCTCGCGCTGTCGATGAAGGACGGCCCCCTACTGGTCAACATGTCGCCCCGCCGTGCTGCAGGGCAGGTGGGAAGGAGGGCAAGATGCTATCCGGGGCAAATTATCCGGCACGCCGCTTTGAGTCTTGGTTATAATTAAGCCTCATGGGTTCGCGGTTGGGGGTGGGGGGGTGGGGTGGGAGAGAAAAACACAAGGCTGAGAGGAATTTATCTGCTCGCCTCTTTGAATCTGCCACTATTTATATCATCTTGTCAGTGTTCACCGACAAGATGTGTTTGTGGGAGGAGGTGACGGTGGCGTTGTTGATGAGTGTGTGGATGCGGGCGTGTGTGTGTGTGTGTGTGTGTGTGCGCGCGCGCGCGCGCGCACGAGTGTGTGTTCCACTCTGTACTCACAGCAGGGTGAAGAACTTGAGCAGCTGGTACTCCATCTGGCCCAGCTCTGCCACTGGCTCTGATAAAAGACCTCTGTCTGTTTGCAGAGCTCGCTCTGTGGACACACAAACACACACACACGCACACTGTATGACATAAGACCATTAACACAACTTTGTGCGACGGTGCTACATGCTTCCGTTTTAACCGCGCCACCTGCTTGTTTGTCTGACAGTGAAAAGATGGACTCCCGCAGCTGAAAGCTCTGAAAGCTTCACGGCGACGGTCCCACATTACGTGGACATACTTGCCGACAACAGTAGCGTGTCTCTATCATGTGCTGTCTAATGGTCCGTATGATGTAAGCGGCATCGCTTTTGACTGATCAGTGAACTTCTCAGAGATGAGAAACTCCATCTTTTCCATTTCACCACGCACTCTCCACTATTCAGCGCCTTAGGAAACCATGCTAAAAGAATTTTTTGGGAAGACCCCTTCATGGTGTCACAAAGGGCATTAACGTATCTCACAGGTGAGTCGCCACACAACCGAGCAAGGTGTTGGCCCCGCCCCCTGACACCACATTGTTTTTGGTCCTTTGGTCCAGCAAAATCTCAGTGTCAGCATCAGGCTGCAAACAGATGGCAAAGGAAGCAGCTGGAGATCGCAACCAATTTAGTGGTTAATTAATCATGTCGATTAATTAATCTGCTTGATGATGATGACGATGGAGATGAAAAATGGTAAGGATTTGCTCACCACGGGACGATGAAGATTTCCTTTCAATCTTTGTGGTCCCTAATGTAACACGATGACATGAATCCTGGACCTCCGCACCCCAGCGAGTGGTTCAGAAAAGATGCTCTTGAAAGATGACGACATGTTTAGAGCGGAGGCTCTGAATGCGAAAAAACAAACGGCTACTGAGCATGGAAATTTGGTCTCTGAACATGAATTCACGCCTCTGCATTTTTTTCTTGTCTTTTTCTGAATGAAAACACTGAAGCGCGCCAAGGCGCTACGTTGCGCGCCGCACGCGCTGCCAAACTGCAGCGTAGTTTGTAGGGCTTCTGTGTTGTGTAACGACAGTAAAGCGTGACCCTTGCACACAACGCTGCCTTTACTAGCCGTACCCTCCCCCCACCGGAAGCCTGTCACTGTCTGCTATCTTTTCATCTCCGTCATGAGACGTGAGCGAGCCGTGCGCTGCCTGCTTGATTGTGCGTGGCTCCTTTTCATCTCCTGAATGAAAACCGACACAGTACAGGTGCTGACCGTGTTAGCGCTAAATTCTCCCTGCACACTTCAGCTGCGCTTGGCTGGTTTTTCATCCTTTTTTCTTATTTTGCTAATCTCTGCTTAATCTGCATCAGTTTAAGCCTTTTAATACAACCCCACACTACACACACACATACACACACACACTCTGACCTAATCTCCATTTGAGGACTGACATGTCGTTGCATAAGAGCAATGTTGCCATCCGACAGCAATTACTCCCTTCCTGTCGCGCACGCACGCACACACACATACACGCAATTCTAAATTTGAAGCTATGCACAGTCACATGTGCTTCCACTTGGAAAACCTCTGGATTCTTTTCTCTCAGGTTCATGCAACAAATCGTACTGTGGTCTGGGGAAGTCAAGCCGATTTCGCCGCTTTGATTCATCTGCTGGCATTGGCAGGTTACTAATAAAATATAAATAAAATCTGTAATATTTGTAATAAATACATTTGTAGCAGTTTCACATCACTAATTTTCTAAAAAAAAAAAAATGACGTACAGCTTTCTGTTACTAACTGGGGAAACCCTTGTGACATCACAAAGGGCTGACCTCCAGAGTGGTGCAAATTAACAGGATAGAGACACACATTAAAGTGAAGTGTTTTTTGCTGAGTATGGGGCATTTCGGTTTGTGTAAATCGTCTTGGCGAGCAGCTCCAAGCACGACGTCATTCAATGAAAAAACATGTGAACGTAAACATTAGTACATTAGTAAAGTATGTTGACGCAACATGAAACGTCAACATCTGATGTGCAGCCGCATGATATCTGCAGCGTAATCTATTCAATAGAAATTGTGAATATTCCTCTTTGCAATGCTGGCCGACTTCCGACGGTGGGGTTCAAATATTAAACTGGCGGCCTTGACAGAAGCCTTGGACTCGGCTGCATCTTGCAGGAGAATCTTATCACCTTCCAACAACTGCTCCGACTTGAGGGGTGGGTCGGCAGGGCTCAGGCTGCCTGCCGAGTTGCCCAGCAGGTCCGGGAGCGAGGAGGACACCGACACTGCCGACTGGTTTCTCCTCCACTTTAACACTGAAGGGTACTCGTCCACGGCGGGGAACTCGTCCGTGGCGGGGAACTCGTCCTGCAGCGCAGAGGCGGGAGAGGAACGTCAAGGCAGGGTGTGAGTTTACACTTACCACATTCGCACATGGCAAACACAAGGAAAGCAGTAGGAACCCAGCAGGAACCCAATATGAACCCAGTAGGAACCCAGCAGGAACCCAGCAGGAACCCAGTAGGAACCCAGTGATCTTAAACGTCAAACCTCTATTATATCTTTAAAGACCCTTGGCTGTGAATTTTGGTGGCCTCTAGTGGTAAGAAAGTGCACCGTGAGCAATTGCAATGTAAATCCCTGTAATATATACAAGATATATGTATATATCCCTGTATTAAATACAAATATTTGTACTCACAACAACAATGATTTCAGGCTATGGATTTGTGTTGCTATAGATGATCAGCCTGAAATCTCCTTCTTCCCCTACAGTACAACAAGCAGCAAACAATAGTGCACAATAACATACGGTGCTCTTGGATCCACTGTGGGTTGTGTGCAAAGTGAAAATAAACACAAGAAATGTTATTTGCAAACGTCTTGTTTTACATTTAATTTTATTTATTTATTTTCTTCTGGGTCCACCGACTGGGATATAGAGTCAGAAAGCGTAAATTACCAAAATACAAACTTTAACTGACACGACTCACAGTCAATCTCATCATCGGCTTTTTTGAATTTGAGAGTAAGTCCAAGCACAAGTACAACTTTCTTGTCTATCCACACCATCTTTTGCTTGGTGCTATGTTAGCAAGCTACTGCTTCTCTAAATGTGCCGTGGCCATGGATGTATGATAAGAACTGGATACTGCACTGCCAATATGGCGGCGTGCCGATTTTTCCCAGTGGCCACTTGAGGTACTGCAGTAAAAAAAATGCATTTTGTTCCCCCATAGACCACAATACAAAAAGAAACACCTTTAAAAGGGCTCACAGGAAGACTGTGACCTGAAACGCGATTTTGAGTCGTGATTTTCAAAAAATGGTAGGTTTCAAAAATTGTGTCCAATAGAACACGAACACACACACACACACACACACACGCACACAAGGTGACTTGGGCGAGCACCCTGATAGTATCTGCCCAGCTCCGGAGATAATTCACTGTGATCCTGCCGCTGTAGCAGAGTGATGTATCGATCCCGTCTGCGCTGCGGAGGTTAGTCGGCCTTCAGTTCTCAGGTAGATTCTATCAGGCGCCCTCACTCACTCGCTCCCTCACGATGTCATTGTGGCTGCTGTTATCATTGGGTGGATGAGGGGATGAGAGGAGGTGCCTACTGGCCGCCACTCACCAGCGATAAGGTCGGCTCCTCCATGAACTGCTTCAGACTCAGACTCTTGCCGTTGACCTGCAGAGGCGACAGCGACGTCAGAGTCATACTTTTATTTTCATAAGACATTATTACCATGTACATTTGCAACTCTAATATGAAGCTGAACATCTAAATATCGACTACGACGTTTAACGTGTGTGTGTGTGTATGTGTCCCCTGACCTGAAGGTGTGTGCAGATCCTGCGGAGGACGTCGTACACACTGTCTCTTGACAGCAGAGAGACAAATACATACTGTGGAGAGAGAACGGTGACAAACGTGAGAGTAAAAACTTTTGTTTTTTGTTGTTGTTGTTGCAGACAGTGTGAGACCTTTTTTTTTGTGAATAAGGGCAAAGCAGCAGCTTCACCAGCTACTGGCAACGAAAGTTCTCAGAACCTCTATCCCGGAAAAAATAAATAAATGCTTAGCTAAATGCTTGGCTGCTTGGCCTTGTTTAATACAAAAAAAACCCTTCCTATTACATTTATTTAATCATATTTATATCATAGTTTGCTTATTTGGTGTGCAATAATTTTCAAGAGTGCCTTGTTTATGGTGAGTTTTTATCATGCATAGGTTGTCCTTTATAAATTCTGTTTCATTGGATCTGTTGCTGTCTGGTCATGCCGCTGCTACACTGCAATTTCCCAGCCTGAGATCAATAAAGTTCATCCATCCATCCATCCATCCATCCATCCATCCATCTGTCCATCCATTCACCCTTCCATCTATCCATCCATCCATCCATTCACCCTTCCATCCATCCATTCACCCTTCCATCCATCCATCCATCCATTCACCCTTCCATCCATCCATCCATCCATCCATTCACCCTTCCATTCATCCATCCATTCACCCTTTTATCCATCCATCCATCCATCCCTCCATTCACCCTTCCATCCATCCATCCATCCATCCATCTCACACTGTTGTATCTCCACCTGTAACCTCTCAGTTACAGGTGGAGATTGTTTTTGTTACAAACCAACAAACAAAACCTGTCATCTTGCCCAAAATGACGTGGTTGAATAACACTTGAGGGCTTTCATTTTAGAGCACAAAGAGGATTTTGTTCTAATCACTTTCATTCTGTGGCGCCGCGTCACACCGAGCGAACCCAAAATCTCCCTGAGCCGAGTCTCTCAGGAGCGTTCAACACGCACCGTCCTCGTGTGCATACTGTATGTAAATAAGGCCTAAAAATGATACAACTGAAGCTTTATTGTACAGCAACGTAAACACAGGCTGAACCTCCTCCCCCATCCCCACTAAGCCACACTTTTAGTGCACAGATCATGTATGTGCTCGTGGTTACGCAACAGACGTTACACAATGATACAGACATACTTTGAGATAATGCGCGATACGTGACTCATTGTCCTTGTGCGACAACTGTGAAAAGAGCGGGAACCGCTCGGTGTGGTTTACAGTCGCGCCGGCGCTTCTGTTCGGGCAGCTGAGTTTACATACGACTGAGGAGCGGCCGAGGAGAAGTAAGGGAAAGCACGCAGCAAGCAGTCCTAGAGGAAAGTGAAGCGTAACACTGGCCCAGATTTCTGATAAGCATTCAACGTTTATTGGAATTGTTAACCAGCTATTTACGTAGCACTGCGTGGTTTATGGAGGCTTTTTTTTTTCCATTAACCTGAACTTTGCGTGGCCCCGGTTTTACTGTGGAAGCGGCAGGTTAAGATCTCTTAGTATAAAAATATTTCAGGCTGTGGAAAAACCTGCATCCTGATCTTAGTACAACTACTGTATTTGTCAGTCAGCTCTTCTTTTGGGATTCACAAATAAGATTAATTTAAGAGTTGCAACTCAATTTAAAGTGTGAGTTACTAGAAAAAAAATTGAATAAACAGTGGCGCTCTAAATACTTGATTTCAAATCTTTGGCTATTGAAGTAAGCAGTGAAAGAAAATAATAGATTACTGAGGCTGACTGGCAAATATTTACACAGCACCAGTTAGACTATGAAGACATACTTTTATTAACCTGAACATGGCATTGCTTTACTGGTATGCTAACATTAAATGGATGTCCTTTATTATCGTTCCCTGAGTGAGAGAAAAAAAATTTGATGGAAACTTTTTGCCGCAGTACCAACAGTGACCAATGAGGAAAAGTGAAAGTAGCCAAATCCAGTTTTAAATGAATTTGTCCTTAGGCATGTGTGTTTGTCTTTCTATGTGGCCCTGTGATGAACTGGCGAATCATCCAGGGTGTCACCCTTCCTTTGCTCAGTGACAGCTGGGAAAGGATCCAGCAGACCCCCAACACCCTGAGTTCAGGAGGAAGCTGGTTTGGAAGATGGATGTTTCCGACACGTCTTAAAATGATCTATTTCAGGCTTTATTCAGCTCGACATCCTGGGAGTGAAGCATTATGGGAGCAGAACAGTGTGTCTTTGAATAGACCACTTAACGAGTAACTGAGTCTTGATGTGGCTGAAGGCTAAGAGGCCCTTGTGAGCGCTGCTGTGACGGTGGAAAAAGAGAAAAAACAAAAATAAAAAGGCTGTGTCCCTAGGCTGAGCTGGAGCTCTCACCACTCTGCTTCTATCAATAGAAGCATGTTGTTGATTTTATTTCTGTTGTGGTAGCACGCTGGGCTAGTCGGCGCTGGCGTTTCATTAGCGGCGAGCGTGACAGAGGTGTTTTACCTTCTGGCCGGTGTCAGTGGTGATGGCCAAGCCGTTGGGCACCAGGCCGGCTGTTTTGTGCTTCTTCACCAGCCGCACGGACACGACGGGGATGGCCACCTGCGTGAGGTAAAGTGACAGAGGAGCAGCGTCTCAGTGAGAGGATGTGAGCTGATGATGAGGAAATTCACAGGTGAGATGAATCATTGGCGTAGAGGGAGGGGGAGAGGAGAGGGGAGAAAAAAAATCCCCTGCCGAGAACGACTGAGCGGACACGCAACGTGTCTGGTTTCAGGTTAGAATGTTTGGAATGCAGCCGCAATAAGAAGCTTATTGTCACTCAGGTATCAGGGGCCGTTTGCTTTCAAGGAAACGAGGGGGAAAAGGCAGAATGAGCAGCATCAAAGACAAGCACATGATCGCCCTGCTGAGGGTCAGCGAGTCTCCCCGAGCACCACAGAGTCGGAGTTATTATTTCTCATCACAGGACGCCGTAACGGGAACAGTCGGCCTCGGTTAGGGAATTCCACGAGGGTCCGACTGTGTGTGGCGACCAGTGAGGGCCCGTCAGCGCCACCTAGGCCTTCTCTGCTGGTCTAAACATACTTAGAAAAGTAAATGTTCCCCTTAGGGATGTTAACAATTAATCAACTATTGATTAATTGTCGATTAAGAATTTAATCGATTCAATTAAATTAGTTGCAATTAATTTAACATTTTTTACACGGACAGTTAATATCATTTTAACAGTGTAGTATTACTTAAAGGTTAAATAATGTGTTCCTTACACATTTTTCACTGTGAAATTTAGGTTCTTAGGAAAAATCGCCACTTATCAGTTAATCGTTAATCGATCGATAAGGTCAATCAACTAACGACTAATGAATTAATTGATAATTTGCATCCCTCGGTCCTGTAAATAGTTATCGTAGTCTGTTCTTTTCACATCATATAATATCCAATAGGTTGCACTGCTTCCATTGTCGTATATTACAGTAGAGTTTTTATCCAATCATATTTCAGCTAGCTTGTGTTGTCAGGTTCCATGAAATCTGGCTTAGGCCAGCAGAACCCACATTGCAGGCTCCTGTTTGCTGTGGGTGAACAGACCACCGTCAATTGCGAAAGCCAATCAGATTTTGAGTCTGCGATGCCGAGACCAGCTAGCTGGTTTTACGCTAAACTTCACACGTACGCGTCCTGTGATTGGATTCCAATCAAGCCGCAGCGTCATATTGAGGATATTATGAGATGCATTAATTTAGGGTGGATTAAGTATGACGTCCCTGATGGCCTAGGCGTGAAACGCACGGCGCGCCACTGGCGATGACGGGCGACTCATCCAGCCGTCTGACTGTTAACGTCCCGAGTGTCAGTCGTCCCCACCTTGATGTCCTTGCCGAAGAGGTTGGCATAGAAACACAGCCAGTGTCGGGAAATGTAGAGGCGGCCCTGCAGGAGGATGTCTCTGAGCAGAGCGCAGGAGTACACTGGGAGACACAAAACAACAACAAAACAACGACAAACAGCCTTATTAAAACACACACACACACACCCAACACAGAACCTCCACCGGCAAAATTCTAATTATTCTTTGTGATGTTCACTGCTCTGTTAAAACATAGTCAGGTTTTAATAGAGATTTTTTTGTGTGTTCTTTTCTGTATTTTAGACACATTTTAATATAAAATATAAAATATTAATTTACCCCAGTTTGACATACACTTTGCCTGCCTCTATGTTGATAAAAGCCAATAGAAATTTGTATTAAAAACGTCTCAAAATTGCATCAAATGAAATTTGTCCCTTCATTCAATTCAATCAGAACTAATGATAATTACGATGAGAGGAATGATGAGAGGAAGATTAAGATTTAAATGATGAATTATTTTCTTTTTTTGAATTATCAGCCTTTTAGTCTTGATATTTTTTCAGCAGATCAAAATCATCAAATCAATTTGCCCCTCGGAACTCACTTCAGAAGTCAAGAACTCCTGCTGAGCACATCATCGACACATGAATCAGCATTCAATTTAAGCAAAATAAAACATTTTGGATTTTTTATTTTTATTTTTTTTCATTTTAAAACAGAGCGAACGATTCTCAAAACACTAACATCACATATTCCGGCCATAAAATCCCATAATCACCCACACGTAAGCCACTAAAGCACTTTTAGTACTTTAGTACTAGAGTAATGGTAGTACTTTAGACTACTAAAGTAGAACAACGGCTTCACTAAACAAATAAAACAAGAAAATAAAACCCGCAAATTCTGGAGAGAGGTCACATGCAGGCGGAGGTCAAGCAGCGGGCGCTGGGTGTTACCTTTCATGAGGATCTCATCCTTGGGCACGCACTGGAACAGTTTGTGGTACTGCGAGTTGTACTTGCTGACGGTCTGTGCAGAGGGACAGGGCAGAGTCATGAGCAGCTCCTTGGCCGCCGCGCGGCCGCCGCCTTCACCGCCGCCACCTCCGCTGCCGCCTTCGCCGCCGCCTTCGCCACCTCCACCTCCGGCCACTCTGCCGCCTCTGGCGCCGCCGGCCGCCGCCGCCGCCGCCACCACTCTCTCCCTCAGCGGGCGCGAGCTCTGCACCAGGCTCAGCACGTTGGCGCCGTGCACACACACACACTCACGCACATCCAGGGCCTGGAGCAAGGCGCTGCAAGACACACACTGTTCGCCCTGCCGCCGGTCAGTGGTGGTGCTGACTGACACACACACACACACACACACACACACACACACACACACCTGGCTCTACACTAACACACAGCTACAGAGTAACAGCAGCAACCTCTCGCGGAATATACAAGACTCTCTTTCTGTCACACACGCACCTTCAGTGACTCCACACTTTGCTCACACCCTCCCCCTCTGTCTCTCCCGCTCTCTCTCTCTCTACACACACACACACACACACACACTCACGTTGCCCTTCATCATTCAGAGCTGAAGGAAACACACCGCGGCTCAAAACGACTCTGTCTCTCCCTCTCTCTCTCTGTCTCTCTCTCTCTCTGTCTCTCTCCCTCCCTCTCTCTCTCTCTCTCTGGGCTTTTCCCCCTCTTTCATCCCTCGTCAGTTGGCAGCTGACAGAATAAAAGTCCTCACCTCTTAGAAGGAAATCTCACTTTTTCTCTCACGTTCACATCCCAATCAGCTACGTGCACGCACACACACACACCCTCGCCATCCGGCTGTCTGTTCTGTCCTATATGTCCTCTCCTCTCCTCTTCTTCTGACTTGTCTCAGCTCTTTCTCTGTTATAGTTGCTGTTTTTTTTTTTTTTATTGTTACCTGCCTCTTCCAGTTTTTTTCGCCTTTCTATTAATAACGCCTGCATCCTCTTCTCAGGAAGAAGGATGCTGAAAAGCATCGGACTGGGAGGCTCTACTCGCCACGTACATAGGGATTGTTAACTCAACAGTCTCAATTAAATGAATATATTATGACTCACTGACTGGACTCACAATGACAAAACGGTTGTATAACTCTAGAAGCAAATGGCTTTAAAAAAAAGAAAAAGTGGGAAAAAAACGAATGCATTGCAAAACAATGATGGGTTGATGGAATTAAACAGTGAAAAGCAATTTGCGAGATGACTTCCGTGACACAGCAGCAGGGACCTTTGTGAGGTCAGTGCTGAGACATGCACACATCCAAAAGTGATGATGGATGAAAACAGTTGCAAAATGAAGGAAATGAACACATTTATTTTCTTTTTGACCAAGGGCCAAAACCAAGACTGGGGACCTCGTGGCTCCAATTAGAAAATTTAAAAAAACGAGTTTACATAG
The DNA here is from genome assembly GCF_046127955.1 of Nelusetta ayraudi. Classification (NCBI taxonomy): domain Eukaryota; kingdom Metazoa; phylum Chordata; class Actinopteri; order Tetraodontiformes; family Monacanthidae; genus Nelusetta; species Nelusetta ayraudi. The sequence continues at coordinate 4,907,614 of NW_027466052.1, read as the reverse complement.
TGGAGCAAATCTCTCAGTCATGCATCCAAAAGCAATGACTCCATATGCATTTCACAAATGTTTTTTTTTTTTAAGTATATAACTGCTTAAACTAAACCCTCAATTGGGCTCAAGACCTCTTTCATACTCGTCGGAAGACAACCAAGAATAAAAACCACTATATCATTTGAAACCATTTTCACCACATCATCTCATTAACACGGTGGTGAAAATGCGGATTTTCAATCAACAGAGACTCACCGAGCCCCGGTAACATTTCTTGACATCTTCGTAGGAGAGGTCCTCGATCAGCTGGAACCTGGAAGCAAAAAATAAAAAAATAAATCAAAGGTTTAGTGGGTAATAGCTGGAGAGTTTGACAGGAAACAGTGACATCAAGTGGTCATATTTTAGATTGTAGCGCTCTTTTACTCCTCGTCCCTCTCCTGAGCTTGCCAGTGAACTACAGTGGCCTGTGCACACAAACCTGGATACTGCATCCACCTTCTTCTTTCTTGGTGGAAGAAATATGGCAACTAACTGGAAGAAAGACCCTTAATGCAATATATTCTGATATATAAGAACTGTTTTATGGTAGGAAAACCAAATTACTTTTATTGTGCTGCGAACATACACTTTTATTAATGAATTTATGGACATTATATAAAGCTTTTACCAATATAAAAATCACAAATCAGGACAGATTTTACACAATGGACCTTTAAAAATCATGTCATACACAACAAGTCAGCACAAGTCATCATCAAAACTGAAATTCTTTGGCTGTGTGTGTGTGTGTGTGTGTGTGTGTGTGTGTGTGTGTGTGTGTGTGTGTGTGTGTGTGTGTGTGCGCGCACAGAGCACGTTGGTCGGGAGTCTCTACATGACGTAACTGTCATCAGTGTGTGCAGAACTGCAACACAATCAAAGACAAACACGGCCTTTGTTTGAGCACAAATCAATAGCAGCCACGCCGGCAGATCGCAACACGGCTGCCCTAAATAATCACATATACACGTGCACACACACACACACGCACACGCTGCTGGCATCTTTCTTTGACTTCAGGAGGAAGCAGTCAGACGTCACAGCATGATTTTCTTATCTGCAGCTGGTGGAGAACGACGGAACCTTCCGGCGTATCACACACACACACACACACACACACACACACACACACACACGGTCTCATCAGGACATTAAGGAGAAACGTCACTGCTGCCCCAGTTCAGATGACAAACACGGCGAGATGAAAAGTTGTATTTTTTTTGAGGGATGACTTCCTGCCAGTCCCTCCTCTCTTCCTGTGTCCCTCCTCTGAGTGGCGCAGCAGGTGATTGACGGCGAGCGGCGCTGATACCGGAGGAGCAGGATGCCGATAAAGGGAGACGTCCGATAGCGGCCTCATGTTTACAGTGATGGATGATCTCGCCACGTGGAAGTCTTTTTGTTTGTTTGTTTGTTTGTTTTTTACACTAAGCGACTGACAGCAGGAGGACGGAGACGGTCGTGACATCTCCCACCTGCAGAGGCAGCAGAGACACCATGAAGTTTGCTTCCTCCTCAAAGACAGGACGGCTGAAACTAATTTGTGAGCGAGTACTTATATTTCATGCAGCTGCTACTTCCTCTCTCAATATGTGACATCAACAGAGGAATATTTACTGAAAATTTGTACTAACTATATTTACTTCTATATAGTCTGTTTCTGCATGGACTTGCACATGGACATAGATTTTTGCAAGTATATGCATGATTCCAGTGTCATTCATGCTGATAACTGACTGTCTGGCAGACACTGATGTGACGATCTGATATTCCTGCAGCAAACTGGACTTCTGTTGGTGGACTTCAAAGAGCCCATCCTTGACTTCTGTATGTCAACGAGTGTATCTGCTCCCTTTGTGATGTCAGAGAGGGCCCTGATAACATCTCACAGAACCATAGCTAGGTGTTGGCTTCGCCCTCCGAGTCCTGCCTTGTTTTTTGTCGCCTTCCAAACTTGTTAAAAGTCCAAAAAGGTCAAAGTGACGTCAGAGGGGCGTCGTCTCGATTTCCTCCGTCCTGATTTCTGCAAAACACTTCATGAATATTCCTCCACATGGCTGCACTCCTCAGCCGGGACGTCGGAAAACACGACGGCAGCACATTTGTATTCTCCTCGACGCTCGTCCCCTGCGAGCAAACACTCAAGTCGCCGCCAGGTGACCGTGCTACACAGCAGCTTTTGGGTCAGGTTTGACTGAGAGACGCAGCAATTCTAAACTCTGGACTTGACTGACAGAAGCTTTGTACCTTCCAGGTGTTGACTCTCCAATCCCCGTTTGACCTCAGTGGGCCGGCGACAAAAAATACAACAGGCTACTTTAATGTATCTAAATTTCGATCTATGTTTTCCTCAAAGACTTTTAGGGAACTCAGTAAGCAGTAAGCATTTTGCACTGCTGGATCTAAAGAAGGTTCTATGTAGAGCTTCAAAATGCAAAAGAAGACAGCGAGCTTTTCTGCCTTTGCCATCAGGAGATCTTGACAGAGTGATTACTTGACAGAAAAGGACATGGAAGCCAAATTCTTTGCACAATTTTTGGCTCTTAAAGGCTGCAGTCTTAAACTTTCGATGAGCTGATGAACAGCCTATTTCAGTTAAATTGTTGTTTTCAACAAATTGCCTGCTCCATTTTTTTCCTCTTGCTCCCATTTCTTCATTTTGCATTTTGACGCTCAGTGCAAAATGCAAATTCTTGCAATTTCTTAGCTGCTCTTAAGATTTTGATGAGCAGTGTATCAGCGCTGCAGCTGCGTAACAACAAATGAACCAAACTGAAATAAAAATAAAATGACAGACAGCAGCTCCGGACTCCAACTCGCAGATTCGTTGTTTCCCGCGTCGACGTGGAAAAACCGGCCTGTTATCCTGCGACCGTTGTGTGAACAACTAGCAGGCGTCTGCCTGCCTGCCGCCTATAAATAGGTTCCGGCACGGCTCTGCGCTCCCAGGTGGAGAGCAGAGCGTGATTATTAAAAACACAGGAGGCTCTGCGGGGACCGAGCCGAGGCCCTGCTGCTCCTCTCCTCTCCTCTCTCTCTCTCTCCATCTCCATCTGTCTCCCGCTTTGAGAGCAGATCCAGGGCTGGATCGATACCGTTGCAACACGGAGGTGAGCGTGAGAGGAAAATTATTTGGGAGGGAAAAAAAAAAAACAGCTCCAGGTAATTCACTTTCCATATAGGAAGGGGGGAACTGTGTGAGGATTAGAAGCAGGTCCTGATGGTGCGGGAAGATTCTTCAGGCGGGGATTGTTTGTCACCGGAGGTTTATTGAAGGTTCAGCCCGCGCTCTTCCCAAGTGTATGCGTTTCACCACGTCCTCTCCTCTCTTTTTTTTTTTTTTTTTTTGGTCTTTCATCTGACGCACGTAGACGAGCACGCGCCCTTGTCGGCGCACCTCGCCGCCCTTGGCTGCCAAGGCAGGATAGTGAAACTAATTACAAGCTCAAAGAATCCCAAATTGAATCCTAAATTAGAAAGCGAACACCTCCCATCAGCGGCCTGGTGCAGGAGCCGACTCCCGGTCAATAATTTAGCCAGAGGAGGAGAAAGTGGGACTGAGAACAGTGGGAGGAGCAGCAGGAGCCAACACAGAATACACCAGCACTAAAAAAAAAAATAAAAAAAAAAAAAAAAAAATCTGAGAGAAAAGAGGGAAGTCCACTGGGTTTGAAAATAAAAATATTAATTTCTTCAATCAGAAGGTTTTTTTTTCTTCTCCTGCCATCATGAAGCAAGAGCGCCAGCATAATAACATCAGCCATGTTAGCACGGCGATAAACAACCCCTATATAATCCCTATAAGATGTGAGAGCCGTATCAAAGACAATGAAAACAATCGTCACATATCAGAGGATGAATATTATTATTTTCATCCTCAGTGTGGCAGCTTTATTGCTACTGGCAGTGGGAAATATACAGACATGTACATATGAGTTTTTCAGTGTGCAATATTTGTGAGTGGAAAGCCTGTGCTTTCCTAAAAATAAAAAAAACAACTTCTCATGACAGAAACCCAGCAACTTAAACGCCGACTGTTGATGCTGACCTGCATCAAAAGCCAAATACTGATTTGCAGTTGCAATAAAAGGACATTATCATTATTTATCATTATCATTATTATCATTTAGGGCGACACGGTGGCGTAGTGGTTAGCGCTGCCGCCTCACAGTAAGAAGGTCGTGGGTTCGATTCTGGGGCCCGGGCCTGGGACCTTTCTGTGTGGAGTTTGCATGTTCTCCCTGTGATGGATGAACGATCAGCAGTGTGATGGCGTAAAATGCCACAAACACGCGGTTCTGCACACAGAGCGTCCAGGTCCCTCCCACTGACTGCTCTGGCGCTAAATCCCATCCCATAACAGATTCCCCGTGGAGGATTACAACGCTCCTGCGTCCAGTGCTCCTTGCATAACACCCGCAGCAAACACAAACACACACGCAGTGGGTTTGTAGGCTAAACATGCGTCGAGAAAACCAGCCGGCAAAGCGTGTCGAGCTGGATTTCACACATTTCGTGGACGCACGGCCACAGAAACGAGGTTCTCGGTGTCGTATCCATCCTGAAAGCCTGATTTGTTTGCTTTTTATTCGGTTCCTGTGCAAAAAAAAAAAAAGAATCCCTGTTTGCGGTCTCTTTGTTTGCATGCATGCTGCTATTGTTCAAGATCAAACATGGCTGAGATAAAAGTAACAAAATAAGTTGCTGCTGTGAAAACAAAATCTCCCAGGGGCTGGAACCCATGACCGCGCACAGGATGCAGATGGTGCGCGAGTGAGGAGGAGAAAAAAAAAAAAAAAAAAAAAAAGGAGGTCAGGGAGGCGGCGAGCGCGGCGCAGCGCCTGTGCGCGTGATACTTGCCTGAAGTGTCCGTGCGCGTCGTCCTCCTTGGAGGGCTCCAGGTCCTGTGACGGGAGCAGGCCCGCTTCCTCGCTCTGCTCCGGCTGCTCGCTCATGCTCCTGGCCCTGGACACACAAACACAGCGGCCGCGTGTTAGCAGCAGGCGCCGCTCGGGCCCGCCGGCTCCCCGGCGGGCGCATGCGGACGTTTGTTTTTCGGCGTCTCGGCTTCAAACGGAGGAGGAGGGCCGACGGGGGGCAAAAGGGGTGAGCGGAGTCAACGCCGGCCGACGCGGTGATGCAACCGCGCTCAAAGTCGCGTTTACATGAGAACGTTTGCAGTCAGCAAAACACAGCTGCGCTCCCGCTCGCTGTTTGCTTTTTAATGGGGGTCAGTGTCGGCACTCGGCTGGACGTCGTCTCGCCAAAGGTTAATGCACTGAGGTGTGCAGATGGCTGACCAGGCAGTTTTTCACTGAATGACATTTAACCCTTCAAGATCTCTCACGTCGCACTACACGGCTGAATGTGGTGGAAAGAAAGATTGTTGTGCGTACGGTTTTAAAAATGATCGACGCTTCGAACGGAAAACAGGTTCATTCATTCATTCATTCATTCATTCATTCATTCATTCATTCATTCATCTGTAATAAGACCACAAAAGCTCAATAAAAAAACTACATGTTTATTTCTTTGTACCTTCAGCGAGCTGTTGGGCTAAATAATATATACATTTATATACACACACACATATATATATATAATATATGTATATACTGTGTATATACGAATATCCTGTATATACACATATATGTATATGTATATGTATATGTGTATACATACAAACATACATACATAGGTACTAGGGTTGTGCATCTCTGGTCTGTGGCCGATACGATACGTATCTCGATACACTACCAACGATTCGATACATTAAAGATACGATACGATTCGTATATTATATTTCCGATACGATACGATTCGTATATTTACGATACGATACGATTCCCCCTATACGATGCAGTGCGATTCAGCACAGTTTGATCCAACACAATGTGATTTGATTTGAGACTCCGATGTAAAGGAATGATGCTATGCAATTCAATGAGTTTGATTATTTATCCACCAAAATACAAACATTCTGTATTTTTCAATTTAAATGTAAAGGTCTTTTGTGAACAACCGGTTCACAATTAACAATAACAAGGCAAGTGCAATGAAAAATAAATAAACCTTTCCTTATTGCTGCCAAATGGAATAAATGTAAACTCTAATTGCTGTTGCTGTAAACAGACACCAGCCTGCCAACTGTCATAATAAAACAGTCACGACAGTGAAATAGCTTGGCTGTGATGAGAAATTGAAGACAGAAAAAGATTCAAATACTAAAATAATAATAATAATAATAATAATAATAATAATAATAATAATAATAATAATAATAATATCATGGTTCCTTGAACTCAATCAAAATTAGTACGCAATGCAACTCCTCATTGGTGTGTGACTTTCAGTCCATACTGTATTATTCAACCGACATGTTCCACTCTAAGGTTTTTCTTTAGGAATATCAGCTGATCCACATGATCGGGGTGAAGCAAACTGCGCTGTGCTGTAACTTCCAGTGCTGGGCACTTTTGGCTGTAGAATCGTTCCACGAATAGCCGCCGAACGATGGTGTCGTTCACGCCAGACTTGAAGCTGCACGCACATCCGTGTCGTTTCTGCGTTTTTTTTTTTGTTTTTTTAACTGCGCTGTGCTGTAAGTTCCAGCACTGCGCTGTGCATCGCTGTATCGGTCTGTGACAGACGGAAAAACCGATGTATCTCGATTTAATCCCAAAATTGCATCGATTCACGGCTGCTCTACCGATGCACTCGCATCGTGCCCGCGCCTGTCCGTGTATCGATACGTATCGGTTAATCTTCCCATCCCTAATACATACATACATACATACATACATACATACATACATACATACATATACACGACCAGTCAAAAGTTTGGACACATCCTATGAATTCAATGTCTTTTCTTTCATTCTCATGACTATTGACATTGCAGTTTCTCACTGAATGCATGAAAACTACATCTGAAAACACATGGAATTATGTAGGAAACAATAAAAAGTGCAAAATAACTCAAACAAGTTTTACATTTAAATTCTTCAAAATAGCCGCCTTTCATAAAAAAACACATTTAGAGTTATTTAAATAACTCCTTTTCTTTGCTGCATAATTACATATGCTTATATATTTGATGTCTTCAGTGTCTATACAGTGTAGAAAGTTGTAAAGATAAAAAAAAACAAAAAACTTTTTGCTGGTAGTGTATATGTACATATATGTTTTATTTATTCATTCATTGTAGATCTGCTCGAACTCCTTTTCCTGGCCTACGTCACTTTTTAATTTTGCCCCAACAAATATTTCTCAAGGGGGGAGAGAATATCAGCTTAAACATGAGCCTCTCCATAAGTCCTGCACCGTTTGACCCAAACTGTTTTCTTCAAACACTTTGTCTGCGCTCAGCGTTCAAAAGACGAACACCGCGAAGAACCACCTCCAACTCTCTCAGCTCCTCAAGCAAAAACGACTAATCTCATTCGATTGTTTGTGTTCTTCCCCCGCTGCCGTTTGTTTTGAGCAAAACAACATTGACTTTTTCCACCTTTCAGCTCTACCTCGAGGGCGGTATTTGCGCGCTAGGTGCGCGCCAGCCTCGTCGGGAAGGGAACATCGCTGAGAACCGGTTGGCCATCACGGGGGCTAAACGAGCGGCGCTGCTGTTAGCCGCAAAAGCCGGCCTTTTGTGCCTCCTCCTCTGCCGACCTACAATTAATCGCGCGCAAACAGCGACCTGCCCTCCGGCACACGTCCCTCTGGGAGGCTGGGCGCGGTGACACCACCTGCCCCGCTGTAATTACAGGTGCTGATGGAAATAAAGTCCCACGTGCACTTTCCAGTGGATTATCTCTAATTGGCCAGAGGCTTCCTGTCACCCTGTGACCTGTTCAAACAACAAGGCCTTCCTGGACCCGGTGGTTTCACATCTGACTGGTTATCTGTGATCACACAGGGCTGAATGAGAGGGGAGAGGCTCGCCGCGGGATACAAGGCAAAGCTTCATGGATCTTTTTTTTTTTTTTTGTTCCAAGCGTGTGGTCTTAAAGGTAAACTAGAGCCTTGTAGGGAGGAAACCAGTTCAAAGGTTTGTTTATTTTGTTAAAAAAAAAAAAGGAAATGGTTGGTGGAGGAAAATTTGAGCTGGAAGCAAAGTTTTTCGCAAAAATGTAATTTGGTTTTTGATTTGGATGGAGTAAGAAAGAACACACGCATATAGATTCTTGTTGTATCGTCAACATGTTTGATTTCTCATGGTCATGTGGTAGCAGTAGGTGAACTGAAGTCAAAAGAAAAAGTTTTTTTTTTTTAAAAAAAAGTGATTTCTGAGTGTTGTGAGATGAGGCCGATGAGCCGCTATCAAGCAATAGCAAGCAGCATAAATGAAACCGTGACGTCAACTCATCTTGCAAATACTACTTTTTTTTAATTATTATTACTTCTGTTCTGATTTTCATTTCGTTGTTTCTACGTCACTGGGTTCCTACTCGTGGTTACAGCTGGCAGAGAGAAGTGGGACCTGAATTTGGACAGTCCATCCTTGAGTTTTTATTCTACTTTTTTTTTTGAGTTTGGGTTGAGAGAGACGGGGGGGGGGGGGACAACTCCGATAGTGACTCTTCACCCAACAGCTGTGGACTTTCTGAAGCTACACTCTGTGCTGCTCTGGGTTCAGTTCTCAGCTCCTCCACTGGCACCATTTATGCAGCCTAGTAATCAGGTGAAACACTTGTAAACAACCCAGAATGTCGCTTTACATAAACTGCGATGAAAGTCTCTGGCTGTTTATTTTCACAGTTTGCATTTTGGAGGTGGAAGGAACAGTGAGCTGGTTGTGCATTTATGTTTAATAGGATTCCACCAGGCCTGCTGCTGCTGCTGCTGCTGCCGCAACAGGAAAAACACATCCAAACACACAAACTGTCTCTTATACATGCCAGCGACCCCTGTATGACACTCGGGTTTGCCAGTTAGCCAACTGTTGGGTACACAGAACACACAGCTCTCACTCTGGCAGACTGAGCTCAATGTAAACGTATGAGGAGAAAAGGAACCCTGTTTCTGTGAGTCTGAAAACAATCCAACCAACCGTAAACAACCGTGTTTTTGCAATCTGATCTATTATTATATTTTCTCTTACAAATAATTTCATTTTCAAGAAAATGAAAAATTGTTGTCTGTAAATACAAATACAACATTAGCGCAGCGCTGCTAACCAAAGCCAACGACAGGTAGATGGCGAAAACACAGAGGAGCAGGTAAGCTCACCTCGAACTTCCTGCAAACAGCATCTCTGTATAAACTTTTTTCCCCCCCTGCCTTGACTCCGCCCCCCTCCGTGTCCTCCTTTATCTCGGGACGTAAACATTTTCTGCTGTCACAAGACATCCAGCAATCCAATAACTGTAATCTGATTAGGGGCCGCTCGGCCCTGGGATCGCTGCTGAGGAGTCCTTGAACTCTCGCTGCCTTCTCCCGCCACCGAGGCTCAAAAGTGAAGTTGTTAAAAGAATATGCACTGTACTCCCAACGAATTATCTTTCACTGCCTTTTGTTGAACTCAATTTCCGAGACGAGGCTTATCTGTGAGTTTTGTGCTAGGTCCTATCTCTCCTGTAGTAGATTCTGCTGTAGCTATCGCCTGAAACACACTCTTCCTCCCCCAACAGCTGCTGTTGGGCAGTTCGATAAGGAAAATCAACGCCGACACGACAGACGTAGGCCTCACTTTCACTCCACTGGAAGGGTAGTGGAGATTCAGACGGGAGCTTTTCACGATGGACGTGTCGAAAGAAAGAAGTCGGACTGGCAATCTCCAGCACCGTGCAAGGTTAGAGGATCCACTGGGGTAAAAATAATAAGAGCACGTGGCCTGTCTACACCTGCTCCTGTCTTGTAGCATTACAATCATGACACGTACTGCTTGGAGTGAGAATACTCCGAGACGAGAGGCGCATTTTTACTCTGAGGCCCTCTGGAAGTACATGTAACTTTGCAAAAAACAACACATTTTTTGTATTTAAAAGCAACCTGCCAAGAGAGTAAATATGCAAAATAAACTAGAGCCTAAGTTGGCCTGTGAATGTCTATTAAAACTACCTGGTCTGGATTTTTAATCAAATAAATTCTGAACTCTGGTTGCTGGTTCATCGCACAGAGAAAGATTTTTTTGTCGGGTTCCCCTTAAGGTAAACAGAGGGACTCTAGCATGGCAAAGTCAGCGGCTGCCAGTAAAAGAGACGGTGGAGCACTAAATGTGTTTGGTCAGTGTTGGTGTTTGTTTACAACCAGAGTGAGGACGCCAGAAAGGTCCGACGCCGGTGCACTGAGTGAGTCTGCAGCGCAGCAGAGGTCCAGCCTTTGGACTCGGCACTGCTTGAGACCTCCTGAAATAGCCTCTCCATTGTGCATGCACCTCAAAACAACCTTTGATGACCGATGCGTGTGTGTAAGTGTTGCACGGCGCTGTGCAGTCTGAAGAGCACAATAATTATGGTTTGTGGCGAAATCTAAATTAGAGTCCACTGCGATATGCAGAGGGAAAACTGTTTGTGTCTGAGATGTCTCATCAGGTGACAAAGCATAAGGTCATTTTTTTTTCATTTAAATACATATCAAGACCTGTGGTGTAAAGTAGCGCCACTATTGGGAGTTCACAGGGCTGAACGAGGCTGTTTATAAATCTAAACCCTTCCGGTAAGAATATTACAGCACTCTTGGCTTTTTGTCAGCTACTCAGCGCTTGACTCTATAAATAAACGCAGTCAGAAACAGACGTGGTCATGATAGATAAAATAAGGCTGGTTACGCTGCGGAACTGGAAAATGTGCTTTATAAAATAAAAGCGAAAAACGGTTGAAAAGGCATAAAACGGTAACTTTTGGTAATATCGCCTAAGTTTCACAAGAATAAACAATCATTAATTTATAGTATGGAATAATCAGTACATACAAAAAATATTTGTAGCGGGACTACAAATGTTTTTTTCTGATTTTTTTATTTTTGCCCATAAGAATCTAACAAAAAATAAACTGCGTATGTGTTAAAATCATTCATAGCACAGCATGAATAGTTGGTTGGAAATCAAATCACATGCATAACAATATTTTTTGCTACGTTTATGCCAGTTTTTCTACATTCCACGTGTCTTTGTTTTGTTTTTTCCAGCTCGACCTTGGCCGGAAGTGCTACCCTTCCTCCCGCTAACTTGACGCTAACTCGGCTCCTACCTGTGGCTTCACAGGCTGTGGCGATTTTCCCCGTCTTGTCGCCTCGGTCCCCCCCGTAACTTGTCAGACCTGCGCTGCATCTCTCCTCGGAATCATCACATTTTTCGTTTCCCACGAGAAAAACAAAACAAAAAGTAAATCCAAAACCAGCGTCTTTAAAACAGAAAAGGGCCGCGTCTGACGCGGAGAACGCGGTGGCGCTGCAGCCTCCTGTGCGCAGCAGCAGCAGCGGTGGGCTGAGCTTCACCTATCGCCCAGTGTGGCTGTTTACACTGCTGCGGATTAAACCAAGGCTCACGGCGCGCGCGCACGCACACGTGTGTGCTCATTTACATCAGCAACACTTGAGGAGGGAAAGACACTGTTGCGTGAAAAGTTTTTTTTTTTTTTTTCTTTGCAGCTTGAACTGAAATTAGTCATGATTCAAACTCAAACATACAGGAGATATAAATACAATTTCAGATATGTTTATCAAAAAACAAACAAAAAGTTCTACTGCAACTACTTATAGTAGTAATACTACTAGTTGTTGTTGTAGTACTCGTAGTTACCTAGTTCTACAGGTTATGGCAGTTTGGAAACACCTTCGGTTCTGCACCAGTCATTTATGTTTTCATATACTCATGAGCAGTCATGTCTAATTGCTGCTGAATTGATTGTCATTGAACAAGCAACAATGGAATTTAAATTCTCAAGTCCTTTGGGGGCCACAACAATATTTAACTAAAAGTTTGTGTTTTCTTCCTCTTTTCTAACTAGAATAAGGCGGACTAATAACTGAGAGGAAAGCGTCGTCTGAGTCTGTGTTACATCTGAACTGTCCTAAAATCACCTTGCTGGCCGATAAAACAGGGTTATAATTAAAGGTTAGCTGAATGGCCGCACCAAAGTCATAAATAAGGGGAAAATGTTTCGCAACGTTCATGTGCTGTTTGAGCAGTGTCACAGGTCTTTGGTTTATTTTATATGTAAGAACACACACACACACACACACACACACACACACACACACACACACACACACAAACAAGTTTGTTTTGTCTGTTTACACTGAAATTTTTTTTTCGATAGAACTTCAGACGAGTTTGAGGCTCAAACACTTTAGCAAAGGGATGTAATGAAGCCCTGCACTCAAAATACACCAGTAAGAAGGCATGATAGGCTCAACACTGACTAAGGTCAGTAGTTCCTCCAAAATATCCAAAATGAAATTCTGCAATAGCGCAAATTATGTACAAGAAGATGCGGTCTTGTGTGCACCAGCACATAAAGCACAGGCAGCTGCCTTTGCAGGACGCGGGATAGGTGGTGCACAGTTTTTTGGGAGCAACATCAAAACATAATCTCTCATAATCCGTACTAACTTGCCGTCAGAGAGTCTTGATAGCAACACGTGCTGCGAATATTTTGAGCACATTGAAAAAAGGACAACCCTAAAATCTTACGCAGCACCATGACAAGATGATGGAGTTCATAATGATATGATGTTTTTAAAAAGATATTCACTCCCCAAAATGAACTATTTCTTTTGCACCTCTACGCAGGCGTCCGAAGCAACTAAAAACACTGCGGATGTTTGAAAGAGAAAAAGCTGTGTCGTGGTCAGAGCCTCTGACCAGGTGGCGCTCTCACCTGCCTCGGCCACCCATTCCCCCCCCCCCACCTTGTAAACCCGCGAACCCACCTGGCTGCTATCCTCTGGCTGCAGTTACCATGGAGGTGGCGGTACTGGGCCAGCGGGTAGTATCTGTCCTGGCCGGGGGCCTCGTCGGCAGGCAGGGCCTTAGGGCTGGCAGCGTAGATAGTGCATCCCATGAACGCCTCCTGGAAGTGGCGCTGGTGCGTCCCGCAGCCAGCCGCCCCGCTCGCAGTGGTGCGTGCGTCCTCAGGAGCGCCGCGTCCTCGCCTGATGCCGGCCAGCTGCTCCGCGGCGGGAAAGCCATTGGCTCAGCACATTGCTGCTTTAACCCCTCCCCCTTTCTCTCTCTCCCTCACACTCTCTGACTCCAGCCCTGCCCTCCTCCACCTCCCTCCGTCCCTCCCTCTCTCCCACCAGGGATAATCAGATTTCTCATTCAGGCCCAACAAAATCATCTCCGGCGTAATCACTGGCTGCCGCTGATGTGGACCTCTGCTAATGCTCGGGGCAGGACTCTCGCTACAGCTGCATTAAGGCCAGATAAAAATATCCCCCCACTGTCTGACAGACACCGTGCCTGAGCGGGGAATGTAGGCTGGAGACTCGCGCTCGCCGCCGCTTTAGCGACACAACGTTTTAAAAGGTCCCCTGCGAGGCCGACTTTCAGCTCTCTATTGATGCCTCAGATCAAATAAGAACTGCAGCAACCGTCTGATTTATGGGTGGCTGGGGTGGAGTTTTTTTTGCACCAACTGCATTGGGGAAACCACTGGCTCATTTTTATTCTGAGCACGAGCTGCCCACTTCATCTACTTCATAAATTAAATACAACACTGTGGCGGCGTAAACATTTCTGGTCCAGTCATTTTTAAAATCGTATCTTTGTGAAAGGATTCCTTCAACTTTCAGGTCATGCGATGCTGATTTGTCAGCAGGTTCTCACATGATTCCTTCTCCCAAAAACCTGTCTGGGACACAGCATATTTAGCCCTCTGTTCACAGCTTCCTGGTCAAACTGATGCTTTGTTTGACCTTCCACATGTTTGGAAGGGAACCAGAGCAACAGCTGGAAGGGGGTGGGGTCACTCGTATGTCTGCAATGCTATAAAATCACCGTCAGCGAGTTTCATATTACAGAAACCTGAAAACATCCGACATGTTTTAACGTTTGAATTCTTCTGCTTTGAATTCCGCTGGTCAGTCCTTCAGCAATAATCCAGATTTCTCGACAGATGGTCTTCGTTTCTGTTCATGGTTCATTTCCGTTGGGTCAATCAGCTTCATGTTGCGTCTCCGTTTAGTGATTAAGAGAGTTTCCGGTCACTTGTCAAAGGCTTGTCACTTCGTTAATGTGGCTGTCTGGCTGAAAAAAAAGAACAAACGCCGGTGCTAAAATGCTCATTAGGTGGCGCTGTTTCCAGAAGGGCTGTTAACTCTGCCAGAGTTTAGGGCCCTCGTCACTCCTGAGCCATGAAAGGATCCTTCATATCTGCATGACCTTCAGAAAAACATCAACACTAATTCCTTTTTCATGCATTTGGGCACGGTTGGCTGTGCCTGAAGCTACAGACCTCTCCTCATTGTGCCTCACATTTTGTTTCACCGTGATGTCTCTACTCAAACCACATCCATTACGCAAAACAGTCCAGGTTTAGACCAAAAAGCTCACAGCCAAAAAACTTGTATGTGCGTAATAACCAGACGATTTTCAGTCCTTTAAACAGCTACAATTTCAGTGATGACATATTCTTTTGCAGATCCCTCCTTTTAATCCACCTTGTTGACAGCTTGCCGCCATGCATGGCAGCTGGACCACCAATGTGTTGGGTCAATGAACCCCAAACCAGTCAGCTCGCATTTCGAAGAAGACGAGGAGAAACTGGAAGTGACTGGGAGCCTTGCTGCTGCTGCTAAAGCAATTAGCACAATTGTAAATTGCCAGTTAATTCTGATCTGGTTCGTACTTTTACCAAACACTGAAGGCTTTTGGCAACAAAATTAAACGATGAGATGTGCCCCGGATTGCTACAAGGTAGTGACATGCACTTGATGTCGCACCAATAGGAATCCTCCAGCTCTCACTTCTGGCTACACTGGTGGGAAATTAATATTTTTCCCCCCACTATGTGTCAGACAGAAGGTTTGTTTATTTGCCCTCGGAGGTTTTTCCTCCTCTTTCAAAATGTTCTTGACCAGATGGATTCATGAGATTCATCCAAAGGATTCTGGAAACGTTCCATCTGGCAGGGCAGGTTACGCACAGCAGTCTGTCTCCTTCTAATCAAACTCTAATGAAGCCACTTCAGTGACATCGTCTTCAGAGACGGGGCCGACCGTCAGTGACGTCCCAGGAGGAATTCCCCGCTGAGGGTCTTTGATACTCTGCTTTTGTTCCCACGTCGAGGTTTGAACAGTTGCTCGAGATACGACGGAGCACTTGTACACTCGAGCGAAGCCATCCTGACATCCTCTCTGAGAGAAGCGTTTGTAACGTCCTTTAAGATTTCAAAGTCACTCAGCGCCAATGAGAGTTTCACATGAATTCGTTTTACTGCCTATTTCGTTTTACACGAATAGAAATGTCTCCTCTCCTGCCGTTTGCTGGGAAAGTGACAGATTGACCTGGAGCGGTGCAACAGAACCCAAACAGGAAGTGGCCTCTTCTGCTCTCCTGTGGCCAAACACTTCAGTACAGCAGTTCAACAGTGAATAATCATGAGCTGCAAACATTATTACACAGGCAAAGTTGGTTAATACTTATAGAGATATTGGAAATCTTCATTATTTAAAAAAAAAAAAGTTGTATCTCTCCACTTTCAACACCTGTGGGAATAAAGTATCTTGATCTAATCTAACAGAGTTTGATTTACAAATTGGATTGTACCCCGACCTCCAGAAATATTTTCAGTCCATCAAGTATTTGATTGGCCTACCTGTCTTTCCATTGTAGCGCCACCTGCTGGTTTGCCTTGTGCGTTACTAGCAAAGCATGTATCAATGTGCAGTTATATGTGGATAGGACCGCTTTAAACCGCTGTTGTGTGGAGGTGGATGGTTGCTTAGCTGTGTGGCCCTGCGATAAACTAGAAACTTGTCCAGGTTCCTTGTAACCTTCACCTGCTGGAAGCTGGGATCAACTCCAGCAGCCCCCAGTCGAGTGCAGGAGAAGCAATGATAGACCACAGGTGAATGGATGAATTGTCATCTTGATCATCATCTTAAAAGTCTCAAAAACAAAGCACACACACAGCCCAAGACAGATTCTCTCATAAAAAGATTTATTTTTTTTTGTTCCAGCCCAAATTTACAAAGGCAAGTTACAGAGTATTGTATAAAAAAGAACCATGGTAATGTACACTTTACACAAACTCCTGAAGGGCGGGACAACGGAGGGGCGGGTGGAGTGAAGTGGATGGGTGAGGCAGGTGGAGGCGGGGAGGGGGGTGGGGGGTCAGAGAGTTCTGAGTCTTCTTACGCAGAAAGAAAGTGAAGACATTGTAAACAGCCTCGCAAAAGTACCAGGAACCGGTGCTTTTTCTATTTTTTTTCCTTTATATTATTTTCATTTTTTTGTTGGGGGGAGGAGGAGGAGGAGGAGGATGAGGGGCTTGCGTGAGACAGTGGGTGGGTCCCGGGGGAGCGGGGCAGTGGTGGGGGAGGGGATGGGGGTGGGCGACGACAAAAACGAGCAAGTGTCTCTGTGGGTTGTCACAGAAGAATGTTCAACTAGGCACCAAATTGAGACGAACTGCTGGCCAATAAATATACTCTTCACCATGAAACAAAGACAGTCCTGCAAAATACAAGAGCCAAGCACTTTTCCAATATGTTGATAGCAAAACATGACTTTTCTGGCTTTTTTGTTTGTTTTTTTTTTAAACAATTTTTATTTTACACACCTTTTTTTTTCTTTTTTCTCAGCATATAGGGTTTTTCACTGGGCTTCGCGCACTACCGAGATAACACTACTACTCCCAGGGAGAACAAATGCACTTGTCACAACCATTGTCTGATAAAACTATATGTACTGTGTGCAGTCTGCTGGTACTAAAATAATTATAGAAAAAAAAAAACAAAAAAAACAAAACAAAACAAAAAAAAACAACAAAAATAACAACCCCACTGACTTTAATGACAACATCACAGCTGCCTAAATAATTACCCTCACAGGTTAAGTACAAGTTGAACACCACCACATTCAGCTTTATTCATGTCAGCCATTCTCCTTGACTAATGTCCCACAAAAGTAAGAAATAAAGGAGAGGAAAGGGAAACCATCCTGCAAATGTGTGGGACCAGAAACGGGCAACTCATCGATGGGGAATGTCCAAGAGCCTCGACATGGTTGGGGCGCTGCTGTTACCTGGTGGCTTTTGGCCTTAAAAATATATTGAAATTAGACGTGAGCGAGGTGGGGGGAGGGTTGCGGGGGGCTAGCATAGGAACATTGGAGGATCAATGCAAAAAAAAAAAAAAAAAAAGATAGAAAAGAGACAACCTTGTTGAAATTAAAGTGTTTAACGACAACGGAGTCAATAATCTGCTCATTATAGAACGCCTGAGAGCAGCAGCAGCAGCAGCAGCAGCAGCAGCAGCAGCAGCAGCAGCAGCAGCAAACCTTTAATAACTCCCCATCCAGGACCAATTTGTCATTTCCGACTGAACCGCTCCCAGCAGAAAATGTGCTTTTCTTCTCTGCGCGCCACCCCCGCACCCCTCCGAAAACCCTTCTCTCACACTCATAAACAGAAGCCATGTGAAATCAATGCAAACAGCATATGGATAGAATTTCACTTACAAGCCCTGAGGTACGACAGAGCTCTTATTTAAAGCCGAGAGGGGCCCGCGGGTCGAGCAGACCGTGTTGACACTTTGCTTTTAGTGCGTGCGAGTGTAAGTGAAGCAGACTTTCCCAGAGTGGCACCGCTAGTCTGAGGGCTTCCGCCCATTGGCCTGCTTCGAGTCATGTGAGCTCGAGAGGCCTGAGCTTTGCTAGGGTCTTGCCATTCCATTCATTATTACTATTCTTGTTATTATTATTATTATTATTATTATTATTATTATTATTATTATTATTGTTATTAGAAAAAGTTAGAAATTAGAAACCATTTCAGCCAAATTGAATTTTTTAAAAACTTTTTTTGGGGGTGGGGGGTTGGTCCAAAGGTCGGCCGCCGGTTGAAGCACCATGCTGAGGAAAATTGTTTCATGGTTGAAGCAGGCGCCATGCAAAGATCTGAGATGTAACATAGAGGCCCAGAAGCTCGATCAGCCGCGCAACCGGCGAAGCGCCGAGCGGAGGTGGGAGCCGAGCTTTGCGACGAGCCGGCTGAAGCGGAAGAATAAAACAAAACAGAAAAAAATAAAAAAAATAAAATGAAAATCTGGAGGGCGAAGAAGACGTGTGGTGACTCTGCAGCGCTGACACGTGAAGGTGACGGCTCTTCAGAAGCACTGCTCGGGGATAAATAGAGACATCTATGCACACAAAAAAAGTGGGTCGAAAGTCTATATTACAGCAGAAAAATACACGTCGGGTGAGAATTCACATTGTTTACAGAAAACAAAACTTGGCAAGTGAACAGATTTACAATTAATCCTCCCCCTACCCCCGCCTCCCCGTGGATCCAACACTTGCTCATGTGGCTTCACCATCGTTTAAGTGAGTGTAAATCAAAAGAAGAAGAAGAAGAACAAAACAAAACAAAAAAAGAATCCAAATGTGATGGCAGGGAAGGAAAAAACAAAGGCCAAATTCCAGCGTCAGACACATTCAAGGATGAACACAACGATGTGGAGCATTTGATCAGAACAGACAACGTGGATAGTGTTGATTCTGCGTTGAGGTGTGTGCGGTCCCTTCCAACAAAACGAACACAAAAACATGAGGAGATCATCCCTGAAACAAAACAACAACCGAGGGCTTGATGGGAATCAACAATGACCATGTAAAACTTGTGTGTGTGTGTGTGTGTGTGTGTGTGTGTGTGTGTGTGTGTGTGTGGAGGGGGGAGGGGCAACAAATAGTCAAAACTCCAGTCTCAGGCTCTCAAGTCTCTGAAGAAAGCAGCTTCTTCGCAGCCATATTTCCCTCTCCCCACCAAATACAGCCAAGCGCGTGTCAAGTGTCGGATATTGTGCCGCGTTCGCGGCGCCGTGAGGATTCACCCTCGTCGCCTCCGTCCTTCCGGTTTAGCTCCACTCCGAAAGTCGAACCCATCGACCGCCAAACACCTCTCCACTTCCTCCTCCCCACCCCCGCCGGTGACTTACCCCGCTCGTGACCAACAAAAACAATGCAGCCAAAAGAAAAACAAAGAAAAGAAGAACAAACCGGGGGGGGAGGGGAGTTAAAAGCTGTTCCGGCAGTCCAACAGTCTCTTTTTGCATTGTTTCTGTTTACAGTGCAAAGACTAGATAATCAGCGGGTCGGTGTTTCCCCTGCGTGGCGAGGCAGAGCGATGGCTTTGAACCTGGGTTAGTGTATCAGTCCCACGTCCTGAAAACTCAAGGGGTTTCATCCTGGGAGGGGAGCAGAGCACCTCCCCCAGCACTACCCAAAAAGACAAAAAAAAAGAAAAAGATAGTCTTGCTCGCCGCAGGGTGGGCTGAGGAGGGGGCAGCGGAACTAAAAATATAGATTAGAAACACCATTCAACTGATGTCTAAGAAGGAAACACTCAGGGGACGACGTTCTTCACATGTGAGCCAGTCACATGAATCTTTGCAGGGTTGAGGTGTGACGGTCAGGTTTGCCTGCAACAGAAGAAGTGAAAGGAAATGATTAGAGTCTGACAGCGCGAAACCAGCACTGAATCTTTAACGTGCCAACAAAACTTGGCCCTGACAGTCATTTTTCACGTCGGCTTCAGAAACCGTCGCAACATCTGCATCAATTTCCATAAGGATAAATACCCGACAAACACCCGTCACACAAGGTCTCGTCCACTGTGTTATATGCGTATTCCAGACATTTATTTTTCGCTTGAAATCTCTTCAAACAGCATATTTAGCGATTTAGCCCTCTGTTTATAGGCTCCATTAAAAAAAACAAAAACACTTTTTAGAGTGTCTTTCTAAAACTGATACTTTGTTTAATGTTACATGCGTTTGGCAGGAGACACAAACAAGAGGGTGTTGGGGGGCATGATAAAACTTGCTTTTTATGATAACACAAAAAGGTTTTTTTTAATCAGGAAGTTCACTGACTGGCTCCAGACACAATTTAACATTCACTGGTAAAGTAATTTTTGGGGTATTATAGGCTCTTTCATTTAAAATACCTATCACCAGGGTAACCACAGAATATTTTTAAAATGTGATTAATCGCCCCCCCCCCCCCCCCCCCCGCCCCCACTTTACCAAACAATACAATGTCCAACTATAAGTGTGACTATAAACATATATCTCAACCAGCTGTTTTTCTCCACTTTGACCAAACACACACAGTCATAAAAAAAATAAAACAGCCAAGAAACATCACATCGGGCCAACAGCACAAGAGTTTATGAACCATGTGGCTATGTCTTTATGAAAATACTTTGTGCACAGAGGGGGGAAAAAAGAATCACTTTTATTAATATTTAAGTGGCGCTAAAGCCTCTTGGAGTAAAGAGCCAGGCGTGTCCAATAAACTCTCAACTGAAAACACATTTTATTCGCCGAGGGACTGAGCTGCAGTGGCGCAGCGCCGCCACTGGGTGTCGGTGCAGGCTGCTCCGGCTGCGCGGGTCGGCGGACTCGCTTCCACGTCTTTATTATCGCCAATGTGATCCACTTGTCCTCAGAGGACCTACTTAGGACGGATAAGCTGAGGAGCTAAATGCTGCACTGCACACTGAGTTCGACAGCCGAAGACTCGCTGTGGCACCGAACTGCAGCGCCGACGCAGCTTCATCAAGGCTGACAGAACCAACCACAAGCTAAGAGTCCTTTTTCTCTCTCTCTCGAGACAGCGTACAATCTCAGTGCTCATTAAAGGCGTTTTGGGTGAAGTGACTGTGCGTTCTACGATGAAACTTGACTTCCTCTATCTTATCTTTTTTCCCGCCCTTTTCTTTGTTTTTGCGCCACTGCCAGTCTCTTGCGTCCCCCCTTCATCTCAGCAGGTCTTGCCAATCTCACCCCTGCGTAGCAACGGGAGAGAGGTTGCAATATGTTGGCAGGCAACAAGAGCTGATAAGCAAAGACCTACAACGAGCTGGTAAATATATGTCGATTTAGCAAGGACTGGCGGTTTCTATTGAGGGTGTAAAGTTCGGGTCGTCGATCCGCTGTAACAGAACTTCCTGTGTCGCTCCCGCGGTGGCTGCACCAAAGCTGTGGGGCCCCGTTTTTACATTTAAATAACCTGCATTAATCTGCCGTGCATGGAAAGCAGCTCATTATGCGCAAGAGAACAGCTAAGTGGAGCGATTCCCTGGTCAAACAGCAGAGATGGATAACAGAGAGAGGACTAACGTGAAGGAGGCCCGCGCACTACAAGATAATCTGTCTGATTTTCTGCCTCATACCACGACTCTTGAACAGCGAAAGGCCTGATTATGTGATGGTTCTGCAGATTATCGTGTCGGGTCTTTCACAGCAGAACGAGCCGCGTCGAGGATGTTTTCACACCCTTTTGAAGACGACGGGAATGGTCACGCAACGAGAGGCCTCGTGGCCGTCATCACCCTTTCATCTTCTATGCTCGGAGGACACACTTTATTTTTCATTAGCGCAAAGACGTCACGCAGAGAAAATGTGGAGAACAACTCAAACATTTTGCGCCTTTACATTCAGCACGGAGGCAACACTCAATCTCTACCCTGAGACCCCCCTCCCCTCACCCCCCACTGAGTGAGGACTAAACATGCTGACCCCGAAGATGCGTTTGAGCTCGTCAGACCGCGAGTTTTGCGAGCCAAGACTGACAGTTGGCAGGCGGAATCTGTTAGCGTGTGTTCAGTGGGATATCTTGTTCTACACCACAGAGCATAACAAGAAGAGCACCACCCTCAGGGTGAAGACGGGGACCATCTAGAGTTGCCAGTCAACCTCATGTGCAAGACGCTTAAATAGAAAAGAGCCAAGGCGGTATTTGACCCTGCAATCTTGTTTCAGCCACTGAAGACACTGTGCTGTCCTGTCGTGTGTGTTGTGTCATTATTGATCTTTTTTATTTATTTTTTTTTTTTACTAATCTTTTTTCAATTTCACTTTGGAGGGTAGTCCAGGAAGAAAATCATTGATCTGTTTTATTTAAAGAATGCATTAAAACCAGCTAACATTCTATTAGGCATTATCACATCAGAAATAAAGAAAAATTAAGACAACTATCTGTACATAGTAATACGAACAGCAGCATTAAAACAAATTACACAAAATTGGTTGGATGTTAAATCGGCATCTGTGATCAATTAGAAATCAACAGTTGAAGGGATTCAAGAAATGGAAAAATAAATTTATAAACTGAGAGATGGAGAAGAATTCAAAATAAACTGGATTCAATTGATAGAATAGATGGTGTAAGAAACCTCTTCTTTTTTTTTTTTTTACAAATCTTGCTGTGACCAACCTGTGGCGTAGGACAGGTCGTATTGCCCTGAGAGCAGAGGGTATCCCAGGTGATGGTGATGTGAGGGCATGATTCGCTGCGAGGGGGAGGACCTCGGCCGGTCCACGTCCCTGTCCCGGTCCCTCTCGCGCTCCCTCTCCCGGTCTCTTTCGCCGGCGGCGCCACGCTCCTGCTCCCTTTCCCTGTCGTGCGGCGGCGGCTTGTCGCCTACTGTGGGGGATTTGCTCTTGTATTGGCTGGCGTGTTGATGCAGGATATCCAGGGCTTTGGAATCCGGTGCCGTTTTGGTGACAGTGGGACTGGCGCGGGATTTGTCGCTGCCCTCCTCTCCCCCGGCTATTTTACCGGCGTACGGTGAGAAAGGGTAGCCCCCAGTCAGGTAGGAGCCTGTGACGGGAGGAGAGATGAAAGGTTGAAATCGCCGGGGCTTACAATGTTAGACAAATGTGACATGCGGGACGATAGATTAATCCTCGTGTTTGCACCAGTCAGGATTAATATTCAATGCTATTGATTTTTTGCCACTTTGACCTCCGGAAGAAAAAGAGTCACACTGGCTAGATGTACTCAGCATGATTTAAGCGACCCAATAACATTTTGTCTCTCTGAACAAGTAGGATTTAGGTCGACATCATATGAGGACATAAATTACTCAGATATGTGCCACTGAGATCAGATATTCTCCAGGACTGCACTTGTACTACAGTGTCTGCAGAGTCAGATCACAGTCTGTGGTAGCAACAGTGGCAAACCCAAAGCAAAAAGCCACTGGCGCCATACTATTGGGTCCCTGCAGATTTATCAGGAATCATATCACCACTGCAACTGCAAAA
The DNA here is from genome assembly GCF_046127955.1 of Nelusetta ayraudi. Taxonomy (NCBI): domain Eukaryota; kingdom Metazoa; phylum Chordata; class Actinopteri; order Tetraodontiformes; family Monacanthidae; genus Nelusetta; species Nelusetta ayraudi. The sequence goes on along the minus strand of NW_027466052.1, from coordinate 4,884,367 downwards.
TGGCTTTTCACCTATCACATGCTTAAGCAACACAGTGCAGCTTTTGCAGACAAGTCATCAACAACAACATCACCAAAAGTAATTCAGATGTCAGTAATAAATTGACAGAGTATTAAGACATGTGGCACAAACCCTGCCACAGTCTGTTGGGCAGCGCCATATCTGCACCCCGAGAGTCAACTGTTGAGAAAGGCAGAACATTTTCTCTGCATGGAATCATTTTGATCTTAAAATGAAAGCAGACGGTGTGAATATTTCAATGTGGCTGACCCACTTAACCAAATGCAATGTGTGGTTTGAAGAGTGGCTTTTGTTACTGCAGCCACATGGATGCTATATAGAATCTAATAATAGGACACACATAAAATAAGCCCCTTTGGAGACAACGTATGAGTAAGAAAAACTGATACATTCATTGTTGCAATGATGATAGCTTGATGATAGAAAGTATGCCCATACTTAGCTTATACTGCAGAAATAAAATGAAAAAAATGGAAGTGGTTTGGGTTTTATGACAATGTATATAACTTTCTTCCAATATCATGAGGCCTTGATAACTTTACCGGCATCAGCTTTAGCTACATTCTATTCTGGGTTTTCACCTTAAAAACAGACTCATTATCATATCAAGCTACCCGAGCTCCAAATATAACTGAAAGAAACCCAGACAACGACTGCAGCCAATGTATGGCAATTTCGTTTTCAATGAGTCACCTCAGGGATCCTGCTTGCACCAACAGTTGTGAATGACAATTCAAGTCGACAACAAGAAAAATCCTGAGAGTCCTTGTTCATACATACCTGGGTAATTCTGCATCATGACCGAGGGCATGCCCCTGTATCCGGGATGGTTGGGGTCATAGCCTTGGCCATAGGGGTACCCATGCATGTAGGGCATGTACCCTTGGTGCTGTGCTAGTGGTGATGAGAACTGCATGTGGGGATTGGAACGAGAGTCTTTGCTCATTGCGCGGTGGTCCTCAGAAGTGATCCTGAGGTCGCCAACCTCTTTACTGTCTTCTTTCGGCCCACTCTGACTGTCCTTAGGCCTGGGTCGGTCCTCTTTTAATTTACGTTCTCGTTCTCGTTCCCTGTCCCTTTCGTCCTTCCATCGAGGTTGCTGCTGCTGCTGCTGGTGTTCGTCCTCTGTTTGAGACTTCTGGCTTTCTGGGTATTGCTAAAGGTGGAAACAGTTTGGTGGTAATTAGCAACATTTTTAGACATCTTTCTCACTGCAAATTCACAGAATTACATTCAAATGCTGTGAAAGCTACTAACCTGTCTGTACCACATGGCCTGCTCCATCCCTGCCTGACCCCTTGACTCCAGCGTTTGCTTAGAGTCTTCCTTTCCATGGTGACCACCTTCTGTCAGCTTTATCTTCAGCCCCTCAGGTTGCTGAGCCTTTAGGTCCTCTGCCTTTATGGTTGCCAGGGATTTGGTGGAGGGCTCAGAGGGGGAGTCTCTGGATTTGCTCGGAGGCTGCGCTGACTTTCCAAGGTCTGACTGACTCGGGACCTTGGAGAGACCTGTTGGCATTGGGCCCTTTTGCTTCCACTCCTCTTTGATGGCCTCTCGCTCTTTTATGGCTATGTCTGACTTCTTCTCAGCGGCACGGTGCTGTTCAGCCATCTGTCGCTGCCGCTCCTCATACTGTTGCCGGTAGGCTGGGTTTGTGTTAATTAAGTGGTTATGGTAGGCTTGATCGGGGTGGTAGTAAGGAGGGACATAAGCATACTGGTTGTAGTAAAGAGGTTGCATGTACATGTTGGATCTTTGTTGGATGACCGATGGCTGTTGCTGCTGGGCGGCAGCACTGCCATCTGGTTTGCGGTCTTCATGAACCTCCACTTTGACTTTCTCTTCGCCTTGGTCCTGGTCCTCATCCTTTTTAATCTTAACAGAACTTTCTGACAGCGGCGTACCCGGACTGGGTCCTCCAAGACTGGGGTTCATATAATTAGGTGAGTAATATTGCTCATAGCCAGGATAGTACGGTGACTCTTTGTTGGCCGTCTGGTTGGGGAAGAGTGCTTTCTTGACAGTTTCTCTAACAGCCTGATCCTCAGTACGAACTTTGGCCCCTTCTAGCTTCCCTTCGCCGTCCTCACCAGCATCTGAAATGTCAGAGTACGCTGGGCTATTAGTTTTCACAGAGGCGTTGTCAGCACCATTCTGGTTGGCCCCATGGAGAGGTGTGAGGGGCTGTGGCATTCCAGTGCCATCTATCCGGCTGGCTACGCCGATAGATGGGCTTGGGGCATTGTCGGAAAAGCTGTAAATCTTGTCGGCTTCGGCCTTTATACTGGCTAAGCGACTCTGATGTGGATCCGAGGACCCATTGAGCAGTCCTTCACCCTTAATTACTTGGTCCGGAGTTTCAGGGTACTGAAGCTTCCCTTCCTCCAGTTTCCCTCCCTTTCCCGGAGGCTTTGGGCTGTCTGCCTCCTTTCCACCATCTTTTTTCTTTTTGTCTTTCTTTTTCTTGTCTTTAGAACTACTTGAGGCGGGATCACCAATGGCAGGAGCTTTGGGCTGCGCCCCTTTCATTTGAGGACTCTTGGGGATTCCTTGTATCATTGGGGTGAGACCAGGCGAAGAATTTGGATTTCCAGGAGGAAAAGAAAACATTTGCTGCGGTGCAGCGGAACCCGGCCCAATTGGCCGCGGTGACTTCATGTTTTTCTGTGACATTTTGTCCCCCTTCGCACTGGCGCTACCCTTCCTCGTCTTGTCCGATCCCCTCTTGTCATCCAAACCATCATTGCTAGCCTCATCAGTGAGACATATCCCATCTTCACACCCATCTGTCGGAATACTTCCCATTTCTGCATCAGCTTCAGCAACCTTCTTTTTGCCCTGCTTTGTGCCAAACTTACCCGGAGAAGGAGAAGGGCTTTGAGCATCAAAGTTCCTGCCTTTTGGCGTAACCGAACGCGCTGGAGACAAGCACCCTTTCTGTGATATAGACGCTCCATTACAATTCCCTGGATCGGGGTGGAGAGATGAGTCTTCTCCATATTCACTGTCTCCGTCCAACTCCAATTTGACGTCATCGTCATTGTGGGCACGGGCTTGATGATACTTGAGACCATTGATGTGTTTGTACTTCTTGTTGCAGTTAGGATGTGGACAGTCAATAAGAACCGGAGAGGGGCAGCTGCGATCGAGCGGAGGTGCCAGCGGCTCAGTCTTAATAGAAGAGAGAGCCGACGCACCGCTGTTGGAGTTCGTCCTCATTCGCTTATTGCCTTTGGTGTCCTCTGAGCTGGAATTGGGCTCCATGTCTGAGGTGGGCTTGGCCTTGCGTTTCCCAGTGGAGGAGGGACTGGCCTTGACATCCTCTGCATTGCTGTTTGGCGGGGTGCGGCGCTCCGACGGCGTCTGGCTCCCCCGCCTGCCCTTGTTGTTGGAGGCAGCGCGCGTCTTGTTCGTGGTGCCCTTGTTGTCCGACGAATTGCTGTTCTCATTGAGCGGGGTGTTGCTGTTGGGCCTCATTCGCTTTCCCCTACCACGGCCGTTCCGCATCTCCAGGTCACTGGTGGGGGATTCACAAAATCTGCAGTTGGAGAAAAAAAATCAATGCGTGAAAGAGCAACCTGGGTTCCCACCAAATCTCACATTTTTATTAAATTTGCTGTGATAAGATCACAAAAACCCTGAATAGATCCAAATTTTGGGCTACTATGGATTTGTCGCAACAGAGGACCTAAAATGGTTAAATTTTACAGGAAACAACTTTTTAGCCAACTTAACTAACTAAAAATATTTAATAGTCCACTTTATTAAATGCCATTTGTGCGGACAGACATCTTTAAATGTTACGCTCGGAGCCTTTCAAAAAAAAAGAAAAAAAAAAGGCACAAATAGAGAAACAGTATGTTTTTGACAACCGTACTTTTGAGCTTGACACACATCTGCTGGAGACAATGTGTCTCCTCGCTGCATTTCCTTAAATATATGTTTTAATGTTCGCCTGGATCTCATATTAGTTGCATGCTACACTGCAGTGCCAGCTCCTAGGCTGTAATTACACGGTGTCTGTACGGGAATCCAGAAAACAGGCACAACAGTCAGTAATAGCAGTGATGAGAATATAGCAGGGTTTACATCCTTCTGAGGGCGAAAGCCAAAATAAAAATCTCAATCACGCAACGATGTTTGCCACAGCTTGGTCCTTGTCTTCTTCTATCACACCACTTTGATATTTTTGCACCGTAGCTACATGACTTTGCAAGTGAAGGACAGAGAAAACATAATTTGAAAAGACATCAGCGAACGCTCTGGCTGCCTTGTAATCAAAACAGGCAGCCATTCAAATACTTAAAATAGCAGTTTGGCCTTATCTCTCCATAACAGTGAAGTAATTATCTTTCTGCACAGCAGTGAAGGTTAGTAATCTGTGACAAAGAGAGACGCTGCGCTGCTATGACTCACAGCTTCCTCTCCAAGTCTTTCCAAACAATTTCGGCCCCAGCAGGGAATGTGAATACATCCGCAGTCTGACAGTGGTTGAGGAATTTAGACTCATTACAAGCCCAAGTTTATATTCAGTCTGTTGAAAGCTCTCTGAATTATTCATGGCACGTCCCTAATGTAGGCTTGCTGCAAACTGTAGGACTACCTTGGTACAAATGTAGCTCGGCAACCCTCAGTTACTGTGCAAACTCCACTTACTGAACATTACTGTGATACACTGTGATACATTAGTGCCGAGCAGTCTCCCCCTATTTTCCATTAGCATTGCACTTAACCATGCGTCTCACATATAGATTTATTTATTTATTTTAACATTCAGACATAGTGCAGGGGTTGACAATCTGCTGCGAACGCATTTCCGCACGGCCGCAGAATGTTGCGTGGCAAAAGGCAAATGTTCCACATTAAAAACATCTGAAAGCACCGCAGACACAACACCTATCGGGGGAAATTGCAGCCTTTGTGATACAGGATGTTATAGACTGTTGAGGAAAAGCTATTAGTTCAATAATTGGATTCAGGAATCTAGCTTGTTCGAGCCGCTTAGCATTTCCACAACGGTCTCCTGGGATGGCAGCCGTTGGCCAATGAATCGTGTTCCTCCCCTCCTCCACGGCGCCGGAGATAAAGACAAACATGGACTTTGAAGGTCCATCTGCACAGGGGCGAGCTGGTGCACTGGGCCATATATCCTTGAGCTGATGCGACCGTGGCAGATTTGTATCATACGGAATACGAAAAAGGTTAAGAGACCAAGTGCGGCTGGGAAAGAGAGAACGCATCAATGATTCATGGCAATCATGAATAATTTTCTGCCCCGGCGTTTACAAATACCATGTGTGACAGTAAATCCTTTCAGCAGGGCAGATAGTGAGAGGCATCCGTTTTTAAGAGTGCCCAAAAAGAGATGCCAAGTGCACATTGGATGATGTATATTTATATGCTATGCTATGGCTCTGCTTATATAAATTGAAATGAATATTATTATCATTACTATTATAATTATTATAAAAGGTCCTTACCTTGGGGGAGCCCAGTCGTGTCGCGTACAGTCCAACAGGGTTCCCACGTACGTCTTGTTTCTCCAAGTGACATTGACGACCAACATACCTGCGAGACCAAGAGGAAAAGAGTTTTTGTGGTGTTACACAATTGACCCAGTGCCGCATTACGCATTCTGACAAAATACAAAATGTGCAGAGGCATGAAAATGACGCCAACGAGCGAGATAAATGTGTAACTGTGACAGCAACATCCATCCTTGTTGCTGCGGCCACGGTTGCTGATTAAAGGCAGCTGCACAGAAAAACAGTCGCGCAGGTCGACATCCTCCTTCATCCTTTGTCATACAGTGAACCCAGACGGCTCAGACTGGCTGATAGCCACTAAACCACTTGGATGGGACTCTACCTGTTTAAGATCCGGGCAGAAGATCCCGCTAAGACTGAACAGGTTGAAGTGACAGGGGAATAGTTGCTCAGCACCGTTTCCAAGATTGCAAACAAGATCACAAAATTAAAAATTTCCCTGAAAGGAGAATTTTATCTAGTCTTTTTATTTTGGCTGTCCTCTCATCTCACTTTACAGCCCAGAAAACGACTACAGGGAGAATATAGATACCATGTCCACAGCTAAAGCAAGCAAAGAAATAAACAAACAAAAAAACAGAACAGCGCTGAAATAAACTGATCCAGTGAGAACGGTTGCAGTTTGACAGACGGTAAACCGAGTGTGCAAGGCAAGCTCCTTGACTTCCCTGGTATCGCTGCAATCTGTCACTGCAAAAGGATTCTGCCTTGCCCTTTTGGCGGGTGTGAATTTGGTATCTCTTGGTGTGAGCTACAAAATCTGAACTGCACCGAGTTTGACACCCGACCTCGCATTTAGAATCTAAAATTAGTGTCCAAAGATCACACGCATGCATGCACGGGGACCCATGTAAGTTTCTCCTTGGGGAAGCGGATGCCGATCCTCTGACGACAACCCCGGAGTTGTTAAAATGTCAGTTTTTGGACACGCAGATTTTTAAATCAGGAACTTTCGTTCGCGTATTTGGAAAGGCAACAACAACGTATCCATTTTCATATCTCTATCCAGCTGGACAGTCACACACAGGAACGACCAGCTGGCAGCATCAGCTCCCTTCTAAGTCTCATTTCACACCCAGCGTCAGATTTTCACTTCCCATTCCAGCTGAAATCAGCCGTCCAACAAATTCCCCCAGATATCCGGAAAACGGCATGTTTAGCCCTGTGTTTACGGGCACCTGTCCAAGTGAAAGGACGGACTTCTGGCGGGTTCACCGAGGGGAAGGAGACAATGGGACCTTGAATTCAGAACAATACGACAATCACAAGCTGTGTTTGAAGCCTTTCTCTTGACCAGAGAGCAGAGCAGCAGTGACAGAGTCATGGAAATAATGACGATTTATCGCTCTTGATTGTACTTTTTCAGAAGCAAACGACGACCAGCAAGGATTCGGACGGCACGGGTTGGTCGGGCAGGACCAAATGGCACATAGAGGTTTTGAAATGTGCGGCTCCCCACCCCTCCCATCCCCCCAATGTTGACCTCAGCTTGCCACTTCAGCACTGCGGAGAAACTGGAGGCTGCGGCGAGCGAACTTATCTAATGGCACAGGAATGCTGGCTGGCAGCTTCCGTCCCCTCCGAGCATTTTATTAGCTCAGGAAAAAAACCTCTGCAGCTCAGTCACCCCGTTTTTCCCTCCCTCCTTTGGCCGCACACGCTCATTTCCGCCTTTCAACAGCCGAACCATCCCCCACACGCACACACACACACACACACACACACACACACACACACACACACACACACACACACACACACACACACACACACACACAGACAAGTCATAGTTTAGAGTTCATTCCTCCTCTTCTTCCTCCTGCCCACCTCCGGCATAAAGCAGGGCGTGTAGAAGACATTTGTACATGTTGACGGGAACCTGCTGACACTTGGCCACCAGTCTCCTCCTTCACCCCGTGGCTCCGGAAAGCACCGGAGCTCGGTCAAGGCCGGGGCCGAGCTGCAAAACCCGGCTTCAGCAGGCACACATGCACGCACGCGAGCTAGCGAGCGAGGTTCCCGAGTTCAGGCATCCGTCACGTTAAAAGAACACAGGCCTTTTTTTTTTTTTTTTTCCTGAAAAGAACTCCCTGCGACCGCCCGCCCCCGCGAGCTCTCCAAACACTCCGGCACAAAATGGCTCTGGCAGCTGCTTGTGACAGGATGTAAATCAAGGCCGGGCAAAATGAATGAGTAGCCTTTCATGATGCGCGCAGGATACACCAAAGCTTTCCCCTCGCTTTCTCTTCAAAGCCCGGGTTTCAGAAATTATACCATGAGACGCTTAAAGGCCTCTAATCTTTCTAAATTAGCGCTAGTTCTTTATGTTACAGGAACGTCTCCTCACTTCAGTAGCTGTGGCAGCACAGAGGAATGAATAAAACATTAGCATAACCGCTGCCAGGAAGCGTCAACATTATCTCCCCGTACATGCTGGAAAAAGGTGGTTTAGATTTATTCCTACAGTGAGTTGTTAAAGATTCGACTGGTGTTTTATTATCTTTGTTTGCAGAGGGACCAGAAACAGGACAGACCGTGGATGCCTGTTTGTTTTTTTGGCTGCTTCTCACAGTTTATTTAACACAAGGACACAACGTAGTAGCATTTAAGTCGTCTGCTAGCGACTCGACTCCATGCCAGCCTGCCAAGACGGTGATTTACAGGACAACAAACAGTGAAGAAGAAATACCGGGGTGGGAAATTTGCCAACGTGATTCTGCAAGTTTAACCACCTTCACACCTCGTCTAAGGCGAGCCCGAGGACTCCACACCCACTCTGGTCCCAAACTTTTCAGAGCTGAACCTCATTGAGGTGCCAAATTATTCAGTCCAGTTGCCTCGGCTGCATCTTCAAGTACGATGACCTGGACGATGGAGAACCTTTACACACACGTTTCTGCATTTCATCTTATTATTTATGCTACATGACTTTGCGCAGGGACTCGGTTTGTTTTGGTCAACGCGCAGCACAAAACGAAAGCTGTGCACGGTGTCGACTGCAGCCATCCACTGCCAACACGTTTCCACAGAGTCCATCTTCTGATACTTTGACATGCAGTTTTGTTGACTCAGCTTACTGTCACAAGTAAAGCTCCCCCCCAGTGTTTTTCCCTAAAGAATGGAAGCAGACTGGTCACTTATCCCTGTTTAGACAGTGGCACTATGTAATCCAGACTTGGCTGTGGGTCACAGTCATTTCAAAATCCCTCACTCTGATTGTAAAACTCTGAATAAATGCTTCCATGATTGAGTCATCTGGTATAATAACAGCACTTCAAGGACATAATAATCAATGCAACTCAGAGCTACCAATCATAAATAACTAAATGTTGATGTACTGAAAGATTAACTTTGGTGTCTCTGTTTTCAAAGCAGACAAACAATTGATGCTCTACTTTTCCTCTTACTCACATTTGATACTATTAGCAACACAGGCTGAAGGAATAAATCCTGAAAACACTGTTGAGCAGGGAACAACTTCAGACTCGTCGCTGGCGGATGTTCCCGTACACACTTTCATCCCAGGAATAATAATGTAGGACAAAGATGAAAAATGCAGAGTCTGCCTAAACATAGAAAGCCCCTCCCCCACACGCTGAACACAGCCCAAACAACTCCCCCCACCCCCCCCGGCGGAGGGAGAATTACACCAGAAATGGCGACCGCGCTGCACGCGCGATCATTTGTTTACACGCTGGGAATTGCATCATTGTTTGCGGGAGACATGATCGCCGCGATGTTTGCTCACTCGATTCGTGTCTGGGGAAGAAGCAGACAGATTTGGAGCAAACCCAGTTCCCACCCTCCTCCCCCGATGCTCCCCACCCGCCTCCCCTCCTCGTGTCAGCCTTATTAGGGTCACCCATGACAGCTGAGTGAAGCCCACATTACTGAGAGGAATTGGCCTGCAATTTTACCACTCATTTCCTTTCAATGCCGCTAAACAACAAATGCCGGGCCTCTTTATGCGGCCAGCTCTCGGCCGCCGCACTCGTGTAGGATTACCCCAACAAGAGGGTAATCTAAGGGGACAGATTAAGTCGGGAGTAGGTTGTCTTCTGCATGGGTGACTGCCCCCTCTGGCCCCCTGAAAAGGGGGGAAGAAAAAAAATTCCTCCCGCCTTGCATTTTACGAGGCCAAAGTACCAGTTCCTGAGCTGCTAGCGAGGGCCTGTATTCACTGGCTGACCTCTGGCCCGCTGCAGCTCAACAGGAATTCGCTGGGGTTAATGGCATTTTCACTGACTGACCTTGTCAGAGCGACTCTGTTATTTTTGGAAAATGGGAGATCCACTTCTGTGCAGCGACTCGCTGCGACATTTGCAAGACCTCTTTTTCTAGGAAATATCAAATTAAAGGTTTCTGACATCCCACAAAATGCCACTCGAGGTTTTGCGATTAAAGGAATCTCAATCCAAAAAAAAGAAAACAACAAAAACCCAGAAATAATGACTGACGGATTTCACAGCCGCTCTTTAAAGTGTATTCCACACAAAGAGCCCAGGTCATGCAGGCTGTGAGCAAGCGAGAACATGCGAACAATGAGAAAAAGGTGTCAGTGTTCATTACGGGCCGGGAGATAAAAGATAGCCGGCTGCTGCCACCAGCAATAACCGTAGCACTGATAAATGAAGCGTTAGAGCCTTCAAGTGTCGGAGCGTGTTTCCAACTGTCCGTTTTAAGAGCCGTCCTGCACTTGTTGAGGCATAAAATGAAACCGAGCTTGTCCTGTTATGTCAGTGTCAGAAGGCCGGGTCCAGTATTTGACCGATTCTTAAACCGCAGGCCCCCAGAGCTCAGAGATGCTGACGAAAAAGTTAAATAGTTCAAGCTGAAATACTTATAAACCCTCACATGATATTAGTAAAGGGTGGATTCACCGGTTAGGCTCTACTTGAATTGGACTTTTCAAATATGTCTAAATATTGATGCAAAATGCGCTTCGATATTTTCTTATAACAAACCGTGTCTGCGCAGCGCCACCTTTCAAGAAAATTCCAGAACACAAAGTTCTACAAATCTGCCCACTTTGATGTCACAGAAGGCTCAGACACCTAAATACCTCTGAGTCTCTTTACAAACATGTGAGGCTAAATAAAGCATTGGTTTCATCAGAATGCTGCAAACTGGGGGCTAAATATGCTACACAGAAACTCACCCAGGCTTTAACACAGAAGTCAAGGAGTATTTTTGATTTGATTGGCCGCTAGTCATTGTCTCTATATTAGTTTTCACCTTATCAGACATTCGTGATCCAATTTAAAGGCCTCATTTGAGTTATGAACCCTAACCCATGATAGCAGCTGCAGTAATGGGTTATTTTGTAAACATTAGGTTGGTTAGCCATTTATAATTTCCGGGACTTTTCTTGGAGCTTGAAATATATCTAAAAAATGGAAAGCTCCAACACAAGTTTTTCTAAGATGCTTTAAAAAAATAAAATCGAGAGGACATTTAAATAACGCCTGTCAAAGGGGATCCGTCTGCATTCCAGTTCAAAAGAGGTAAAAAGTGCGAAGGCACTCCCGCTGACTGGAGTAACAGCCTGTGAGAAGGTCAACTCTCTTGTACCACTGAGAGGCAGAGGAAGACTTCATTAGTATGCTCTGAGCATCGTCGCAGCATTATCAGCCGCATGCAGCAGTTTCTACCTCCACACACACACACATAAAAAAAACATGTTTACTCCTTCAGCGAGGAAGATCACAAAACACAAGGCTACAAGAGCCACAGCCAGAAATATAAATATGTGACATCTCCACCAACTCTGCGAGCATTTACTCAGTAAATAATATGTACTGAGGCAAGAAACTATTTTCCTTAAGAGGAGACAGGGGGAGGGGAGGGATCTCAAGCTGAGATTTGCTGAAAACAAACCCTCTGGTGTTTTTCCTTTAAGGAGATGGCGCTGAGATTAAGAGACAGGTCTGCCAAAGGCGCATTACTCAAGCCCTCGCTGACATGTATATAGCAAACACGATCTCTTATGACATCCACTGGCAAAGCCTGCAATTCCTCCAGGCGCATGATTTATGTCGCGAGTGCTCGCAAAAAAATGCACTCCCTGGCCAATATGAGCAGGAACCGAGCCTCTCCAACGAGGAGTGAACAGCGGCCGCGAGCCCCGGAGCTCAGGGAAGCACACGGAAAGAGACAGAACTCAGAAAAATACACAGTTGAAGAGCAAAAAAAGATATAAAAAAAAAAAGAAAGAAAGAAAACCTGGCAAACTCATCGGGACTTTAACGGCTATTTAACTGATGGAGCAGGGGGTTGTGTGTGCATGTGGGGTTGGGGGGTGTTGATATTGATCTGTCTCTATGGGGCCTATAGAGTGAGACACATTTGGAACAAGCCTGTTTGTGAAAACAGTCTGGAATAGTCGGTGAGTCATTGTGTTGTCGAATCCAGCTTTCTGTCCGGGGCTTTTCAAAAGTGTTTAAGCTGTTTAACTCAAGATGACGAGTGGAGCAGTTGGCACGCCACCTCACTCCCTTCCACTTGTAACCATCTCCCCAAAAAAACAACTGCCATTTTCAAATTTTGGAGTTTCCGAAGCCGGTTGGATTAGAGGCGTGTCAGTTTCGTCTTTTTACCGTACAACCTAACTTTTTTGCGAGTTCCACTGCACTAGTTGACAACTTGTGGCACAAATTCGCAGTCAGTCAAAATTTTGTGGTCTCACCACTGGGAAAGTTGGACTCCTTTAACAAAGCAAATTGAGACCTGAAAGTTTTGAGTCCATTCATCCACGTTTGGTGAGACCGGTGCGTCATCTGCGTACGTGTTTACCATCATTCCTGGAAATGTGTCACTTCCGCCATTGCACGCTGGCAAACGGTGAACAGTAAAAAGCTTGGCTGGCCGGCTGGTGTGCAAACACGGCTTAGAAAGTGCAAATGAGCATCTACGACGCTTGGCCGACGGTAGAGAATGTGAGGAGCGCTCTTTTCTTTACAATAACCCCTCCACTGTTCGCCGAGTTTGGTCTCCTGTGATTGATTCCTCACTCCATCTTGCTGGTGCTCACTGGCCTGGCAGAGGGCCTTCAGGCCTCCCGGGAACCCTCGCTCTTATTTCAAGGACAGTTTCTATGGCAAGTTCACTGGCTGCCTTTGTGAAAACATTTCAATGAGGCCACTGACAGGTGATCCTCAAAAGAGCAAGGAAGCATGGCTGGCAAGAGTGCTGCCGCTGCACAAAATTCCTCTCCTCACCGCGCCAACAGGGCTGTGGTGGCGAGGTTTGGGAAGGAAAGAGGACTTTCCTTAAATGTTTACCCGGGGATGTCAGCGCTGCGTTGACCTCTCTCTCTCTCTCTCTCTCTCTCTCTCTCTTGAGCCGAACAGCTTTTATCTCCTGCTCCAGAGCCGAGGCTACCACGATGCAAAGCCCGTTGCATAAATAATCTACGAGATAAACATTTACCACAAACAGCCTGTATTATTTATCTAGTGCGGAGCTTGAGAAGCTGTGGGACCCGCATTGGACTACCCTGCCTTGCACTGTGGGTCAGTGTGTGTGTGTAAGTGTGTAATTGGCATGGAGCTGCAGTGTTTGGCCAAAGGGGCCCCCTCTGCGTTCACTCTACCCCGGAGCACAAGCCAAGGAGTTCTGGGCTGCGTTTCAAGAGCAATAAACTTCTCCGGCGTTTCAGGGATGACATTTGAAGGTATCAGCGTGCTGAGGATGGGAGGGGTTTGCCCCCATGGCTGGTGCCTCTGCGACCCTTTGAGACGCCACTGCCTCGTCTGCACCGAGGCTGGTATTGGTGGTGGTAGTGGGGTGTCAAAACACTGCCACTTCGTCCATCCTTCCCACCTCTGTCCTGTCTGCGAATCTGCTCCTTCGTTTCCTCCACCACACCCACAGAAACATGAACTTGATTGGCCACTCCTCACCTTATCAGTTTTTGTTCTTTTGTCAAATTCTGATAGCTGTTTAACAGCCCGGTGTGTAAACCCTCCACCTTTCAAATTTCCACAAACATACGCTGCGGCGCAAATTGTTTTCATTCTAGCCAATCTTTGTATTTCCAGTACACTGGGCTAAAAAAAAAAAAAAAAAAAAAGTATCCTAGTGGACCCACTCGGGTAGGCTGTACTTGATATGCGCGCCGCACCTGTCTGTTTTCAACCACTTCCAGGTAGACGATACTAAGTGAAGCACACATAACACCCTGTAAATAAAAAGTCTTTTGCTGTATGAAATCTTCCTTGGGTTTAGTAAAGTGTCAATATTTACATTCTTCTTGACCAAACAAAGATGAATCCTTTGGGATTAATGACGTGAGAATCTCACTTTCACCAAACTTCACTTGAAAGTGAACAGGTTTTTCATCAACAAAGATAAAGTTCCCTTATTTGGGAATAAAGTGAACATTTAAGAACCAAACAGAAATGAATCCCCCTGTGGATAAAGTGGCATCCTTAACATCACTTTTAACGTAAAAGGTTTTTCTATCATCTTGAACAACAATGAAAGAATAAAGTGCAAAACTTTCACATTTTCTAAAATAAAGAGAGAAGGCGCACAGCCTGGACGCAAGCAAGAAGAAAATCAACTTTAAGATTTTCCTTTTTTTAACATCATCTTGACTAATAAATCCGAATTCGATTTTAAAATCGATTAATCGCACAGCCCTACTTGACGGTACCAACCAAGTACCTGGAAGTTGGAGGTACTCTTTTCTACTTTTGTATCTGCGCGGAGGGACGTGGTATAACACACAAACACACACACACTGGATATTCAGCAACAACAATGCTGTTTTCCATTTTTGCATAACAATAAACACATCCACTTAAAGAGTCAAGTGGTGAGTAGAACCCTGGACACGGTGATCCAGAGTGGAAAACATAGCGGGCGTCAGGGGAAAGCGTGGGCTCCGACCAAACGCCGCAGAAGGCCTCTGACGGCGTCTTTGTCGAGCGCCGCCTGCTTCCCTCCCCGTCCCGTTTTTTTTTTTTATTTTCCTCCTCCGGCTGGCACTCGGTGAGTCGGGGTGAGGCACAGACAATTACCGAGAGCCTGTTGTTCATTTACTCCCACAAGGCCGAGAGGCAAAGGTGATGAAGCAGCTGCCGCTTGGCATGCTAAATGAAAGGCGCGCGTACGTACGCACACACACACGCACACACACACACACACACACGCATGCGCCGCATGCCTAAACAGCTCTGTATGAGACTTGTCATGCAGAGAAGTGGTGGACTGCTCAACTTCACCGCTAATCAGGATGCCTCGGCTGTGTCTTCGGGGCCTCTGCTCTCCCCGGTGCTTCGCCGGGGCTTCGCTTGATTTCCTCATTTGGTTCTCATTTGCTCAGTCGCCCCACAATGAAAGGAGTCTGCCTTCGTCTGCCTCTTAGGAGAGGGAGGGTGCGGCGGGGGAAGGTGGTGGGAAGGGAGGCGGCAGATTGGCAGTGCGGCTTGAAGCAAGCAGCATCTGGGGCTGCTTCATTCCTCAGCTCGCCAGCGGGGCTGTTGGGAGGCTCGTACCATTAAAGTGATGCAGAGGGAAAATCGCATCATCGCCTTTATTTTAATGCAGTGCGCGAGATGTGACGCAACGCTGGCTGTGCAGAAAGGCAACACTTGATGAGGCAGCGGAGAGGCTGCAGAGCTGCGCCACCGACGGCTCTTCCTCCTTCTTTTCCCTCCTTTTGACCGACCGCGCACCAAACCAAGCAGAGTGACAGGCTTTTTATTTATTTTTCCAATCACACTTTTTTCCCTCTCTTTTACACAACATTCTCAATGTGTAATGGCTTTTTTTTTTTTCTTTTTTTTTTAAAGAAGGGAGGTTTAAAAGTGCTTCTTCTATGGAGGAGGCAGAATGTCACAGCAATTGTGATCATTTTCCCACAACACCTTTCTTCCATCACACTGCAGACACTTAGCTGCGATTGAAAGAGGAGTAACAGGGCGGACTGGGATCGAGAGTGACCTTCACCATGTGATGAACCATTCTGTTGCACCTGCAGTGTAATATTGATATGATTTATTTGACCCTGCTGCTTCGTGCCACATGATTTCTGGGTGGGGACAGTCCGAAACCTCACCTCTCTACAAGGTGCCGTCCTTCACGGATTCTCCTTCAAGCTTCTTTTTCTGCCACTTTACAATTTTGTGCCTTTACGTTTTTGCATGAAACGCAACATTTTGGCTACAACTTCATTTTCTCTCCAGTTCTTCCGACTGGCAGCCTGGATTGCCAAAACGTAAACAACTCGTTAGGGCTCTACAGTAATCTACGAACCCGTGCCAGTTGGCATGTGTGTGTGTGTGTGTGTGTGTGTGTGCGTGTGTGTGCCTGGCCGTTTTTTTCTTCTTCTTTTTTTTCTCTGTAACTGACAATATTTGGCTATCTTCTGCACGGCTGTGCAGTGTTCGTTATGTTCCTCTACTAGCCACTACTGGTCTGACATGTGCACGACAACTCTCAGCCGTTCTTGTTGGAAACGCTGCGATTTTTTTCCAGTGGCCACTCGAGGTACTGCAGCAAAAAAAAAAAAAAAAAAAAAAATGCCATGGGCCCAAAAAGCATTTTCCCATAGATGGCAATATAAAAATAAATGCCTTTAAAACGGCTGATGGGACGACTGTCACCTGAAACGCGATTCATAGCAAATCTTTCAATTGCAGGTTTTTCAGTTATGGTCTTTTAGTTTTTTTTAAAAACGATAAAGGCCAGAAAATCACCAGAAAATGGTCGTCTAATCGTTCTGATTGGCCAAATAAATCATGTGAGTTACAGAGGCATGATTGGAAGTGACACTACTGAGCATGCTTTATGGGCCCATTAATGCGAAAAGTCAAAAACTTTTTGGGTGTTTGCGCTGGGTGAGCAATTTCAATGAAATGAATGGGCCGCCATCTTGGACTCTGGGGGTTGGTCTCACCCCAACAAGGAAAAAAAAAACAAACCCAAACACTCCAAATCTCCCTGCAATAGGCTCCCCAGTGATCCACACAGGGAAGAGGCAGAAGGAGCCGAAGCGCCGCCTTTATAGGCCAAAATAGCAGCTGAGAGAGTCTGAGTGCAGGCAGAGGACGCACTTGGATGGGCGGGTGGAAGGGTGAGGCGGGTGAGGTGGGGGAGGTGGAGGGCAGTCGCTCTGTGGGAGGCAGAGAATGAGGGAGCATAAACATAGTACTGCTGTTGGCACTGAGCCATGTTTGTGTCACTAACAGAAGTAGCCTTGTCCCCCGCCTCCCCCCCGCGACATCCTCCCCCCGCCTTTGCACTCGTTCTTTCACCCAAATTGCCTGGAAACAGAGTCAAGAGGCGACTAGCTGGATGCTTGGAAGCAGAAAGGGGTTGCAGAGGAGAGGAGAGGAGGAGAGCAGGGGGCCGAGTGAGAAAAGAGCCCAAGAGCTGGTCCAAAAATCAAAAAAAAAAAAAAAAAAAGAAAAGGGGGGAGAGGATGGAAAGGGGGAGCTGGAGGGCTGGAGGGAGAAGGCACCTCAAAATCTGGGACTGTGCTTTGGGAATGTCGATGAGAAGGGGACATTTTCCCTTCCCTCCTTGCCTCCCTCCCTCCACTGTTTGGTGGAGTGAACCAACAAGCAGCGCTGTGGATGTGTGGGCGATTTTGTGCTCAGTACGCCCGCAGAGCAGAGCCAGCGCAGGCCTCTTTGAAGATTAGCTGCTTGTGCTATTTCACGTGTGCGACAGAAAAGGAAGGAGTTTGTTTTTTTTTTTGTTGTTGTTGTTGCTAAAAAAAACACAATACTGAAAAAAACACACAAATACTGAAAAAAAAAAACAATAATGCAACCCTGCGAGCAGGAGCTGAGAGAGAGCCAGCGGTATATCTTATAAATAAAAAAAGAAAAAAGAGAAAATAACCAAACAACCTGTATGTGGTTTTAATCAAAGGGAAAACAGAGGAGGGGATTTTTCTTAAACTCAACACAGCAGAAGAGATTTGGAGGAAAGTGGGTGGTGGAAGGGAGGGGTAGCCCCCCCAAATGGCAGGCTAGCTTAAAAATAATCTTTATGTTATGAGGCATGTTGTTGAGTGCACACATATCTCCGCGCAACAAACTCCCGTCTGGGCGCCCCTCAGCCAGCAAAGGGGAAAAAAAACTCTGAACAAATCAAGGCCACCTAAGAACTGCCTGCCAACTGCTATTCTTGTTGGCCGCATTAAGCGGCATGTGTGCTGTCGAAGCGCACATTAGTACCACCAGCAGCTCCTCAGGCACTCAAGGCATATCCAATTACGTTTTAGCAGCCAAAATATGTACGGTAACAACAGCGAGACCGTCGCCTTTCTTTCATTTTTAAACAACAGAGGCTTCACTCAAAGTCTTGAGAAACTAAACCCTCTTTGAAGTTTTAGTGCAACCACATGGAGGCAAAATAAGAACAAACCCCCCTTTCCCCCCCCCCCTCCAAAAAAACCCAAAAAAAACCCTGAAGTGCTGTGTTGATGAGGGAGTTGTGGGGAACAGATAGTGAGTGAGATGCACAATTTGCCATTACATGCAGTTCTGAGATGAACCTAAAAAGGCAGCTGGGCTGCTAGCATTTCACGCCTGAACTCTCAATGATCCACCTAGAAAAGTTCCAAACGGAGTCATTTGAAATCTCAAGAGTGTGAGCTGACCATGACCAGCCTCCAGGGAGGAGTCAAATGGTGGCAGCGAAGCGCATGGTTTGAATGCAGATTCCTGTTTTCCTCATGAGAGGAAGAGCAACAGGCAAGCGCTAAAGGCTTCTCTCAACTCCTGATTGGCTTCGGTCAGTGTTTAGTATCAAGTAGCTAATTGCGGCGCGCAACTGGGATGTGGCATACGTGTGTCAGGTGTCGCCACTCTCCCCGCTGTGTGTTAAGACTTCATAGTGTCACCACCAGCGAGTTCCACTGACAGCTGCCAGAATCTGACAGGTCCACTTTGAACGTGACATCCTTTAACTTTGCTTTCCTTCACGCAGTCGCCTCCTTACTTCCAAATATTTTTCATGGGCTCTTTGTCAGACGTGAAAGGAACACAACAAATCTGTGAAACACTCCATGCATCGGGTCAAAGGAGTTCTGAAGTTCCAAATTTACTTTATTCATAAAGTGCTTTTCACATTAAAGACAACCCTCAAGGAGTGTACAAATTCGAGTGCCTTTTTGCATGTATTTTACGCTATTTCATGCAGTTAGTTTACCAGCTGTGAATGGAAAGAACCACCCACATCTGGAAATTGTTTGCCTCGCACAACTGCTAACACAACCCAACGAAGCGTTGCTGTAAAAAACACCCTGTGAAGAACAAGCCATCGCCAATGTGAAAGGGAATTCCAATCTATGCACATTCCAAAAACACTATTAAAGAAGGGTTCATGACATTCAGCCCCACTAAGAGACAAAATTAAAGTCCAGTGTGTAAAATTTGGCTTGATGCTGCCAACTTGCACCACCATATTTCTAAGGAAGCCTGGTGTGGACAATCCAGCCCGCCTGACAGCACATTCCATAATTAGGGTGAAAGCTTGCATCCTCAAATTAACCATCAAAGAAGAAGGTGGACAAGGTACCCATGTTTATGTGCGCAGGCCACTTTAGTTCACTGGCAAGCTCGGGAGAGGGAGGGGGAGTGTTCGAGCACTGCAATCTAACATGTAACTGCTTGATGTTGCTCTTTCTTCTTAAAATCTCCGAATATTACACACTTAACCTCTAACTAATAAAGCAGCACACTATTCCACTTGTGTGACAGAACTTCCAATTAGCCAATTATATGTCCAGATCCAACAAGAACCAATCCAAGGTAATCAAATCAAACATCCCCTCTAGGTGTATTAAAATTATTCGAAACAAAAAAAGAGCCATCAATTCAACAGGTTATAAGAAGGGTAACAGACAAACTCCAACTTGGACCTCCGCTGCAACAAAACACGGCAGGTTCAAAGTCCTTCACTTACCGTCTTCAGTCTCCTGCCACACGATGCCCTCCAGATTCACGCTGGTTCCAGGCTCGCAGGGCCCCAAGCACTCGGGCTCGGTGGCCAGGGCCACGTCGGACGTGTTGACCGCCACGGACCGCGTGCGTACCATGATCTGCTCACACGGCGAGGCAATCTCACTGTTGCCCACGGTGGCCAGGAGGTGGAGGGGCGGAGGTGCTGGAGTGGAGACGGGAGATTCGATCTGTGATGGGGGGAGGGAGGGAGAGAGGGAGAGAAAAAAAGAGGAAAGAACGTGAGACACTTCAAAAAAAAAAAACCCACTGGATAAAAAGCACACGCGGGAGCAGATGTGAGGTCGGGAGGCGGCGAGTTCACAGGGTGCCGAGCACATCAAGTTGTCATCGGCAGGAGAGATGCTCAGCAGCGACAGGCTGCAACCCAATAGCGCCACTCTGCTTCGTCCTGGAGGTGATTAGGAGGGCAGGCGTGTGAAAAAAACTGCCAGAATTAGTGCTTGAACAATCCGTGCCTGAACTTGTCTCCATCTGTGAGCAGAGCTGAGCACGATCAGCAATGCCGAAGCATCTTGTGGGCTGAACGCTCATTAATTTCCCTCAAATGAAACGAGAAAAAAATTTGCTGTTGAGGGAAGCGGAGAAGGGGAGAGGGTACACAGGGTCAGTAATCGATCCCACCTCTTGTGACAACACCGCGACAGCAATGAAGAGAAACTGGGCCAATGTGGAAAGAGAAACTAACAAGGATGTGAAATGTTGAAAAAAAAGAAAGAGAGAAAAGCAAAGGGAGAAAGAAGCTGCGAGCGGCAGAGGGGAAAAAGCGCGAGTCAGACAGCTGGAGCCGGAGAAATGTGTAGGCGGAATAAAGAGACGAGAGCGAGGAAGAGCAATGTCGATTTAAGGGCTACACGGTGACACCAGGCTTAGGCAATCTCCGTCGGAGGCAGTCGACATTAAAGCGCTGCGAATCATTAGCGGCGAGCTGCAGGAGGAGCGACGCGCCGCAGCCGGCAACACACGTCCTTTAATTGGGATTGAAACACTCCCGGGCTGCCAGCGCCGCATCAAATTAGTCTGAGCAGGCAAAATGACAAGTGAGAAAGTAGATTAGAGGCTGCCGCATTTTTTAAATATTTGTGCAATTATCTCTGTGCTGTTGCGCAATTAGCATGTGCGATGTGGAGGAGCTGCAGATTCACGCGGACGGATGTTGTTTGCATTGCAAGTGGCAAAAACAGGGATGTAAAACAGACAAAACTGGACTGAGCAACGTAAAAATTCAGTCAGAGGTCTCAACGTCGCCCCCTGTGGTGGAACGCAGTACTGTCACATTGCGTTAAATGATGATTTATTTGAAACACCGTTTCTGTCATTTCCTATTCTATGCTGAAATACACGAGATATAAAATATAAATTTTCACACAATTGCCAAAGGTTGGTTTGAATTTTTTTTTTGCATATCTTTTTAGCGACCACAAAAAAAAACAACTAATTGCAATAAATCGTTTACAGGCTTTAAGTCAGAACAAACTATGTCAGCCAACTGTGGGTTTTCACAATTAAAAGAAAGAGATTATTAATCTCTGAGTTTCAAATGGAATTTAAAAAAATTAACATTGATTAAACAGGGCAATTTATTTGTGATATTGTTCAAACACGCTGCAGGAAGTGTGATTCAAGAGCATTAGTGTCATAATGCGCAAGTCATTCTAGATCCATCACACGAGCCGTGGACCTGTGAGGTAATTAAAGACGGGATAAACTGAGAGCTCAGCAGAGCAAACATCGGCCACTGAAAATTAATATTTCCCGGGGACCCACCGTCACGGTGGCCTCGTGTTTTACCATTTACCGCAACAATCGCAGGCAGTCCGCTCCTCCCCGATTGCTCGAAACTGGCGGCAATTAAAGCGTTGCGGAGAGGGACAGGAGTCGCGGAGCTAGCGGTGCTCTAATCTCCCGACGTCACCCTGTGATGCATGATAGGGGCCACGCCGCGGGCTGGCTGGATGAATGAGACAGGACAGGTAATCACCCGAGCTGTCACCACACACTGTTTCCAGGTCTTATGGAGCGCCGCCGAGGAGACCACACATCAGGCTCTCCTTCAAGCTGACAGAGGAACGGTGAAGGGTGCGAACAGGTTCACGCAGAGTCTCAGCTGAGCCCGCTCGGCGCCTCAAGCATTCCGGGAGGTGACAGTTTGCTGCTACATAAGTTGCAGAGGGTACTTTCTTGAAGGAGTAATGTGATGGCCACTGATGCATGCCGAGCAGTATTGACGAGGGATACTACATACTTTAACCCAGTGCATGTTTTTACTCTTGTGCAAATGAGATGCACAATGTCTCCAGTATGGATGGTGATACCCGACTTCCAGATCCAAGATTAGAGAACCGAGGAGGGTTTCCCCAAAGAGCGTAGCCTTGTTTGGGTCTGAATGAGGAATGTATATACCGTGCACGCTCTAATCCGATGTGCAAACAGGTCTTCCAAATCCAAGTGTGTTAGAACAGAATAAAACAAAAATACATTTCCATAAAAAGAGGAAACAGCACAGATCTACATCGGCGAGAACGAAGTATGCAGGGTTCTAAACAGGAGAAAATCAGTAAAGGGAATTAAAAACCGCTGTGTTTTGATGGGAGATCTCTCTCAGATGTGGTTGGCTACAGAGTCCGAGCACATAAGTGAGCAGCACTAAAAGGTTTCAATGGGTTCTAAAAGTATGGTTTTAGTCAGGCGAGACAATTATGAAGGATTCTAAAATTATGAAACTGGGACAAAAATTTCAATTTGGCAGAATTTGAAGCTGTAAACACGCCAAACACACGAAGCAGCCGCTTCCAAATGCATTGGGACTTCTTGCAATTCCAGTGAGTACATTATCCCAACTGCCAGTTTTCCACCCTACGAAAGCTACGGAGACCGGACAGGAGGGACTTGTGACTCTGATTCAATTGACAACAAAAAAACAAAAAAAACAGAGACAGGCTACTCGACGGGGACCGCGCAATAAAAAGGCCCATTCACTGTGCCACGGTACAATATAATTAGAAACGAGCCACAATGGAGAAGGGAGCGGCGCGCGGCGTTCGTGGACAGCGGCGCTCTATCTCCCGTCGAGCCCCGTCAGCGGCTGAGTGAACAAAAAGCACTTTCACCGAGGGGCTGCAGAATGTGAGCCCACACAGTGAAATGCCTGACGTCTTGTCAGGGCTTTTCCGCCACCACACGCTGCTCAACTTGTCAGATTACACCCGACTCTGCGCCGGTGCTCAGCCCGTGCCAAATTCCATGATCCCCCCCCCCGCCAATCCCTCACCCCTCTGGAAATGTCCCCTCTGGAAAGCGCCGTGGCCGAAAACTCACGCAGGCCTTCTTCCCCGGCGAGAAACTCCCATCTCCCGACTTCTTAAGAAAGCCACACTGGCAGGAATAATGTTGAGCTATCCCGCGAAAAATCCTATTAATCTTGGAGCCGCGTTGAGCGAACCTCACGGCGCTGACAGAGTTGGAGCGGCGCACAAATAACTTGTCCTTGGCAGAGCGACGCGCACGCTCAACTTTACTTTGCTATTTATTCATTTTATTGGACACATTCTTTTCGGCTTCAACTTGTTTATTAACGCTGGGATTAAGAAACTGAGCGCTGAGTTTGGGGGAGGATTACCAAAGGATTACACTGCAGTGTCAAAGCCAGACACCTGTCTTGGCTCCCAGAAAGGCAGCAGCGTGAAGCTAGAATAGAGTTGACCACGTTTCGCTTTTTCCTCCCCCGTCCCTTCTCCATTCGTTTATCCTTTGTTGACTTGTCGAGTGAAAATGCCAGAGCAGCCGTTTCCTCCGCCGACTTGTAAATCCAGTTAAAATCTGAGCCATGGAAAAAAAAAAAAAAAAAGAATAAAGAAGTGACCATTAATGTCACATCCAATGACCTGGATGATTTAGCCTGTAATTTTAATTGGTCCCGGGAGACGTTCGGAACGTTGGCCACAACGCCTCAAAACAAGCTTGTTAATTATGCTTCATAAATACGGAACAGTGGGAGAAAAAAAACAAAACCCAATATAAACTGTGACAAAGGAGCCAGGAGCAAAGCGTTGAGATGAAGGAATAAATGACCACGGTGCAAGTGTTTAATAAACAGCTGTTAAAAAGGAGGACGTGACTTCACAATGTCTCATGCATAATGCATGGCTTTAAAAAAAAAAAAATAAAAGACTTGGTTGGATGGCTGTGGTTTTCCAACAGGGTTGCAGGACTGTGGCACAGTGTGAACCTCACAGCTGGATACTTTCTGTGCTGAGCCTTTTCTGCTCTAGCCGGTACCAAGAGGGAAAAAAAAACACTTTATGCGGGTTTGTCTTCCCAGATATTCTTCAATTCAATCCTTGAGTTGTATCGGCTTTATTTTCTCTCAGACAATAACTGGGGCAATTGAGTTTTCCACTTGGGCCACCCAAACTCCAAACACTCCGAGTGAAAATGTTTCTTGTGCTCTTCTTTCTGGATTGATGCAGATTAGGGTTGAGGCCCATTAGTTTTGTCAAGAAGGTATTGACATACTATGTATGTGTTTAGTGGCCGCAATGCACGTATAAATACGACTAGTCTGCGTGTTTTAGAGACACGTGGAAGAGTGAGCTGTGTTTGGGTTGGCGTTCAGGCCAATGCATTGGCACACCTCTGTTGCGCTAATGACGGATAATGGAAGGAGACTGATCACTTTATTTAAGGTGCGATTATTTAACATTTACACGAAGCGTATAAACATTTATGAAGGCCATTTTATTATAGCGCTATTCATAATGTCTGCATTCTCGAGCCACCACTCCCGGGTACTCGAAGTGACAGACACGTTAATGAACACTTAAACCTCTTTTGCAGAAGCAGTACTCAAGAGTGTTATGAATCATTTGCTAAATTGCTTTTGTGCTACCAATAAATAAGCACGTCTCGGAAAAGAAAGGTTGGTCAGTCATCGAGAGGCTGTTTGTTTTTTTTTTTGAAAGAGACTAATATGTTTTGAGCGTTAAAGGAATTGCAGCTGCTGGATGCTGTAAACCGAAACAAACCAGTGAAGGCACCACATTGGCACCTTTCACTCGACCTCAGCTGGACAAAACAAAGGTCTTCAAGGGATTATGACTAGGGCACATTATGTTAGCCCACTACTACACAGCCAATATACTTTTCCTGCATCTCACAAGGCTGAGTATAAGCTAAATAGGTTGTTCCAAGATTTTACGAGTACGACTTTTAAATGCATCGATGAAGAGCCTCTTCCGATCCCTCTCTGGAAGTACCGATACGTCCGTCAGAACGGTCGACTAATTGACGGCGCGTCAGGATTTCTCCCGTCTGAAAGGAGCGCCGCCTCACTCCACATCAAAGAGGGACCACATCTGTCTTTGAAAGGAGGAAACATAACTCCTGCTGACAGAAAGAGCCATTATGCAGGCAAAAAGGAATTCTTGCCCAAGTGCTATTAGCTGCCCGAACTCGGCGTTCCCATTGCACTTATGCAATTCTTTTTGACACCGGGGGCCAACCCTGTTAACATCTTTGGTGAGTTAGCGGGGTTGGAGGCCAGCGGGCATCACACTGCACGCTGGCACCGGCCGTGGCCGTCTTTCAGCGCGCTCAGTCGAGACCCATTTGACTGCAAGGAAACGAAAGAAAAGCTCTCTTTTCTTATTTGGCTGCCATGTAGTCAAAGGGGGACCTTGGATAATCTGCGCTGAACAACAGCAGATTGGATTCTTCGCAGTCTGAGTGGTGTGACTGAGGTGAGGGTTGCTGAAGAGGCCATTACCGCTGGGCTATAATTGAAAACAAACGCACTCGCCTTGTATAATTTGATCGCTAAGAGGAGCGATAGACGAAATGGAGACGAAAACAAAACAAACGAGCGCTCCTCCAGGGCTGTTCAAGCTCGGCCGATTGTTTTCAGGCGCAGCACAGCTGGCCCAGTTCCTTCGCTCAACAACCGTGCCGTCGATCTCTTTGAAGCCCTGCTTTTTTTTTCCCTTTCTCCCCGAGTAAATCACAGAAACAAAAAGTGAACATAAACGCGAACACCTGACAACAGCAGGCAAAAAAAGCAACTCCGATTCCAAACAACTGCTCTCCTTTTTATTTTCTTTTTTCTTCAGGATGCTAATTGTGTGTTCAGGAAAGCACAACAGCGAGTGGGGAAAAATACAGAGCGGAGGCGACGCTGCAGTGATGTCACGGAGACTAAATAAGTTGACCGGCATCTCGGTTGAAAAAAGCAATAACCCAAGCTACCATTTGACTGTCTGAAGCAGGCATGGGGAAACTTTTTGACTGGTGGGCCACGATGGGTTCTAAAATTTGACAGAGGGGCTGGAGAAGGAGCAGATGGATGGAGAAAAAATATATCATGGGACATGTAGAAAACGTGCTTCAATGTGTACTGAAAATGGAAAGAAAAAAAAAGCATTACAACAAAATACGTCTTTGAAGCCCCACGTTACTTAGCTCTTTATGGAAATGACTCCTAAAACACTGAGAAAATGTGATGAACTACAGCTATTTTATGACTTACAATTAATGTCATTCTTCAAGTTCAGCTGGTCAGATTAAAAAGCTTAATGGGCCACATATACAGTAGCCTCTGGGCCGTAGTTTGCCCATCCCCTGATCTAAAGCCATGCACATCCATGGCAAATTTGTCACACGAAGCTAGCCAGAATTAAGACTGTTGACTCTTTACCTAGCTCCTACCTAAAAGAGAACTGGCCTGTAAGGAAACATGGGAATGGAATACATAAAATGCTGCATACAGGAAGCCACTTTGCAGTTGAAAAGTCGGATGAAAAGGCGAGGCGATAAACACGTCTTTAGCGCACCCTCGTCACCACCACTCGTCACTGCCAGTTCAGCAAGCCATTCACCGCAGGCCGTGATTCACCGCTCTGACCGCCGGGGGACACGCGAGGCATACTCCATCTTTTTTCCCGCTGCGAAATTTCATCGGCAATCAAATTTAATGCGGGTGTGACGCGTTCATTCACATTCAAAGCCGCCACTTTCCCGAGGCCTTTGATTGTACTGAAGGCGAGAGGTACACAAAGCTGCTTGTCGGGGAGAAAAGCTCTTCGGAGAGGAGGCAGAGGTTTTCACCTGCAGTGACACATGCTCTTGCTGATGAAAGGACAACATGCATTAGTCAAGAGAGTGCTCCTGCAGCTAGCAGCGGCAGCGTGATGGCGAGTAAGTGTGATATAAAAAGACAGACGGCACAGGGGACCGCCGGCTAGAGGACTGAGCCAAGATAAGTGGGGCTCACCAATTTGCTCATTTATGAGAAAGCAGACAGATTTGCCCGGCGCAGCGAAAAGCAGAGAGAGGGAAAAAATTTTTTATCTCTGTTTAACTCGCGCTACAATTACAAAAAAAAAAAGGGGGGTGGGGGGCAGCATCTAGGAAAATCAGGCGTTTTCAATAATTAACTAGGGTGTATAATTTCCTTGACTCCAATGTTTTTCCAGCACGAAACACACATGCTTGAGTATTTAATAGGCAATTACCACAAGGGACGGTCAGAGTAACCTTGCATGGTGGCTAAGATATCACTCCCAATCTCACTTGCCCATCTCGCCAACCTCAAATAGACAGAATTTGTAATAAGCCTTAAAATTACATTGGCCCAACCAGGCTGTGGAAAAATCAAAACAGAAAACAGGAAGCCACTGCTGCCATCTGGCCTCAAGAATTCCAAAACATGAGGGAAAAAAAAATACAGGAAAGAATACAATTTGTGACATCGGTTTATGATTAGACGTATGTGTTAGCCGAGTTCACACGGTCAAACGATCTGCCGGGTCCACCAGAACGCATCATGTTCCAAGGTTCTCCCCATGCCAAACACTTTCTATGGGCTCTTTTATCAGAAGGATATTTGAAATTAAATCAATAGTATTTGTATTTTACATTTTACAACTGACCCCCGACAAAATCAAAAAAAACAAACAAAACATTTTTACCGTTTTACCGTTTTACCGTTACCAATTAAAACCTGGTTGTAATTCCACCAGGCGGCACTTCAAACACGGAGGCAGGATGACGGAAGCAAGAGAGGCAGTAAAAGCGATAAAACTGGAAATGTTCTCATTCTAACAGCAGCTAGCAGGCCCTGGGCAACCTAGCAAGCACGGGTCTGCGCTAGGAAACCAGTCTTATTGTAATGCCGTGTCATTCTATTGATGCCATTTTGCATAACACTGCTGGAGAGACTCCTCACGCCTACTTATAATTGCAGGACATCAGATTGTGATGTAAAATACCAGCTTAGTTATCTTAGCTTAGCCCATCTCAGAGTGGAGTGGCTTCTCTTTCAGCGCCGAGTTGGAGATGCCCAGACGCCTACAAATCAGCACTCCAAGACTGAGATCCTACACAGACAAACTCCCGAAAATCTATAGTCTCACAGTTTGCAGTCACGGCAAGTTTACTTGAAGGGTCGAACGCGTCTGCACGAACGTTCGCATCAATCAATTTCCGAGTTGTTTTCCCGCGACGGGTAACCGGTGCTGCGATCGCGCTCTGTGCGAGAGCTAAACCCGTAAAAAGTTCCCGGTTGAGAAACCGTCTCAATGTTTCCAACAGTGTTTATGTAATAATAGTGATGTTACCTGTCAGTGAACTCGCTGAGAAGGTCAGAAGCCCATTGTTACTGCTGTGTTATTGAGGGAGTGTGACGTTACACACTGATTCCTCTCCCACATTAGTCAACACCCTGCTTCCAGCCAGGTGTTGACTCCTACATACCCCTCCCCCGCCCCGCAACCACACACACCTACAATAAACTGTCAGTCTCAGCAGGAAGCTAAAAACCCAGAAGGCTGTAAACAAGGATAAATATGAGACTTGTTTGTAGATCAATAAGTATATCAAAGCCGAGTGGCTTCTGTACAAAAGCCCTGGGAGAAACAGTAAAAGAAAATGTGAGAATAGAAATGAGAGCCTGGAGCAGAACAAACGACCTCCGCCGATCTTATTGTGTGACCGCCGTTGTTGCTGCTTATTATATTATCATTGTTATTTTTTTTGGGGCTTTTCAAGCCGCATGGACGAGCTCATCACCCATCATCCTGTCGGCTCAGTCCAATGTCATGACCTGGAGCTCTGTCCTGAACTGTCGAGTCAGGGGGAAACAGATGGGACGACAAAAGTCAACGATCCCCTCGGGGAGCCGCTGTTTCTTTCTCTCGCTCTCTCTTCCAATTGCGCATAGTTGGACGTCGGAGGGGGGGATTTCTTTTTCTTTTCTTTTTTTCAAGCCGTTTGTGCCGGCACGGCTCAAAGCACGAGCAGGTTTAGCCGGCCGGCTGGTTTGGAAGCTTTGCTGGCTGGTTGCTTGAGCGGTTCCCTCACAGCAGGTGGCTGGGTGCACTTTTCGCTCGTCTTGGTTCAGCTTGACCTTGTCAACCTAATTCCTTCCTTTCGCCTCCCTGGCTGAGGCCCGAGCCTACGCCTGCTATTGTTTTGTAGGCTGACAGGGAAGGGGGATGGTAGGGGACGGAGGTTGGGCTGGAAGTGCTGGGCTAATATCAGCAGCACTGAAGAGGCCTCGGCGTGGCCGCCTCAACGTCTCTTTGTGTTCACTTTTTTACGCTTTCGCCTGCACAAATCTGCTGCAGCCGTGAAACAGACTCATCTGCAGTGCTGTGGCAAGGACTTTTTCCGTACGCACACTTGTTTCCGATTTCCAAAACAAAAATAACCACATGTTATTTACACAACTTGATCTGTTTTGTTGCCGGCCGTTTCTTTCATTTCTATTTCGGCAGCAAACAAAATGCGAATTGCGGTGCGAATCCCCCCCCACCACCACCACCACCCCACCCCCCCCCCCGCGGCATTCTTCAGATATCAGCGCTGGCCGCAGACCAAAAACCTCATTGGTCGACAACTAGTGACTAGGAACTGCACAGATTTGTTTGTCATTTAACGCGCGCCTTCTTGGCTTGAGCCACATTCTAACTGGGCGGCTTCATCGACGGGGTCCCGATTGATCGATCTCTTGTCGGCTTTGATGCAGCAGCTGGGTTGAACAATTGCACGATGAGAACTGTCGTGCGCGGCAAAACCGGGGAGGCAGCGACCCTCGTCCAATACGGCACCAGACGCCGGTGTAAACGTATATTCCACCGGAGAACAGCTATCGATCAGGAAAAAGGAAAAAAACCCGTCGATACGTTACGTTACGATACTCGCGGACACCCGAGGAAAACGCACAAACCACGAGCAAGCACAACAAAAAAAAAACTCAACGGAGCCGCCGCCGCCGCCGCACTGACTGGCGGTTCCAACAGGTCCGACTGGGGTTTTGTTCTCCGCCCCGCTTCCCCCGTTTCTCATCCGCCCAGTTCGACCGCAGGTCAGCTGACAACAACAGTATCTGTTACAACAGTAATCCACATTCTCGCCAAGGTCACCCCCCCTCCCCCCCGCCCCCAGCGCCGCACTGGGAGCGGGAGAGCCAGATAAACTAAAGCCGAGCCCATGAGGAGTTTCTCCCCCCTGCTCGCCATAAATCTTATCTCGCCGCAGAAGGAGGGGATGGGGAGGGGAGGAAGAGAGCGAGCGAGGGAGAAAACCCCCCCGACGACAACAAATCGAGAGGCTGTCACCGACGGATCAGCCGCCGACATTTCCACCCAAACGCCGGCGGTCCGCTCCTCGTCGAGGGGCTTTGACGGAGGATTTGGGATCCGCAAGCAAACGCTTCCGACACCTGCGTACGCGTCTGAATTCAGGAAGCCACGGTGGTGGTGGGGGAGGGGTGTGAATAATAAAACACTCCCTCCCACTATCACTAACACTACCACTATCCAGAGGAGTTGATCAGATGAGCGACTCTCACATATCAAACAAGGAAAAACAAGCTGTTATTCAGATTGGGATCCAACCCCCCCCCCCCCGCCCCTCCGCTCCCCCACAGCCAGCCCCGAACCTCAAGACTATTAATAGCGGTTTCCTCTTCATCTGGCTCCCACTGTGGTTTTGAGTTGCCTCCTCCAAACACTGGAGAGAAACTTCCTGAAGCGGCCCGTCGATGTCAGACGATGCGTCTCCCTCTGCGAGGAAATCTGTTGCGTTTACGTTTGTTTTTTAGGCTTTTGATCGCAGATTGCAGGAGGAGGACAGCAGATTTACCGGAAACATCAAAATCAACAAAAACAAACGTAGCTTAGCCCAGTTTCGCTACCTGAATTTTCCGCAAGGTTTAGTCGCGCGGTGACTAAACTACAGCGTTCGAGGAATAGCAATAGCCGGCATGGTCCTGGCCAAAACAACATTAAAGCCTGCAGTTGAAACAAACACAATGGTTGACTTTAGAGTTCAAACCATTCACCAAATGGAACATTCAAAAAAAAAAAAAAAAAAGAATTCAGTTTTTCAGAATCAAAGGTTTTTGTCCCCTCAACTTCGCTGCCGCTAAACATTGGTTCCGCTCCGATGCGCCTGGAGGAGGCATTTCTTATTGATCCTTAAATACTGTAAGTCATAGCAGTTTAGCTGGTGATGGAATAAAGGACAAATCATGGGTCTGGCATTTTCCTGTGTTTTTCCCTCTCTTTTGCCAACTGAAATAATCGTTTGATGGAATGGAAGAAAAATAATCCGCACATGGATCGATTACCAAAACCGTCAACCAGAGAGTCAGTTTGTTTTATTTCGGCTTAGCGGAGGAAAGACGGAACGCTAGCGCGCTACGCCGCTAGCCTTGGCCAGTCCCGCTTCGCTGTTAATCAATGAAAGGCCAATAAAGGTCACTGCGGCTGCGGCAGAGCGGCGGATGATGTTGCCACGTGTGGACGAGTCGTCGCTGCTGCTTGACGGCCGCTGGAGATGCTCTCTCTCTCTCTCTCTCTCTCTCTCTCTCTTTCCCTCTCTCTCTCTCTCTCTCTCTCGCTCCTCTCTTCCTCCCGCTGTCCCACATGCTGCTACTTAAACTCCAGCCTGCTACTCTGATTGACCCCGACTGCTGGCTGTCTCACAGAGCTCCTATTGAGCCGCGTCCGTCTTAATGGACACTGATGTGCACTATAACGGCTGCTAGCAGCTCCTGCGCCGCCGCCTCTACCGCAGAAAGCCGCCCGACTTCAGGGGCACAAACAGCACCGGCTCGACACTGCAACGCAACACAAGAGCAACTGCTACGGAAGGAGAAGCAGAAGTCTCGGCGAGGGCGGCGTTGAAGGTTACGCTGGAGTTTATTTTTTTTATCATGTTTGTTTTGGGGAGGGTGGAGGAGGATAGGGAGTGGGGGAGGGGTGGTTTGCACAAGAGTGGAACTGAGTTGGGAATATTCCAGGAGAGTTATCCCAGAAGAATTTTCCAGAGTGAAACAAAAAAAAAAAAAAGAAGAAACATGTCAAAACGGGGGGGGGCCGGTCTGCGAGCAAATCCACTTTGGCGAGTATCAAATCAATCTAAAAGCTGTTTGAGAGCCGCTCAGTAAGTAAGATGCTCTCTGGCGGTGGCAACACACACAGATGGAGCCCCTGAGCTGTTCTGGAGACTCAATCAAGGAGACGAAACCGGCGACGTGTCAGCGCAACCGCTGGCGGGGAGTGTGTGGTGGTGGTGCTGCTGCCCCTCTAAACAAATTATATCTCTGTGACCTTCACATCGTTAAAAGCACTAATAAGTCGGCGGAGGCGGCGGGGAGGTGAGACTCAGGCACCGACGCTGAGGCAGAATCTGACCCGGATGCGCCGCCGAGGTCCGTCGCTCTCAGCCATCGCAGTGTGATGACCTTGTTAGTTTGAGTGCCTAATCTGCTAATGCCCCGATAAAAATAAACAGTCAGCGCAGGCATTGACGTGCCTGCTGCTCCTCCTCCAACTGCCACCGCCGCCGCTGCTGCTGCTTGTCTGCAGCTGTTATCCATAAACACAGATGATACCTCCAGCTTTATTTATCCTGAGAGGAAGAAAATGAACCCGGGTGTCACGATGACGAATCCTTAAAAGACTTCTTAGGGGAACGACAAAACAAAAGGAAACAATCAAAGTCGTATTCAAAGCGAATCTCTTTTATTTAAGTAGGTTTGGCCACATCCACAGTCACAACAACCAGGAAGCGCCCCCCCCCCCCACCCTCAACTTCAGTTTGGTTTTTCACCCCGAGGTTTTTATCCAAGTACATTTATTCCCAGCGCTCTCCCTCCTCGCGGCTTAATAATTCATACACAATACTGGAGATGAGGCTGGGATTAATAATTAAACCCGCAGTATTTATTATAAATTCAGCTAAAATAAAAAAAAACACAGCCAGTGATGGTTTTGGGTTTTAAGTCCCACCACCACCACCACCTTCTTTTACCTCTGTGTCCACTTCCTCTGAGAAGGCCCTGCAGCCTGGAACACAGTGAGCCATAATGAAGTGGCTGCGCTGGAGTGAAGCCGAAGGGCTTCGACCGCGATCTCGAGCACGTTGGCACGAGACAAGCTGCTTTCATTGCGGTGCGCGGGCGAGGCGAATCCCTGCGTCGCGTGATTCTGAGAAGAACCACTTCCAACTAATCTGCAGCGTAAAAAAAAAAATGATGTATCCGCGAGACGATGACGGCCAAGGTGAAAACGCAGAGCCGACCGTCCCGCTTTTCCAGGAATACATAAACCTAATGGATATGATTGGATATAATTAAGTTTTCCAGATGGACGGCGGAGCCCCACTTACACCACGTAATTGAATGTGCGAGCTCAGCTCATCACCAAGGACTAAACAACTCCCCAGCCCCGCACCCACAGAAAGGAGCTCATTTCCATATTAAGTTCACCTTTATTGATCCACTCGGCCGTCCTGTCCTTGTGGCTGCCACACTGACCTTTTGCCTCTGGTGGTGTGTGTGTGTGTGTGTGTGTGTGTGTGTGTGTGTGTGTGTGTGCGTGTCGGACAGTACCATAAGCGCAATAGGAAATGTGAAGGGTTCCATCACTGCTCTATGTAGTTTCTGCATCATCATCATCATCATCATCATCATCATCATCATCGTCGTCGTCGTCATGTATTGTAACAAAAGACACCAGATGTCTATCAAATAACGATTATTGGCTGCTTCCTTCCTAATTGACCAGTACCGTAAAATACACATTGTTGTCTCTTTCTTTCAACATGCTACTTCCTGAGCCACTGTTTGTTTTTTTTTTGTTCTTGTGTCTTGGAATTTACACCACATATATAATATATATTATATATAATTCCATCTTCCACTTCATGTATATTGCTTTACCAATTCCAAATTACTTCCCTGCTAAACGTTGAATATTACTAGAGCCGGCTTAAACAGGAAGGCCGAAAGGCTATCAGCTCGTGTTAGCTAACTAGCTGGCAAGCTCCTAGCGACAGTGGCACATTTTAAAACCCGGCGTGAACGTTGTTAACCATTTGCTCTTAGTTTGCCATTAAACGGTCAAAGAATGATCGGCACTTTGTCCTCCATTCGGCACAAAATAACGCACAATTTGCAACAAGACTGGCAAATATGCAACACTAATCCTCACGTAACCAACGCTGGCCAACAACAAGGAATGTGAGTAGCACAGTTTGAGTCATAATAACCCCGACCCATAAAAAGACGGAGGATCAAGTGGTTTGTTTTTAGTGTTTTTCAGATGGGAAAAGCGAAACAGCAGGAAAGGCCTTTTTCTATTGCAGACGCTCTGCGGAAGCACGGCAATAACTTTGGGAAGAGCACCGGCACGGCTCATTGCTTTCAGGTGGGCGTATTTCGTCCAGTCACACCGACTCAACACATTCTGGAGGGGCCCGTTTAAGTGATACATCCAAGAGCGGCAGATACCCGACGGCAGCACCGGACGAAAGGTTAATAATGCTGTGAGCCAGCATTTTTTTTCCCCCTACTCTGCAGTGTTGTCACACGGCTACCCACTCATCCACCGACACAACCACTGAGGAGTAAACGGTAAAACATTTATATGACAAAGCAATCTGTGAGGGACGTGTACGTATGAATATTTAATGGCCAGGATGAACTTTTATGTTTCTGCTTTGCAATATTTCATTTCATTTCGCAAGAGAAGTTAAAAAAATCCGCAAAAATTTGAAATAATCAGGGCCTGATCAGAATTTCAAAATGAGATTCCAACTTGGTCATTCAATGCAATTTTAACCTGGAACATCACCGAAGCATCTTTTGATTGTGGCAAGCAGGGGGACAAACCTCCTTTTCTAGCAACCATTCCAGTGGACCAATCAGATTTCTTCTTGGCGCCAAAATAGCCGCGGGGCGACGTCTCGAGGCCACAGTGCGTTGCTGCGTTAAACTAAACTTTTTTCTTTCTTTTTTTGCAAAAGCCTCGACAGCACTTTCCGGCAGTAATTGTCAAGGTGGACGAGTGCAATTCCGGAATGAAATCTTAGCAAGGCTGCGGCCGAGGAAGGTTAACTCAATTTCTCCCTCGACAAAAAAAAGCAAATGTAGCTGCTGCTCTTGTTGAAAAAAAAAAAAATATATATATATATATATATATATATATATATATATAGTTATATATATATGACAATGCAGCTACACGGTGCAAAGGGTTATTACTATCATCATGATTATTATGAAGAGTAAAACCCAGCTGGGTTCTTAAATGTTTCTATTTTCACAACTATTATGACTTCACTTTTTTTTTTCTCCCTAGCATAGCCGCTGCTGTAGCCGCTGACCCCGTGGGGCGCAGCCCTAAAATAAAAAGAAGCCAAAACTGCTGAGCGAACAAGGAGCAGTGGAGGTAATGTGACAGCCAATAGCAGGAAAACTGTTTTTTTCTCTCCGCGGGAGAGTCTCTCTGCCTACAACAGATAATACAACGCTTCTGTATTCAAGGACACCGAGGCAGACTCCATCGAGCGGATCAGCATTCATAGGCGGACTGCCGTGGCAGGGGTGACTTTGATGCATGTGCTAGTCTTGTTTAAGGAAAAGCAACAGCACGGGAAATCAAATCCTTACACGCCGGAGACCACTAAAGTCATTGGCAAAAAAAAAAAAAGAAGAAGGAAAAAGAAAAACAGTTTTTGTGGGGAGGCGGCAGCGGAGGACATTTATCCCCGACGGTTTGTGAGGCATTTTCTTGCGGCGGATCGTGCAAAAAGAGGCCGTTTGTGGGGGCAGGATGACGGGAAGGACTGGAAACCGAGTATTAATGTTTACACTCGCTGGACTCGGGTGATGAACGGAGGCGAAAACAGCAAAATGCGTTTGGATTTTTCTCCTTTTTTTCCCCCCACGATTCAGCATTTAGAAAGAAGCGCACGAGTTGGACGTTTGGCGGAACCGGCCGCTCGCAGTCTGTGGCGTGTGTGCGGCTTTCATTTGCCAACCAATACTTTCCACACAGTGCGTCAGTGTCAAGTCCGCAGTGTAGATTGTGTTGCTCTTGCGATAATAATCACTTCACCACAGCTATTTATTATCATATCAATGTGTCACTGCGGCCTGCCGTGGCCGCAGCAGAGGCAGCAGCAGCAGCCCGGCCTGGCCTGGGTCAAACAGCCGCCGCCAGCGGCAGAAAACGTAAAGTCCTGGATAAACAGGACTCCTTGATGTCAAAGTCAAACAGCTCCCTTGTCATCGGCTCTGGAAGAATCTGGCAGCCAAAGCGAAAAGGAAAAAAAAAAAAAAAACAACAACTAAAAAGGCGGCGGCAGAGGAGCTTAATCCGCCAAGTGTTTGTGCACGTAATGCGCACATCATCTATTTAATATATATATATATATATTTTTTTCCCCTCCTAGAGAGCGTTAAGAGCGGGCGCTGGATTGAAGGGACTCGGCGGTGACGGAGCATTAAGTGGTTGGACGGCAGCCCGGGTCAGTGAGCTGCACCGTGTTTTACTCCAAGCTCGACTGACGTGCTCGGCGCGGAGGGGCTTAAAGCGTCGGGACTCGGGAGTGTTGCGCGACCGTGCGTGCTCGTCTGGCGAGACGCCGCCGAGCGGAAAGGGGATCATCATCAGCGTTTGGCAGCGTCTGAGGGGAGACGTGGCGAGGGCCGTGGTGAAGACGGGCCGCAGCGGCTGCTGCCGGTTCGGCCCGCCGCCGGGCAAGTGAGCTGAACCGAACCCGAGCCAGAAGCACGCCTGTTGTGTTTTTACAGCGGAACCGCCCCGCGGGGCCGGGTGGGGGGAGGGCGGTTACATGCACCCATGGGATAGAACGACAACTGCTTCCAGCGTTTGCTTTGCTGGCAGAGTCAAAGTAGCATCACTCACCGCAGACGCTAGCATCTGCAATGGGCGGTGGACGCCTCGTGCATTTGTGATGTACTGTACTGCACTGAAAATCAGTCTGACGTCTCCGGGTGCAGTTCATTTTAGTGTTCAGCCACACGCTGAAGTGTTCCGAATTTTAGCTTTCTTGCTTTGTCTTAACAATGAACAACAAAGTCACTTCCATTTGCTTGTGTGCCTCTCGCACTTCCACACATTTGGAAAACAGACAAAATAATTCAATAATAATAATTGGGATTGAGTCAAATGTCACAGGTGTCTGAAAACTTGTTTTCCACGACTGTATAGTTTAGCAGGGCATATTCATGTACCTTGCCATGAAGGTACATTAAATTGTATATTGACTGGTACTGGTACTGACGCTGGTAAAATTTGATACCGGTTCCGCAAATTGTTTCAATCATTTTTTCTCATCATATTTAAGCATTTTGAAGTAAAACAAAAAAAACTTCATCGGGGACTACAAAGACTTCAGTTTAACAAACCCTCTATTTGAACGTTTAATTGGACCACAGATGGGTCAAAGCAAGGTCACATTCAATAAAAAAAAAAGAAAGAAAAAACAGCGAGAAAATGGAATCTATCGCAACCAAGTGTTAAACCAGCAGCTAGAGAAGCTGCAAGCTCACGACGTCCCGACCCGCCCGTAGCAAGCACGCAAAACTTGACAGTCAACACTTTGCTGCCGCTCTTTTTTTCCAGTTGTAACCAACGCGGCCGACCACCGGCACTTTCTGCTCACGCTGCAAACCTCCAGCGCCTCCTTGGGGAAGCTGCAGCATTTCTAGGAAGTTCCGCAGACGCAGGCGGAGCCCAGTCGCCGCGGCGAGCGCCGAGAGAGTTCGGACTGCATTTCCTCCGGCGCAAACGCAGACTGAAAAATATTTGGACGCCGCGTCAACAGACACCGTCGTGAGTAATTAAAGAAGACGCATTTGGAAGACTGTGAATAAATCCCTCAGTCAGTAATCTGGATGTGCAAAACGCAAAAACAGAGAAGGAAAAGAAAGAGAAGAGAAAGGAGTCACCCCCCGACCCGACCCCCACCCGACCCTGTGCCGCCGCGCGCAGTGCAAACAGCCATCAAGCCGTATATGTTTGACATTGGTCCCCGAGGACGGACGTGTTCTCCCTTTAATTTCTATCAGTGGTATAATCCCCTTTTGAAACCCTTTTTAGGGTGAATTAGAAAGGCCCTGCATTCAAAGAGATGAGTGGAGGAGGGTGGGGGAGGGGAGCAGCAATAATCACAAGGGCCTTGCTGTCTGTGTGGATTAGAACGGCAAAGAAAATCCTTTCATCTCACATCGGTACCTCCATGCTTTTGGGTGGAGGGGGTGGGGCAGACGCGCGCGCACACACACAAGCACACACTCACACTTGTGAGCAGACACAACACCGCGAACCAAAACGGAAGATTTTACAGATACTCGTTTGCTCATTTTCAAAACATGAGGGTGTTTTTTTTTTTTTTTCTTTACTTTCGATGCACGGCGGCTCTCAAAAAAAAACAACAAAAAAAAAAAAACGGGCCGTCCGACTGGAAAAAAAAAGGGTTGTGGTGTCAATGTGTTTGCACTCAAAGAGACGACCCCTCAGTGTTTGGCTCTTGGGCAAGACTTGACCACATGATTTAACTTGGCTTCTCCGATTTCTTAACTGTGGACGGCTGCTCTATTTTTGTCGGGCCGCTTTTCACATCCAGCAAAATTTAACGAGGGGGGAGATTTAACGTCGGGGGAGGTGGTGGGAGGGGGGGGGCAGGGGCAACTGAAGAGCCTTGTTGAGTGAGTCCTCTATAAACGTGCCACTGTCACTTTTTCGGGCGCAAAAAAACCCCAAACGTTCACCACTGAATCAAACGTAGACCACCCAAAAATAAATCCATAGAGAGATAAATAAATGCAACCAGCCAAACTGTATCTGGATAACCCGACCACTTTATTTAAATAAGCTTTAAGCCGCGTTGTTCTTAATATTTCAACCAATTGAATTTCAGCTCTACAGCAGCTATTTGCCGGCCCAAATATCCCAAATATAAAGCAAAGAATCTGTGACGTTACACGGCTACAGTATCAACTGTGTTACTACGGCGCCGCCGATTCCAGGGATTTTTGGTTGTATATCAAAGTAAACTTGATATTTACTTCTATCCAGCTTATTCTGGTTCACACAACTGGGTTCAGAACGTTGTTTGAATGTTCCCCATAAGTGGGTTCCATATGTTAATCATGTGTGGATGGGCCCGCGGAAGCCGTAGATCAACAGTTTTAGCTTCGCCTCAGCGCTAATGCTAAACGTCTCAAAAATAGCTGGATCCCGATTGGTGTCAGGACTCTTGTGGTCTAGGAAACACTTTTGGAATACAGACTTTCCACACGAGTACTGCAACAAAAAAAAATATGCATGAAGTATGTTCATTTAATGGGGAACAAATGGGGAACTCGAGGCTGAGAAAAATAGCCATTTAGGAGTGGTGCGCTCTTTATGAAGTGGTAACTGTGTGATCGAGAAGGAAAAAAAATGTTCCATTAACAACAAACTGGCTGCAAACAAGGCTTTGAGAAAAGAATTAGAGGGGAGGTGGGGGGGTGGGGGGAGGAAGGGGGGGTGAGACACGGACGTAATCCTCTCCATAATCACTCCTTGCTCAAACACTGCCTCGCTGTTAACTTCCTCTTTGTTCCACCAACAGAACCTTTTCCCAAGCTGTTCAGCTGCTGCTGCCACTGCACCGCTACTACTTTCTGTCTCATGTGTTTGTATTTTTTATCCAACGCTTCAGGACCGTTTCAACATATCAACCCGGCGCTTTAACATACACAAACACCAGTCTTTACGCCCTTCAGAGTCAAACTATACACCACTCTTTTGTCACATGTAGCCCAAACAAAGGGAGACTGAGACAAAAGCCCGCTTGGTGACTGGCGGGGAGACCCCTGAGAGAAGAAGAAGAAGAAGAAGAAGAAGAAGAAGAAGGTCGGCGCAAAATAAAGAAAAAAACATTTTGCCGTTCACCCACCCCCCCCCCCCCCACACACACACACACACACACACACACACACACACACACACACACACACTGGTAGGAAAAAATTCCAGTTGGGGAAGGGAAGCGAGGGGAAGGGTGGAGGTTTCAGGGGTCGGGGCGAGGGGGTTGGGGGGGTTGGGGGCGAGGCGGGGGTATGTCTGCTCCTCCCCACTGTGTGGGTTTTGTTCTGCTAATCAGACCACATGCCTCAAGGATTCAGGAATCCAAGAGCTCTCAGCCAGCTCCTCTCATTCCACGCCGGGCCGCAGCAGCCTGCGACAAACTATTCACTGTGCTGGGAAGGGAGGTGGGATGAGGGGGGGGGGGGGGGGTTAAAGACTCTATCCATTCATAACACTGTTCAACACCCCCTCCGCCCCACCATCCCTGCCTAATCTCTCCCCTCCCCCACCTCGTACCCCTCTCGTGCCCTCCCCTCTTAGCACGGCGTGGGTGCTTTTTTTTCCTTAAAATAAAAAAAAAACAAACAAACAAAAAAATCATCATCATCATCATCATCATCTGCTTGCTCGCTGCAATCCGTGCCCGAGCACGTCTCAAGGGTTATTATTAGGCTGCAGGTCACGACCGCTGCGGTTTTAAATAACCGAACCGTGAGTTCTTGACATCTTCCCGCTTAACAATTCTTTCCCGAATTAGATGTACAAGCCCTCTTTTTTTTTTTTTTTTTTTAAATAAAAGAAAAATTTAGATCCCACCCGCCACCCCCACCCCAGTCTTGCCGCCTCCCTGCAAGTGAGCCGATTTGCAGACGCAACAACAACAACAACAAAAAAAAAAAGACACCTCGCAAAGAGCTTATGGAAAGACAAAGCATGACGGGGGCTTTGTTTGACAGCTCTCTGATTGCTTTTTGCAGAGCAGCCCAACTAGCGCCGCGGCCCCGCAGTCGGCTGTCACATTGAATCTTCCGACAATTGTTCTATTGCATCAAGCGAGTTAATATAAAAAAAAAAAAAAAGAATATCGTGACAGATGAGGAAGGGACCTATTAGCCAGTTCCCAGAAAAGGAGCCGAGTGCTTCCACACGTGTCAGACGGTGGCGCCGAAGGTCACGCGCCTCTGGATCCATAATACCGTCGAGAGATGTTTTCCTCGCCGTCTTATTGGGAGACGCAGGTACATCGAGAGCGGAATCGCGGCAAATCGCGCCCGGGATTGATCAAAGGGAAGCGTCACAAATCACTTTTCCCCGAGATTGGAGTCTCGGAAAAAAATATGACACGTGTTAATCCAATTAGGCTGATTTAATAAATCTTTCATGTTTTCCGGTGTGCGGATCGCTCTGTTGTGGAAACTAATGAAGGAGGAATAGCCGAGCGAGGCGAGTCGCTGCCATTACTCACCGAGCCGCCGAGCGTTCCCATTAGAAGGAACAACAGTGTTACATTGGCCCTCGCGGCGCCGAGTCTGAAGGTTTACATGCACCTTGATTAGCTTTGAGAGGAGCCGTCGGCTGTGAAATAAAAACACACAAAGACGCACACACTCTCTTGCCGACTGCCTGATGTGTGATGATCGACGTCTTCGCGTCTGTTTAGCAGCTTGTTGGACGCGTGTGGCTGCCTCTTGTTGGTTCTCATGACTCATTGATCAAAGCATAGCGGCGGAATTTGGGGGCTGTTCTGGTTTGGCCTTTAAAGTTAAAGTGTGTGATGATTGGAGATTTTGAAAAACAAACAGCGACATCAAGTTGTTACACATTTTAGTCTTTCAATCTTCCTCCCCATCCTGAACTTGCCAGTGAACTACGGTGGCCTGCGCACACAAACCTGGATACCTCATTCACCTTCTTCTTCAGTTAAATGGGAGCAAGACCCTTGCTATATGCATATTCTTCAATATAAATAACAGTTGTATGTGAAGCTTGTACAAATATAGAAATCATAAATCAAGCCAAATTTTACACACAGGACATTCTAAAGCTTGACATGGAACGCAATGCAATGTTCTCTCAACCAGCAACTTCTTTTACTTCCACTAGAATGGAAGCTAACAAGTCACAACGGTGTCCTACTGGTGATCATATGTTACCTGTGGCACGAGCTAAAACGGTGTTTAAAAAAAATCTGTTGCAGTACGACACAATCACAAGGTTTGGTGGGTTGTACTGTTTGTCATCATAATCTTGCCTGGCTGACTGAGGGGATTTTTTTTCCTTGAAGAAGACCACCTCAGAGAGGGTTCTAACATATAATCATGTGTTCTGGCTACGAGGTTCTTCTTATGGTTCAGGTTTGGGCCTGGACCACCAAAACCAGCCCTGGAATGGAAGTGTCTGTGCAGAAGGGAAATTAAATTTGAAAGTGGTGTCATTAGCTCGAAGGCGGTCAAGCACCTGAATCTGCGGCGCATATCCACAGAATTCCTGGTAGTGCTTTTTTAAACGTTCCAAATCACAGATCTTTTTATCCACTCTTCTTTGCATGAACTACCGACTTCGACTAGTTCCTGCAAATTTCCACTAGTGGGGTCATTTGGTGCCAGTAATACATATCTCTGCACAACTCCCATGTGCAATTTTATTCCTCTTAATCAAACCGAGCAATGTGAACAACAAAAAGTGCCAGTGTATGACTGATATATGTGACAAAATGCAGGAATCAGCCGATTTTTAGCGAATGCAGAGGAAGACAAATGGGAACTGGAAACACTGGAAATATTGCATTCAGTTTGGTATAAAAATAAAAACAAATCACCACAGTGGGGATCTGCGGTAAAAGGTGGCCTCCTACACCAAAAGTGTGGGACAGGGCGAAGGTAGGCGGTGACACTTCGGGGTAAGTGCCTGCTAGCGAAAATTCTCAGCAGAAAGAGTGAGGCGGTGGCGCCGGGACATCAAAAAGGTTGATGAAAAGGAGCCGGGGAGGCTTTCACAGCAGCAATCTGATCCTTCCAGAACTCCAACCCGTCACACTCGTTCCAACCACCAGCAGACTGCACTTGCGGTAGAGGCGGGCTTACTTTATACTCCCTATCAAAAGTGACAGCAAATCCCAAAAGCCTTCGGGGGGGTGGGGGAGAAGGAGAACCGGGACAAGAAGCGAGCTAAACACCCAGTCAAGTCGAGGCGACTACAGGCGGCGTTTAAGGCTGCAAAGAAGCAGATTCCCCCTATGAAATATCTCCAGACATTTTTGGTGCTCCTCTGCGAGGATTTCTTGCGCAACCAGACGACAAACTCGCGTCGCCTGCAGGCGCCCCCCCGCCCCCCAACCCTCTGCTTTATCTTTCAACACGGCAATCTGTGGTGGTGCCGTGTGGGCCAAACAGCCTGCTAACGACGGTGATTTCCATCAACCAACATGGCAACCCGGAAGGCTGGTGACTGGTCCTGTCTACAAAGGTTTGCGTTTTTTTTTTTTTTTTTCGCTGCGCAACTGCAGCCGTAGCGGAGCGAAGAGCGCGTAGGAAAAACCGGACTGCGGCCAAACCTCGACGCCAGCTGCCGCCGATGAATCACGGCGAGGAGGACCGTGCAATAAAAGTGAATAGACAGTGTGGAGTGTTTTATTTAGTTGCACAGTTGTCACGCTGTTGGCACCTGTCTCTCCAGCAGCGAACACACTGTTTGACTGAGGGGGTTAAAATGACAGATGGTGCAGAGATAAAGATGTTTTATGACGGGATGGATGTGTTGGCTGCGAAAGAGCAAAAAAACAAGTTCTTGCGAATGATCTGCAATGACAAGCCAAGGAATACGATGAAGTGTCTTCTGAAACGTGTCCCCGAATGTATTTTGGTTTCGCTCAGAAGGCGAAAGAGTGAGAATTGCATCGCATTTGAGCGGCATTGTTGCATTTGCCCAGTGTAAGAGCAAGAAACAGGCACTTTCTTCTCGCTGTTAGCTTTGCTAACCAATGCTGATAGCATTCACGAAAACGTGCACCATGTACTTGTGTACATGCACATGTTGCACAAAGCTATACCGACACTGTTTGACTTCATGAAATGGAAATCATACCGAGAGCCGATCAAACAGGGTCTTGCATATGTTCCATGTGATGTTGATAGAAGGGGGTCGTGGTTTTGTTCTTGTCTGTCTTGTCTTCTTGTCTGTTTTACAGTAACTGACAGGAAGCTTGACTTCAGAGTTACAGTAGAACTCACCATGTTCAACACTGTTTTGGGCATTGCGTCCTTATCCTTACATAGAAATGAATTCAACATCAAAGCATTTAAATTTGGTTTTACAATATTAAGCCAATACTTGGTAACACAGTGACCAAAATTAATAAATATTAAAATAAACAAGCATTGAAACCATCATCTTTTTACACTCGGCCATAACAATGAACCATTGCTTGATTTTCCGTGAATTATTAAGACTGCGGACACCGTTTAGTTTGTTCTCACAACTTTAAGTCATGTGTAAATACATTATGAGTTTCGCAAATCCCACATTTTGTGTCACATCCTTAAAATAAACAGTGTGGGCCTGATACACTAAGACCGCTGCTTTGCGCTGTAGAGAGACTTTACGCTGACGCTCCGAGTATTTGAGGTGTGTTTACGAAACATAGTGCAAATATTTATCCATTCTCCATGTGGCTAATACTGCCCAAATAACATTGTTAAGAGTCATTTTCACAGAGTGTTTAGAGAGAAGTCATTCCCCCACAATCGACCCCTCGGAATTCATTCTCCTCTCGGCTCTTTATTGCGGCTGCTGTTGAGTTTTGCCTACGAGCTCAAACCAGCTCGCGCCGTAATGAAGGCAGCAGGCTAATGGCAGCTGTGGAAAACAATTAGCGTCAAATGTTTGCTTCCCGCAGCAGCGAGGGACTCCCCGAGGGCGGAGG
This sequence comes from Nelusetta ayraudi, assembly GCF_046127955.1. Lineage (NCBI taxonomy): Eukaryota > Metazoa > Chordata > Actinopteri > Tetraodontiformes > Monacanthidae > Nelusetta > Nelusetta ayraudi. Next base: position 4,839,735 of record NW_027466052.1, on the reverse strand, counting down.
CTTCACACAGGCAGAGGCAACAAACGCAGAAATCAGGAGCGTAATGAGCGGAAGGCCCTGGCAGATAACTCATCGGCTATCTGTGGTATCCCACATCAGTTTCACCAGCACGTTGCCTCCATTTGTCCTCGGAATGTGACTGGGAAGGCGGCCGTGGCGGGGGAAAAAAAAAAACGCGAGTTATTCAAGGATGGCGGAGTCACACGACAACGTCTGATTATGCCGCCTCGTCCTTCGCTGCATCGCAAGAGCAAATTCTTGCGCATTTCCAGCCGGACTTTACTGCCTTAAACCTTTAATAAAACTGCTTCCCTCCATGTGTGCGCTGGTCGGAGGACAAGTTTATGAGATGTGTCTTGCGACCGCGCAATAAATCGCAAACCGCCGCGGGCGCTTGTGCACAAGGGGCGATGTTGTTCAATACTGGCTCTGCTCCCCGTGCGAGCCGGACGGAGCGCCAGGAGGTGCCTGCCGCGTGCTAAGAAACGTCAGGCCTCCGAGCGAATGGAGCGCGGCTCCTGACCTCAGCGCTGGCAGGACACGGACGGAGGGGCGTTCGCAGCCGTTCCGACAAACCGTTCGGAACCCTTTGGGGTGGCTCGTCTGCAGTCAAACACCAGCGGCGCTCGCCCGCTCGCTCGGACGTGTCGTTTCGGCACTCACGAGCGGATTTGAACAAACGGTAGAGTGACCAGAAATGGGAGGAAAGGGGCCTCTTCAATCCGCCGCGAAAGAGAGTCCCGCTAATAAGGCGACAGCTTTGCTCGTCTCAGCGGCAACTCCCTCCGCCAGACGTAATTCACTCCCCTCCTTTTAAAATAAATCACAGTCTCCCCCCCCTTCTATTCCAGCGCCTTCAAAATGGCACCACTTAAAAGGAGAGCGCTAGCACAAAAGCAGCAGTCAGTCGGGCACCGACTGAAGAGAAAGAACTCGCAAAGCGGGAGAAGAAGAAGATGAAGAAGGAGGGGGGGGGGGGGGAAAGGCTTCTGGCCGGACATCGGCAGCCGAGCTCAGCGACGGCTGAGGAGCCCTTTCATTCCGAGCGCAGCCTCCCGCCGCCCCCTCTACCTTTCTCTCTTTTCAAAGTAACGCTTGCCAATGTAATTTTCCATGGGAGCTTCTCCATTTATCAAGGCCAGTGGCTCGCCGAGGCAGTCCGAGAATGCCTTACTCCTCTCGACTTTATATAATGAGAGGTGGGAGAGGGAGACGCGCTCAGAGGTGGTTAGCGGCGGCGCGCAAGGAGGCGCCCATGATTTATTCAGCCGGGCCGATTTCCGTCGATGCTACGAGGGGATTTGACTCGGGGAGAATGCGGAGAATGTAGCCGTAGCGCCGTCCAGCCCCTGGAGCCCAGAAGGAAAGAGGGCTGATGAGACGCACGACGATAAATCTTGCAGTTGCCGTTGACGTGGGACAGCCCGTTAAAAACTGCTGTGTTGTGAAGAGGGTTGACAACGTTTTTTTTTTGTTTTTTTTTAAAGCTAACTCCGGAGAATAGGTGTGTGTTGAAAATTTAGAATTCAAAATGAGTGGCTCGTCAAGAATGTTTCACGCTTGCCTGAGGCAACGATTGCTACGAAAAGCTCTAGCAATTTGAAAAGCGTGCGTTTGAACAAAAAAAAAAAGGGCTAAATTCAAGAGACTTGGGTTTTTTAAACGTACATCACTAATCAATGAAAACCGCAGTCGTGTGTAAACACAAATCAGTCAAGTTTATTTTGCATTTGTGTTTGCTTTACCCCCATCTGTTTCCCTACTTGGCGGCTGCACGCTGGACAGAAGCTCTCTCAAATGCCTATCATGTTCGGTCCATTATGTTAGAATAAAAAGACAGTGTTGCTCCTGTTCTCACGTACAGCCCTCTTCGGTAAACCCAATTGACTCTCCAAGAAATGCGACCGTGTGCCAGCAAGGCTCCGGTCTCCAGTCGTCCGACAGCTTTGCACTGAAACAACTTGCCAAACTATTAGATAAGTGGTTGACAGGGGAGGAGTGCAGATTCAGTTGCTTTCCAAATATATATTCTAAAGGTCGTAGTGTATTTTTGGCTTGATTTCTGATTTTTATATTGGTGAAAGCTTAACATCCTGCCAATGAATACATTAATAAAAGTGTATAATCGCAGTACAATAAAAGTAATTTGGTATTCCTACCCATAGAACGGTTCTCATATCATACATTTTATTTATATAACAAGGGTCCCAGTTAGCTGCCTTGCATCACCATATTTCCCATGTGGACAATCCAGCTGCCTGACAGCGCATTTCATATTTAGGCTGAATGCTCATGTCCTCAAATAAACCAATGAAGAAGAAGGTGAACGAGGTACCCAGGCTTGTGTGCGTATGCCACCGTAGTTCACTGGCAAGCTTGGGAGAGGGAGGGTGAGCTAATGAGCGCTGCCATCTAAAAGGTAACCACATGACATCCCTGTTTCTCCTTCAAAATTCTCAAAATATTACACATTAACCTTTAAAACAACGTGCCCTATAGTGAAGATGTAAACGGGCAGGCATTTATTTTTTTTCACTTGAGCAAGTGGGATCTCCTGAAGCTGCGGCACCGGCAGGGAGGCTGAATGAGGACACAGTTTTCTTGCCGCGGCTTGCGAGTATTAAAGCGTCTGAAGGATGAGGAATAATCTGGCCTGCAGACGCTAGTAGAGCGAGGAGACGAGTTCCGGCTGCCACAACTGGGACAAAAATAAATTATTGAATTAAAAAAAGTCTTCCCACATGTTCACAGCGCCAATTCTGAACGACTGGTGTGTTTCAGTTTTGTCAATACTCTGCGGGTCGTTTTTTTTTTTAACTCGGCATGTGCAGTGTAGAGTATAAGCAGAATCATCTGCATACAACTTGAGTGCATGTTTAAAACTGTCGATATAAGACAGCAAAAGAGAAAGCCCAGTCAGCTGTGGTGGCTAAGTGTAAGTGACTGATGATTTGAAGTCTGTGAGTCGTTTTTGTCAGTGGAGCCTGACAGCCACCGGGTTGGCATGTGCAGCTGTCTTGTGGCTCCCCCCATCGTTCACCATTTTGGTCTTTGTTTACAGACTCACCAATGACGGGCAATCATTTACAAGGCAGTCTCCACCTTCTTTTTTTCCCCACCTCCAGCGTGCAGAGGCGTTAAAAAAAAAAGCCCAAGACAAATCTCTTCGAGAAGTTGAGGTGATGCAGAGTGGCAGGGAGGCTCAGCTCTTGAGTTGAGGTTGTTGAGTGATTCATTTGCATGCCAGTGCATTAATGCTGGGAGACTGGCTTTTTCTCATCATTCTGTCTACACAGGAGGCGTACGTCGGGGAAATGGATTAGTCCTCCTTCATTCAGTTCCAGCCATGCTGCCGCTAGACTGGGTTGTTCATTTGTGACAGGAAAATTGCTGTTGAAACCAATTTCCAAGAAGCAAAAATCTTGTGGATGTTTGGCTGCGCAAACCTAATTCCATGCGGTGGATTTTGACAGCGATACCGCTGGACACGGCCGTCGTACCGATTTCTTCCAAAGCAGTGAAACGCACCGCCTCGTTCATGCTAAAGAAAACATTTCCTCGCTTGTGTTATCCAAACAGTCTGAACGTACAACAGGGTGGAGGGTAAAATGTGTTTTTAATGCCTTCTTACTACATCCATTAACTGTGGTTGCCAACTTAAAAGTGAAGCTAATGCGTGCTGCAATAAAATCAGATCCTTTTTTTTTTTATTCACTCATGCTTTCAAGGATAGGATACCTTCCACCGGCTCGCACTAAGCGCCGGTGGTGACACCGCTCCTTTGTATTCAGCGCCACAGCCCAATTCATGTGGCTCTCGCCCTTGAAAAGCCTTTTCACTCTAAACACATTATGATTACACAGAATTTGGAGAAAATGTCCTGCTGGAGCGCCGGGAGACGGTGCAGTCGGCTCTCGTGACTCGCTGTCCTGGATTTCAGGAATCAAACAGGCTTCGTCGCAGCCCCATCCCCCCCCTCCAGCTCCGCCACTTTGAGAGCAGCAGGGAAAAAAAAGAAAAGAAAAAAAAACGTCGGGAGGCGTGCTTTGCACCGGCTCCCTCCCCCACACGCTGCTCCATCACCAGGCATTGCTGGGGCTTGTGGGATTAAGAATGGAACACGATGACAGACAAAAACAGTCCTCAGCAGCTCCCTGCTCCGCTGTCTTTTTACACTGGCGGAGCATGAAAAGGCAACTATGAGCCACACAATAGACAGAGTGATAGATTAACTGGAGGAGTGAACGAGATAAGTGTGGGTGAACACACACGCGCACACACACACACACAAACACGCAGAAGAATCTTGACATTGTTCCCGTGCGATAATGTCGCCGTTGAGATGGTGAGGAGAAGCGGAGTGGGGGGAGGGTAGAGGAACGTGGCAACATACAGAATTACCATCTGAAATGTGACTTGACATGCACGGATGATATAATCCATTACATCTGATTGCGACATGAGCACAGTGTCCCCAAATTTATATTTATCTCATTTTACTCCACACGCCTACATCAACAAAGGCTCTGACTGAGGTCTTTAACCTGCACGACTCTGCATGCAGAATTCCATACAGCGAAAAAGCCTATTTTAGTCAAGGATTTTCTATCTAAGAGAATAAGTGACTACCTGGATTCAATGAGCTGTGTGAGAAAGAACAAGTGGAACGTGAAATCGGCACGTTGACTTAAAAAAAAACAAAGAAAAAGAAAAGAAACGAGTCCACAGTCAGAAAAGGCAGAAGAAAACACAGTGTGGCAGCTGTTTCCTGTATCTGGTCCCTGCACTGTGTTCGTCATGGGCACCGTTGTTCACCATATGGTATTAGAGAGAGTAAACAGCAGTAGGTGTTTTCATGCATCACATGTCAGCCGACTTCAGGGGAATTGGGAGCGAGCGAGGAGTCAGCTGTGGGTGACAGGCTATCACAAAGCCCGAGTTTAAGAAACCCGCAGTCTCAGGGCCCTTTGTGTCCTCTTGGATTATGATTCAAACCATGACAACGGAACTGATGAAAGGCTGCATTGTTTCTTCGTTTTCAGCGACAAACTCAGCGGCTGCCAATGGTTTCTGGCGCGCGGAGATGTGAAAATGGTAACATGTTTCAACGGTTACGCTTCGGGGGACAAGTTTTTCAAAACACTCGCGTGGAAAACCGTCTCAATGCGTTGCCTGAACGGCTCCATTTTGGTTTTCACTTTTGAAACAAAGCCCGAGTTGTTACTTTTTTGTGTCTTTCACGCAGCTTGACGGAGTTTGTCGTGTTTGAAAGCAAGGATTTGGTTTACATTAATCTGCCAATTGCAAACTGCACATGTCCAGTATAAGTTCTGGAAATAACGTTTTTGGGTTTGCACCATCGGCGAGTTGTGACAACACGCAAAACAGGTCCAAAACAGCATAGGAGAACAGAACATACCTTTTCGTTTTTGACCTTCTTTAACGTCTTGCAGTCAGTGCCGCCATTCTCCACCTCCTCTGGTTCAGTTTTCATGGCCGATGTCGGTATTATCCCAACAGGTTCAAGTGCAATATTCCCCATTTGATTGGCCTCCGCCAAGTCTGTTGATTGCGCGTTCTCAAAGGACGCGTTGCGACTATTCCCCAAAGCGACCTGGGCTTGAGAGACAACGTCCTTCTCGGCGGCGGCTATCGCCACCACCGGCGTTCCGTCCGCCTTGTCCTTCTTACTTTTCCCAGTCGCCCCGTCTTTCTCTTTTTTGCCCCCCAGAACTCCTCTGGAGGCTTTGCCCCCTTTGTCCATATTCTTTGCAGCGGCGGAATTGTTGGCAGCCGCACCGGCGCTCGCCACCGCGCCCGCCGGCTCAACTTGAGTCCGTCCCGGCGTTTCTTTCTTTGCCACGTCTCCGGCTGAAGCTTTGCTGTTATTGTCCTTAGAGTTCTTGCTGCGCTTGTATTTGGATTTGCTCTCCTTGCCCTGGGCGCCAGACACGGGGCTCACAAAGCGGATGTTGTCGGGCAGTGCCGCCACTGCGCTGGGTGGTGCCGCCATGCCGTCCTTGGTGCCAGACATCTCGAGTTTGTCCTTCTCTAGGTCCGCGTCGAGGTCAATGATCAGATTGCCAACGCCGATATCCCACTCATCCCCGCTGTCGTAAGTGTCCACCGCATTAGAGTCCACACCTTTCCCGCCTGCAGTGCCACCACTTAGGGACATTTTAGTGCCAACGGCCCAGGTTTGACTCAGTGAGGTCCGACGCCCAGTCAGACACTTGGGAGTCAGGGGCAAGGGTCAGAGAATCCTCACGTTCTGCTTGTCCCCGTCCCATTTATCCACATTTTATCCTGGGAAAAAAAGGAAATAAGACAAACAGTTTAAACATTTGAGTATCTGTACAATAACACTAGAGCTCTGCTATTGCACAACAGAGCGCTTTGTTGAACACAAAACAAAAATGTAAGAAGAGAAATCATTTTTGATCACCAGCCAGTCGCTCTCTGGCGATCGCTGCGCAAAAAAACACCATGGCAATACCCAGTGGAGTGACGGCGCTGCTCCGAAAACCCTCTCTTCATAATCACTTCCCACAGTCGCCATGGCAACCATGGGAAATGTAGCTTAAATCCCGCTTTGACGGCTGAGGTGGCCCCACTGTTCTGAATGAGTGGCTTTCTCTTCGTGAGGCACTGCCGATAGTGTCACCCCTGATAAATAAGGAGGGCCGCCCCCCCCCACCCACCATCCTCACAGGAGACAGAACCCTGGCGCACAATGGCGTAATCTCGCATTAACCGAGGAGCTTTAAAGTGTGAATGAGGCAGTGTGCGCCCCAGGTGAACACCGGTCGGTAGTATTTGCTTACACTATCTACTGGAAAAGGTCACTGCGTCTCAGAGCTTTCAGCAAACAGATCAGAGGAGGGATCACTGGCCGGGCTTCAGACATCGCTGGTGTCTTTTCAAAAACAGGACACTCCGGGGATTAAGGTGGGGATATATATAGAGAAGATAAATTGGCGCGCTCATTAGTGTCGGCAAGACTGGAGTGTGAGAGGTAAATAAAACCCTCACAAGGGCCGTCAAGATACTTTGGAAGGAAGGCAGAGTCAGACAAGACAGACACATAAAAAAAGAAGCCAAGTTCAAGACTATATTACACAACAACTGTTGACAAAAAAGATTCTAGACAACGAAGGTATCATACATCAGATACTATCGATTTGTATCATCATTTAAATCAAATAACAGAAGGTCCACTTTGACTAATCCAGCTATTTGCTAGTTAAGCACCAAAAGGCCAAATATAAAGTGAGTTTGGGTTTTCCCTTCATGAAAAGTTTGGCTTCCCAAATGTAAAGTGCCACCACAGCCCGAGGTGTTGGCCAATTAATTTACCCTCTGCAAAACAATGGAGATTGTCAGAGTGAAATATCCTCGACGAGGAAAATCGCCCAGCATACTAAACACTGAATGAAGAGCATAACAACGACAACGCAGCGTCTGCCACCGGTGCTAAAATGGTTGTGCATACACAAATATACACACTTCTTGGGTTCAATTATCACTTCAACGGGCACGGATCACACACGGACACATTGTTGTCCACACTGTGTACTCCAATGTTCATTCAACTCAAAGGAACTCAACAGAGTCAAACACAGCTCCCCCGACATGCGTAAACAATGAAATCATAATAGCGTTGCCACCTACACTCGCAGCTGATCCCTGCTGCGATACATCTACAGAAGAAGAAGAGTTGCTGCCAGATGCAGTTTTCCAGTCAGAATTCATCAGCAGCGTCAAATGCAGCTTTGCTCCGTTTTATCCACCTGATCTTATCTCACAATCACAGCCAAAGACGAGGAGGAAAGAAAAACACTCCCCACAGGCACTGAGCACTTCTATCTGGTTAAACCATATGAAGTGTCGTTTTGTACAATAGAGAGCCTGTATGGATACAGTTACAATTCACAAGCATAATAAAAGGACCGCAAAGCATCACATTGAGGTCGGTGCAGATTTCTTTTGACCGAAACAATCTTATTGCCTTATTGCTATTGTACCTAGCAGGTCAGCTTTTTCTTTATCTGTTAAAAACTTCAAATATGAGGTAAATCTTCATTTGATACGATCCAGTGGACAGAAACAGCCCTGCTTGTTTACAAAAAAATATATATCCATCGCAGATTTGCCAAAGGAAGATGCCTCCCTTGAGGCTCCGCAGCTCGTTTTAAACACATTTCCATGAACAGGCGGCGGAGTAGACTACTGGCTTGCTAGTGTTGGCTGAAGCTGTCTCAAGAGGACTTTACTCTCATCAATTTTCAGATGTATCATGTGTTTGTGTATCCTGGCTCTTTGTGTTCTCACTATAATCTCAATTTGCTCTTTGAGACCAAGAGACAGCCAAGGACTGATCTCACACAAAAACAGTCGCCGATAGATAGTAACAGTGAAATTTAGATGATTCACCAAGAGTTTTATAGCTCAGCACATATTCAGATTTGAATGTGAGAAAAGAACAAAGAACAAGAAAATTAGACCTGAATGAGACTCAAGACATTCAAAGTAAACACTTTCTATACTAAAGACATCGTTTGTCGAGATGGAAATTCAACATAATTACTGCCCCCAGGAGGTCCTGGTGATACTTTCTAACACACATAACCTTCCTTGAGTTTCATAGAAGTAAAGAATTCCACCTCAGGGAAGCCGATTGTGGCCAAAAAACTCCAACATTACAAAGAACAGACAAAATGCACACAATGTCCTCGCACAGCTTGTGCGGTGGAGGTCTGGAATGCAAAACAGCAATCCAGTTTGGTGGCAGTTAACAACGTGTTCTCTCTGATTGAGGTGGCGTACAAGAATTCATTGTACTCCATGGATGTTAATGTCCTAAAGACCGTTTCAGACGGGTGGCAAAAACAAACCCTCGGGTGCTGCACACAAGCCTGTGTGGTTAAAAACATGAAAACAAATTTGTGGCAAGAATAATAAACTCTCTCTGACACCACCCGCCCCAACCCCCTTACCCCCCCCCCCCCAACTACATTCAGGTAAATAATGACCACATGTGTAGCTCTCATCTGGCCCTGAAATAAAACCCCAGAGGGGAAAAGGAGCCTGAGCAGAAAAGCGCCTGGAGTGGTGTTGAGGGTAGTGGGATCAATACGGCCTCAAACAGCCTCCAATTGTGATCATTCTCTTTGTTCACACTGACCCGGCCGACTGCAGCCCAACAGTGCGGCCTCGCAAACATCCTCTTAATGAGATTAACCACATTGATTCTTATTTCTGATTAGCAGCCAAGGTGTGTCCGCTCCTCTGGCAGCTCAAGCAATGAATTGTGCATTTAGTTTTCTCCTGGGCGTCTCATCATCAGAGCGGCACAATTTACCATCGCTCCTCGGCGGTTTCTTTAAAAGAAATAAATAAATCTTGAACTTGGATGATGTTATTGATTCGAACGAAGTGAACAAGCAATCAGCAGAGATGGCGGCGAGAGAAATGTTGATTTCTGCAACTTGTTTTCTCGCGCTGTGCGACGTTGCTGCTGTTATTTTGCGAGAGGTTAGGCTGCGTTTGTGAAAAAGTGTTTTAACATTTAATTGAGCCCCCTACATGTTTAACTTGTGACGCAAGGCATACCCGAGCAGCCTTCCAAGAATACGCTGGAACTGTTACTGATTCACTTCACGCCCTCCAACAGCTCAATAGTCTTGTGTAAATACGACTTATCCTGAGAGGCTCCTGAATCCTGAAACTTCTCTAATAACAATGTGCTTGGAATTACAATTAGCACATTTTTGTTGCAGAGGATATTTTAAGAACAATTACCACAACACATAACAGGCATTGCACATAGCACAATCTGTGCGGGCAAATTCTGACGCAATGATTTATACATGCGAGGTGAAGCAGTTTTAAAGACAAAACAAAGGGAAGAACGTGTTTGCTTATTTTCATTGTGGATAAAAAAAATAATCTAACATGACCTCTGAGCCAACCTTGAGGTTATTTACCTTGAGGTAGTAGTATCTTGATTATACGCACATCACGCCCAAAACAAAGCTCTGACATTATTGATGTTTCTACTCTTTATTTTAGAAATAAAAACCATCCGCCACTGTGAAAGCAGTTGGGTATAAATGTTTTGGATTGCGACTTGCAAAGACGAGAGCCTTGACTGAACAAAAGGGTGATAGTCAAAAGAAAAAGTTTAGAGGAAATTGTCATCAGACAATTTGAAATGACACCTTTTGTTTTTTGCGCAAATGAATTGCACAACAGGGCAACCGCTTGCTCGTTTGTGAAATAAGACGCAAGTCTGTTGCTGAGCAGATGGACGTGACGCTTACTTCCAAGAAGCCTCGGTAGTGCTAACACTTAACGGTGAGAGAGCGATCTCGCACCACCAATGTTGCTCGGCACCGATCGGCACAACAGTTCAAAATGGCAGCTGAGCCACACGAAGCGAGGAGCTCATGTTGATTCAGTCAAGGTGCCACTCATTTACACCCCCCACCCACCCACAAAGGAGCGGCGCAGCAGAGGCGAAACCGCTCGACTATCACCGTGGCGCTTGGCTCCACACACACAGATGGCTCCCAAAGGAACGACAGCCAGTGGCAGGTTTCAGGGGGCGGAGAGACGCAGCTGTCCCCATTTGACTGCCTAAACAGTTGTGAGGTCTAATTTGTCCGACACCTCCACAAAGGAGAGGTTGTAACTCTATCGCCAGTTGACCTACTGTACTGCCCTTCGCCGGTGCGGAGCTGCTGAGGAAATGTCCCGGCAAGTGCCCCGTCGAGCAAAAGGCATGCAGGCTGTGCAACTCCCACAGTGCTTGTCCTTTTTTTTTTTTTTCCCCCTCCCCATCCTCCCCCTCCCTTCTAAACATATCCAGTTTCATTCAGCAATCTATCACGGAGGCCACATAAGCTGCAGGGGAAAGTGCGGAGAGAAAGACCGGGGGTTGAGGGAGGCGGTTTCTGCTTGATCTGCCGTAGAGCGAAACCAAATGAGACATGGCGTGTGAGACATAGTTTTCCTGCACATGACAATTTGGACTGCCATCTGCGCGTCAAAAAAAAATGGGGAGGGGAGCGAGTGCGAGACTGTTTGCATTGAGGTACTAGACTCAAGAAAAGACTCCTCAGTCGCCATCAGCGTTCATGTTTCCAGTGGGTTGACCCAGCGGCAGAAAGGTGAAAAATAGGGATGCAAATTATCAATTAATTCATTATTCGTTAATTGATTGACCTTACTGATTGATTAATGATGAACTGCAATTTTTCCTGAGAACTAAATTTTACAATGAAAAATGTGTAAGGAACAGATCATTTACCTTTAAACAATGTTGAGGGTCCAATGTGACCAATTTTTACATGAGAATAGTAAAAACACCCTAAACATTTATCCTCTGACTTTTAGTTGACTTCTCATGGGTCACATTTGAACTTTTTCTTCTTTTTTTTTTTTTTAAAGCTGTTTAAAAGTAACTTGTTCTCACCACACCATTTAACAAAAAAAAACTGTGTAAAAAATTTAAATTAATTGTGACTAATTTGATTTAATCGATTAAATTCTTAATTGCTGATTGATCGATAATCGATTAATTGTTAACATCCCTAGTGTAAAATATGCTTTTCGTTCCAAGCTCAATGACTACAATCGGTCCAAACCCCCATTTAACAATGCCAAAATATCAACGTGCCCTTTTCGGTGCCGCAAATGCGAGCGGCACCGCAGAATTTGCGGGGTTAAACTGAATGGCTGATGATGGATAACACATGTAATTAGAGTTTGAGTCGCGCTCTTACAAAGGCAGCTTCTCAGCGCCGGCATAAATGAGATATGGCATCCCATCCCTTCCAAATTAGCCATGTGTCGACATAAACATTTCACAGTGTAATGATCTGTGCTGCGAAAAGTCTCAGTGTGCGATATCATCAAAAATAATTACTGTGGATGAAAATCTTCAAATGGTGCTAAGCCAAATGGAATGGCAGAAATCATTCTGTTATTTCATTTGAGAAACTGCCAAGAGCGCCGCTTTTGCCTCAATAAAAGTGTATTTATTGGCGCGCCACTGGGACTGGGCCTTTGCTCATTGTTGCTCCTGTTAGAATAGCAATCAGAACAAACTTGCCGTACTGTTTAATGATTATTTCCCCAATATTCCAGAGCTCATTAAAAAGACGGAGAGGAGCTCCTCCAAAAGGTATTTAAAATTGTCGTGCGGGGACGCAGAGGAGGGAGCCGGGCTTGTCGTAGCTCAGTGAAAAGATATTCTTCAGTACCGGCTCTGCATAACTGAGGCTCAGGGCATCAAACAAGTGCCGACTGGTTGAACGAGGAAAAGGAGAACTGGGAGTTGTGGGCTTGGCTTGCAAAACCCACACAAATATCGACAACAACAGCCACAGTGGCACAAGCAAAGAGACTGTTTATTTTTAATCTGTCTACATCTCAAAGAAAATACAATGGGTTCCATTAACTTGGGTCAAGCAAAAGAGGCTTGTGCGCCCCTGAAACTAGCATCAGTTCCTAGAAGTATTCGAGTAAATACCACTTAAAAAATGAATGATGACATCTCAGGAAGAAGGGACCAATTCATTTCCTACAAACGCCATTATCAGGAACATCTTTGGCTTGAACTGGGAGGGATTGTCTCTGCACTGCAGGAACCATGTGAAGTATGTAATCATCCACCAGCCACGGTCCTGGTGGTCGTGTGGGAGTGGGGAAATGACGGGGGGGGGTTTGCCCCATCCTTTTAGAGCGCAACCCTTCCAAACGTGGAAGGTAAAACAAAAGTCAGTTTTTTGTGTTTGAAGATGATTGCAGGGATACTTGAATAGGGACACCTGCCACTTGAATACTCTGAATCAAATGAACATTCTCAGTCACTTGCTTGGAAATTGCAGATTTGAAGAACGTATTCAAACATATTTGAAAGGTTGTTTTGGCCTAAATTGTCTGTTATTTCTTTTTTGTGCGGTCAGGTTTTGTTGACCATACAAAAAAAAAAACAACCTGAGAAAAATTGTGATTAATTGTGTACTGTGCTTGAAAAGAATCAAGATAGGATTCTTTTCTTTTCTTTTTTAAATTTCACATCACCCATCCATAATTTCACTCAGTTTAGACTGAGTGGGCAGGGGTTGTCAAGCGTGATCCTACTTTCTGATCCAGAGATTACTCGCACTCGTTTTCGATTCTGTCAATCCAACCATGGAACGCAGCATGATGTCAAAGCCCAGCCTGGGCATAACCGTAGAAAACCTGAAGTGATTTGCCTGGGTCTTAACATACCATGAGACGGTGTGTACTCATTCCTCAAGGTCTCCATCCAGCTCTAGCATGTCTCTATTTGCTGTTCACGCTCAACCAAATTAAAAACACCTCAGCTGAGAACCGCAAACATCCAATCTGATATTGATTTTACACAAGCCACCGGACTGAATGCACAAGCAGCGCTCGCTGCCGGACTTGAAAGCTGCGGCAGCCGGCGGAGGACAAACAAACACCCATTGCCTGGCGATGCACATCCTCTTTTTCCGTGCAGATCATTTTGAAGGCAGGCTCCCATCTAGAGAGCCCCGCGGTAACCGCCATGTAATTGGATTTTGTGCTTGAGCTGATTACCAAAATAGAAATGAAGCCAGGCAGCGCAGGTGATGGGAACCGAGAGTGTGAGGGTCAGCCAGAGTCTTTATCGGTAAACATATCAGCGACGGAACACCATTAATGGCAAAAAAAAGAGGTGGCATTTACTCACATCCAAAACTGAGATTCCTCTGTCACAATACACATCACAGACACTATACGTTGCGTTTCACCTTAATAGCAACAAATTGGGGCCACTCTTGGCCCCCAATTTCAGTTCCTAAACGCAAACGCTCTCATCTTTGCCGCAGGCTGCTCTCTGCCCTCCGCCTGACTTCCCGCATCTCTCAAACTGGCAGCTGAATGACTAAGCCAACGGTGACTAGACTTGATTCGACAGAGCTGTCCTCAAGTCCAGGGCGTGGTGTGATGTGGGCGTGAGGGGAAGTGGAAGTTGCTTTATAGGAGAAAAAAAAACTACTGATTTTAAATAATGATCTGTATCATTTTTTTAAATCTCTCGTCGATAATTTAGTACGAGATGGATCAATTTCCCTGCATCTTAAGCTTGGACCAGTTTTGTTCAAAAGCTACTTTGCGACGCTGCATTGCCAGCCCCCTTGATTATGAAACCCGGTGCAAAAGGAGACCCTGTTCTCAGCCTCGGCTTCTGTAGTCTGAGAACAAACAGCTGCAGAATGCCGTCGATGGGACTAAAAATCTAAAGAGACAGGACGTGACAGACAGCAGTCTATCCCTCCAGCTAAGGCACCTGCACTGACTGAAACAAGGAAATTAGATATTTTAAAACCCCATTCCCCCCTCCAAGAAAATACTGCAAATGCGTATGTTTGGGTGGAGCTGCTCCAGATGCAGTGTTGCAGACTCTGCATGGCTTTTACTAGCAGGTAATGGAATGGTGGTGACATTTCTTTTTTTTTTACTATGGTTTACTGAGGGAGCAATGTTGAGAAATAGCTTGTGCAGAAACGTTCTGTGAACTATAAAGAGCAGTGCCAACGTCCTTGACTTTAACACACCCACATCGCAGTAAAGGAGTAAAAGTAAGCGTGTCCAATCTGCCCCCCCAAGAGTCATGTTTCCATCACAGCTGATCGCCGCTGGAGTCCATAAATACCGGTGGACTCCTGCAGGATCAGTCGACTCGCAGATGAATGCTGACTGTGGCCGTTTTCCGCGGGCGACAGAGGCCAGATGCTGGTGGGTGCAAGTTGGTTTCCACTCAAGTGTGAAAGGAGCGCAACGCAGACATATGCAGACGACTGCATTTTCATACTGCTTCGCACAACAACACGGCAACGTGGTGGAACCACATTGAATGAGCACAAGAGGGGCCATTTTGAAATATGTTATTTATTTTACCCAATTCCTTCTTTCGAATTCCAATACATAGGAGCCTTTACTCCACTATTACAGGATGTGTGCAGCATGCTGTCTTTTTCAGAGTAATTGAGACTTAAGACTTCAACATGAAAGAATTGTTAGGGAAAGTGTGGGAGTGTTGGACAATGGGTGGTCCCAATCATTATCTAAACCAGGATAGTGGAATCCTTCGACATTCACTGCCGTCTTTCCCTCCAAGACGTAGTATCAGTCCAAAAGGAATTTTCCTCCCAATGTATAATGACATATTGCACAGAGGCATCTGCGATACAGTTGCCTTTAAATACCAGTATTAACACTAAAATAACAATAGATTTATTGTAAAACCAATTGTCTATGCTTTGATTATGTAGTCCGGTATCACTCAGGCCATTACATTCTTATAAACACCAAATCTAATTCTACTAGTATCTGTAAGCGTTACACTTTTTTCCACAAAAAAGCAGCAGACTGTAGTCGAGTACAGATTTAGCTCTTTAAATATATCAATGACTCCATGTTTGTTTGTTATTAACATTCAGCACAAAAAAAGACAACTTCACTCCGTCTCATTATAAGACTGCCTCGTTTGGAAGGGAGAGACACGGCTGCACTAATGAGGAAAGTGTCGAGGATGAAGTGACACGTCTGACAGCTGGCAAACTTGCCAATAAATTCAGAGGCTAAAGAGCAACATGACTAATACGTGTGACAAGCACTGAATTCATGCCGCGCGTCTTAATACAAGAGTTTCTTCTCGAGATCGCTCTCCAGTTGAAACAAGATCATCAGATCGAGCAGTAGCTGATTGCCGAACTTCAAAAATGACTATTTATTTAATGCACCTAAAGTACTTTATCACTTTTAATAGCAGTGTCATTAAATTGGATTAGAATACTGCTTGCTGTCAGTGTCTAAATGCCAGACAGATTAAGTTGGATCGCACAAAGACAAACACACACACACACACACACAGACACACAGACACACAGACACACACCTCATGAAAGCGCCATTAGAGACCCAATGAAATTCCTTTCTTCCCACCAAAAATCACACCGAAGGCAAGACTATATTCACCAACACAGAACTAATAATCAAATTGTCAATAGTCTGTCACAGGAACTCTTGAAGAGGTCAACCAACACCAACCAACCAACAACTCTCACACCCACTAAATTCAGAGCAGCCACATTTACAGTCAGACAAAATCCACCAAGAGGCTTTTACATAAACACATACATACAGTACATACAACATCAGCCCTTCCTGCCCTTTTCTCACAACCGCAAACTCAAAATGCTCAAATTCTCTAGAGTCTCACTGTTTCTGTGGTACAAAGTGGTGTCATCTACATAGCTCGGCATCTCGTTTCCTTTCACTTTTAAACTGTGCAGATACAGTTAAAAGGACTCAAAAATGAATTTAGCGACAGTCCTAAATAATAACTGACAGGCTTGTCTTTGGACCGTGGCAGTTGCGAGGCCTGGGAACTGGCTAAGCTGAAGCCATGAATCAAAAGTGTCAAGACCAAACAACTATTGGCAATAAATGTGACAAAACATTCCGCCGTTGGGGGTTTTTTTTTTTTTTTTTTTTTTCTTTAGCGCTGATGGTTTCCACGAACTGCAGCGTTTCAAAACAGTACAGAGCATCTCGGCCATTTACCAGACAGCTTGAATAATTGAAAAGCGGGAGACTCGCTGAGCGAGTGAAGCGCTTACAGAGGACAAGCTACAAGGAGCTCAGTCACATCTTCTGAGTCAGTACAAGCAGTAACCTCAGAGTGCCTTCTCACGGTGCCTCTGAGGTGCACCAAGCATGATTACAGGTGCAGCCTGCTCATCTATGATTTTACAGATGTACGACCGAACTGGAAGATGCTGTGTCGGCATCTCAGACTTGACATTGCTGACAAAAACGAGGCTGATATACAAGAAAAAGTACAAGTAAAGGTACTGGGCGGCTTTCCCTGAGAGCAAATAACACTGTACAGCCAACTGTGATTTCAAACAGATAAAATGCTAATGCAGTACCAATTGACAGAGATCGGAAGCACTTTCAGAAATGTCAGAGATGACTAATTTTCCATCTGGATAAAAATTCTGATTGCGTTCATTTGTTTATTATAGTTTAATAAACTATTACAGCGAAGCCTGCTGTTTTGGTCCACATTAATATTCAGCCAAGCCAAACTCTTGCTGTTTTCTTTTCTTTTTTTTTTTTTTTAACAGCGCTTTGATCCAACAGAGCATGATGGACACAAGAAGGGGCAAAAGCTCAGATTCTGTATTTTAGAGAAGCTCACAACAGGGGTGTATGCAGGGTTAGCAGAACAACTGAAGGTACCTCCACAAAGGCTGTCAACAATAAAAAAAAAAAAATGTTTTGTGGGGGTTTTGGGGAAATAAAGGAATTCTCTTTGGTCATGAACATGCTGTAGATGATAGTAACACAGAATGTTAACATCTTCCAAGTGTAGGATTATAAGTGTAAGTATTTTGCCATTGTTAAAATTGGTCTAAAATATTACAAATAGTGATAGGTTCTGTCACAGAAGAATCTGCAACGAGTCAAACCTGGAATCTCAGGAATTCGGCTATCTCGCTCAGTAAGCCAAGACCACTTGTATAATCGGACACACATTTACCCTAATTTCCATTTAAATATCATTCACACCCAAGATAGAATCGGTTCAATTACATGGGCATTTCCCGGCGAGCGCATCGTTGGATTCTTCCTGGGCTGGTCTCAGATTTAAGTCACTCGAGTGCTCAGCGTAAACAAGGCCGCCTTCGGGTCAGACTTTGGAGTTAAAGAGATTTTGAGTGTTATCAGACTGACGAATCAGCCGCCGTGCTTGTTGTGTACACTTGCCAGGCTCAAGCTCCTCCTCATTAGAGGATAATCAGCGTGACCGTCACGCCTGACTGCATCCAGTGAGCTCAGCCCAAGTCAGGATTCAAGTCGAGATTAGCGGCAGACGCAGAAGACCCCTCATGCAGCAGCATCACAGGCAGCGGTGACAATAGAGTTGACAAGTTTTACTCTTCACGCCGTGTACAGCACCAGTTTGGTTTTTTATGCCTTCAAACAGGGCGCAGTGTTGCATGATAATTCTCACTGCAGCTGTGTACAAGACATAGAAAGAGCCAAATCCGAGGAAACGGAATAGCAGATTTTGCTACAAAGTGGAGCTTGAAAGTAAGATTTTTTTCTTGTTTTTATAGAAAGCAGCTTTTCATGGTCTTTTTTTTTTTTCTTCAGTCATTACTTCTAACAGGAACTAATGGAAACTGAATGAGCAAGATGATCTGTCAGCTAATCCCCATCTTAAATCTTAAAAAAACCAAAACTGGATGCATTCAATGTGCAAAACATTTGGAAAAAACAAACAAAAAACAGACACATAAAAATCTGGATAACATACAGAAAAAAGTTCAAATATCCCCAAAAGACTGTGGGGGATTTTTTTTCTCTGCCCACCAATCAATCAGTATGAAGTATTTTTCCTCCTCGAGTCAGGCAGTAAAACTATTTTTTATCTGCTGCTTTACTGACTGACAAATGAGGGAGAGGGAAGTGTTGTGAAAGGATACGACCGGAGGCTAAAGAGCAGGCAGTCGTTTGTCTAAGACTGCTGGGAGTAAGAGAGAGAGAGTGTGTGTGTGTGCATAATAGAAAAAGATGAAGACATTCATCTCACCACAGTCTTTGGGGTATTTTTTTATTACATGCATTCCTGCACTCAGCCTGCCCGGCAGGACTCCAGCGGATTCCAAGTGAAATCTGAAATGCCCGTCTGTGCACAAACACACTCAATAGATCAAGCCAATAATGCCAACAGATGGGCATTTCAGAGCGGCCGAGTTATTTGAATCCGTGCTAAAGCCTTTTTATTGACCTGTAATATTGCAGATGGCCTGAAATGCAGCCCTTTTTGTTTGTTTTTTTCGCAGGACAGCAGCCGGAGTGTTTCCTGCCGAGAGTCGGCGGTTCAACGACGACAAGACAAGAGGCCACTGCTGAGAGGCAGACAGAGCGAGCCAGTGTTTGTTCCGCAGACAGTTGAGGTTGAGGTGTTGCCATGTGAATGTCTAACCAGGGAGAGTGAGAGAGAGAGTGAGTGAGAGAGGCCATGGGCGACCATTAACCTCAAATAACTGCCTCCCTCTCCACTGGCAGCTGCTTAACAGAGGCCAAGTCAACAAAACAGGGCCTCAAGTAGCGTTGTCACTCTGGCACGGCGGCTCTTCCAGAATCAATGGCCGCGGCCTCGGACAGCGGCGCAAGCCAATCCCGAATCGATTGGAACGCTAGCGCAGTTTTGCGATTGTGCAGCGTCAATTACAGCCCAATCGTGTCTGGCACGGGCCTCCATTTTTTCGAGCTTCATAGCCCAGCCACGGATGTTCTGCCCTGCGTTTGCAACTGGAGAACAGGTGCCCAACAGTGTGTAGAATTTGGCCTGATTTATGGTTTTTATACTGGTGAAAGCTTAATATACTGCCAATAAATACATTAGTATACTCACAGTAAAATGAAAGCAATTTGGTTTTCCGACTCATAGAACTGTCTTGCTCCCAGTTAGCTGCCATCTTGCACCGCCATATTTCTAAGGAAGCCGGTGTGGACAATATAGCCTGTCTGACAACGTATTCAGGGTGAAATAAACATTGTCAAATCAACCAACGAAGAAGAAGGTGAACGAAGAATCTAGGTTTGCCTGCGCAGTGCTACGGTGGCGTAGTTGACTGGCAGATCCGGGAGAGGGAGGGTAACTCCACATAATGTAGAAAGCTGCAAGATTTCGTTCAGGAACACGTCCGCCGGTCGCCTCGACGCGATCAAATCGTTGGGGAGGCAGGTTTGGAGTGTTTGCGACGTGACGCTCTAGTGATCCCACGTACAACAACCCACCCACACTCGTAGGAGCACCAAGGCAAAAAAATAAAAACAGACATTCCTCTTTCTTCTGACAGCGGCTTCCCAAGGGTAAGAGTCAATTCCGCGATAATTTGCGCTAAATTACAGCCAAGCGTGTAGATGGTCCACAGGGCCACGACTCCCACTCACTGAGCCGTCACCGGTCAGCGCACGTTCAGTGTTGGGAGACGGTTGTAAAGTGTATTTCACCAATGACAAAGCACCCAGTTACGTAGTACAACGCCACACTTTGATGGTCTCGTGCTGGTTAGCTCTTACTTTATTTTTGTTGAAGAAATCATAAATGTTGACATTTGATTCAACGTTTCCGGATTTTAGCTTTCGGCTAAAAATTCACATCTGCGACCCATTATTTTCCTGCTTTGACAGAGGATAATCACTTGTTGTTGCTGGATGTTTGCTCAACCTTTTCACCGAGGTTTACTCCCACTTTCCAACTCATCCATCATCTGCATTTTTTTTTTAGACACAGCACAAACAGACTTCTTTGTTTCTGTTTTGACACGTACTTCAACTCTAAGACAACACCGCCATTGTCAAAACAAGCGGTTTAAAGGAGGCAAGGCAGCCAACTTGATTTCCAGTCTGAATGGGATTCTTCTGTCTGACGCATCTGTTGACTCACTGGCCGCCATCGTGACTGTTTGGGTCACCCGTTAAACCAGAAGATAGCACATCGGCCAAAGTGCAAAATTCCTCAAGGTTCCAGTTGTTTGTAAAACAAAAAAAAAAAACAATAAAAAAAAAACAACCTAGTTTTGCATCCTGAATCTACATCTGTTCCCCAGCTGCCCCGTTTCTGACATCATCAATCTCCTTTATAAAGTGGCTGCCGTATTTAAAATGCCAAGCCAACAACAGGTAAGACCGTCATGTCATTTTCTGGCTTTTATGTCAGCATTTAGTCCCTCCTCTTTGCCACATTACATGAGAGTGACGCTTCAAACAACCGCTCAGTTTATATCTTTTATACATTCACACCAAGTCTGATATATTCCCAGCTCAAGGGACTCCAATATTTCACTTTACGACTAATAACAGTAAAGCTGGATTTATGATTCTCTGCTGACTTGTTTCGCTCCTCCTTGCCGCGGATGCGCACTGCGTGGGAACTGATTTACGGCTTGCAGTCGAATATTACCCACCGATTGCCGTCACGGCGTTACCTAACTGGATGGATGCACACCACATTATCGGGCTGCACTGGCTGTTTCACAGACACTTAAACTAATTGGCTTCAGATTCAGTTTCCTTTGTTACAGACTGTGTAATACGGAGCCAAGAGTTGTTGGTTGTTGTTGTTTTTTTTAGATTTTAGAGGAAATGTTTCAAAAAACAAAATAACACACGTTTGTAGGCTGTGACGAGAAAACAGAATTATTTATCATCTCAACGTTTTCGGCGCAGATCTCTTATCAGAAAATAGTGAGCAATGGGGGACTGTGTGAAAAGATTAAGCTGCTGTATTGTACCTTTTGTAGAGCGGATGCAATCAGTGTAATGACCAGTTTTCATACATACCAAATGAAGACACGGCCACTTCAAATACTGCAGCAAAGATACGTGTATAAATCAGTTTGGACCTTGGACAAAAACGCAACTGTTACGGAAAGTGACTTTCACGATTGGTCTTTTGTCAAGCAAAAGCGCCATGTGATGGCTCCACTGTGAAAGTGGTACAGACGTGCTGCTTTTCATTCCGAGAGCAGATGAGCAGCGATTGGCAGTGCAAGTGGCCAGTTTTCATTTTCCACAAGTGTTCGGAGACAATGAACAATGCCTTCAGTTACAGCCTGACCTGCCCAGCAACACCAGGGCCATTTCCTTTTACACATCAGTGAAAGTGTCGCAGTCAGTCTTTCACCGTTTACGGTTACCAAGGGCAGCATGACTGGGCGCAATAAAGTTTCAAATTCCAGGACCCACCCTGGAGCTCTTTTAACTTGACTCTCACTCGCACTAAATTTCGTTCATATTTGTAGACGCTACTGGAAACAAATATGATTGATGAAACTAATGATCACCTCTCTTAATGTTTTTCTATCCCTTTTTTTGACCCAAAAATGTCAGAAACACAACATGAACACACTTTATTGTTAACAGAGGCCCATGTGTCTGATTTATTTGCGAAAGACATCTGGCCAAATGTTACTTCCAAGCTCTTGACATGCCAAGAAAATCAAATATTTTCCGAAAATTGGCCGCCTTGACATGGATTCCTTGTAACTGTTAACATGTGGTTAGTATAAAGATGTAAAAATGCCAAAACATCAAACATATCCAGTTTCTTTGGTTCTGTTATCAATACCTAACATCTGAAAAGAAAAAAAAATTGCAACAACAACTTTGCAACAGCATAGCCCAACGATATTTCTATTTCCTGAAGACTAGAACCACTTTATCACAGCTCGGTAATGGACACAGACTAGCTGAGTGCGTGACAAAACTCCAGTGATCTATAAACCGCAGCCGCTTTGATGGGATGGCGTTTTAAATGAAAACAAATGGCGCACACATCTGTTGCTGTGCCTGCCCGCGGCAGCCAGTACCACAAGCGCGTGTACAAAAGTTCACAAAGGAGACCTGCGGAGAGCTGCAACGTCTTGTACTAACGGTACAATTGATCACGTGTTTCAAACACTTAACATGTAGTCCATACATACATAAATAGAAGTGTAAACTCACAGTACGATCAAACTAATTTGGTTTCCCTACTCTTAGAACAGTTCTTATATGTATATCAGAATTTACAGAGGTCCAGTTAGCTGCCACCTTGAATCGCCATATTTCTAAGGAAGCCTGGTGTGGACAATGCAGCCCACCTGAAAGTGCGTCTCGTATTCAGGGTGAATGCTCAAATCCTCAAATAAACCAATGAAGAAGGTGGACGAGTATCCAGATTTGCACTCGCAGGCCACCGTAGTTCACTGGCAAGCTAGGGAGAGGGAGGGTACCGAGTCCCTAAGGGAACTTAAGCGAAAGGGCGCTGCAATCTAAACTGTAATCACTTGATGTCGCCGTTTCTTCTTGAAAAATAGTACAGACTTAACCTTTAACTGCGGCGATGGAGTCGTTCGGTGGCTGCGCCATCTCGTAGCTCAAACAAGACACGTTTGAGCCGAGAGAGACGGCCGCTTCCCTTTGATTCCACAGATCCACGGCGCTTCCTGCGGCGTGATCACGACAGTCGGGAGAGAACCGCCCACTCACTGCCAAGTGTTGATGTGCTCTGAGGAATTCCCACACGGTGCCGCATTCTAACGGAACCTCTCGTGCACCAGATTACACGCAAATCAAAAAGGATGCACCTTTGCAAAGAGCGGGATCTCGAAGTGAGGAAAACAAATATACATAATCACGCCTGCTGCAACTGCAACCAAGTCGGGGCTCTTTTTTTTCTCCCCTAAGCAGAGCGGGTTATCGCACCGCACAGCTTTTTAAAATATCGCACCCATTTGCAGGCCGTCCTCTCCGCACTGGTGTATTAATCACCCACTTGCAGATGGATAACTGTCATGTGTAACCATCGGTGAAAAGATCAGCAGTGTTGGGAGCAAGTGAAGCGCGAGAGATAAACGAGGTCACATTGCTTATGAGTGGATGGATAAAGACAGTACTGAAAGCAATAGAGTGTTAAATATGATGCAATCTGACAGCACTTTGTTCCAAGAACAACATTTACAAAAAAAAATAGCTATCAGACGCAGCTTGAATTGTCTCTTAATTTGGTGTGTTTTTTTTTTTTGTTCCCCCCTGCACCCCTGTCCTTTCTAAGAACACAGCGGATGATACTTCAAAGCGGAAAGGGGAAGAAAAAAAAAATCAGACAGCATTCCTGCAGCACTCGCCACTGCGCTGCACCACATGCGCTGACAGTATCTTTATAGCTCGTGTGGGGCGGGTAAGAGTTGAGTGCAACCTGGGCTCACTTCCCAGAAAAGGTGGATCTCCAGTCGCTGGCCAAAATAGCTACTGTGCACTAAATATCACAGTGTGCTGCTGTAATTAGCAAATCAGCCGCGAGGGAACCAATCAATGCGAGGGAAAACAACAGCAAAGGCGCTCGGACCAGCGATAAGTTCACACCTGAGGGACTCGACCTGTAATTGGTTCCGTAATTTTTAGTGTATTTCAGTCATTTTTCTCCACTTGACATGCAAAACACATTGTAGGCCAGATTAATTGGGTTGGATTTTTAAGAAATGCTTTCCAAACTTTTCTGTTTGCAAAATTTGGAATTAGCCATTACATGTGTCACTAGTGCTCTAGTTTTTATGTCATTTGTCTATGTTTATTCATTGAGTCGGTGTTTATTGATTGAATTTCAGCAATTGCCACTCATTTTCATTGTCAAATTGACCCAACCACTACACGTAAATGTTTTCTTTAGTACCGCACGTTTCCAGCTCTTATGCAAGCAGTACATGGGGAGATTAAAAAGGAAAGCCTGCATTTAAGAACATTCTGGGCACACATCGTGAGGTCCAAGTATCTTGCCCAGGTCCCTGCATGTACGAACAGATGGATCGATATTAATTACCCTGACACAAGCGCATCCAAGTGGTGCCGTTTGACGTGACCCGCAGCAGTTCAGTTAAAACAGAAAATGCCTCGCCAAGATCCGACATGCAACACCCCAACACAGCCGCAATATACAGCGCGGCGTCGCAGTCGCACAGGCTTTTCTGCTCCTGTTGCTCTTCTGTCAGCATGTTTTCATATTTCTCCAGGGCATCGTGACTCAAGACCCGCTCTCGGCTGTTAGGGCCGTTTGAACCTCGGCATTTCTCTCCTGTAATGGACGGATCCAAAGGCATTCTGAACCCCCTGCCCTCGGCGGCGCCCGCTGACCCATTTCTCTCAAGCATTATGGGACAAAAAACACCAAAGAACACGGCGCAAATCGCTCAGACGTTGGTATCAAATCAACTGTACAAATGTCAGTTCAGCAACACAACCAGGGGCGTCTACAAATCTCATGGGTAGTGTCTGCACTTACCCATTCGGAGAAAAAAAGCACACAATAAGAGCCAATACCAAATTTGGGATGATGAACACAGCACATGGAGTCTGAGTATACAGACAATTTGGGCTGGACTTTAATGCCTGTGTACTAAAGTAGCCTCTGTGGCATAAATATATGTATATATACAGAAAAAAAAAATCCAAAATGACAGAATTAGCTTAATACCCAAAGGGGAAGACAACAAAGCACTAGCTGTTTCGATCCAAAGGACGCCAGAATCAAACAGCGCGTAGGACTAACATAGCCCAGAGCCGCTGCTAGCCAACATGGACAAAATCTATCGACGGCATAATTTTACACCACTGCCAGTCTGCGAGCAACCATCTGAGCCACATCACGGGAACGCGTGTCATCGGGGCGGCCAAAAATAGCAGGCGAGGAGCATTGCTAATTGTATTCACTTTTCTATATGGCACGAGTATTTAAGCCGCAGACGGACGCGTCAGGCTAAACTGCAAATTAAACTCATTACGAGCCTGACAATGTTGTTCATGCAACGATGGCTTCAATCATCAGCAGCTCACCCTATTAAAACCATCATATGTAATGCAGCGCCGTGACGTGACAGAAATGGTTTAAGTGGATGGAAAATAATATATATAATTACTGCCCAAGTACTTGATAATTTTGATGTGTGCTGACTTCAGGGCAAATGTGAAGCCGTAGCAAGTTGGCCGGTGTAAAAAAAAAAAAGTATTTCGGGTATAATGCAGGTACTAATTATTATTGTCAGAACCACTTAATCTGTTATTTTTCTTGATTATTTCCTTGGCACTTGGCCAACAAACCATTTCAAAACATCAAGCGCTAATTCACCGACAAAGCGCCATTTTTTTACGCTTTTGAAATTTGACATGTTTAAAGCGAGCGCCTGTTCCTTGTTCGACTGGTCCATGGTCGGTCTTTCTTGCGTCGTTCTGACTGATCAGCCCTTGGAGATAAAATTCCAAGCACAGAAGCACGATTTCACTGTGAAGATTTCTTTCTTTGACACGTCTATTGCAACATACACCAACCACCATCTGCCATCTGGAAGTCAGGTTGTACATGTGAAGCTGTTTTTCTGCCCCTCTTAAGTTGTCGGAGCTTCCCACCAGTGCTCAAAGGAGCACAACCCCCAACGAATGGAGACGACCACTTCAAATACATCAGAACTTTGCAGGGGGGTTGAGCGCTGGATGAGAGGAAAAACCTGTAAAGGGGCATTAACCTTTTATCTTTGAGTGTCTAATAAAACTAACCAGGATAAAAGAGGTTCCCGCTGCACACATCTGAGAATTTCATACTCATCTCATTCTGTATGCATTCTATTTCTTTCCCAAGGTATAAATAAATGTGGGGGCCCATTTACATGACTTTTATTGGTCCTGAAGACGATGAATTGGCAGCCCGTTTCAAACTACCTCCCTTGCTTTGTGCACAGCCACGAGATGACAGGAGCCTTACAAAGCCAACGTAATCCCCTTGTCCTGGGCTAATCTGATGCCCTGGACCTCTAAACAAACATTGTTAAATTCTCTCCTTCCGCATGCTCTCGGTGAAACTGCCAAGCCTCCTCGGGAAACTGATTTGAAAAGCCAAATGGCTGGTTGAAATCAACACGGGGGAATACGGCAAAAACATAATCGCCAGTTTCCCCGGGTCGTTGACTCTTGGAAGTTTCTTCCTTGTCAAGCAAATGATATGAAATTGTGTTTGGCAGGAGCCATATCTACGGCGCCCCAACGAGCAAGGATCACGTCGCTGTAATGTCGTTATCGCATGAACGCAACTGCTGGCTAAAGACACACAGGAATTTCTTGGTAAGGCGTCGGACAAGCGCACAGCTCAGGGTCTCGTACGGACTGTAAAATTTCAGACTATTATTCAGAGCGCCTGCCGTCTTAAATTTCACTTCCACTCTGACAATTGATGGTTCTGTCAGACTGTACACAATGTGCCTGGCGCGCTGCAACAATGCCGCTAACGCGCTCACAATGATGAGAACAAATTACTGTGAAACAGAAAGGTAATCAGATAGAGAGGAGGCGTTCTCAAAATGAAAAAGGAAGTCAGCCAGTTCTCTGCTCTGTGCAGAGCCAGCATGGATCGAGAAAAGAAGAAGAAATAGCAGAAATTAGCACGAAAAAAGTCGAAGCAGCAGCAGCTGCAGCGCACAGACAATTATTCTTCCAGCCAGAGTAATTAATTTGAAATCCCTGCCAACGTGAACCTGCTAGAGACTATTATCTCTTGTAGAACATAAAACGAACCTTAAAATCCACAAGTAAGTGAAGAATCAATGGTGAAAAACACTCTAGCGGCTTCACTCAAAGGACTGAATCATTTATAAGGACAACTCACATTTTCAGCAGTCAGACCGTCACTCTAAAACACACTTGAGCAAACCTGAGACCCGACCTTGATACGATTTGCACCGCAATACTTCCATCCCCACCTCATTCTACCCTCCTGGAATAATCAAAGGCATGTCTAGCGCCACTGGCTGCCACGCTTAAAGCAAACAAGCTGCTCAAAATAGCAAATCGTGCCGGCTTAGCAAAAAATAAAACTGTTGAGACTGCAAGTCTGCCGGCAAAGTGGATGAATGCAAGGAGAGACGGCCGACGAGCTGAGTGCCAGTCGGCCGTGTTTATTCCACGGCGAGCGGAAACAACATGTGAGTGCGACGACTTCACACCCTTTTTTTGTTTTATAATTTTCTCTATCGGTTTTCAACAGAACGCAGCCACACCGTGAGAGTGAAGCTGCCAGAAAAAAAAAGAAGGAAAATGTGCTGTATTCACCAAGAACGCTTAAGGCCATTTAGAAACAAATAAAATGTTTTGCTGGCAAATGTTCAAAGCTTCTCCCATTTTTCTTTGCCGACCGTTGCTGTTTGTACCTTGCTGACTTGCTGCTTCAGACACGCTACAGCGTCTGAAGCAGCAAGTCATTATGGCCTCCATCACCAACATTTATAGACATAAGCGAATCAATCGGTCGATGCCACACTCAATTGCACGTCCAGAACTGTTGTTCTTTCGGAGGCAACGATACCAGTGCTGCCCTTATTGATATTCACTGTGGTTCAAGCTTTCTGAAGGGTTCTATATCGCCTGCAAACACAACAGGAATGGACACCAACGCACTTTTCAAACATTATGCACCGCTGAGCAACACATTACCAGCGTAAACGCTCTCCCCGTTGTCAAGGTGACATTTTGCACGCCTAATACTATCAGTAAAAATTGATTCTACCGCTTTGATGAACACAGTGTCACCATAACAGCTGACAGAAGTGAAATTTAACAGCTAACAACTGAAGCAGAATCGACGACGCGTCACGTCGCTGCACAAGTGAATTTGGCGTTTTCCCCAAGACGAAGCTGATGACATCTCCCATATCTGGGTACACATACTAATGCTAAGCATTCCCTGAAGTCAGATGTCCGCGCATGAATCTGAACCAGATGGAGGATTTATGTTTTGAATTGCAAGCGCTCATCAGTTGTGCTGGTAAAAGGGGGGAAAAAACAAGGAAAGCTGTATAGATGCATTATATCTGATGAAATGTCAGCAGTGGAAACAATGGATAAAGCTGTGCAAAACATATGGCAACTCTGTCTTGCAAGCTTGCAAGTGATTAAGAAGGAAGGATAATCATGTACTTTTGCACCACTTACTGCCATCGCAGCATTCAGGCGAGTGTGGACATTCAAACAAAGCCTGGTATTCTTCTCTTTTATTGTTCCCCATTGTTTAAGATGATCCTCCATTATGTTGTGTAGTTAAATGTAAGGAGGGGAAAACTGTGGAATTTTGCAAGTTGTGCGTCTTTTTTGTCCAACGCTTGGCACTCTGGGTGCAGATAAAATTTGCCCAGTTTCTCATGTGGTTCTTTTAAACTGTGTGTGGAGCAGCCCAGACCACAGGATGGAGGGCATGGCAAAGAGGGTCTATTAAGAGGAGAAAAATTAAAGCAGGACAAAAACCAACAATGTTGTGTTTTGACTGAATGACTCATTACACCTTGATGGGGGACATGAGCCAACATAAAGAGTCTGGAGGAGACGGGATCTCATTTCTCATGTGAAAAAGCCCTAATTAAAGAGTTATTAGACCACAAAACCACCAGCACAACTCCACGAGAACTGCTCTCAAAGAAAAGGGGGGGGTGGAGGGTTGAACTTACACATTCGGCACTGTGGAGGGGGGAAACGGGAGGAAATGAAACGGTGAAGTTGTAATGCAAACCTATTTCCTAAGTATGAAATCCTCGAGAGTGACACGTTGGTGAGGAAACGTTTCATTGTTTGACACATGATTTTGAAAAAGCCTCAGGGGCGCCCTGAGGTCCCCACAGTTTGGAAGATACTTCTGGGGCAAGCCGCAGCTTTCTTAAAAACACAACGGGGGGCGGGAGCAGGACACTACTCTTGTACTCGACATCACACTGGCCAATTTCTCCCACTTTACCAGATCACAAATTCACGCGAAAAAAAAATCTTTCATGCCACGACCAGACACATCTATTTCCCCCACTCACCGTGAAAGCGGCATAATACCCCCCCCGCTCCACCCCACGTCCTCGCGTGAGAGCGAGGGTGAATGAGTGTTGCATTCATATGCCTCGCCGACACCCGGGTTTTCTTTTTAATACACATATAACCGGCTGGTCGCTCGAGTCGCCCGTTTCTTTCGGGGAAACTTGCGTGAGAGCTAACAAGGCTAGTTTCGCCCGCTGTAATGAGCTAATAGCAGGAGAAACAATGAGCTTGGGGTGCAGTCAGCCTTGACTAGCCCCCTGCTGCTCGCCTCCTTGCCTGCATGCTGTGTCGCCAAGAAAAACGCGTTAAGCAAGCGAGCTAGCCTAGCTTCTCACGCTCGCGCGACGTTAGCGTTAAATGGCTAACGAGCCCGCAGCACTATCAACAATGAGAGGCGCGCGCGTGCGCACCCACACGCGCACTCACACACTGAGAGGTGAAGGAATATCACAACTTACCGACTGAGCTAGCCACTCCTATTATTTATTCCACACCGCGGGGTCTGTCTGTCAGTCCATGGTGGGGTGCACTCCATTAAAAAAAAAAAAAAAAGAAAGAAAGAAAGAAAGAAAAAGAAAAGAAAAGAAGACGGCGAGAGTTAGCAGCCTTAAATAACAGTAAGTGATAATAAACCTTCTTTCAAGCGAGGGGAAAGTACCAGAAAGCAAAAGCGCAACACTCCCCCCCGCGCCAAAAAAGGCATCCAACACGAGAGGGGAGGCCAGGCGATTCAGTGGACTTGTGCCATCACACTGGGAAGGCAGCGTCCACCGTGAGGACGGCCGGTCCGCAGGGCATGATGGTCACCGGCCGGCGCGGTCTCAAGTCCTGACGGCAAGTCCCGGCTCCTCTTCCTCCTCCTCTTCTCCCCCTCTCCTGCTCCTGCTCCTTCTACCGCTGCTGCTCCTCTGTCCTTCTCGACCTTTCGAGTAGATAATCCTCCGGACCCACCCCCCCCCGAACCCGAACCCGAACCCGACCCCGACCCGACCCGACCCCTCAGGTACTCCCGAGACTCCGAGCGAGACGTTGCTTCCACCACCCCGCCGGTCCGGGTTAATTCCTGCTCGACAGCGTTTCGCCGTCGCTGGATGAGCGCCGCGGTGCTTCCTCCGTGTGGGAGCCGATACAATGTAGCCAGGCAGCGGCAGTGGCAGGCAGCAGCAGCGGGAGCGAGCGGCGCGGAAAAACAGGAGGAGCAGCGCCTAGGTGGATCGGACTGAATCCACCGCTGTGTCTGCAGGAGCCCCGGTTCAAAGACGCGGAACTGGATCCACAGCAGTGAGTGGACTGGTCTTCTCTTCTCGCTCTCTCCCTCTTGCAGGTTTGTTGACAGGGAGGCATGTTAAACACGATGATTTATGTCACACAGTGGTGTAGGTGGGGTGGGGGTGGGGGTGGGGGGGCGCGTTGAAGTCAGGAAGGCAGTGAAGAAAAACACATTTTCGGCCTTCTTGACTTTGATGTGGATCTTCCTGGAAAGTGTTGGATTATTCTGAGGAGCATTTTTTTGGATTTCCACCAGGAGAAAAGTCAACATTTTCAGTTTAAAAATTAGACTTTTTTGAGCAAAGAAGAAAAAATAATTTAGAGGAATGAAAAGAACCCCACAGCCTTATGCTTGGTTTATTGGTCGATAAATAAGTCGTTGATATGTTCATTGATGCCAAGTTCTCACTCTGTAATAACAAGAGTATGCTGTGTTGGACTCCCAGTGCTGAAGCCCATTCCAAATGTGTTGCTCATTTTGTTGTTTTGGTCTTCCTGCTTACGTTTACAAGTGAGCTGATCCGCATTTGCAAGCACTCAAAGTTCTTATACTCCTGCACCAATTGCAAAAAAAGAAAACCCAACAACAACAACAAATTCACGGTCAGGATAGAGACACAGATTATTGGTACAAAACTCTGGTTAAGTGAGTTTTTGCGTAATATTGGAGCTTTTAAAGCAGCCAATCTACACGGTGAGAAGCACCCAAACACTGATGCATTACCCTAGAAAGCTGCTTTTGATTTTTTTTTTTTGTCCCACAGATAATGCACTTAATCTGCTGCAAACGGTGACTGCATTTGGTTTATCTTTCTTCCCTCTGTTTTGATGGTTCAAATCTGGGTCAGCATTACAGCCGACCACTTTAAACATTTCACCCCAGCAATTTGACAAATGAGGCCGCGCTGAGTTCAAACGGCGTGGCTTTCATGAGTTGAAAGAAAGAAAGAAGAAATAATAATCAACCTTATGCTTCCTAGCATTCCAGCAAAAGGAGAGCCGTTCTGATACGCCAGGAATCCGACTCGTGGCTGCACCGCGGCTAACCTTTCATGTTTACCAGCTTCAAACACCGCGGAGGTTTTAAGTCGTTGTCTCTCTGCGCACTGGTTTCCCAGGCAACAGGAATATGATAATGTTGCCTTTGACATGACAGAAGGAATCATCTCGCTAACAAACAGAGACAACAGGCACAAGGAGGGCTGGGGGAGAGAGGAGTACGGGGGGGGGGGGGTTGCTGAATTAATGGACTCATTTTCACACAGAGGGGGGAAAAAGCTGCAGCGCGACACTCACCATCCTCCATCCATCTATCCTCCATCTTCCTCTATTGCCTCCAATGAATTCCTGCTGGCAGGCACACTCATGCTCTCCCAGGGGAGCAGCCAGCCTCCATCGGAAAGCTAAATAACAGTCAGGGAGAGGGCCAAAGGGGGGGGAGGGGCGGAGGGGACGGACCTCCGATGATGATGATGATGACTGCCCCTCAAGCTTGGGGATCCAAAAAAGAAAAGAAGAGAAGAAGAAAAAAAAAAACTCTTTGCTGCTAAGCGTCACACCAACATGGACCTGAAATGAGCAAGCTGTGTGGACATGTGTTTTCCATCATTGGGGTGAAAAAAGAAGGGGGGTGGCTAATCAGGCAGCCATATGGAATCGCAGAGAGGCTTGGCTACATCCATGTGATCTTCTTTCCATTAGCCCCATAAATTAAACTGTGAAAGCTTGAAAAGAGGCCGGTACCTAAGCGGTTCTCTCAGTGATGAGAGATCCGTGTCGGGCCGATGTCACCGTGCCGCGTTCCAGATAAAAGGACGCAATAACACCGATACGAGGACGTATCAAGGAAGCATCATCACTGAATAAACGATTCAACATGACCCAGTTTAGGCTGCGGATGTTACGACGGCTGGATCACCGCCGACGTACCAGTTGCATCTTGTTTCAGGCCACCATTCTCTGCAGAAATTTAAAATTTGGGCTAAAACTCAGTCGCTGCCTTCATTCATTTCAACTTTCAACACTAACTGCCTTTCTGCTCGACCGCTGGAGGGGCTGATAGGGAATTTAACAGAGGCGCTTCAAGTCCCCAGTGGTTATTTGAATTTACATCACAGGTTTTGATGCCCAATTCCATTTTCTTTTCTTTTTTTTTTGCTTGTATCCAGTGTATCCGTGATCCAAATCTGTGTTTGCACTCACTCAAACGCTGCCTACGCCGGAGACAACTCACACGCAAAGCCGTGAGTTGGCTGCCAACCTGGAAAAAGAAAATGCATTTTGCAATGGAACAAGGATGACAACAAAATCGTAAATTCGAAAAGCGTTTTCAGTTAATCCTTTTACAAGCACAATGTGCGTGACTTGGATGGAAAATAAATTCAGAATTGGGTCACTTGAACATGGGCGTCATTTCAGTTTTATTCATGTATGCGGATCATTATCGGTGGCCTCCCGAGAACCGTCCCGTCGTGACTTTAACACATCGTGACACTCCCGTCTGTGTCAGCTGCGCTCAGTGAGAACTAGAGGATGTTGTAGCATATCATCAAGTGCTAATTTGACTATTGGCAGTTACAACTGTGAGAAGCCCCACAGGATTTCCAACCTGTTTTTTTTTTTTTTACAATTTTGCCGTCCACTTCCGTCGTCGTTGCTGGCGTCGCTGTTGGCAGCGTCGTTAGTGCGCGACCAGCTGACGACACACTTTGTTTACGCGCGAGAGCGGAAAAGCGCCTCAAGCACAGGTGCAAGCAGTCAGCGCCGTTGCCGACAGTCATTGGACGACACAAAAACAAAGAGTGCGTGAAATGTGCAGTTTTCATTAAATTGGGCAGTCGTATCAGAGTGGGAATTATTATTTCATATTTATTGTTTCAGCAATGAAAATTCAAAATCAAAGAGTGTTTCTGCCTGGTGGATCATCAAGTCGTTGGGTTCCTTTTTTCAGGGGATTTCAAATCACTTTTTTTTGACTCACACTTAAGAAAACACTTTGTCACTAACAGGAAAACGATGCGGTCCGGATCTCATTTTAACAGTTAACATGTGCTGAAAGGAAGGAGGAGAAGAAAAAAAACAAAACACAAAACCTTTCTGGAGGAAACCGCCGAGTGTAACTTTCCCCATTTGCCATCCTCGCTAGATTCTGCCAGCACTTCCACAATGGAGAGCTTTGTGATTTTTGCAGTTGGGTTCCTATCAGCGATGACAGTATCACTCCAGATCCGAGTAGTTTCGTGCATGATGGGGCAGCTGAGTGAGCGGCAGAGGCTGCAGTTCTGGCCCGAGCTTGTCAGAGGAAACTTCCTCCACCAGCCCGTCCAGCTTGTTGGGCAACATCAGCGTTGAACAGACGGGAATCAACGTAGTATGCATGTGGCTCAAGAGGATTTTCTTCTTCTTCTTCTTCTTCTTCATCTTATTACGCGTAAGGTCAGCCGAGAGACTAAAGACTAAAAAAAAAAATCAATTTCACAATTCAACGATGAACCCCGACTGCCATGGCAGCGACGGCTCTGGGCGCTGGTGTTTCAGCATGGCCGCCGCCCATGTGACTGGAATATTGCATTTATAAAAGGAAAAGGGCAGAAATAACTTTGGGGGGCCGGGGGGGCATTCACAGCCTGTTGTGAATATGACCCGTCTGTCGTCTTTTATCTCATGATCCAAGTCCCTGACACAAATGGGATCAAGACTGAATGACGGTAATGACATTTTGACTCCAAACGAAGGTTTTGACCCAATTAGTCAAACAGAAATCATACCCCAGTCATGAGGCGGGCGGGAACACTTCTTCAAACACGGCATTCTATAGAGAGAGAAACAGCAATTTATTGGTCCCCCCATTCCCCCCCACCCATTTGTCTCAATCAAACCGTCACATTTTAACAGTCGGGGGAATGAGAAGACATCATCCAGTCAGCCTGTGGCGAGATGGAAAAGAAAAAAAAACAAAGAAAAAGAAAAAAAAGGGGGGGGGGGGATTCGCATTGACTGTCGATCACACAAGCAATATGCTAATAGTTAATCCAGGGTAATCACATTATGGATCTGTTACAGCGGCTGTGCGGAAGAAAAACAAGACGCCTGCGAGGGACTATTTTACATATTCAAGAGACTAAAAGCCTGACAAATCACTGTGTTCAGAGATTTGGACCTCATGACGGCAGAGAGGCCTTGAAGACAGAGAGTCGTCTGAAGTGTCCTCTGTGAAGCGGCGTGTCGGAGCATCTGTGAAGATTCTTTGGTGGTATTGAGGGATGGCGTGCGTGTGTGTGGCGGTGGTGGTGGTGGTGGTGGTGGGGTGCCGTTTGTGGTCATCACACCCCGGTGGGATTACACGCCGTCCCTTTTAGTGTGCCGCCTCTTCCGTTTCGCTGGGCGTGTCCACGGAATTCCCCCCCCGCCCCCCCATTTGGAAGATTTACGAGGCGGCTATTTTTGAAATGGCACCACGACATCTGTGTTGTTATTGGTACTGTCCCGCTGGGCGAGGTCAAAAGGTCTCGGGCTAAATTGATCCCCTATCAGTGGATCTTTAGAAATTGCGACAAGCAAGAGAGCCATTAGTGATGGGAAATCCATTTTTAATTGAATTGATGCATCTGGGTCCCCCGCCGAGGACTCGCAACAGATCTCCATTTGGCTGGAAGCCTCTCGGAGAGCAGCGCGGCTCATTACAGTGCACAAGATCCTTGTGGCCACATGTAATCGTCCAACAAACCTAAAGTCATGCAACAGAGGTCGGCGCGTCTTAAACAGGAAGACCGCATCGCATTTTAGATCTCAGGCTCTGCGCTTGACTCACTTGCCTCGAGCGACTGTAGTTGGTGTGTTTCGCCTCCCTGAGATGGGGCCCACCCCGGATCCTGCCCTAACCAGAGCTGACGAGCCGTGACACACTGTGGGGATGGTGCTGAGGCAGACAGGGAGGGAATTTAGCCTCAATTAGCAACCTCATAAACCCCACTCTCAACATTCCTCATGAAAAAAAGTGTCTTGTTGGGCAATGAGAGGTATTCAGATTCAGAAAAACAACAACAAAACAACCCTTATCTATCCCCATGGGGCAACTAGGAAAGCAGAGAGAGGAACGTTGAGGAGTTCAAACACGAGAAATAAGAAGGCACAGTGAAAGTGTGAGAAGGCAAAATTGGTCGTGTAGGTGCAGATTATGTGCAGTTGCAAGAGGTATGTTTAAGATAAGATAGGAAATAACTGATTAAAAACAAGAGATGGATATTTTTGAGGAAGCCCATTCACAGTCGATGCAGAAGACGTGCAATGTTGGCAAAGGGCCATGGCTGCTCATGTTCTAGGGTCTTAGGGTCCGAGCACGTACGAGGATGCAGGAGGTGCCGTCCTCAGCCGACAGCCACGGTCACAAATCCTCTCCCCGAGCTGTCCTGACACCATCTTTGGCCATTTCCTTTTGCCGGGCCTGACCTCCGCAGCTCGGCAACACGTCCCGAGATGGATGAGCGACGAGCCGCTTCCCGTTTAGCATTGTTCCAGCAGGCCTCCTCCAAAGTGCTCCGCAGCCTAATTCCTCTTCCAGGGCCTGTAGGGATGAGGGAGGGTGGGGGAAGGGGAGGGTTGGTTCCCCACCCCTCCGAGCACTCAGTCCAATCAGTCTCTCAGCAAGCATACAAAGGTCCTGCTGCTCCCAAAGCTCAATCATGAGGTTTCAGCCGTTCATTCTATTCAGTCCAAATCTTAGGCAAGTACTTTTATTTATTTATTTATTTAAAAGCATTTAATTCAATTTAAAGCCTCGGCAAACCGGACTACAGTTGAAGTACACTCAAAAAACGCAAACTGGGTGTCTGTCACCTTAATGTCAGTCTAAAATATAGTTTATATTATATACCATTGTGTTGTGTGTTATAAATCATGTGGTTTCAGTATAAAATGTAACAATTTCAAATGTATTGGACTAGTTTATCTTAACGCAACCCATGTCTAATGGGTTAAGATTGTAAACCTCGTCTAATTACAACTCCAGGTGGCAGTGATGTGCAAATTCCTAATCATTACTGCCCTCTTTGAGTTGATAGCTATGGTCAGAGGCGTGTCCCTGCATGCCATATTGAGATGTCACACCAGACATGTGGAAGACGGCAAACTTAATCCTTTATTGTCCATTTAACAGAAAGTCACACTGATGCAGAAATGTTATTCGACTGTTAGTAACTGCGATGTTTTGTATTTTGGACAATTTGTTTCCGTTACTGGGTGTTTTATAATGTGCACAGCCGACTAAGCGCGCAAGCTAGCATCCTGAGGTCGAGGACGTGTGTGGCCTCGCGGCGCCTGCAGCTCAAGCGCTTAACCCCAGTAATCAACAAGATTATCAGCTGGATGGCGAGATTCGGTACACACGCCGCACATTGCCTGAGTTTTTGTCAGCGCAAGATGATCCCGTTTAGGGAGAAGAAGCCATTACGCCTGGGTTTTCGCTCAACTGGGAGGAACGCTGCTCTGGTGCTAATGGACGAGAGTAGAAACTAGCTCTCAAATGTTTCGCGGAATCCCAATGATGAACAAAAACACTGGCGGGAGTTCCAGCGAGTCCAGGCAGCACTTGCTGGAGATGGAGGCAAGAACACTATTGTATCGCGTTACGTTCTGTGTACAACGGTGTGCTTTAAACGTGAAATGATGTCAATGTCAATTTACCACAGGCTGCACCGGCTATAGTACATTCTTCAAAAAGTGTTTATGTGTTGTGTGTTTGTGCACACAGCAGAAGCCTAATTAGCCACCCGTCGCCACTTAATGTTTCGGACTTCATCACTACTTCAACAGTGTTTTCTCCCGCTGCTTTCTAGCGTGCTCGATGCGCCTCCGAATCCTTCTGGGAACAAATAAACATTTGTGTTCGAATTAATTACCTTTACAGCGTTAGTTAAGGAAGCGAATGAAGCCGCTGCTGAATCTGCACCTCGGTGGCATCGGCGGCCGAGATCTATCGGGCTCGTCCTCGACTCATGACCTTTGGAAATGAAGCTAGTTGGCTGAGATCTCGAGTCAAACATGTTAGTAATCCATTTTGAGAAGCTCCACTTTTTAGTCGGCCTTAGTCTCTGAGTAACGAGTCGGCACCTTTTATTTGGGGCTTAAGGTATAAGCTGCCTTTGAAAACCGCAGGAGACGCAAAGACACAGAGGAAGTTACGGGAAGCAGAGCTGCTGCTGCTACGCAGATTAGTCGTTGCTGCAGTCGCGGCTGTTTCTTCGTATTACAAACAAAGGACGACGAATGAAGAGACCGTGGAGGTATTCCTAGTGTTGTAGTACTCGAGATTGGTCTCAGGTTAGTTCTGTCTCAACCTCCACGTCTTGGTCTTGTCTCGATCTCGATACTCTCTCGCCTTGATAATGTCTCGGTCTCGGTTGGTGTCGTCTTGACTAAAACGTGAGATATTCCTGCTTTGGCAAAAAAGTTCTATTGGTTATTGTGGCACATCACTGGTTTGCTGGATTAACTGGAAACCTCTGGCTGAAGCTCAACTGGATACAACTGGTGGTTCCTCCAAGATTTTATTCAGTTATTATTTTTTTCACTTTACTGATTTGTTCCATGGGCTCTGGGCCACGACAGATTCTGCAGGTTTGTCTGGAAAAACAAACAGACAAATAAAATAGACACAAGCGAAAACACAACTTCCCTGATGGAAGCGGAGCGACGCCGTTGAGATTTAGACGTCCAGCCTTTGTGCTCGGCTCATCTGTCTCCCGCTTATGGTTTTACATTTAATATCAGTCTTTTTTGATCTAAACTGTCTGCCGGGCTGGGCTGGTGCAAACGAAAAAAAAACAAAAAAAAAACAAGACAAACTGAAAGCACATGTCTGAAAATGTCAAACCGCTCCTCTGAAAACACAGCTACTTATCTCGCTCAAGCTCCAACAGCGGGGCTGCTTCAATAATTAAGCTCGGCTATATATAATAAATATTTAACCCGCAGCGTTTCTTTCCGCGCAAGCACATCCCGTCTTTTGTGCGCGGAAAAACAAACAGCGCATGATCTCAGGGTTCTTTTTTTTTCTTCTTTTTTTTTTAACGCCGAAGTGCCGCGCTCGCACGCAGCGTGCGCTTAATTGTTCGGCTCTGCAGCGCTGAGCTCTTGTTTGTGTGAACTTGGGATGTCTGCGCTCATCCGGGGAAATGCCCCTGATCTGGGAGACAGAGGAGAAGAAGGGCCACCCACAGGGCAGGAGCTGTCACTGTTGATTCACCGAGGGGCTGAATTCAGTCGGCGCTTCGGCCGAATCTCTGGCGGGAAAAAGAAAAGAATTCAAAAAAAAAAAAAAAAGAGTGAGAGAGAGAAGAAGCTCACCTTCTATGGAGAAACTTTACAAAGGAGAGCTCTTCCATTCTATGGGAGGGAGATTAGCGGGAGGGCCGCCGCTGCAATTATGCGTTCTCATGCTGAATGGAGTGGAGCGGAGAGTCGTAGCTAATCTGCAACTCAAACAAGAGTAAATCTAAGCTAATCAACGTCGAATTACAAAGCCAGTCGCAGGCAGAGAGAAAGAAAGGGAGAAAGAAAGAAAGTAAAAGAAAACAAAACAAAAAAAACCTCCACAACAACCAGGGCCGGGTGTGGGTGCCCGGTGATTCACGCTCTGCTTTTCAAACCGTGACGGAATACGCCCTCGGGGCAAAGAGACGCCTCGGCCCAAGAGGCACTCAACACTTCTTTTTTTCTCTTTTCCTTTTTTTTTTTTGGGAGGGATGTTGACACGCTGGGACACAAAGCCCGGCAGAATGTTGAAACACACAACCGCCGTCAGTCGGCCGCACAGAACGAAACCCGAATGAGGGAAGAGTCCTGACCCGCCGTTTTACAGTCGAGTCGTCCGTGCATGCGAAGGCTCCGCAAGATTTGCCGTCTTTGTCTGGTTTTTCTAACAGGAAGTGAAGACCACTAGCTGCAGTGATTCCCAGCCCCCCGTCCTCCTTTCCTCCTCCTCCTCCTCTCCCATCCAGCACCGCTCAGCCCACGTCTTTTTGAGTCACACCAAACTATTGTTGGTGAGTAAGTGCATGCTCACACAAGAGCCGCTGCTCTGAGAGGAGTTCTGCGTGAGAGGCTGATTGTTTGATTTTTCTAAAGCACTAAACGGTGATTCAACACAGTCAATAGGCCACTATATCTGGAGTAATCCCGCGGCAGCGCTTCTTATCTCTGCCAGAGAGATTATTTGCGATTGATGAGGGGGGAATTAACGGTCGAGGGTCTGGAAAGTTCACGCTAGCAAACATTTGCATTGCTGCTGTTCTGTCGACTCTTGTCGACATTTAATAAAACTTGTTCCTAATCCCCAGAAATGCACAAACTTGACGTTGCGTCTGTTTGCCATTTACTCGGCTCCAGCCGCGGAATGTTAAATGAATCTCTTGGACTCGACTTGCTGGGTATGATGGCCCCGGGAAGCAATTTGGAAAAGGGAGGCAAAGCTTAAAAGATGACTGAGGAAAACTTCTATCAAATGCAAGTGAACCAATCAGACTTGTTTCTGCCGGCCGTGCCAGGTTACAGCTCAAAGAATTCCCGTTGCCTCGTAAAGTGTGTAGCTACGTTTCATGGCGACGATTTCACTAAACCTCTGCCAAAACTAGTCTGGAGTAAAAGGGAACGTAAACATATTTTCCCTGGAGAAAAGCCTTCGGTGTCCTTTTTTGTTGAAGCTTTTACTGTGAAAGTACATCCAGTTAAGATAAAACAGCTGCTGGTGCGGCGCACACACGTTAATCTCTTCAGCAGCAGCCCGGAACTTCCTCCAGGTCATCGTCATCTTCTGTGGCTGTCAAAGGCAGCGAGCAGCCGTCGCTTCCACAAATGCCAGCCAATCGGCGTCTTCCCAAGACTGAAAGTGCTTCAGACTGGAGCTTTGAAAGAAGGATTGGTGGCACGGCAAAATGAGGCCAGAGCCGTAATATTCTATCTATCTATCTATCCATCCGTCTATCTCTATATCTATACACACACACACGCACATATATATGTATGAGTGTGTATGTATACACTAAGTTTGGGCACACCTTTTCATGCAATTTTTTTTTTTATCTTTACAACTTTCTACACTGCAGATAGATACTGAAGACATCAACTATATGAGCAAGTTATATGTAATTATGCAGCAAAGAAAAACATGTGAAATAACTATAAATATGCTTTTTTTTGGCGGATATTTTGAAGAATTTAAATATAAAATGTGTTTATTGTTGCCTACATAATTCCATGTAAAACATCATCCAGTTCCAGCAAAACTGCTGCAACTATGCCAGTCTCATTAGCAGCAG
Source organism: Nelusetta ayraudi (assembly GCF_046127955.1). Classification (NCBI taxonomy): domain Eukaryota; kingdom Metazoa; phylum Chordata; class Actinopteri; order Tetraodontiformes; family Monacanthidae; genus Nelusetta; species Nelusetta ayraudi. Next base: position 4,798,693 of record NW_027466052.1, on the reverse strand, counting down.
TTAGCAGCAGAGATTCAAACCAGAAGCAAAACTGCCAATTTTGAATAATTCATAAATGAAGATGTGATGCATGTAAAGTCATATTATGACAAGCGAGGCACGGCTCAAACTAGCCGCAGTCAGGAGGCGACGACTGAATACTGCGGCTGCAGCTTTCATAAGGCAAGGCATTAAAATTTCATCAGGGCTAACGTCTTTAGGGCAGGCGGTGTCGCTATCACAGCCGTGCAAGGGTCAGACGTTTCTGAAAGTGCAGCGGCGACGAGCGGGCCTGCGGGTCAGCCGACACTCGGCCGCTCCGGATCCAAAAGAATCAGCGGTTCTGATTTTAAAATGAGATCAAATCAAGAGGAAATCAACGTCAGGCACCAATGAGACGTCCGATGTTTGACTTTGCTGGAGGCAGGAAGTGTTTTCCTCACCTCCTACTTCGGTTGCCTTGACGTTAACATTTTGCGTTTAAGTTGTGCATGTATGTTGTGACTGGCGCGGGGGAGCCCGGCCCGTTGGCACGGCAACAACAACAGCAACAGGTAAGCCGTGAAGAAGCTGTCGGCGTACTCGCCATGTTTTCACACCTGCCGCGACTGCGCTGAAACGCGCCGCTATTGTTGGTCTAAATCTGGTCATTGGTGAAAGTGGGTCGGTCGGTTGGTTGGTTGGTGGGGACCTTTCAACAGAAACAAAGCTGTTTTTAAACAGCGTTGTGAAACACAAGATGGCCAAAGCCGAGGCAAAGTGGAACATAACTCCATTTAAATGCAAACATTTTTAAACTTATTTATTTTTCATTACACAAAGTCCATTTTAATCAGCATACAAAATTATTTTTTTTAAAGGATTAAATTCTGCTTGATAATGTACATATGTAAACTGCACTATTCAGTCAATAATCAATAATTTGCAACTGGACACGATGTTATCCCCCCCACCACCCCTTTTTTTTTTGTCTGAAAAGCATAACTTCTCAATTTGCGTCATGCTCTTGCTTGCTTTCTCTCCTTTTCTCACATCAGACTGCAGCTGACGGGACCAGCCCCTTCTTGGCACCCTGGTGGTAGTGACTCTCCAGCTTCCCTGCGAGGGGGAGGGAAAGAGAGAGAGACAGAGAGAGGGGGGGGGGGAGAAGTGGTGAGGGGGAAGGATGGGAGGGGAGAGAAGAGGAAGGGATGAATCAAAACACCATCAAAGGGACAGGGTGACCTTTCTGAGAGCTCAAGGCTCGCTGATTAGAGGCGGCTCGCACCGACGGCGGAGGGAAAGACACAGAAGAGAAAGGACGGAGCAAAAAAAAAAAGAAAGGCCAAAGAGACCTTTTATTTTGCGAGGAAAAGAGCGAGTACACTGCAGCCTCGGCTGGCAGCAAAACAAGGTGTCTTAATAGAGACGCGCAGTCGGAGCGAAACAATTTCAAAATGAAAGGACGGCGTGGGTTGTGCAGCACATGATTCATTCCGCAGTGTTTTTGAGTCTAGTGCAGATTCCAAAGTACCAGCGTACCCTCAGAGAAAATAAATAATTCTATCAGATCTCAGTTTAAATATTTGTGCGCATAAAGGACGGATGTTGATATGTGGCTGAAGTGAACTGTGAGAATGCACCGCTCAATCATCAGTACCTGTGGATAAACGGAATGGTTGATGTTTTGCCGGGGCAAAGCTAACCGCGCTGCGTGGATGCAGTGGGAACAGATAGCTGTACAAAAGACCAAAAGGTTTAGGTCATTTTTTTTTTGCAAGACTGACTTCATGCTCTGTCAAAAGACACAATGGTAATTTGTGGATTTGTTCTTTGGCACAAAAAGGAAATGAACACATTAAAAAATGTAACAAATGAAAACATTGGCCTTCATGCCAATCAGGGATTGTTATTAACCGTTCTTAACCATCTAAAAATATTCTTTATGTCCATTGACTAAAAAGTGGTTTTCCTGTGAGGTTGATATCCTTGTTCTGATGTGTAGGACACTGACATCACCTCGAAATTGAGAGCTACCCAAAGTAGGAACTACATAAGTACGTAAAGTCAACTGAGAGACTAGCGGGGAAGAGGGTCGGCAGCTCCTTCCCTCCTCACAACGACCTGCTCTTTTCACACATGGTCTCAATTGAGGATCACACAGACCGCGTGTGAGGGAGCCGCGAGGGTAAAGAGCGCTTAATGTTCGCACCGACTGCGTTCGGCCAGGAGCACGGCGTGTGAAAGCTCTGCTCTTGGAGCTCAACGCATAAGTACGGCAGCAACCCTTAAGCCCTGTCTGGAGCAATTAACCGGAGGGCAACGTGTTGAGCGATGACCCTCGGCTTAGTAGGGGAGAACACAGGATAAAAAAACGTAATATGGTCAAGCTCAGGAAAACATGTTTCAAAAGAAAGCAAACACTTGGGTTACAAATCGGAAGGATTGGGATCGAGTGCTCTGACTCAGGCTTCCTGCAAGCTAAGGGCAAATTCTTAGGGTGCAGAGCTAAACATAACAGATTGCTCGTGTCAGAACGGTCCAACAACCACTCCTGGAACTTTTCACATTTAAAGTTAGGACGGGCTTTAAATACATAAAAAGCAGGTTTTTGATATTGAGACATACCGAGTGTACACCGAGGTATCATCTGCATAAGCACTGACAGTGTGTATTGTCCTGTACATGAGAGGATTGGGAAAAAGGAGGGGGCCTAGAACTTGTACCTGCGGGACTCCTTCATCAGAAACACGGCGATTTAAAAACATTTCTATGTCAACTGCGAGGAACATACTGTACAAGACGGGGAGCAGAGAAACCCCACCGCACAGCTATCTGATGTATCCGACAACCTTTACATTGTGTTTTTACGACGCCAGTGATGCGGTCCAAGTCAGGAATAGACTTGAGCATTTGCAGCAGCGCCAGCGATTCATTCATGAAACATTCTGTTGCCGCGCCAGATGAAGGGCACCTGCAGAGACTTGCACAACTCGCGAGAGGGAAGACGCGCATAAAACAATAACGGCCCTTGTGTTGTGTTGGATTCCAGGGTCATTTCTGATGCTCACTGATGTGATGTGTTTAGAAACAGGGAGGACTTTTTCACGACGCTGCTCAATCTTACTCTTTTGTCTGTTCATAAACCACAGATGAAATTCGACTATGAGAGCCTGTTTTCAGGAACGAGGGTCCGCTGCCACCTTGTCCTTCTCTGCACTGCAAATAACCTCTGTGTATTTCTAACTCGAACGCACACACACACACTCAAGTCTCATGGCTGCCCGAGTGCTGCATTCGCCTGCTGCTTCACCTCCACACTCCCCCTCAGCACCGCCACCCCCAGGCTGAAGAGGCAGAAGAAGAAAATTTCTCTGAGTGTGACAGGCGGGAGTGGTACTTGTCACTCCTGCTTTTTTTCTTTCGTCTTTTTCACGCACCGGCGTTCCGGCTGAACTCTGTGAGTAATGGCAGCATAAACAAGGTGTTTAGGAAAAGAGCTGTTTGCTCACCGTTTCCAGGCCCATCTGAATGGCTGTCAAGTGTCAGCGGCAGGCAGGGCTGCGCGCACGCGCACGCACACGCACACACGCACAAGCACACACACACACACCCCTGGAATTCCGCGGGGGGCGCAGCCAAAACTTGATCCAGGACCACTTTAGTGATATAAATGTGGCCGTAACAGCTGTAACAGCCGTTAATGCTCCATTTCTGTGCTTCCTTTGGACTCGGCCGCGGTGGAAAGCTGGCTCCGGCACTTTCCTTTGTCACGACACCGTGAGACGCGGGTCTGTCAAAACGTTACGCAGCGAGCCTATATGGAAACAAGCCGTTTGTGTAAGGTCGAGCTCCAGCCCAAGGCTGCATTTGCACGCCGCTGTTTCCAAAGTCGGAGCAAAAAACAAAAACAAAAAAAGGTATGTCTTGTTCAAATCTAAATCCCTCTCAATATAACCCATAGGTGTCAAACTCTGGCCCGCGGGCCAAATTTGACACGCAGTGTTATTATATTCGGCCTGCCGTTGTTATACAGTGCATGTACTGCTAATAATACTGCTGGTATTTTGGTGCGTTAATCAGGACAGGATGTTCATTGAAGTATATTGTTATTACTTAATTGGTTTATTGTCGTTATTTTATTTTCAAATGTATTATTAGCCTGTGGAAAGAGATGATGGAAATTTAAATGAGAAGGCTACAAATGAAAAAAAATCATTTATCTTTTAATTTAAATTTTTGAATGTGTGCAATATTAAGTTATTAACTGTATAGCATTTAACTTGGCTTGTTCCATATTCAGGATGAAGCAAAACTTGTTTGGGTCCGTATAAAAAAGGTTCACTGTTACATCTGAAGGAAGATTTCTTTCAATCAATGTTGGCCCACGATTTTGTTCAAGTTTTAAATCTTGGTCCGCTGTGTATTTGAGTTCGACACCCCTGATCTAACCCATATAATTACGTCCTTTCATCCCACCAGTAACATTTTTAAACAGCTGCTGTCATCACCGGCTGGCGCGAGGCGTCCTTAGCATGGAGTCAAGATTTGTCAGCACAGGCTCAATACTCGGAATAGTTGCGCTGTATAAAAGGCACAGGAAGCAAAAAGTCGGTCACTGGGATCTTGGCAGGCTGCGCCGCATGGGACCCAAGACGGTAAACGAGGAAGGAGGGCGAATGAAACATTCAGCTTCAATCTAAATATGCTGACTTTTGTTGAAAAGGCTCTCGTTGTGTTTACTCTGACCCCATAGTTCACAAAATGTCTTGGCGCTTGAAATCAATCGGCTCCCTTTCCTCCTTTCCTCCTTTCCCTGGAGCGCAGGAGCTAATCGTCAGTCTCACTCGCTACCTCTCACACAACCGGAAGCATTCAGGATCATTATGGTCATTATTTTCTTTAACGCCGGCAAAGCCACACACATGCCAACAAATATTAAAAGACATCCTTGAGGAAGAAGAAGAGGTTGGTGGTGGTGGTGGTGGTGGTGGTCGGGGAGTAGCTGTAATGAGGTTTGTGAAGAACAGCAGCTGAGCGCCGGGGTTCAGTAAGTGGTCCTTGTCGTCGCCGCCGCTGCTGCTGCTGCTGCTGTCGGGGGGTTGGAGAGCTCTCTGCCTGTGCGAACATGCACGAGTCATTATATTTGCTGTGGGGGGGGGGGGGGGGGGGGTTGGTTGGAAGTCAGTCCTGCCACTCTGGTTACATATTCCAGCCCGGCGAAGGCGACTCCTCTTAATGGCTGCGGAGCTGCTGAGCTGTCGCGAGTCAAGAGTCGGTACTGCCGAGCCGAGACGGCCGGAGGCGGGGGTGGGGGTTGGGGGGATGTGAGCGGAAGCGTTGGCTGGTGGGGGGAGGGGTGGTTTTGGAAGAAAAAAAAAAAAACAGAGACAGCAAAAAAAAAAAAAAAAAGCTGCAAGCGGGAAGGATACAAATAGGACAGCTGGAGAGGTAGAGAGAGAGGCCGGCCCATCGATCGGCTGAGATAATTTCCCATTGATTGCTGCGCTGGTCTGGAGGGGGGTGTGGAGTGGAGACCGGGGGGGTTGCTGGAGGAAGGTTTATTGCGCACACGCTGCAGCCCGGCTGTAAAATAAGCAAGCGCGAGGTTTTGTCCGCAGAGGTCTGGGACTGTAAAAAGAAAACGTAAAAAAAAAAAATCAACTCCTCACCCACACACACACACACACACACACACAGGGGTGCCACGCCGCGTTGCCTTCCCGCCCCCCATACATATTCATAAACGCGACGGCGTGCGCGCTATTCCCCTCACGCGGCGGCGGAGTAGAGGAAGAGGAAGAGCGGCGTGCTTCGCAGCTGTAATCCCTTGGAAATCCGGGGGCAGCAGTGCAAAGAGTATTTATTAGACTGGAATGAAGGTCCATTGACACGCTCCCTGACATCAATAACATGCAGGGCCCTTCCACTTCCCCGCCACGGCAATCACCGGGAATAATAGGCTGGTTTCTGTTGCTCCGTCTGCCCACGCAGCCGGGAATGAAAAGGCAGAATTTCTGTCGCTGCCGTCTGTATTTTTTTTTTTTTTATTGCCTCGCCGGCCGCGCTGCACCTGGATAATAAACCGAGGACGTGCTCGCGTTTTGCGTCCAGAGGCGACCTACAGACGGGAAGACGCTGCAGTGCCAAGTGATTGGTCCCTTGTGACGATGGGTTTTCATCCCTGCAGATTTTAAGGGTTAAGTGTGTAGTATTTGGATATTTTCAGTGGAAACTGACGCACGCTGGGGTCACAGGAAGTGTTCTGTTCTGTCCTGCGGTTATAATGAAGTGCTGTGGAAATGCACCGCACTCACTGCTTCACAGGTACAAGTGGATATCAAAGGTTAAGTGTTTAATATTTGGAGATTTTGAAGAAGAAACAGCGACATCAAAAGGTTTAATTTTCACTGTCTCTCCCCCTCCTGAGCTTACCTGTGAACTACGGTGGCCTTATTACTTAATTACCTAATTACTTTTGTTTATTGTCCGAGCATACGCTATTATTAATGTTTTATGGACAGCTTTTACCAATATAAAAGCCATGAATTAGGCCATATTCCTCACACTGGACCTTTAACATGCAATAAACAAGGCTCGACAACAACAATACCCCAACATCACTATTGAACTACAACCGTATTCTCTGATGAGGCGAGCCCCGAGTGGCTAAAAACAACACTGCGGCTTTCCATTCGCAAAGCAACACATGGCGATGCCGAAAAGGGGAAGTTAGAAGTGGAGCAGCTGTGAGGCTGGATGGAACACTTACAGCGGTGTCTATTCCGCTGAGTCCCACTGGGCTCCCCTCCCCAGACAAGAACCAATCCAGAGTCTATCACCGGCCCACTGCCGGGGAGGAGCAGGGAGACGCTCAGCGACAATATACCTGGACAAGTTGAGGCTGAATGGCAGGATGTCGCGATTCTATTTTAAACAAAACAAACAAAAAACCAGCACTGGTCAAAGACACGGACCAGGCAGCTCGGAGGTGAAGGGACGGCTGTGTTTTGAGAGGAGTTAGCGTTAGCAGCCCTGGAATCCTGGGAGGACGCGTTTCAATTTTGGAAGGTCTCGGAACGGCGTCTTTGAAAATGGTCTCAAGATTTAAAGGGCAAGTGCAGCCGAGACGCGATTTATTACTCGGAGTGACACACGCGCATACACGAGCGCACCAGTGTGCACGTGTTAATTAGTGAACGTTTATCACATCCACTCTACATGCGTCCCAAAATAGCATCCCTCTGAAAAGCAGTGCACTTGCTGCGCGGCGGCGCGCCAACTCCAATGCAGCTGCTGCAGACGTTACGCATTTTATTGTCAGTTCGCTGGCTACTTAGCGGATGCTAGCTAGCGCACTACATCCCCTTGCACAGGATTCACTGAGGATACGGAGCGATCGTCGTCCTCGCTCGTCCTTTCGGGCATCACAAATGTCGGTTATGTCACGGCTCAAGTCACCAGGGGATTCTCACCGTCCAACCGACAAAGTCTAAAAAAGGATGAGGAGGCTCTGACAACTGCGGCACTTCTGAAGAATTTAGGCGAGTAGCCGGAAAGAAAAAAAGAAGAGAGAGGGAAAGTATCACGTTTCCTGGGGTATTATTTTCAGATGTGGATTAATACACACTGGTTGCTTTGTGAGTGTTTCCAGGCCCAGATTGGTTTGGGAGCGACTCAGAATAAACCTCGGAGCCTTGCGGTTTTTATAATGGACACACACACACACACACACACACACACACACACACACACACACACACAAGCCTTCCTGATGACTTGCACCAAGTTATTGATATTCCTTCCCGAGTTTTCAATGTAGGTGCGTGGTGTCAATAAAAACATGTTTTTCTCCACGTCATGGCCGGAAAAACATTTGGATCAAAACGATCCGGCAAAAAAAAAAATATATATATAAAATCTAAATTCCACTTTCAATGCATCAACTGCAGACAAAGTGGGCGGGGCTCCGGCTCGGCGGTCATAAATCCACTGGGCCGTTTTTCTTTGTGCCTTTGCCTCGTTCACCCCCAGCGCCGCGGCCCTTCCGTCTCCTCCTCTGCCTTATCTGGCGTCGGCCCCGCGCTTCTCGCCAGCTGAAGCCATCCTTCAACCTAAAGGGACCAGCCGACAGCCCGGAGCGCCTCTGGTCGAGTGGATGCAGCAGGTGAGCGAGAGAGAAAGAGAGATGGATTCCCCATCTCGCCGTTAGTCACATCCAGTGTGCATGGACCCTCCCCCCCGATAAACCCACGAGACACCCTGATAGCCTCAAAGCAAAATTTAAGGGGGTCTCATATTTTTCCATCCATCCATCCATTCATCCATCCATCTTCAACACCTCCCTGTATCCCAGCTCTGTCTAATATTCAGTTTTTAGAAATATGCAAGCTGCATATCAAGGACATTCAGATTGGTATTAAGTAACAATCGGGAAGATGGGGACTACCCTGGGTATTTTCGCACACCTGATTTCCATTCGCTCCCCGGTGCTGCCGAGGATCCACCAGCAGCAGCAGCAGCAGCAGCAGAGGAAAGAGAAGTTTCTGTATCAGCCCTGTGATGTCTCTCTCTCTCTCTCTCTCTCTCTCTCTCACCCTCTAACTCTCTCTCGCTCCAGCACCGGGTCCAAAACCTTCCTGCCTGAAGCTGTTTTCACAGACATGGAGGGGCTGCAGCGGCGGCGGCAGCGGCCGGGGGGGGGGGGGTGAAGGAATTCCTTCGCACCAACAGTGAGCCGCTTTAGGGTTAGGAGCGGGGACGCTAATAACTAGCTTGCGGCAGCGGTGGTGGTGAACTGCGGCGTCAGCCGGGAACCCAGATTTGACCCGCTGTCAGCTCAGAGCCGGGATCTCGAGCTCTGCTCTGCATGGTGACAACTGGTAAATAAATACGTCTCAACGCGTCTTACAAATCATTTTTCGCGCCAATAGGGGCCGCCAGGTCTTAGACGCTGGGCCTTTAAGGGTTGCAAAGTAGGGAGTGACACCACAGCAACACTGTCACGTCAAAGATTCCCCTGCAGCAAAACTAATGGTTGTTGTGAACTCAGGGCTGCAGGTGAGCAAGAGTATCAATAATATGGGGGGGGGGGGGGGGGGGATGCTTGAAAAAATGACTTTTGCTTCATTTTTAAGAGTTCATCTTTGCTGGAATAACAAAATGAAAAAGGTTCTGCCAAGGTTTTTTTTCTATTCTATTCTCAGTAAAATGTCAGGAGAGTGTTTGGAGACCTGGCCACTCGACAGAGCCGGATCAGTGCTGCGGAAAAGCCTGAGCACGCCTGTCAGAGTGTCGCTTTCAGGAAGTCGGCCTGGTGAGTGATGAAGACCATCTCCGGCTGACAAATTCCAGAACAGATTTTCTAGCGCTTTAGAGCGCTGGAACGACTCTGCGAGGCAGATATTTGTCTGGTGGGTTCGAGAGTGGAGAGGGGGCGGGGGAGGGTGGGCTTACGTCTGGAGGGCGAGCAGTTCAAACATCCTGACAGGAACGGAAAATCTGATCTGGCTGAACCTTCGCTCCGGTCCGCAGGGGTCGCCGGGAGAAGCGCGGGCGAAAAAACCCACTGCCTGTTGGAACGAGAGGCCGACCTCTGTCGGGTTTTTGGGGTCAGACACCAATGTGTGGGTCAGTTTCATCTTGTGTCTACCGCACAACTCCCTGTTGCACTGCGACCATCCAGGCTTTAGATTGGATCTTGGCAAGGCAGAGGTGTGAGATTTCAATCGTAGAATCTTTGCAAATGTCGCTGCAAGATTCATGAAGATAATGTTCAGTTTAGGTTTAATGGGTATACATGTATATATATAACATATATAGATATATATATATGTGTGTGTGTGTATATATATATATATACACACACACACATACATATATAAATGTATATACATGCACACATACATACATATATACACACACATATATGTATATATACATATATATACATATACATACATATACATATATATATGTATATTTACATACACATTTGTCTATATAAACATACAAATACATTTGTCTTTATGTGTGTGTACATATTTAGATTTGAAATTGAATTTAGATTGAACACACACATGCTTTTCCTTCACAAGCCCCAGCTGAACAGAAACACTGCTGGAAAGACGCCTGCAGGCGGTGATCAATCCATCTATCTGTGTGTGTGTGTGTGCTCGAACTGAGAGTTTGACAATGGTGTCACACAATATGCATATTGATTACATGCTGGGAACTCGTCTGCGTGTAAAACATAAACACATCGGCCTACATTGAGATTGACTCGTGGGAGAGTGTGTGTGTGTGTGTGTCTGTGTGTGTGTGTGTGTCCGTGTGTGTGTGTTGGTGACACTATAAACAACTTCCTGGACGTTGCTTAATTTGCCAGAAGAGATTAGCAGTCAAAGACGCTCAGCTGGTATGTGTGTGTGTGTGTGTGTGTGTGTGTGTGTGTGTGTGTGTGTGTGTGTGTGATGGCTGTCAGCCAAAGAATGTTGGACATGACTGAACATTAACTGGCTGTTAACAAAGAAACAAAACAGACAAAGATCCAGGTTGGGGGCAGGGGTGGAATGAAAAATCCAGCGGACTGATCCGGCATTTCTGTCCGAATCTTTGTCCCGACTTTCCTTTTCGCCGCTCAACATCCTGCTGCATATGAATGAAGGAGCAGATGGATCTCCCGTCTGGAGGCAATGTGTTACACGTCCTGCTCCGTCACCGCACCGCTGATGCCTGACCCTTTTCTTTTTCTGAAGAGCGCCGCTAGTTAAACAACGGCGAGTCAAATAAATAAGTGGGTGAAAAAAAAATAAAACAAAACATCAACCTGGCTCTCCAGACACGACTGGCGCGGGGGGGGGAAGGAGGCTGTCGTGATTGAGCGGGGCTCTGCCGGTGACAGCGAGTCGGCGAGCTGTACCGATCTTTTCTAACACACAGAGAAGCAGCGGCTTTCCCCCCGTGGCTGTGAGTGATTCGTGAACACAGGGCTGCAGCCTCGCAGTCTATCAATCACCTCCCCGAGATGCCTCTACAATAAGCTGGGGCTGCTGCTGCTGCTGCTGCTGCTGAAAGGCTCTGCATTGTTAACAAAGAATCAGGGGAGGCGCCTCGGATCTCTCTGACACATGGCTCGCCGTTTATTTTTGATTTTTTTTTTTTTGAGAATAAAGCTCTGAATTTTAAATCGTTAAAAAAGGCTTTAGATTCAAGGTTCCAGAACAGAGGCTGTGCAGTGAAATGTAACAGTGGCAACGCTTCACAAAGGTTGCGCAAACAGCAATAAACAACATTCACAGTAGAGTAGGAGTGGTAGGAACAATCAAGAATAATTTAATATTGTTAATTCAATATTTTTAATGTGACACTGCAAATTTCTTAAAAAAATAAAAAATAAACAAAGAACTCAGCTTCTAATTTCGCTCCATTAGTTTTCTTTGTTCGTTTTACGACCAAAATAAACAGACTAGATCATCGCTAGCAAAGCAAAGCAAAGCAAAGGGAAAATCATTTGCTGTAACTGAACATCGTTTATGTCCACGCAAACAAAGCAGTCGGGCCTCAAAAAGCAAATTTACTGCCGTCAAAAAACTCAAAATATATTTTTTTTCCTTCCTCTGAAATATGACAACGTTTCCTCGCCAAGCACGCACTGGAAATACGGTTCGAGCCTTTCGCGGCGGGGGAACGACGCCTGCATCCGCTGGCTGAGGGAGACGCGGGAAGCGGCCATGCGGAAAAATGAACTCGCGTGCCCGACGTCTCGAGAAGTGGACCGAGGGAAGATAGCTGAACGCCGTCACTCTGATTTGCATTTCCATTTGCCCGCTCCGTCGTGCGCTCCCAGTGAGAGAGGCGTTCGGGAGGCTTTTCCGCTGGACTCTCCAGGAAGCCCGGTTAGCCAACTGCTGCATGCAAGAAGGTAAACCGGGAGTATCTGGTGTCAAATGGCCAGTTTGGAGGCAAATTTACAACCGACTTGGTTTTCCTTTGGTTTCGTGCCTGAACTAAAAAGACCAACATGATCTTTTCACAATATTGACAAGTGATGTGGTTTGTTTCACTTGGAGCATTAGGAGGCACAATGGGAAGATGTTTACCAGCGAAACGCCTCTACTACCAAACGGCGCTTCTTCTCTTCTCCTCAATCAAAACGTTTGCGGGCTGCGAAAAAAAACCCTCGTCGCCGATATCAGACTCGTCGCTCCAGCCGAGGGAGCGTTCAGGAGGGCGAAAATGAGCGCAGTCACCCGCGAGGTGTTTTCCTCATTAGCCCGCGATGCAGTTCACTCCTCACGGCGTCTCCACGGCAGCACGGCAACAGTGGCGGGGAGCGACCTCGCCATCGCAGCGATGAATTATCGCCCATTAGGAGCGGCATTTTCAAATCCTTCAGCCGCCCTGCTCGATGAAACCTGGATCGTGAGGTAAACGCCGCGGCGATGGAACCTGGAATTAATCAACGGGACTCGACTCGAGAGTCTCCCGGTGCGAACAGGAGAACGGCGCTGCGTCTCTGAGCAGATTTCCGAGCGCGTTCGTTTGGACTCGTGACGACTTAATGCGGCGGCGGCGGAAATCAATCATCAAACGGATTCTGCGGGAGCAGATCTAACTGCAATTACAGCGCGATATTATTCACGCCGGCGTGGCCCAGGCGCCGTAGCTCCGCCGTGAAACAAGGCAGGGAGGGGTGGGGGTAGGAGGGGGAGAAATTAAGGCTCTATTCAAGCGAATGTTAAACACAAGCCCACTAGGACTGGATTTACATGTCCTTTATGCTTAATTGGGTATGATGTGTGTCGCTTTATTCCCGCGCTGACACTACATCTCCATTTCTTACGCGCGCACCATCTCCGGTTCGACCTCGAGAGACGGGGGGGGGGAACCTCTTGTCAGGCTACACACACTCGGGCGCCGAGGGCTTTAAAAAAAGCTACTTAAATCCTCAGTAACCACAATGTCAAAGGGACAAAATATAAAATGTAACCTGCCTGCCTTTTTCTCTCTCCCTCTTCTTCTCTCTCTTTTTTTTTTACAGCCGCAATGGGACTCCGAAAAGGTGAATAGAGCCGCATTATTAAAAAAAAAACGCTCCTTATAAATCGGCCTCGGCCACATCTAATTAGAATGTAAATGCAGTATGGGCTGGGGGGAGGGATCACGGAGGATAGACATTGGCATTTAGATTATGCTAAGACTAGATTACTGATGACACTGTGTGTTGGTGAGATAGCCTTTTTAATATTTTTTTTTCCTAACAGCAGCTTGGCAACTGGCTAATTGTGTTCCGGCCGCGAGTGACGTCGGCCGCAACATCGCAACCATCGCCACTGATTAACCCGCGGGAGCCGCACGATCCCTGCGGTTGTTTTTGTTTGTTTGTTTTGTTTTTCTTGTTGCATTTGCGCTGGAGATGCAACTCTCTCAGGAGGAAGGCGGGATTTTATTTGGCCCGAGCCTCGGTCTCGGAAGGTGGCGTGCAAGAAAAATCCTCTCACCTCCCTGCAACTCCTCGGAGAGGGCGCACGCCACGCACGGAGCAGCTAAGACCAAACAGGGGAAAAAAAAACAAAACCAAAAGGCGGAATGGAGAGACGGCGGTGAAGGGAGGCGGGAGGAGGGAGGTGGGGGAGGTGAGCGGCGGGGAAACAGAGAGCACAGATGAACAGAGAGAGAGAGAGAGAGAGGGAGAGAGGGGACGGCGAGTGCGGGGAGCAGAACACCGAGCGAGCAGAGAGGAATAAATTGAAGCTGATCTGGTGCTCTGCATTCTGAGGAGGCGCCATTTGCATATCTGTGCAGCAGTGCAGAGGGAGAAATGTGTCTGCGCTGACAGCAAGCTGAATATCTTAAACCTCCACTGACGCCCCTGCAGGCGCTCTGCTCCCCTCGCACAGCGCGCCTGCGTTACGCACCAACACGCACGCACGCACAAACGCGCGCGCACGCACGCTAGACTTCAGGTCAGGGGGAGGATGGGAAGCTTTTGTGCATTTGCTTTGTTCCTGCACAGTCATGTACAGTGCCGGCTTGTTGTTTGGCAGGCGGCTCCTGCGACGTGCATCATCTCTGGGAGGGTTTGCGGGGTGGTGGTGGGGGGTGGTGGTGGTGCGGAAGCCCAGCGAGGCGGGCAGGCAGGCAGGCGCCCTCCTTTCCCCTCCCCCGTCTCTCGCTCTCTCTCTCGCATGCCGCATATCCATACGTGTGTGTACAGTATGTGCACCGGCGCGTGAGACCCGCCACGGGAGAAGGGAAGCGCACGAACGGGAACACATTATCCAGAGCTTATTGCATGTAGCAGGCCGATTCATAAATACTGCATCATGTCAGTCGGGGGAGTAAACAGCTACACGCAAACGGCGGACGGCTCAAAAGGTGGGCGGCAAAAAAAAAGAAAATCTGCTAAAAGCAATAACATAATGTGCCGCCGAGTGCACGGCGAGGGTACGACACTCAAATCCGGCTATAAAATAAAAACGTACTGAGAGGACGAGTTGGGATTCATGTAACGCACGACAAAAATCATGTCAAAAATAATCCACGTGTTGGCGTGTCTGCATCTGTCGCTACGTGGATTCAATCACTGCAAGTCAGTAGCTGCATTTCCATTAGCCCTAGAATTGCAAAAACCTAAATATCGCAATAAAAAAACTGGTCATGGAAACGGCTAAACGGCTTAAACCTCTCAAATATCGCTAAGCGTTTTTTACGTTCTCATGAGGAGATTTTTCAGACGCATCAATATAGAGGTATATTGAAAAAGTGTCATGGAAACACTTTTTTCGCAATTACGCGTCACCGAACGTGACGTACGGGGTCACGTGACCAGTTCACTTCAAGTAAAAATTGTCTCGCGGGACGAGATTTTACGAGAATTACGGCTCATGCGCTTCTCACCATTCAATAGAAACACCTGCAAATCGCAATTGCACTTTATTGAAGTTTTAGAAATATAGCTTTTATTTTTCGAAAAACTGTCACGGTAACGCAGCTATTGGCAGCGTTCACATATGGAGCGTGCAGCAGCTCCGTTCCAAAGAAATGATGAATTGTCGTGAGTGAATGTGCAAACCCCTCCACCCATTGAGGTCCTTTTGCGTTCACGTTGCAGGCTTGGGTTTTTTTTTTTTTGTTCGTGGCAGAAGCACAAACTTCCTGACATGCAGCGTGGCTGCCAAGACACCTGACCGCAAGGACAGATTGTTTTTGTTGCTTTTTTGAGTATTATTTTATGTATTCAAATGAAACCACAAACTTTCCAATCTCACGATTTGACTTTTGTGAAAATGAACTGAGAAGAAGTTTGAACATGTTGAACAACTGGGGAGCTTCAGAGGTGCTGAAAGGTCATTTGGATGTCGGAGCCAATCGTCCCCTGTGGGAGGTTTCTGTCTAAAGTGAAAATTTCCCAACCTGTCAAAAACATTCTTTCGCAAGAAACGCTTCCCATTCTAGTCTCGGCACGTAGTGGGACTATTAAGATGAAGTAACCAGACGAAATGCTATTAGTATTAGTTTTTTTTTTTATCCGCTGCGTTCCAGCGTTGACAGATGAAACAATAATAGATTGCTGTGAATCCAACAAAGTGCAGGTTTTATTTATGGGTTTCCAACTTGTTCCCTGACTGGCTGTGATTTATCTGCCAACTAAGAGCATCGAGTGAGAGGTGATGCATCAGGACAATTACACCAGGTTATTAAAATCGAGATTGCCTGTGTAGCGTTCTCGTAAAAAAAAACAGAAAAAAACAAAAACAAAAACAGCAACAGATGTTAATGCACGGTGCCGAAAAAGCTTCCGTCGCGTTTGGAAAAGCTGAATGGAAATGCCGAGCGCATCTGAAATGACGACGTGTTTTTGATGCGACTCTGCAGGCTGTGTGAGGACTTGACAAAGCGGCCTCATGCCTTTCAGAATAGCGAAGATCCTCGGCGGGAGAGGGGAACAAAACCTTCGCCTCGCACGTCGGAGACGAGACGTTTGACGGGGATGGATTTTTTTTTCTCTCCCTCTTTTGACAGTCAAATCCAAAAGCCACCGCCGCACTTTGCCAGACAACCGTCACGCCGTTTATCATAAAAGCCCAGAGGGGGATTAAATTTGGCAAGTTGTGTCTCTCGCTTGAAGAATCAGCGCGGATCGGGTGGGTGTGGGGGGACGGTGGGTGGGGAGGAGGTGGGGTGCACGTTTCACTCGCCTGACATTGTCTAATAGCCGCCATCGCTCGTGATTAATCGCCGCTGGTGGGTTTATCCATCGGCGCGCTCCATGTGGTGCCCGCTCGCTCGGCGGGCAGACAGAGAGAAGAGCACAAACACTGCCAGGGTTCGGTGCCTCGACTCCCACTGGCACATGATTCCGACTACTTTGGATGGAAGCCTCGGCCAAACGGCGTGCGAGTGCTTGCGTGTTCCTGTGTGGGTGAGAGCAGCAGTTCTGACAGAGAGAATAAGAGCAGCTGGGGCTCCCAAAGTGACTAGCCATGTTGTTTTTTTTCCCCCCTTCTTCTTAGGGGCCGTTTACACGGAGACTTCTTTTTTGCAACGGAGATTTTTTTTTTTTGGAACCGCTCCCGGAAAAAAGAAAACGCGTTTAAACGTTTAAAAGTTCCCCTTCACACGGATACGCTGGAAACGACAGAAAACGATGTAGTACCTATGCCAGGCCTGGTGTGGTGCCCAAGTTTACTCCCTGAAGGTCGGAAGAAGAAGCAGAACACTAAGAAGAACACTAAGAAGCACGCCGTGTTTAAAGAAGCAGCAGCTCACTAACAACATGAGCAGCACAGAGATTGCTGGCGAAAAGACGGTGTGGATAAACACCAGAGTTGAACTTCTGCCCGGAGTTACTGTAGAACACAAAGCTTTCAAAGATCCATGTTGAGGTTGACTGGGAGTCGTGCCAGTGAAAGTTCCCGAACATTTTTGTAATTTAGGTTTCCTGCGTCAATATCTCAGTGGGCCAACCCAAAAGAAAATATACAAAAGTAAAACAGGAGGTTTGCAAATCATTTTTGTTGTGTTTATTTTCACTTTGCATCCAATCCATGATGTATCCACGAGCACCGTGTGTTATTGTTCACTATTGTTTGCGGTTTGTTGTGGTGGAGGCTAACTGGAAGACTGCAGACTGGGTATTAGTAGCAGTAACAAGTCTGTAACCCGACGTGGTTGTTGTTGTTATGAGTGGTCGTCTGCACCTCACGGCCGCTCAGGTTGCAGGGCGGAGGAGGGGTTTAAAGCTGTGACGTGAGCGTTTCCAAAAAAGATTGGTTTCTGCGTTTACACGAATCAGGGCAAGGCGACGTTTTCAAACCTATCCACCCTGAGGAGCGTTTGCGAAAAAGTCCCGTTTCAGTCTGTGCGATTTTACTGAAAACGCCGGCTTCGTTTAAACACAAGGCCGAACCAAATAAATATTTTTTTTCAGATAAAACCTGTATTCTTTTAAACGGGGCCTTAGTGTGACACGAGTGCTTTAGCGCCACGTTTTTTTGTTGTATTTTTTCAGCCCCCTTTTATCCGTGTTCTGGCAAAGGTAGCGGGGGCACCCGCGGCTCAACATTATGACCAGTAAATATCAGAGGAATCTCTCGGGGCTGCTTAAGTAGCTCATTAAGCTCAAGGTTAAGTTTGCTGAAGGTTATGTTTGGGTCTCGACAGGCAGGCCGGCCAGCCGGCTGTCTGTCTGTCGAGTGAGAGGTAGAGAAAAAAAGAGAGAAAGAAAAGAAAGAAAGAAAAAAAAAAAAACGCTGATGGGCTTGTCAAGCGTCAGAAATATATCCTGTCGGCTGACGGGTGAGAAATAGTTACGGAGGAATGTGTGTTGGTAATGAGCCACTCCGTGTTTAATCAAGTCCAAGTGTGCGACGTGCGACGTGTGTGTGTGTGTGTGTGTGTGTGTGTGTGTGTGTGTGTGAGAGTGTTTGAGAGAGAGAGAGCGCAAGTGGTGCCTCGTGGACACGCTCTTCGGCATGCGAGAGGCATGATGACATTGATCCAGCAGAACCCCCCTTCCTCCACCACCAACACCACCACTCCTCCCCTCACGGGATTCTTCATAAAAATGGAAATCGAGCCATTTTTTTTCTGCGGCGCCGCATGCTAGCACTCATTTTGCGCTATGCCTGCGCAGGCACGTGGTTTCCGCATAGATGTATTATAAGAACTGGATACCAGACTGGCAATACCCCGGTGCGCTGATATTTCCCAGTGGCCAACCGAGGTACTGCAGCGAAAATAAAATCCCGTGAGGCCCAAAGGCATTTTTTCCATAGACCGCAATACAAAAATAAACGCCGTTAAAATGGCTGACAGGACGACTGTGACCTGAAACACAATTCATAGCAAATCTTTCTATTGTCGATTTTTCAGTTCTTTTTTCAGGTCTTTTAGTCGTGATAAAGGCCAGAAAATCAAATGAAAACAGTTTATTCCCAACGTGACGCCATGACGTCGTACGTGCTGCTGCGTCTTAGCTCGTTCTGATTGGCTGCGTCCTGATGTGCTTGTAAGTGATGTTCTTCAGGAACGTTCTGATTGGCCAAATAGATCATGTGAGCTACAGAGGCATGATGGGAAGTGACACTACTGCGCACGCTGTATGGGTCCATTAATGCAGAAGTCAAAATTGTTTTCGGCGTATGCGCTGGGTGAGCAACTTCATTGAAATGAATGGGCCGCCATCTTGGAGTCTGGGGTTGTGGGTTTCTGGCTTGGGCGAAGCAGATTGTGCGTGTTTATCTGGGCTATTCTGACACAGAGGCCGGTCGTCCGAGGGGGGCCGCGCTGTCACTCAAACACAATCGCAGACCTTCGTGCGAGCCTTTGGCCCGCCCGCTGGCTCGCCAGGAGTCTTTGCTGTCCGGCCGGAGAAACGTTTCAAACACGCATAAACGAGAGACAGGAGCGGCAGGAAGGAACAGCGAAGCCCCTTCCGAAGGGGAAGAAGGGAACAGTGAAGGGGGCGACGTTTTCGGCAGCGGTGGTGGGCGGAGTTTAGGGTAGAAAAACACAACAACAACAATAAAAATAACAAAACAAAACACGACGTGTAATTAGCTCTCTTATGCGCATCGATTGTGAGCTTGGCAGCGTTCCGTGTCACACGCTCATTACCCTAGACCACTGTGGGGCTCGTGACAAGCGCGTCGCTCGCAACAGACACGGATGGCGCGGAAGCCCTTTCATCTTCACCGCGTTGGCGTTTATCTCGACGCCGAGTTGTGGCAGATGTTTCCCGGTGCCGGTGATCATGGGAACGTTGCGATGGGGGGGTTGGTGGGTGTGAGGGTATGGGGGTCGGTGGGGGGAGTATGACGCAATTATTTTCTGTTTCATCATGCGGACAAACTCAGAGAGCCTCACCCCTGGAAATATCTGGACGCTTAATCGATTTTGCCCAGCGCTCGTCCCGGCCGGCAACGGAGCAGCAGAGGCTATTGATTTATCTGGTGAGCGGGGTGGGGGTGGGGAGGGTCTAGCACAGAGGAGCCTCGGCTAATGACGGACATTTTCGGAATGACTCCACGGTTTTACAGCGGGGGGTGGAACGGGGAGCTGTGTTAATGGAGGATTCGGCTCGATGGATCGGACGCGGTGTAACCTTCGGGACAGAGGAGGCATTGAGGCGGCGTTTTTTTTTTTTTTCTTTCTTCCTCTTCTTCTTCTTTTTTTTCCAGGCGGCATCAGCAGCCGAGAATTCGATACACAAGCAGGGTTATAATTGGTTCTGGATATTAGGATTGCGTGCGTGCCGGTTGCTGAGCGAGACGGGGCGGAGGGTGGGGCACTGGTATTTACTTCACGGCACTAATAGGATGCCATGTTGTCTCTGGTTGTGTAAATATTGATGTAGCCCGTGACAAGATTATACAACAGATAGCTTCAGAGGGGTCGGATCAGCAACAGAATTTCCTCATCGGTATTTTGATATGACTGTAAATAATCTGATCGAGTTATGCGGTCATGGGATTCTTTGGCGGACGTTACAAATTTAACTCGCGACGACTGAATGACTTCTTTCGACAAAAAGTTCAATCATTGAATGAATTAAAGCAGATTGCCGATGGAAAAGCTGGTTTCCCCACATCAAAAATCCAGCACGAGGCGTGTCTTTATTATCCTCGGCAGCTGGTGGTTAATGGAGCCGACATTGACCACGCTGCAGCAATGTATTATATGGGTCGATGAATCGCTGACCGAGTTTGTTTTCTTTTCATCCAACGTCTTCTTATGGCCAAATGGCTGCAATTCAAGTCTTTGGGACTTTCAGGATAAATCCGTGTCCCTTTGTAACAAACCAACAGGGGAATTTGTGAGGAGGCTATTAAGCTGAAAGAAAAACAAAGCTGTGAAAAAAACCAATGGCAAGCTAACTGGCAGGCATGGCTGGCAGTTATTAATTTCCAATGCCGTTGAACCTCTAATTTAAATGGATCACTCAATGTGCTTCAAGTGGTGGTTACTCCTTTAATTTCCGAATTAAAGTGAGTCTTAATCAGACTTGAGGTTAACAAGCGGTACTGACTTGTTTTCCCTGCTTTTCTTTGTATGATGTGATAAATGGCTGCAAACCTGATGCAGGTAAAGTGCCACTGATTTGAGCTTGGCATGGCAGAGAGGGAAAGGGAGAGAAAGCGGGAGAGAAATGGAGAGAGATGCATCAGCAGCAGAGCTTTAGCCTGCAGACCCACAAGTAAAGTGGGTCAGCGATGCTCCTGGAGAGCTTAACAAGCTGCTGTAAGAATCAGCCAGCGCACTTGATAATTAGCAAGAGGAGAAGGGCATGTTTGAGACTGGGTGTGCGGGGGTGGAGGGAGGGAAGAGAGGATGAGTGGGTGTGAGGTTGGACTGGAGCCGCTCAGCCAGAGGAATTTTGATCTGCTTCGCTCCGCGGCTGCACTCGGATGCAAGACGTTTTCCATTTGCTTTGGTTTCATTGGATTGTTGTGTGGTTGAAAAATATTTTCATACTTTCCTCTGCAGGCTGCAGACAAACGTCCTTTCAGGCAGCCGCCACCACTCCAATGGCCCACGCCAACGTGCCACTCCGCTTCTTTGTCTTTGTGCCTCTTTGTTAAACTGAGAGGCTTCATGGTTTTCCCTCTTTGGACGTCTTGCACTGCGAGCACAGTGCGTGCAAACGTGTGCCTTGTTTCACATTTGTTTGGCCATGATGGAAAAGACAAAAGTGCCTCATTGAGCAGGGGGTAAAGTTTCTCCTGCGAGACTGTTGAGAACCGCAGAGAACAAAGTGGTTTGGGGCCTCATGGGCATGCGCTTCATCTAAATGAGCTCCATTTCTTGGCTTGGACTAACAGAAAGTCAAACAATAAAGGACATGTTTCGGCATAGCAGCAGGGCTGTCCGTGTTTGACAGTGTGTAAGTCGAAAACACACTTGGTTGAAATTTTTAGCCGCCGGTTATTTTAGCAGCTGAAGGGGGTGGGGAGAGTTGTAACACCACTGTAAGCAGGAAGGGGATCAGCTGGAGTCGATCCGCCCGTGTGTGTGTGTGTGTGTGTGTGTGTGTGTGTCTGTCTGTCTTTTGTGTCTGCGCACGAATGTCCCATCCTGAAAGCTCAGGTGCTCTCAGGCGAAGTGTGAAGAAGGTTTATGTGAGGCAGAGTGAGATAAATACTCGGTGGATCACCAGGGGAGTTGCCGAGGGGGGAGGGGGGACTTGTCACTTTTACTTCCATCCTCAGTGTCACACTGTCCTCAACCACGGACACACTGTTGGTCTTTTATGGATTCTGTGCTAAAACAAAACACCCGTCAGCCCACCTGCAATGTGTAGCAGGCAGGAATCATTTTGCGGCACTATAAATAGTCCCCGAATCACTTATGTCCAAGAGTCCCACCTAAAGATTCGGAATTTACAGTTTGACTTTATCTTAAACTGAAGCAAAGTGAATATTGATCAAATCCATGTTGAGATACAGCCTCTGCAATCTCGTGACCGAGCAGAAAAAGACACAAATTAAAAATGAGGCCAATGGGTTCATTTTTTGACAACAAACCAAAATCCCCATCAATCAACATGCAGGTTTCACACTCCAACAGCTGTATCGTTGCAGCTGTGATGGCGTTCACTAAAAACCCCTGCCTTGGGGTCACAACACTGTGTGAACATCACGTCTCGGAGAAAAACATTCCGAGTGTCAGTGCTAAAACGGCACCGCTGGCTCATGCCCAGATAACCGGAGGATTATCATAAAAAATACTTTGTTATACTCACACAGTTACTTACTCGTGGGTTTTATATGCTTCCTCTTAATCGTTGTGCATTTTGAATTAGAGGTAATGTTAAACAGCAGTTCACTGCCCACACCTGCCTAATGGACCCGACCTGATTGCCAGACTCAATTTAGCCCAGGTTCAGTCAGCTGATTTGCAACGTGATGAGTCAAAATGTCTCTGGCCCCTTTGGCACCGACCGTCGAGCGTGCTGTTGGCGAAAGTCTGAATATTAACCGGGCTGCCGCGAAACTGGAAAACACAACTGAAACATCAATGGACGGAAATGAGTATGAACCTGCGGTGAAAAAAAGGATTTTGGCGCAGGGGGAGAAAAGGTTCTGTTTTGTCTAATTTTAGATGTTAGAACGCCAGAGTGCACATTGTCAAAAGATCATAAGTTGTTAGCTAATGATTAAATTGCCAACAAAATGGGAACTACAAGGGGCGAAGCTTTACTGCAGCGCAAGAAAGAGTGGAGGACTGGGTAGAGGAGGCAGGGAAGCCAGAGCAGTAGCGCTAACTTAGAGACTCTTTGCTAACAGCGCCCCCACCCCCACCCCCGAAAAAAACGTCTGGGTGACTTGAACTGTCTTTTGGGACGACACATACTGACATTAACGGTTGTTTGTGTGTCTAAGCCAGTGGTTCTCAAATGGTGGAGTCTCACCACCCACATTTATCTTTTTACCTTATAATGAAGTCACGACCCAAATTTATTGCACAGCACTCGAGCAAAAAAATAAATAAAAATGCTAGCCCACTTTATATCGTGTCTTGGAAAGAAATTGTTGAAATTACTGATTTGAATTGTGTGTCCTGCAAAATAATGCTCAACATTTTCTCTATAAATATATATCTATAAAATCCCTTTTCCGAAACAATTAAATAAATAAAGGGAAATTCCCACAGAGCTGCGACCCAATCAAAAGAGCTCCACGACCCACTTTTGGGCCGCGACCCACCAGTTGAGAAACACTGGTCTTAACCTATTTAGGCCATTCATCACTTACTTTTGACATTAATTCTCTCTTTGACATGCAATTTGCCTAAACGAAATACTGAATATGCTAATTAGTCTATCGCAACACGTTATTACAACTAATGATGCCGACCGCCACAAATGACGCTGGCCTTCCACCAGGGTGCGAGGGAAAATCTCACAGGAAAGCAGCATGGCTTACCAACAGCAAGGCAAAAAAAAAAAAATACTAAAAAAAAAAAAAGCCACAACCACAATATACGAAACGACTCTCCAGTTGGCTTTTGGCATCGCAACTGGAAACACTGTACAGATACGTTCGCTGGTTGAACAGGACAGGGAGTCGTTTTTTTTTTTTTACTGAAGCCCTAATCACATGTGGAGACAAGACAGCATGTGACACGCAGCTCTCACGCAGCCGCCGCCTCCTCGCAAAAAAAACGAAGCGGTGACCTACATATGGGAGAGGTGGCAGAACGCAACGACAAAGAGGTGGGAGGCGGCGCCACGCGGAGGAGAGATCCAAACACATCTTCAAAGAGATCTCCTCTTCGCAGGCGCGGCTGATTGGGAGCCGCTCGCTCCGACGGAATATTCATTACCTCTTCCGGCACGTTCGGCTGCGCGCACGACGGCGGCGAAAACAAAGCAAAAAGGCGGTGGTGTGTTTTTTCAAGGCGGACGCTGACTGACGCAGCCGCTGTCGACTGACGAGGCTCCGCCGGGGCCCCTCTTTTACAAGTCGGCCACTGCCGATAAAACATTCCTGAACGCCACCCAATGTCAATCACGTCTGCGGGTGCGAGGCTGAAAATTGCACGGCGGCTGCGGCGTTTCGCAGTCTTGCGGCGACGGCGTACGCTGGTCACTCGAGTTACAGCAGTGGCCCCCAACCTTTTTTACAGCACGGCCCGGTTTAATGTCAGACAATATTTTTTTTTTTAGCGACCGGCATGAAAACTGCAGTATTTTCTCGACATGACAACAAACGTGAACCCACTGCGTACACGTTTGGAAATTTATTAGCAGCGTCCTCTTAACATGGCGGCGACAACATAACATGAGTAACATAGGACTTTTTCTTTCTCAATACTCCAAAAGCTGCTGTTCTTTTAATGCAGGGTTCTTGGTCTTTGAGTGGAGAAGCAGTTTTGAAGGCTTCACTGCCTCACTAGAGAGCCGGTCGCCGCATGTTAAGCAGAGTGGGCTTGTTGCGTAGGAATCTTCTGGCGAGATAAAATTTGTGTTAGCGGTGGGACTCCTGGTATTGTCTGTTAAACGTCGCTTTCTTTTTCTTGGAAGTCGTGGGCTCTTCTGTCTCCTCACTGGGCCTTTTCCTCTTTCCAAAGACGTTAGTTTTCACTCATGTGGCTAGCTAGCTTGCTGGCTCGTGGGTTTAATCTAGCGGTAACGTATCACGTGACCGAGACAAGCGCCTTGACGTGCGTCAAGAGTTGAGCAATAGACGGGTGTAACGGAGAGAATCCGATAATTTTTCAAAATAAAGTTGTTCAGACTCGGATAATAAATAAAACAGAGTTAATCTAACGGAAGTTAATCATTCTTTCTGTGCGGCCCGGTGCCAAATGACCCACCGCCCAGGGCTTGGGGACCGCTGCACCCAAAGGTAAGCAACCTAAGTGCAGACTGGATGGCCGCCCCAATGCTCCGTGGTGACAGGCCCCCACCATCGTCTCTTAACACAAAATGGCACCCTCGTTCGACAAGTTTTTTTCTTGAAAGGCGGCCAAACTGGAAAGAAGGGGCTTCTTCCCAACTTGAGCGTCAAAGAACCAAAAAAAAACAAAAAAAAAACAAGGACAGGCAACAACAATCTTCATTGGCGAGCCAGGGAGGAGAGAAAGTGGCAGACAGAGCAGAGACAGTCCGATGGGAGGAGGGGGAATTACAGTTGAGAGCAGGCGCTTTTTTCCCGCTCGAACCAATATGCTTTTTGGAAATGTTGTTATCCTTCAACAAAAGCTTAATCCGTCGCATTACGCGCAACCCACCCGCAGCAGCCCGTTGGCTGCAGCTGAAACAAGCGCCCTCCTCACTTTTTATCCTGCGTCCACACTCGGCAGACGTCTGGAGTTCACCCACTTTAAACCATCACCGCAGCCCAATAACTCAACAGAAATTCTCCTCCCCCCCTTTTTTTTTCAGCCCAAGACAAAGCCAGAAGCAAAGACGCAAGTGGAGCTCGTGATGAATTGGCTCAGATTGTCAGCAAGCGACTCGTCTGTCTCGGGTATTTAGGAGTGTTTTTTTTCCCCCTCACTGAAGAATATCGGTTGTTTAAAGTCATAATAAGCTTCACAAAATCCCTCAGCCGAATACAATTGCTCTGAGCAATTTGGGGAAAAAATAAAAGCCCTTGCAACAGCGCGGATGGTCCATCAGCTTGGTGTATCAACATATCAAAGATAATATAACACTGGATCTGTTTAATTCCTTTAATTGGACACTGGAGAGAATCCGCTCACTTTCATGTGGTGATCAAAACAGGCTGTTACATCAATCTGTTACAAAGATACAAAACAGCCAACAGAAAGTAATTAATCTCTTGTCTTTAAACCAGAGACCTGTTTTTTTTTTATATATATGCAACCATGCCAACAATATTTAATGATTTGAATTGAAGGATATGTCTACGAAGGTGATAGTTCCCATCCATCAGGAGTGTTTTTTGACTATAATGGCAACAAATGATGCAGATGATGCAACTTTATTTGTCTGCAGCAATTATGATTCAATTATAAAATCTTCACACGGTGTGTAGGACCTTCAAACTGTCAACGAACAGCTTAGAAATTCACCTTCGGCTTTCCAATTCTTCTTTACCGGGGCATTTAAACGAGCAGCAGGTCGAAAAGCCTCCGTCTCTTGTGTCACAGAGAAAAAGGTCGAATTTTACCAAGCGACCCGTCAACCACACCAACCCACTCTCGGGGCGCTGCGACTCTCCGCAGCCATCCGAAGCTGGTGCGCCGCTGACGCAAGGCGAGGAAACGCTGCGTAGAGATCACAGCGCTTTTCAGGGGACGGTGATTTTAAGTGGGATGAATTGCCTGGTAAAATAAACAGGCGCACATCAGCGTGGCCCTCAAACAGAGGAGGCCGCTGTCTGGGATCCTCCACATGGAGAATCCATCTGGAGCGCACCTCTTGTACATGTCTGAGAGCGACAACATGCAGTAAATTGCCATTAGAGTTTGTCTGAGTGTGTGTGTGTGTGTGTGTGTGTGTATGTGTGTGTGTGTGTGTGTGTCTGGCCAGTGACCACACGCGGCCGGCACTGGCGAGTGAGCCACTTACAGTTGCTCAATAATCCATTTGCTTTCCTCTGCTATCGGCATGACTGTAATTTCAATCACAGGACAGTGTGGGGAGATAAGTGAGGAGCTGCCCACTGAAAGCTGCGTGATAGCGACACGCCTGAAATGGAGTAATGGTTTCTTGCTCGCTGCATTAATCAAGAATCATCTGGTCCATTACGGCCACGGGAGACGGGAAGGTGAAGGGAAAAGCTGGGATGTGCAGCTCAGGCATAATTGCCTCAGGCACCTCGAATTTAGTTCAAGATTTATTTATTGCATCAAAAGGCATTATTCCAACTTGAAACCAGTGATTCCCCTCGGCAGGTTCTCTCTACATTTGACACCAGAGAGAATTTGAGAAGATTCTGTTACCATATTCATGTATCCGACTAAAAGTAATTGCTGTTTTTAAGTTAAAAACGCGCAAAACCTAAACTGGAACGTGGCTGGAAGCAGTTTCTCCATGCCAGAGTGAGCCGCGTTGCCGTGTTAGCAGTACACGTCCCAACAAAATCGGGAAATTCTGCTCCATGTTATTAGCGTTGCCCGAGAAGGTGACAGCAGAAAGAGAAACAGGACAGAATCATCAAATGGTGGAGGGAAGGATCAGTGAGGTAACAGTGAGGTAACAACAGGAGGCGGCCTGGACATTTTAGAAACCTCTCAACTCAGGTCGTATCTTAGGACAACGGCACTAAATTCAAATGTTGTTGAGTTTAGCTACGCAACTGTGTCGCTATATTGTCACAAAACAACAACATTATTAGAGTATAGTTGTTGAAATGTGTGTATATTTTGCTGTCTTTGTCATACAATAGGTATATGTTAGCTTAACTAACTCAAACTAACTAATCCTACCTGAGGTTCTGCAGTAACAGGACATCAGTTAATAGACATTCGTTTTACCTTATTTGTGAGCCTCAAGTCCACATTGCTCACCTTATCCATGGGTCCAACTTGGTTTGGGTGTCATTGTTAAATAGTATTTTAAATAAAAATATATACGGCGTATGTTGGTCAGTAAAAACAGAAAAGCAAAAAAAAAACAAAAAAAAACATTTGAAATGTAATAAGTCCTCAGCCTGAATCTCTGACAAGTTGAATTTGCTGCAAGTTTTCACAGAAAAACTGATAAGACTCAGCCAGCTCCCGATTCTGCAGCCGCTCTTTAAACTCTCCAGCACAGTGTTGCTCAGTACTTACAGCAGAATTACGCTTGATGGCCGAGGACACTTAACTTCTGTAAAATGGTCTCTTCAGACTTGCTTGATTGCGGCTTGGCTACTTCTGAGACATTTTGCACTTAATAACCATCCAGTCATTTAGTCCTTTTCCCTTCCACGTGTACTGATGTTTGATCAAGCAAACTGTCTTTATCTTTCTAGCAATGCTGTTGAAGGTTAGTTTAAAAAGAATCTTCCTGTTCTTGGAAATATTAATCCTGCAGGTTCTGACAAAATGAATAATTGTGCATGACATAAAAAACAAAAGTTTCTCAGCAGGAGCAAGGATGTTTGAAAGAAAAACAAACAAGCTATCCAAGTAGAAACTAAACTTCTCTGCGCATCACCAGCGATTCGACCCAATGGATCTTTTTCTTTCTGTAAGCAATGCTGAAACAAGCAAACAGGCTACACTTAATTGTATATTATTAAAACCACAAGGTAACGTTAAAAAAAACAACCCTGATCACACCATGTTACAAAATCTATCCTTATATATTCCATTGAATAGAATCATTTCATGAAGGCATCCAGCGGGGGAAATAACGGCAAATGTATAATAAACAAACAAAATAACCCCCCCCTCTCATTCTGCTCCTGATTCAAACAATAAGAAGAAAAAAAATCATAGAGCAATTCCGTCTCATGCTTTTAAAAATAAGTGGCTATTCCATTTCCAAACGGCCGTGAGCCGCACTGGAGAATGAGCTATACTTCAGGGGAATAATGTTGGCAGTGCGGGAATGAGTGCATGTATCGGCGGGTAATGGACTCTGAGAAATGCCCCAGTGAAACGGAGAGACGGGGGAGGCCAGAAGGAAGAAAAGGTCAGGCCGTGATTTAAGTGCCACAACTCATCATCTGCTAAAGTCAAGGTCGGGACCCTGTGTGGTCCCGTGGTATTTCTGTTTAGCTTTTACAAAGAAACGGCCAGAAAGTTTATGCCGATGTGCGGAGCTGGCCGGGCGCACTGGCCGACTGAGTGATTGGCCTTTTAATTCACCCGTAGCCCGCCAAGAGATTCCACTTAACAAAGCCAAGACTACATACAAAACAAGGACAAAACAAAAGCAAATTAATTCCCTGCTAGGATGTCTGCCTTCATAAAAATACTTACTTCTTGTTTTGGTAGGAATCATTCCATCATAAAAGAATAGTTGTTGTTTTTTTTCCCACCCAGTAGGCTAATTAAAAGTATTTGTGGTTGAACCTTTCATAACTGTCTGTTAGGGGAAGGAATGGTGTTGCACATTTCCTGGTTCCTGTTTGACACAAAACGTCCTCTGGGCAAAACCGCCGTCTTTGTTTTTTTTTTTTCTTTTTTCTTCTTCTGACTTGACATGTTTTAGCAGGAGCGTCAGCGACCCGTCCAGGCCCGGCGACCTTTGCTGACGGAGGCCTAGAGCGAAACTGGCGGACGAGGACCAAGACAAAGTGACACTTTGTAAAAGCGTTTGAATTCCGAGAAATGATCAAATGTGTTCTTTAGCTGAATAAACAGAGAGAAAAAACAAACGAGAAAAAGTCCTCATTGGCGATTTGATCAAATCTTCTACTCCATGGACTTCGCTGCTTTTATCATAACACCGGCGGCCTCCACCTCCACTGAGGTCTGGCTGAACTGAAGGAGGTCTTGCTGCATTTTGCATGGTGCGCATTAACGTGAACGCTCCTCTCGCAGCGGGCGCAGAGGGCTCCGCTCCAGCACGACGCCACGCCACGGCTCGGCTCGGCTCGGCACGGCCCGGCACGGCCCCGGAGCCCCACCGCGGGAGTCATGCAATATTCATGGGCGGCGCCGTTAAACTGGGCCGAGCTGTGAGGAGACCTCCCGACCCTCCAATCGGGGAGCAGCTGCTCCTCCGGACCGCGGCCGCGCAGCAGCATCTCCTCGCCCAGGCTTTGTCTCTGCTTTTTGTTGTTGTTGTTTTCTTTTTTCTTCCTCCTCCTCCTCCTCCTCCTCATCCCGTCCTCCCTCCATTTCCTCTCCGCTGCCTCTCACTCAACCATTAATTTTTAATCACAACTTAAATGGCTGCCTTGGCTGCGGGTGCGTGGGGTTCAGCCAGTCAAGGGCTCTTGCCTCTGGTTACTAAGTAGCAAATAAATTTGAAGAGATCAAGCTAAACACGGCGGGGTAGGGGGCGGGACTACTAGGGGAGGTAAATGCGGGAAACTGCGAAACGCGCCGATGATGCAGTTGCAGATAAATGATCTTTCCTAAACCGGGACGTGGCAAGAAATTGTGATCAAATTAAGATAAACAGCTGAGGTCCTGCAGGATTCCATATGGGGTAGGGGGGGGGGGGAGGAAAGGCAAAAAGGAAGTGAAACAGAAGCTGCAATAAAAATCATAGTGATAAAAAATACCCATCGTTAAGATGACTGTGTTAGATATTGGAAAGTGCTGGTCAGGAGAATCCAAGCAGTCGAAACGCTCCTCGCCGTGTAAACTTCTTTACAAGGTTCTTTTTTTTTTTGGCAAAAAACATTTTAAAACGCTTGTAAAGTTGTGCCGCTGCCCCGGCTGTTACATCACCCCGCTTGCACTGCCTCCCCCCTCAGTAGCAAAAACAACCACTTTCAGCCGGAGTTTATAAAATGGTCGAGCTGCTTATTCATGAAGGAGAAGGTTGTGTGCGTTTTGTCAGTGCGGCGCCGCCGCTCGGCTCTTTCTTCTTTTTTTTTTCTCCTCCCTCCCCCTCCTCCTTCTTCCTCCTGCATTATTTATTTTCCATATTGGGGGTGGTCTGACCCGCTGCTTGTAATGAGAGCTGGAGTCACGGTCTGTTTGGAGTCCCGGGGGCGCGGCTGCACGGCGTTGCCCCCGGGATCGGCGCTCGGCCACATGGGTCTCTTCTCCTCACGAGACGCCGCAGAGGCCCGTTTTTTTTCGCTCAAGACGACCAGCGGACTGTAAAAGTGGAGCCTTGTTGACACACGTGCACGCCCCTCCTCCACCACCACCCCTCCGGCTAATAGCTGTTACATCTGTCTGCTACTTTTGCAGCGGGACGCACGGAAAATCCCCCCCCCCCCGACAAGGATCGAATGCTCTTTTGAAAAACAGGCCGTGGTGGAAAAAAAGACGAAGAAAAAAAAACCCACAGACAGCTGAAGGAAAGCTGACAGCCGCCTCTCGGGGGAATTACAGCTGTTGATTTTTCTCACAAGAGCAGCAAGGTGATTACACACCGGGTCCTGAAAGGAGCGTTGATGGCCTTATGGCTGCAGCGTGCCGGTGTTTACGCTGAAACATCTGGGCTTTTCCCAGATCAGTCGTTCTTTCTCTTTTTTTTTTTGTGGGTGTGTAAAACGTAATAGTGGGAATTCAAAACGCAGTACACACACACACACACACACACACACACACACACACACACACACACACACACACACACACACACACACACACACACACACACACACACACACACACACACACACACACACACGTCACGGCAGCTTATTAATACTGTCAGTGCCTCTTTATTGGTGCCGTTTATTGCTTCCCTGACGGCATGTGATGACGCAACGATATCAACCAGGTATGCACCGATACCACTTTTTCAGAGTAGAGTTCGAGTATTTGTACTTCAGTGCTCACCGATACCGATACCGAGTACTTAATAAGGCCATTACACATTATGAAATTACTATTTCAATTTTTCCATGAAACATTCCTCAGCATGTTTTTTAAAACACAAATTTAGTCATTTATATTCATATACAACTGGTATCGGTGTCGTGGTATCGGCACATATTTTACAAGTACGAGTAGAGAGAGTACTTCGATATTGGTACATCCCCAATATCAACAAAAGCCCAGCTACTGTATTACACTTTACAGTGGGCGGATAACGAGCTGCACTCAAGGAAAACTGACTCACGAGCGGCTAAAACGATGAACCTCTTAAGAAAACAGTTCAATTGCGGATCAATTTGTTCTGTGTAGTGACTGAGCGAGTAATCGGCCCTGATTGGTATCCGTGCACACGTCAGAGGACACGAAACAAAAAGAAGTGCTGGCGTGTCAAAGATCATTTGGCGGTGGAAGGGAGGAAGAAAACAGACATTTGCATCAATTGCATCCTTTTTAAAAGGAAGGTGCGCTCTTATTTTTTTCTTGCAGATTCACACAATCAATTATCCAGGAATCTCTGCGGACCCTAACAAAAAAAAAAAAAAAAAAAATTAGCCCTCTGTTTACAGCCTACTGCAAAGACAGCTGTTTTAGCCTGGTGCTTCTATGTCGTCCCCTTTCTGTGTGATTGGAAGAGTACAAAACAAGGCTCTGTCAAAGGGCGGAGCAAACACCTGGCTTGGGGGTGTGGTCGCTCATCTTGGAGCGGTATCACCACCGCCCTCACAACCCCCCGACCCCCCACCACCATCATCAGGTAGACTTTTTAAGCATCTTAAGTGATTCAGTGGCTGGTTTAACATCCTCACCTCCACTCAGCCACTTGAACTGCACAAATAATCCACCCATTGATCGTCAGCTTTAAAGCGGACAAATTAACAAAACTGAGGCGGGCGGCTAACTACACTCACCGCTAACTAGCAGACCTCCGCCAGGGCGCACACACAGGAGCAATCTCTCACTAATCAAAGGCATCGATCACATAGCGAGTGCATCTGTCTGAGTCCCTGCACCCCCCACAGCCGACCCTGATTGATCACACACACACACACACACACACACACACACACACACACACACACACACACACACACACACACACACACACACACACACACACACACACACACACACACACAAAAGAAATGACAGAAAAGATGGACGCAACACAAGAGGACAAAAGGACTCTGTGGGAACAAAAGGGAGGAAAATTGAGGGCACCACTACAATACTCCAGAGAAGCTACGGAAAAATCTTTGCTCTAATTATCAGGCTTTGATGTGTTATTTGTTTGAGTTTTCTTTTTCATTTATCTGCCATGCTGGGCAGGAAGAGGAAAATAAAGGAACACTACGAGAGGAGTAACATTGCTGCGTTTCTTCAGTGGCACACAGAAATAGAAAATATCAGATTGCAAAGGAAACACTCTGTATGTGTGCATGAGTGTTTAAATATGTATGTGTGTACATACACACACACACATATATATACACATATATATATATATACACATATATATATACACATACACATATATATATACACATATATACATATATATATATACACATATATACACACATATATACACACATATATACATATATATATATATATATGCATACATATACATATACATATACATATATGCATATATATATACACACACATATATATACACATATATATATATATACACATACACATATATACATATACATATATATATGTATATATATACATATATACGTATATAGACATATACATATATACACATATATGTATACATATATACACATACATATATATACATATATATGTACACATAAATATATACACATATGTATTTTTTAGCCGACAAAAGATTCACATACTCTCTCGCTACACTTCACTTCCATCCAAGATAGAGCACATATTCCCGAAGACTGAATGAATCGTCGCCCCCCCCCCCGGGGGAGTGAAACCCTCTCTGGCATTCCGACACGAAGAGAGAAGGGCAGTGGAAACACTACAGCACCTGGAGCTCAACAAAGGATCAGGTCAGACTCTGGCATATCTGCTGTATACTGAGCGCTTTCACCGCACGCAGGCGAGATAGCGGTAGCGGTGGCGGCCGCGGCTCAAAGGAGCGCACGGCCGTGCGTCGCACACACTCCACCGGCAGAATTCCACGCAGCCATTATGTGAGTCACTCCCATTAGATGACACAAAAATGACAATCATCCAGTAAGACGTGACACCCGGGGACGGAGTGGCACGTCAAATGCTGATTGCAGTGTGTGTGCGCGTGCGTGCGTGTGTGTGTAAGCGACTGATAAAGGCAACAAAGCCGAGCTCAGATAAGGAGGGACAAATCTATCACGGCAACAAAGACAAATTCTTAACACGGCGGGAAACCATGTGGTTTCATTACCGAGGGCAGCTGATAAAACCGCCGGGGCTCGAGAGCAATCAAACGCTGAAAGGCTCCCGGCCGACACTCGTCTCTCTCTCTCCCTCTCTGCCGCTCTCTCGAGGTCACACGCCGGGTTTGGACTTTAGACTGCGTTGGGAAACCAACAACTTTGCAGTCCCATCCAGCCAAGGTGTTCTGGAGAAAACAGTGCGGAGACGGTCTGGGCAGCCGTGCTGAAAAATTCAGAGCCTCGATTTTTCAAACGACAGCAGTGTTGCTGCGTCTGTGTTAAAAGGTTCAGCGTGTAAAATTTTTAAGGACGCCCGGTATTTAAGGTAGCCCAGCTGACACCATATTTAGGGCCACTGTCAGGTGGGCTTCCTTAAAAAAAAAAATGGTGATGCAAGATGGCAGCAAATTACACTTTGATTAATTTTAATTAATTTTATTGAAATGGCGCGAAATGTCAGAGGCAACGAAATAGCAACGTTGCGGAACATTCAGCAGACGTGAGTGAAGAGCTGCACCGGATGAATGTGGCAAGTTTGTCCCGAGAGAGGAAGGAAATCATTGCCCCAGCTTCAGGAAATAGTTTAAAGGACGCCTGATGCAAACAAGCCTGTTGCAGTTTGGTGCTGGACGTGATTCCGGTATCAGTTCAGTTTTCTTTTATCTTTAATGTTTTTTTTCTTATCACTAGGAGTACTCTTATTGCAGTAGTCTCATCTATGAGTACTCTCATCTTTGTTTGTATTTTACTTTATCATACAGAATATAGTGATTAAGTTGATGGAATGAATGTTCTGTTCCCTTTTATTTTTATTTTATTAATCATTACTTATTCTATTATTGTGTGTAGCTTTTATCTGTTGCTTTATTGCATTAGTTTTATATTTGCAAAGTGCCCTTGAGTGTCGAGAAAGATGCTTATTAGCAAAATGCATTATTATTATGATTATTTTCATTATTATTATTATTTTAGCCTTCCTGATGACAACCCGGTGTCTTATAATGGAAGTAAGCAGCGGATGGGAGTACAAACACGGTCACGCGTCGGCTGAAAGGCAACATTTTCTCGCGGCGGGATGAAGGAACACCACATGTATTAATAACTCACAGCTTGCCGCTCCTTGTTTCCCTTATTTCATTAGCGTGCAGCAGAAATACTGCCTTTCCTGTCGGCCGTCACTTGATCTGTGTGAACAAGCGGATCTCGAGTGGCTGAGTTTATTGCCCGGGGGGGTTTTTTTTCCTCCCATCGTGCCTTGTGTGCTTTGGTCTCTACTCAGCAGCTCGCCTCTCTCCTCCTCTCCTCCTTTCCCCCATTAACCGGCTGACAGATCAGTAATAAACACAGCCTGTCACCTTCAAGGCCCGCCTCCCATTTACTAGCGAACACATGAAACCCCGGCTCTGCCCTTCCTTCTCTATCTGTCCATCTATCTCTCCCCGCTCCCTTCATCCACTGGGCTCATTGAAGCTAAAACCTGATCCCCCCTCCCCTCCCCCTCCTGTCCTCAACCCCCCCCACCTCCCCGCCGCTCTCTTTTACGTTTGGCCTCCGAGGCAGCAAATTCTCCTCTGCGCCCAGATAGTCCTGAAAAAGGCATGAATATTAAATGGAAAATCCATGAATAAATAACCAAAAAGGACTTCCGTCGCTCTAACCTCTTTCTGTCTCCCAGCGGCGGTGGAGGAGCGCAGGGGAGAAATAGAGGAGAGCAGGGAGGGGGTGGCGGGAGGGGAGAGGGAGAAAGAAAAAAAAAACCCTGACCACCTCCGAGGAGAAGGTGGACATTTGTTGGGTAATTGGCTTTCTTTCCTCTGGTGCAATCCCAAGGTGCCGTGATTTCACACGTAAAACAAAGAGGTAATCACGGGGTAACGGTGCAGCCGGTGGTTAGTGGAGCAAAAATCCACGCGCAGTATTTTCAGTGGGAATATAACGGCGTTCTTTCCATATGTGGGGCAGCCACAGGGGGAGAGGGGGGCGATGAAAGCAATACATTCTGCGGCGGCGCGATAATGTATGCGCGCAAAATGCAAATGACAGCGGGAGGGGAGCGCGAGGAGTGCGCGGCGTGCAAGGGGATGTGATGTTGAATACATAACAAAGAGGTAAACAGGATCATTTATGCGCGATGCATACTCCCACTGCACACGGCTGTTACACCAGAACAAGCAAATATATATTATTTCGCTTCCGGCAAGTCCCATTAGGTTGCTTTGCACCTATTGCACAAGATTTCAGGGGGGTGTGCAGCGTTTGCAGCGGTGCCACCGGAGACAAATCAGAGCGGCAGCCAGAGTAGCTGCTGCTGCTCTCCAGTCAGTCGCCGTGTTTGATACGCTTGCGGCTCACTGTGTGATTATAGCAGCGTGTCATATGTGGCGCGTGAGCTGTAAATTGTTGTCATCCGCCTGGCATGTGTTAGAACAAATTGACATGTTTTTGATTTGATAGACTGGCAAAATGAAAATTTACGACGACTCGGATTCGAGGTATGACGCAACATTTCCATACATGTTTCTCTAATGTGCCGTAAAACACGAATTTGGACTCCGGTAAAGGGCGAAGCAGCAGACTTAGGCTGTCGTCACTCAAGGTTTTTTTCCCCACAAACCCACCCTCCATGATGAATTATCACAAAAAACTCTTCAGATCTCTAGAAAGCCAGCTGTTTAGCCCTCTGTTTACGGCCTTCTACTTAAAAAACAAAGCTAGCTTTAGCTTCCTGCGTGAACTGAAGCCAGGTTGGACCTTCTGAGTGTTTGGAAGGGAACCACCAACAGTGCGAGATTAACATCAAACATCAGGTGCTTTCGGTCACCTTGGTCAAGTGTTGGTGCCCTTTGTGACATCACAGAGGACTGACTTCCAGCAGTGTATGGTTTGCCACCAGTGTATGGTTTGCCAAAATCATTAGTATACCAACTGCATGGGATATAAGTATAGGCATAGAGCAAGGGTCTTGCTCCTAGCTAGCCATCTTGTACCGCTGGTTCTTAAGGAAGCGTGAGTGACCGTACCCTGCATGCAAAATACGCAATCAGGCGGGCTTCCCTACATGTTTTACACACTGGACCTTTGAAGGGACGAGATTTTACGAGAATTATGATTCATGCGCTTCACAACACTCAATGGAAACACCTGCAAATTGCAACTGTACTGTTGAAATTTTAGAAATATCGCTTTTATTTTGCGAAGAACTGTAATGGAAACGCAGCTATTGAGGGGCGCTACCAGCTTTCATCAAAGACACAGGGTACTACACTTACTGCCGACAGTGGCAGATCCTAACCCCTTACATTCAAATAGCCAAACAAAGAGGTTCGGGACGGGGGTGTGTGTGGATTACGAGTGGGTTCGATTGAAATCACAATATTTTGGGGGATAATGTCTTCGAAGGCCAATGAAGCGCAGCCGAACTGCTGCTGCTCGCTGCTCGCACACCGCAAAGAGATAATCTGAGGAAATGGGGCTAAATGAAGTTTACACCTCGGGCGTGACGACGGAGGAGGAAGCACCTCCGTGACAACCTCGAGGTCCTTTGAGAGGACTCCAGTGTCGGGCGATGTCGAGATTATATATGTCAATGACTTACACGGGCGGAGATAAAAGAGATCTCGTCGTGACCTGCTGCCAGGGCTGAATTTCTCATCGAAGCAATTATATCCATGACTTCCTCTTCCCCTCGTCGGATCAGGGCCCCGGCAGAAGAGAAGCTCTCTCTGTATCTGCGGGAGGAGAGCCATCGCCGGCGACTAATCTTTATAGGAGGAGATAAGCCAACGCTCACAAAGCGCGCTCTGAATTTGCGTGTAATGGCGCCAGATTTATACGCTCGGCGACAGAGTGAGTGAAGAGCAGAGAATGACCTTTTTTTATTAAGGTTTTTTTTTTTTTTTTTTTTGAAACAAAAATTCTTCAGAAGCCATTAGAGGACGTTCTGTTTAGCTTCCATAATGGGCAACTATTACTCCCCACCCTCTGGCGCAGAACGCCGCATGTGATCTAAAACATCTGACGTTTGTGTTCATTGGTGACGCTTTTTTTGGGGTGGGGATGGGGCGGGAGTGCGGGGGGGCGGGGGTGGTCTTTCTGTGTGAATGACACAACAAAACCCAACGTGCTAATTAAGCCTTATTACACAGCCCCGCTTTAAGAACTGACAAATTACATTACGAGCGACACCGTTCCAGAACACGACAGACTGATGCTGAACTGTCGCCCTCCGTTGACTAATTCTGTGTCTTTGTCAGTTCAACACGCCAGCGCTTGTGCGGCAGATTCTCCCCCCAACCCACTCTCAGCCTTTTTTTTTCTTTTTTCTTCACGCTGGTTGAGCACTCTAAGCCATTTGATTCACTTGGCCAGCTTTATACCGGGTTTGCACTCTTCATGCTTGGAAGTAATGGGATTTTAATTCTGCGGAGGCATCCTAAGAGGGAGGTCAGACATCGTTTTTCAGGTTACCTCGCGCTTTGCTTTTGCAGAACGGCGTGTCGGAGCTTTGGGGCTCAAGTCCAATAATCATGTCTGCTAATTGAAGTTGCGACGGAAAAAAAAAATTAAATACACCAAGTAAGAATCTGAGGATTGACCTCAATAAATCCAATTTATTATAAAAAAAAATAAGTCAAGTTGAAGGGAAGGTTTTCTGAGGAAAATAAATTACTTTCCTTATTTGTTTTAATTATAGTCATTACGTGTAATGTTGATGCGCACTTGGTGGCTAAACGATGCCACCAACTGCTCAGCATAATCAAATCTGTGTGGTTCAGTTTTCATACGTACTTTGGTTTGAATGTACTGCACTCAGACCGTCCAGATGGTACTGTACTGATTCAAGTTACATTTAGCCTATTTTTAACAACTAAATAACAACAATCTTGTTGGCTCTGTTCTGGAGTTTTACCACAGCAACATATTCAACAGACGTCGCCCTCTTTGGGCTGGCACGGCCTAGCGACAGTCAGCAACACAGCTAAACCTAACACATTGGGTCCTGCTGTGATAACCAAATTTTGCAGTGAGCATGCAGACTAACGCTAGCTTAAAATGGATATTTATAAAATTTGACAAAGTACAATTGTGATTTGCAGGTGTTTCTGAGAGCGTTACAACCTTTTAACGATATTTGAGAGGTTTTCGAAGTTTCGGGTTGACCGTTCTTTTTTTATTGCGATATTTAGGTTTTGCGCAAATCTAGGGGTAATGAAAACGCAGCTAATGAAAACATAAAGCAACTTCTCAGGCATCCACGTAGAAACATCTCAATCTTCCTTTCTTGTTAAAAGAAACATTGCTCATTTCAAATATTGAAGTTAGTGTCACACACAGCAAGCTGCACGGTAGCGCACTGTTGGAAGTAATCAAATGTTGACAGGCTGAAGGCAGGGGACTCATCGCTGTGACTAAATACTGACCATGAAAATTAGTTGTGGCTTAATTGCGCTATCACAATACGCTCACTGTGCCACTTTTACGGCAGACATTTAATTGAAAGCGATGTCGTAGAGGAAAAAATCAAACACGTGTCGCTTTTAAAGTAGCATTGTGTGTGTGTGTGTGTGTGTGTGTGTGTGTGTGTGTGTGTGTGTGTGTGTGTGTGTGTGTGTGGTTCCGGGGCATCAGGAGTAGATGGTCGCTGGTTGTTTATGGGTTGTTTTTCCTCTGCTGGCTGTGCGGATGCAGCCGTGCCGTTCAGAGGACGCCGGGCTATTATAAACACGAAGGGCCAATTGAAGGGCAGCTATAAGGAAGAGAGGAGGAAAATTCAGCTTCATGTCAGGGAGCCAAATAGCTTTCAACACCCACAGTGACCTTCAGCTTCCACAGAGGCGCACGTACATGCGCGTACACACACACACACACACACACACACACACATACACACACACACACAAATTCTCTCCTTTTCTCTCTCTCGCACACACACGCGCACACACACACACACACACACACACACACACACACACACACTCACACACACACTCACACACACACACACACACACACACACACACACACACACTGGTACAAATGTTCACAGGATGTGGCCATAAACCATAATAGACATCCCTTATTACAGGGAGTGAGCCTTGGCCGCGTGCCATTTTAAATGTCACAGACTCCTCCACAGGGTAATGACTGATCAACCTGAGTTTGCATCTGGCACGCCGCACTGCATCATCTCCAAAGCCAACAATAAAAGCGGCTGGACTGACAGGCAGCGAAGCGTCTCTCCGATATCGTCAGCCGCGACCGGGTAACGCTTCGGCTGTGTGTCACCGACGCCTGCAGTGGTAATGCCAGGGAACCAAAACGTTTCCCGAGCTGCCAATCTGACAGGGGAAAAAAAAACCCCGGCATGCAGCAGGCTTTGTTTAGCCTGCCAGTCCGGCAAATAAAAGACAACATTTGCCCGTATGAAAACACATGAAGCTGCAAATTGAAGGTATTGGATGAACAACAGGGACTGTGAGGGAGGCAATTAGACAAATCTGTTCTTCATAACTGGTTTGGGGTGGGGGGTGGGGGGGGGGGAGCATTTGAAAGATTTGATTTATTTGGTTTTTTTTTGCTTAATATTGTTTCTTAAAGGCTTTTATTACGTTTACTTAGCAAATATTTGTGCATTTATACATTTATGCAAATATATGTTCTGCAAATCGGCCTATGAAGGTGGGGAAACAGCACGTCAAGATTTCCAACACTTGGAAGCTTGCAGCTAAAGGGACTTTTACACTTTTAATTTGCTACCGTTTGTCTTTTTAACTGGAGCCGTTACATTTACTAACTGCCTGTCGGTGCTCATCACAGTTACTGAGTGCAGTGTTAACCGTGATGCCCAAATTTTCATCCCCGGTAATTTTTTCTTTCCACCAACAGATCCGTTTTCATCCACGTTAAGATTTCTAATGATTCCAATCCATCACTGCGATGTTTATCCTCAGATTAAAAGACGGTATGTCAGCGATAAATCAGCCAGGCCGAACTGAACAGCGGTGCTGTTTTCTCTCCGCTGTCATAACTCACTCTGACGTGCCACGGGATGGCCGGCAATGTCATCCGCAGGCGGCTCTCGTCAACCTAAGCTGCTGTGGGAGCAGAAAGGGGGGCGAAAAAAAGAAGAGGGAAAAAAAAAAAATACTTGCGCAAAGCCTTTTACGAGTGAGCGAGGCGACAGTGCCTTGACCCGTGAGATGCGGCTGGGGAATTGAGGTGGAAGAAGGGCCCATGGTGCTTTAGCGGAGAGTCGACGGACGAATCAAACACGCTGGGCTCTGCGGGCCCGTCGGAGGTCAGGATAACCGATACGCACACTGGACAAACGCGCCGCCATCGACGTGCGCCGGGGTCACGGGAAGTGTTGCCGTCCTGCGGTTATAATGAAGCGCTGTGGAAATGCGCCGCACTCACCGTCTCACAGGTAAAAGTGCAGTACGTGTCAAAGGTTAAGTGTGTAATATCTGGAGATTTTGAAGGAGAAACAGCGACATCAAAAGGTTACATTTTAGAATGCAGTGTTCATTCTCTCTCCCTCTCCTGAGCTTGCTAGTGAACTACGGTGGCCTGCGCACCCAAATGTGGATGCCTCGTCCACTTTCTTCTTTGTTGGTTAATTTGAAAACCCTAACAACACACACACACACATACACATATGTATATATATATATACACACACACATACGTGTGTATGTATATATGGATGTGTGCGTGTATATACACACACACATATATATACACAC
The DNA here is from genome assembly GCF_046127955.1 of Nelusetta ayraudi. Classification (NCBI taxonomy): domain Eukaryota; kingdom Metazoa; phylum Chordata; class Actinopteri; order Tetraodontiformes; family Monacanthidae; genus Nelusetta; species Nelusetta ayraudi. The sequence goes on along the minus strand of NW_027466052.1, from coordinate 4,757,172 downwards.
ACATATACACATATATATATAAAATATGCACACATCCATGTATGCATACATACATACATATATATGTATGTATATATACATACATACATACATACATACATACATGTATATATACACATATACATGTATGTATATCTATATATACATACATATGTATACATATATATATATATACATACATATATATGTATACATACATACATATACATACATATGTATGCATACATATGTATTTATACATATGTATATGTATGTATATAAGTATATATAATAACTGTTCTATATCTATATTATGCTCATTTATTAATGTATTTATGGTCAGTATATGGAGTTTTTAACCAATATAAAAGCCAAATATTACACACTGGACCTTTGAAAAAGGGTTTTGTTTTTCGTGCAAGCCTCAAGTCTCACTCTGTGCTTGGCCATTACTATTTCAGTTATTTCAGCGTGTTAAATGCACTATCACTGTATTTTTTTCCCCATAACACTAGTGAGATCATATGTGAAGGGGGTAGGGCCTACAAATGTGTCACAGTATCATTTAAAGACCAAAGTTCAAAAATAGCTTGAGGACAAATGAGGACAAAGGGGACTTGTAGTGCAGTGACACCTCCCCCCCGGCATGCAGTAAAGCCAATCTGTAAGACTGCAAGTACTGCTGCCGCGTGAGTTCTGACGGATGCTATAAACAGCAAAGACCGGAGGACAGAACTGTAAACCGTGTAGATTTGTCTGAAAAAAAAGAAATATCCTAACGATCCCGTGCAGAAAGAAATAGGAAAAAAAACGAAATGAACCGGAGAGTCGAGTTATTATGTCAATAAAAAGCAAACAGTGTGAAGGTGTTGAAAAAAAAAAAGGGACCTGTAAAGTTTGTCATAGGTTAATATTTATCTTGCAGCATTCACTTTATCTCATGACCGTTGAGAGAAACGACTGATTCATCAAACTGCCTGGCTACTGTGTTTCACTGATGTAGCTGCGGGTTGGATCCGCTCCAGGCAGACGGCCTCTCACAAAGCACGGCTTATCCCGGCGTCTGCTGCATGAGACCACATCAACGCCTGGTAGAGTGGACGCCGCGGAGGAGAGGCCTGGAAGAGGAGCTGCAGTGGCAGTCAAACACTCCGACCAGGTCGACCTCTTACATTGACGTGATTGCGCCTCGACGACGCGCTCAACAGCGCGTCTGTGGCCTCGACGCAGAGCCTCTAAAGCCTTGACGGCGCTCCATTCCGACCGGGGGAAAAAAAAAAATACAAAATGAACAGAAGGCTCATCTCAGGCTCTCCTCTCAGCCGGCTCCTGCTCCGTCTCACGCCGAGCCCCTCCAAAAGTCTCCGCCGTCGACGCGCCCGAGATGTGAAAGGAGGCGCAGCTGCATAAACAATCCTCTCGTGTCTTTTGGAGGGTGTTGAAATATTAACAAAAGGGCTCGCAGGTACATCATTTCGCAGCGGCGGTGGTGGCGGTGGCGGCGGCAGCTATGGCGGCGCGGGGGAGCGGGGCGGGGGAGGGTGTGTGTGTGTGCTCGAGTCCCATTATAAATCACACAATACAGAGCCGCAGCCGCACAAGCAGGCCCGGCTGGTCCCCCAGGCAACCTGACAGTAAAACCCTGTCTTTACAGATGGCTCTCTGAGAGCATCCGCTCGTGTCTGCATGTGTGTGTGTGTGTGTGTGTCTGTAATGCTGTTTTATTAATGAAAATACAGCAATAAGAACCCCTCGCATATCGCCATTGCTCTTTCACACGTCAATTTGCGTATGCGCGTGTGAGGAAGGGAGGAGGAAGCCGATAACGGCGGAGAAAAGGGCTCAGAGCGCGCGGGGCTAATTTCCTCCACTCCACTTCCCCTTACATGAAAGCAGCGGGGACTTACAGATCTTGTGGCGCCCTTTCATGGGGAATTTCACCAGCAGCTCCTGGGGATTGGTGCAGATGAAGACGAATGGAGAGGCGGACTCCTCGCAGGTCTCGGGAAACTGCAGCGGTAAGGAGAGAGAGGGGGAGAGAGAGAGAGAGAGAGACAGGACGAGTTCAGTGCCTGCATCGGGGAAACAGACGTTAAAACCTCAAGATGCCCGCTGCTGCTGCCGCTGCTGCTGCCGGGATGAATCATTCAGCAAGGCTGCCTGTTTATACATCGTGCGAGATGTCCTGCCAGCCCGCCTGACGTAACGCTACATGCCCGACGGCGAGTGATATCTGTCGTTTTTATCGGCCGCGTTTCAGAGTCCAGAAATTGCGCGGCTAATGAGCCGCTTGCTAATGAGTCGCTGAATCACCACTCGGCAGTTGCGAAAGATCAGCCTTCCATTTTGACAGCTTGCGCCGAACTGCAAAGCGGGAAACACAAAACCGCCAAACGCTTCCGTCGCTACTGTTGTCGCTCGTCGCGAAGACGACGCATCGCCGGCGTTCGATGCTCATCCTCTCCCTCTGTGTGCATGTGGAGGATTACACAAAGCTGAAACAAGTGACTGGTCTGTTTCACATGACATTTCAGTTCGTGTCCACTTGTGCATGTGGCTGGGCTCGGGTACTAGCTAATATTCACTTGTTAACTAAGCTAGGGTTCCTTGAGCAGGCATGATGACAACAGCGCATGGCCTGCGCCAGGATCAGGGAACACCTAAATATGAACATGGACAAAGTGGAATGAATTTGTGTTTAGCTTTTTTTCTTGGTATGGGAGGGGAAATGAATGAAATTAAAATCTACAAAAACACCCATGGACTAATGTATATTTTAAGCATCAGAACTAACACAGGGAGAGAATTTCACACTCAAAGCTCTTCTGCTCCGTCTGATTTACAAATGCACACTGGTTCATTTACATTCAGTTGGTGGAATTCTGGGGGTGATAAAAATGTGTTGTGACTTCAGTTTTTTCTGGACATCTTCCAGCTGGCTGGGTTGCGAAAATGCAAAAACAGCCACAGAGGCACGTCCTGATGCATTGCATCTACAAATTAAAAAGCATTGAAATGGCATCTTATAATGAGCAAATGCAGCGTCTCAATTAGGACCAATGTTGCAAAAGCACTCTTTCAATGGGACGGAACACAGCGTTTGACAGAACGCCTCCATTATGGAGGCTTTCCACTGACCGAAAGCCTCCATTATAAAAAGGTACATGCGTTGTACTGACATACTGTATGTATCTACGTGTATGTGTGCGCGTGTGTGTGTGTGTCACTGTCAAAGAGCTGGTACTTTACAGCTCAGACATGACAGCATGACCTGCATATAGAGACCTTAAGTCAAGAGAAATCTTCCCTTTTCTCCCTGCTATTGATTGGCCGCTCAGGTGAGAGAGCAAGGAATTGACTGACACAGTGACAAAGGAGTCATCTTTCCCATCGCTGGCGGCTAACGGCCCTCAGGCTCATCCAATTTCCTCCGCCACTATCAGATAGCGGCAGTGATTGCATCTAGCCGGCCAGGAAACAGCTCTTTTCATGACAGCGCGGCCGCCTCCCGCCTGCAGCCTCCAGCTGGCCAAAGCCATTCACGGCCTCTCGATCTGCCTCCGGGGGATCTGCCTTAAGGGGGGGGAACGCAAGAGCAGTGCTAATTTTGTTGACGGAAAATTTTTCGTCACGGTTATCGTCAACGACTTTTTGTTCCTGACTAAAACGAGACGATGACTAAATAAAAATTCATTCACACCGACTGAGACGATGATGAGGTGTATTGACATTTCCGTCAACCAATTAAAATCGAGACGAGGAAATCCAATCAGAGCTCATTTCGTTCGTGGAAGGAATTGAAGATTTAGAAAGTGGCGGGAGGAGTTGGGAAGGAAACCAATCAGAGCAACGTGGTCGGGAAGTTAGGTGGTGCGTACACACAGATTATCTGGTACGGACTAGTTTGAGACCAAACGTCAACACCGGGGAGGAAGAGGCGACAGGACTTCTGGACCCACTTCACATTTGATATGAAAGAAAATAAAATGCAAATATATCAGGAATCGACTAAATCTACTGCAATTTTAATGGACTAAAACGATTATGATATTTTCTCAACTAAAACTAAAACAAATTAGATGATTAAATTATGACTAAAACTAAATTAGATTAGATTGAACTTTATTGATCCCAAATAGGGAAACTACACTGTTGCAGCAGTCAAAAAAACAATACAAAAAGTGAAAATAGAAGAATAAAAAATAAAAATACAGTTTAGAGTTTACAGTGGTAAAACTATACAGTAGTTACAAAATTCACAATAACGTATGAAAAAATCCAATCGATGCATGTACAACGAACACCAGGGGCAGATGTGCAAAAGACAGTCAAAGATGTGCAGAGGCAGGGATAAGCCAGGCTTTATAAACCATTGTGCATTATTTGCCATTGAGTCCAGATAAAAATGGGACTCAATGGCATTTTAAAGTCAAAAAATATATTGTGCTATTTGTAGGGGAGCGACGGTGGAGGCGTTTGCGTCACATTACAGTCCACGTGGACCGAGTGGTAAAATATGTAAACACTCAGAGCAGTCAGACGTCGGTGTGCATCCCTTAAAGAGCCTCATGATTCATCCTCCTGAATAGCACAATGATTCAATTAAATTAGGCCGACACCATCCTCCCCCCCTTCCCAACATCCCAGCCCATTCCAGTGTGCCTCCTTCAGAGTATCAAGATTCCCCAGGCGGCGCTTGAACAAAATATCTGTGATTTAGAGCACGGGAAACAGAGTGAAAGGATGCAAATGTATCCTCCCTTCCCCCTCCGTGAACGTCAATACTTTGAACCGTTTTCATCAAATCCACCGGGAAAGACGCGAAGGCCGTAAACTCCTTCTGCCCGTGTCAAGTATGGAATCATTAACTGCTGGGATGTAAATGCATCCTTGTAGAGGAGAGCAAGCAAAAATCATTAGCGGAGGGTGAAAAAAAAAAATAGGTTGACGTCAGTAATTTGCGGTCAAGAAGAGCGTCAAAGAGCATCTTTCTAACTAACGATGTGTTTATCTCTCGGCCTAATTACCGTGTGGTTACAAAGCAAGTGCGCTGCTGTTGGATCGCTGTCATGGTGGTCAGGTTGCCAACCCACCCAGGCAGCGAGCGTACGAAAAGCGCGCAGGAAGGTGGGTCGCTAGTGTCGGATGGTGGTTTGCCTCTGTGTGGCCCCTGCTATAAACTGCCCGCTTGTCCAGGGTGAAAGTTCACCCAAAGACAGCTGGGAAAGCCTCCAGCAGCTCTGCAATGTGCGAGGAGGTACGACACACAATACAAGAGCATCATCGTACACACAGAGCGTCGCAATTCTGCTATTTAGTTTACAGACTACGGAAGAATATACCTCCGTAAATACATGTTTCTTCAAAAGCAGCTTGTGAAAATACAAATAGCAGCACTTAACAAGCTCCCGGTGAACTGTAAATATTTTATGCTTGTACTATATATATATATATAAAAAAAAAAAAAAAAAGCCCAGTCCTTGTGTAAACCTTGGCACATTTTAGTGCATTAACTTTCAAAACGGGAATGGACAACAGACAATTTGTCGACGTAGCGACTTCTCCTCGCAGACGACTATTTACTTCATCTTTTTTTAATGTGTCAGGGGTCAATCAGAAAATGGCTAATTATGTGTGAGTCAAATCAATAATGAGTGGCCTTTGTCGATAAAGTGTTCATGAAGACAGCAAATCGTATGTATAAAGGCACAGAAATTGCATTTTTTACAGCTTTCATAGATAACTATAAAACATTACTGAATACAGATATAAAGATGAAGAAGCACAAATCTAAAAGGTGGCTTAAGAATTTGAAAACATTTTCACGCTCGAGAAGTGCTTGTGTCAACAGTGGACTTCAGCTTCGCGAGTCGATACTATCGACGAGGCTGTAAGCAGCAGTGCAGGAGACCGTCAGACAGCAATAAAAAGCGCAAGCTGTTCACTAAATTCTTTAAATGAAATTAAAAGATTCGCTTTGAGTATTAACATATGGAGAAATCGCCATATGAATAGTTAATAGGTATTGATGTTTGGGTAAGGCGTGCATGCTTAAAACTAAAGAGTACATGATGAAGTCATTAATCCAGAAGCGGAGTACGCCTGATTAAAGTGGAACATGCAGGTACGATAGCAGGGGAAGATTATTAATGGCCTCAGACAGTTTGGGAGGTAAATCAATCAAAGTGTGTTAGATTAGGGGGAAAAATAGTTGCTTTCATCAACATACCAAAGGGGTCTTTCTTTTTCCCACAACCTAAAGATTGATCGAGAAAATAAATCTTAAATTGCTTTCAAAAGTCAAATTCCCAAACCGAGAGTACATTTTGATTTGTGAATGCCCTCTGTGGAAGGAGAATGTAATCAAGACCGATCCAGCTTTGTCCCGTGTGGTTCCGAGAGAGAGCTGTTAGTCAATGTCGCTCACGTAAGACTTGCGCGGAATCTGATAGAAATGCGCTGGATTAGCGGGGATTGGATTGGAGGCGCGGCGGAGGAAAACAAATGACAATGGCCAAAAGTGTGACAGCTGTCTGGTGAATGAAAATGGGTCAAATGTTTGTCAGACAAATGCAAATTTGCCTGTGACCCCTTGGAGACGAGAGCACGGGAACACAAAGGCCGAGCATCCTGCTCAGTTTCACTCATGCAAAGTGATCGTTCCAAGGGCATGTTAATTATTAAGTGTCTGAATCACTCGGCCCGAGATGTAAAATCAGCTTAGTCCACAGGAAAATGCGATGAAAGAGCCCGTTTCAACAATGATTATTGAGTTGAGAGGTTGGGGGGGGAAAAAAGGCCCTTTTACATCCACTGCAATCATTATTGAAGCTACTCACACACCTCCACGCTTTATTTTCCATTCATGCCAACATGCAGAATGAATGAATACCCACCAGAAGTCATTACGCACAGGTAGCAGAATTAGCTCACTAATGAGTTAAATGATGTGCAAACTGGTGCCAAAAGTACATTAACATTAAAGACAAATATGTCCGGGTGATTAAAAAGGCATTGGTTTAACAGCATGATGAAGCGCGGAGCACTCACGTCTGAAAAGGGAAGGGGGGGGGGGCTTATGTTTGTGTATAAGTGGTTTTGCCCGCGAGCGTAAAAGGAGCATCAAAATTTAATGCTGCCCTTCAAACGTCGGGGCGCTGCTATGATCTAAGAATAATTGTAGAGGAAGTTCAGGGGAAAAGGAAAAGAAAAATGTATCACAATCCTGAAGAGCGAGGAAGTCGGAGGAAGTGATCAAGAGAAATAATTACAGTAGAGTAAACGACAGTAATTGACATGGGGCTCGTCCTCAAACAATGGGTTTTGGCCTTGGTGGAGCTTGTCGCAATAAAAACAAAATAAGGTTTTATGCTGCACAAGATGGCTGTATTTGTAGACTGAGGTAACCAAAGAAACAAAATGGTGGTCTTGCCAAAAACGAAAGAAAGAAAGAAAGATGAAAAGGACGGGAGAGCTCGGGAGAAACGAGCCGCTGTTTGAGTGTGTTCATGTGAAACCCCGCCAGTTGCTCGCTTCTTTCATCCTCCATTAGCTAATTAGCATTTAAAGCTGTTGAATGCACTGCTGCTTTGCCTCAGTACCCCACCCCACCCCCACCACCACCACCTAATTGTTTCCATCCTGTGTTAATCAAAGGCTGCGTAAAAGATGCGGTTTTGCAAGACAAGTAGGTCTGCAACATCCCCTCCGCACTCGTGGCAGTCGGAGCGAGCGGACCCGCTCGCGCGTGCAATTAAAATTTCAGCTTGTCGAGAAGGGCAAAGTTAATAAATCGCTCAGTGGATTCCCGGGAAAACACTTGATCGCCACACTGGGTTCAGTTAAGTGTGCAACTTCTCATTAGTGAGCCCACGGTTTTTCTTTCCCCCTCTCCGTCTCTCTTTCTCTCTCTCTGAAAGGTCTGGTTACACCCCCTGAGGGCATTCTGGGTGGAGGGACCGATGTGTTTGACACGGTGGAGATCTGAGGCTGTGTGCATAGCTCTTGTGACAGGTGCATTAAAAAGTCTCAGTCAGGGACGAGGAGGACTAGAAGGTCGCCCCGGGCCAATTTAGAAGTCGTAAAACTGAGAGACAAAGACAAGCGCAGCAGCTACCGCTTGCGCATGAACATCGCCGGCACTTGGCTCACGCTCAACCCGGAAAATACATCCACTTGCATGGCCGACTTCCAAACACTTTAAAAAAATAAAAATACAAAAACGCACACACACACAGAAAAAGACAGACCCGCCTCAACCTCGCAAGCGTGACAACGCATTGTAAAACAAGTAGCGCCTTTTCCCCTTTTATTAGCAGTGAATTTACTGACTGCTGATCGGTTCAGCGTCTCTATATACTCCATCGCCGCATGTTGACAGTTTGAGACTTGCTCATGTTTGCTCCACTTGATAACCCCCCCCCCAAAAAAAAAAAAAAATACCATTTGTGTTTGTGCAACGCGCTCAAGGCTGCAGCCAGCAGCCATTTAGCTGTGTTTACCTTACCTTGCCTTACCTCAGCTTAATGTGAAGTCTGTAAACAGGGGAAAGCACCTTAGCCATAGGGCTCCAGCTTGTTATATCTTGTCTGTGCAATCTTCACAGGGCCCAAGTGCAAAGAAAACACATTGTAGTTTATATGTGGGCTGAGTCGATTCTCACCGCCTCCGGTTTCCTTGCCTTTGCCTACATTAAAGCCACACTATAGGAGCTGTTTTTCTTTGTTTTGTCTGTTTAAATGTTAATTTTCCATCGCCGACAAGGTCATACCAAAGACTATGATAATGGTACCCACTGCCACCCTTCTTGGCACTCAGTGTTTAAGGTTGGACTTGGGAGTTAGAACACCCAACGATTCCAGCGCTGCTGCTCATCACTCCCTCAAATGAGGAAGACAAATTCAAGCAATGACAATCAGTTGGACTTTACGCCTGTCCAACAACATACATAACCAACAAATACACAAACTACTGTTTTGTTTGTACATTGGATAAATTCCAAAGTGTCCAAAGAGGACCCCCTTGGTTCCAACTGAGTTGTTAATGCTTCAAAGATAATCAAGCTTGGAAACCGCATGGCTTGGAAAGAGGATGCAGCATCTCTCTTCCTCAGAATTGTTTCAAAGTTAAAGTCGGTCGGGTAGACTCGGTTTGATTGGGCACTTGGTATGATTGGGCTTGCTTTCGCACTGCACTTGGTCAAAGTAACTCAACCTGTTGGGTAATATGTTCCCCTCCTCGCTTGTGGTGATGAGGAGGAGAAGGCAACTACTGGTTAATGCAGGACAACGTCCATTTTGACAAGATGCTCTTTAGGCTGCTCCCTGCATTTGGTTTACGCGAAGCGGGCAGAGACTTACGTTTTTAAGCGGACGAGAATTTGCTTCTTGGATTGACATCAGAGTTCAATAGCTTGTTTGCACCTTCTAAAACAAACCAGACTTTCTGAACAAACTTGACTTAGATTTAAAAAAAAAAACACAATCCGTGCCCAAATGCTAAACAAAAGCTAGTGCTCATTTGTAGGCATATATTTACAGGTTTATATTGCATGCTGCAACAGGACTTGTAAATATGAATCCAAAACAGCTCAGTTCAGATGGTGGCCCAATGAAAACCTACATTCAGACGCACCAAGCGGGAAAAAAAGCAGAGAAATTCATACAGCTCCACGGCTCACTTCTGAGGCTGGCAATTCAATAAACTGCCCACTATTTAATTTGCTGGGATGGAGCCAGAGGGGACTCAACAATAACCAAGTGTAATAATATGAAATTCACAAGTTCATTGGAAAAAGTAAAAAAAAAATAAAATAAAAAAATAGGAAAAAGAAAAGGCAACGGGGGAGATGGTGGTGGTGGTGGTGGTAGGAAGACTTTAGCTATGAAAAATAACTGAGGCTTCCAGGGCAGGGAGAGGGCAAAGTGGCCTTATTGCTCCGACCACACATTTAATGGAGTTACTGCTGCTCTAAGTTTTATACTATCCCGGCTTCCCTTCCTCACCATCTGCATTTTAATATAGTGTATTAGTTACTCCTGGTGCGATCCAAAAAAAAAAATTAAAAGAAAGAAAGACGCTACCCGTCGGCATTTGGATGAAAGGAACATCCATCTTCATAAAAAGCTCACTAGCGCTGAGCCCGGGACTCGACAGCAGGAACACAAACCTCTGAGTCCGAGCTTGTCAAGTAACAGCTCAACAAGCCAACTCGGTTCCCACTCTCTCTCCCTCGTTCTGGCTCTTTTCTGCCGCTGTAGGCAATTAGGGACAGCAGAGACAAGTAATCTGCTTCTGGGCGACAGGGCCAGACCAGAACAGGCATGTGGAGTGGCGGAGGAGGGGGAGGAGGAGGAAGGGGAGCTGGCCCCAGCCTCCGCCTCAGACCCAGCCAGGGCCCTGCTTGGCTGCACTCAATCTCAGCCCAATAAAAAGCCCTTCATTGGCAGGGTGCAACTGAGCCAGACGGGCTGGGAGCATGTGGCTTTTAAAAATGAGGAGGGCGGAATGAGAGAGTGGGGGTGGCTGCGGGAAGTCGCGCAAGGCAGAGAATGGAGAGCCGGAGCGCCAAAATGAGGAATATTATTCCGGGAGAGAGGATGGATAATAAGAGGATAAGGTGAGGCAGGAACATAGAGGCGGGTATCTTTTTTTTTTTTTTTTTCCCCCCTTTTCTCTTTTGATGGATAGGGAGCCGCACAAAGCCAAGCGTGTCTTCCCGGGGAGGACACTTGAAATACTGCTTAGGCAGCTCTGTCAAGGCTGGTTTCACCCTGGGAATGGAGAAACAGATGGCTTGTCTCGGAGATATGGGTCTACATGTGGGAGGTGAAAGGGTGTTGTTGGGAAGTGTATGCAACAGTCCACGTCGGACAGTCGCGCTTTCATCCCCTCTGTGTGTATGTGTGTGTGTGTGTGTGTGTGTGCGTGTGTGTGTGTGTGTGTGTGCGCGCGCACACACAGGCCTATTTCTGGCATTGATTAACCCTTCTGACAAACGCAGCTGCCCCCACACAACTGTAACTGCCTCTCAGCCTTTCGCATTAGCCCTTCTTTTTTGTTTTTCCCAATTGCGGTGCCAACACGCGGATGCAACAAACACACTCTGCGTGTCGCGCATCAAAAACTCTGATGAGAAAAATGGAAGGCAAAAAGGCCGAAGCACGAACAAAAGCCCAGACAGACCTCGGGAAATGTTTTAACTCTTGCGTCTGTCGTGCAGTTACACTAAAAGCTAAAAGCTGGGGGGGGGGGGACACTAATGACTTCCATTAGTGATAATTTGTTGGGCCATTCTTACAAAATATATGTCAAATTGACATGTTAAACTGATTTTTATGAACTAGTGAGGATTTTAAAGGTGGAAAAGGCCAAACTATTACATTTGTAGGGGTGGTAATCGCAATGAGATAAAGGTATTATAAAACAAACTGATCATGCATAAACAATTATTTCAAAACCAATCTAATTAACTTGATTAATGTAGAGTATGAGAAGAGCAGGTCATTATACAGTTGTTCTCTGTGGCAAAGAATCTCATTCATAAATGTTTCTACACTATAGGATTAGTCAATGTTCCACACTAAATTGTCCGCTCATTGAAAAGTCCATTGAAATCTGGTGAGAACCCTGCCAGTCAAGTCAGTCAGTCAGCCAGTCAGTCAGTAGGGTCTCTGCTTTTATTCTCATGTGCTGTTTGCTGCTCAATCCTCCATCTGTTTCACATTAAAAGCCTTCCAGCGGTTCAGGGGGGAATAACCTTTTAACGTCACATTTACTGTGAAACATCTGCAGGAAGTGTTGAGTTTCATTAAGAGCAGCTTAGCGCCATGAAAGGTGGCAAAGCGGAGGTGATCAGCATGAATGGAACGACTAGTGGGAAAGTGGTCCAAGGAGGCGGGGAAAGTGAGAGCCGAGACGGAATTCACCCGTCACATGGTTAGCATGGAGGACAATCTGTACTAATTAATTTACTGCGGTAATCTCAGTAATGACCAAACATTTTTTTTCCTCTTGTGTCTTACTGGTTTTCTCATCGAGCGTACAGTTCAATGCAATAAACGGCTTCATTGGAACAGAGCATCAGCTGTTCTTAGATGTTTTAACCCCGTGGCTAGCAGATATTACTTTATAATACCTGATCCAGACCATGTGTGCACATCGCGGCAAACGTGCTACACTTATGGATCAACTCGGTGCAGCTCGGGTGAAAAGAATACTTTCTTCCCTGTTTTATCCATGGCAGCGGTGTCTCAACTGTAAGGTATTAAAGGCTCAGGTTGGTTCGGCTGAGGGATGGCAAACAGCCAGACGGCAGCAGGCGTGTGATAGATGGAGACTGTGGGCTTCTATGATGCCGGCTGACCTAAAAATAGTGCAATCATGTTTACAGAGTTTATATAACAAGTGTGACCAATCAAGTGCTCAACAATTAACTACAAAAAAAAAATAAAAATAAAGACCATTTTGAACTCATACTGCTGCTGTTATTGTTAAATTATCAGCTTTTGTTTTTCCAGTCTAACGACGAATCGAACACCTGGTTGTTTTTGTTACTTCCGCCAAGCGTGAAATTCGTAAAAGCTGCTGGAAGATTGTGCAAAACCACCGTTTTCTAAAAACAATTTATTGTCTCTTATCCAGTGAACAAACTCGGCAGAAACATTTCATGGCCTCGCTCAACTGCGCTGAAACAACCAGCTCAAGAAATCAGCTCTTTGTGATGTCACAAAGGGAACACCAACACCTCTCCTGTGGCAAACCCCCTGTGTGGAAGGTCCAACCAAGCATCAGTTTTCGCAGGAAGCCAAAACCTTTATTTCCTGGAGATCTCCAGGTGTTTTTTTAGGTGAATTACTTCTTCTGAAAGATACTGAATATGAACTTCCCACCACTGCGTTAAAACCGAAAGGCAAAGCAACGGTGGAAGCAGAATTCTATTGGAAAGATTCACCAACTGAGCCATCAGCCGAGCTGAATACGAGGGGGATTCAGACACAAGTACCCACATACGAGTACAATCAGGCCTTGGATACAAATCAATCCTGACCTTTTCCATCCAAACAGGCAGCTGCTGCCGCTCACCCGGTCCCTTTCATTGGAGGCGCGGCACAGCGAGCTTCATGGCCGTGATTAAAAATTGAACATACTGCTTCACCTGCAGAATCAACCGGTGTCACGTTGGAGAGTGAACATTAATTATCTACGAGTGTCCAACACCGGCTCTTGAATCTTTCCATTATTAATATCCTCAACACAACCAGAGACATCTCTCATTATCGGCGGCTCAGCAGCGGCTCCATGATTTTCCAATTACCGCCGTCGTGTCAGCCGGCTCGGCTGCAACTATTTCTTCGCCTCGCAAAGAAAAAAAAAAAAAAAAAAAGAACCCCTCATTTCAGAGTAGCTTCGGAGGTCAACTGGCACATTTTGCACTCACAGAAAAGCGAAACCGTGCAGTTGCTCCACGTGCGCTGAATAAAGAGCTGAGAGAACTCCCCCCCCCCCCCCTCACCTCACCTCAATCTAAACGAAACCATCAATGCAAAGTTACAGTCACTGAACAACCGTTTCCATCATTATGTTCACCGACTGTGACGACTTTGGGCATCGGCGCAGCGGCGTTTCGCTCAGGAGTCGACGCCGTGTGACTGATCCACTATTGTGTTCGGTCTAAGCAGCCCGGCACCCGACAATTAAAATTCCCCTGAGGAGCAACAAGGCGAGAGGAGCGAGCGAAAAGCAACACCGTTCGACTCTAAAAAGCGAGGCACCCCTCTTCCCCATTAGCCTTTTCGCTGACGCTAGCGCTGACAGGTGTGGCTGAGCCGAGCCGAGCCGAGCCGAGCCGAGCGCCTCCGCCGGCAAAGGGAGACTCGCGCAGGCCCCGTGGCCGAGACCCGTTTCACTTTCCCAGCCGTGTTTATAATTTCACCTCCCGCAGTGGCCCTCGGGCGAGAAGAAAACAAGCCTGCCTCACAACAGTCAGAGCCTTTTAGACCCGACGAGCCGAGCGCATGGATCTTTCCGAGGAAGCGGAGCCCCACCGTCGTCACAGTGAGGCTTCTGTTTGATGAAAGAGCAGTAAACACATTCCTGATGTGGGGATGGGGGGGGTTGTTAGCGGGGAAGTGTGGGGGTTGGCTGCGTGGGAGAAAACAATGATTTGGCTAATGCCAAAGTTGTGAGGGAAATTAAAAAAAAAAAAAAAAAGACGCAGCTACAAACCGCAAACATGAGAACGCGCGTGTAATTACGGTGAAGTGAGTTGAAGTATGAGACGAAAGGCAGGCGGCGTGTGGCTCCGCTCAGCGGTTTCCTTTACTTTGTGCACACGCACGGTGGGGGTGGGGGGGGCCCCCGCCCCACCCCCGGAGACAATTACCACGTCCGCTCTCAAAACCTCCACTTCAAAGAAAAGATTCCTGGGAATCTGACGCGTTAAAACTTCCCATTTTCCGCCCCAATCTGCTTCTCAATCGGCACCGCGGAATCCAGCCGCTCCATGACGCAGATGGTGTTGGCGATCAGGGCTCGGATCCTAGAGCAGCGGCTCGCAATATTTTTTCCCTTGTCATGAAGTCGCGACTCAAAGTTATTGCACAGCACTCAAATTTATTCCACAATGATAAAAATGCTAGCCCACTTTCTATCACTGTCTTGGAAAGAAATTATTGAAATTATTGAAGTGAATTGTTTGTCCTGCAAAATAATGCTCAGCATTTTCTCTGCATTTTCACACGCATATATTTTCTCTGAAAAATATATGTGTGTGTGTGTGTGTATATACATACATATATGTATGTATATATACGTATATATATACATACATATATGTATGTATATATACGTATATATATACATACATATATGTATGTATATACACACACACATACATATATACATATATATATATATATATATATATATATATATATACGTATATATATATATATATATATATACATATATACATATATACATATACATATATCCATATATACATATATACATATATACATATACATATATCCATACATATATATATATATACATATATACATATACATATATACATATATATACATACATATACATATACACATATATATATACATACATATACATATACATATATACATATATATATACATATATATATACATACATATATACACATATATATATACACATATATACGTATATATATATATATATATTTATATATATATATACACATATACATATAAATATACATATATATATACATATATATGTGTGTATATATATACATATATATGTGTATATATATATACATATATATGTGTATATACATATATATACATATATATGTGTATATACATATATATGTGTATATACATATATATACATATATGTGTATATGTATACACACATACATATATATATATATATATATATATATATATATATATATACATATGTGTGTATATACATATATATATATATTTTTTTAAATAAATAAATGAAGGAAAACTCCCATGAAGCCACGATCAGAAATAAATACCCAACATGTTCTCTATAAATCTATATATTTAAAAATCCCGACCCACTTATGGGTCCCGACCCACCAGTTGAGAAAGACTGTTTTAGAGGACGGTAAAAAAACACTTTGTGGTCGGGCACTTGATTTCATAATGAGGAAAACCGAGAAGGGCCGGGCGGGCGGGTTTACAAACGTGTACGTCTCTGGCGGTGAATATTTGCTTTGATAATCCGACACTGGGCTGCGACCCTCCCATCTGCATTCACTCAGCCTCTGCGGGAAGCAAGTGTCTCTTCTCTGCCGCTCGGGAGCCGACATCGCCGGGCAAGGCGGCAGAAAGAGAGCGGGAGGGAAGGAGGAGGCAGCAGCACCCTCGATTCTTATCAACGGCAAGTTTTAGGTTTCTCTAAGCCGGTGGGTTAGCGCTACGCTGTACGACAGATAAGGTTATCCGAACGATCCGCTCCAAAGAGAGAACACAGTGGACGGCTGTGCGGAATGTGTTGAAAAGAAACTCCAGCTCAATTTATATAATGAAAGGTGTTTTTTGTTTTTTTTTGTTTTTTTTGTGGTACTCGACCGAGACACCACTTAGAGATTACATGGATACTTGAATTCTCCCTGGCGCTGATACCAGCCTGGATGTTTTCGGGCTCTGAATAATGAAGGTCTTCACTGAGACAAAACAATCCTGTTTGCAACCGCTCCTTAGCAACTCGCGCGCGGATGGTTGGCTGGCTGGTGGCTGAGAGCTGGCACGCTTTCATGTTTCCCAAAGAAAACATTTCAGCACGAATCTGCACGCAGATACTACTGGGATGAAGTATTTAAGTGTTTAAGGGTTTGGCATTATCCGACGCTCTGTTCAATGCACGACCGAATGAGGTTTCTGAGGGGAGGATTTTCCCAGCCATTATAGTGACATGCGAATTGTACCGTTCAAAGAGCCAGCATTCAAGTCGTTACTCTGAATAGCGCTGCCGGATACTTGAGACGAAAGAATGTCATGTTGCATGTAAATCAATAATCTGCTACACATGCGTAGCGTGCAAGAGTATTTAATGGTATATTTGTGCAGTGAGCCGCGGGCAAAAAAAAAAGACCTTGTGCTATTCCCTTTTCATGGTGAATGTGGTAAAACAAAATAAAAGAGTGATAAAAAGGTTTGTGCTTGATTGGAAACGACTCACTTGGTCTGAGTAAAGCCAGAATTCCAAAGGACTGAAGACAAAGTACCTGCGTTTCCATGACAGTTTTTCGCAAAATAAAGGAGATAGTTCGAAAATTACGACAAAGTTCAATTGCGATTTGAAAGTGTTTCCACTGAATGGTGTGAAGCGCAGCAAAGCCGCAATTCTCGTAAAATCTTGTCTCGCAGGACATAACTCTCGTAAATCTCGCGGGATTTTACGAAAATTATGTTTGTTTGTTTACGTTACGTTTGCTGTCAACAATGGTTGTTCTATTTTTCTCTTTGATTACTTGTACAAAATATTCTGTCTTCTTAACCGTCCAGACATAATGCGCCATTTTCACTTGAAGTGAACTGGTTGTGCGACCACCCTATGTCACGTCAGGTGATGCGTAAATGCGAGAAAAGTTGCGATATACCTCTGTATTCATTCGTCTGAAAAAACACCTCATGAGCGTAAAAACCTTTTTGCGACGTTTGAGAGGTTTTTTGAAATTTAGCCGTTTCCATTACCAGTTTTTTAATTGCGATATTTAGGTTTTGTGCAATTCTAGGGGTAATGGAAACAAAGCTAGTGTGTGCGAGGATACACGTTTGTGAATTGGATATAGGAAAAGAGGAAGAGGAAAATTTGCTTGGTAGATTATTTCTTTGTTGTACGTCTGAGTAATGAATCTTCCTCAGTTGGAATGACTGTGTTTAGTTCCCTTTTAAATGGAGCCACATTTCTAAGGAACGTGCATTTGTGGCTCAGCCGAGTACGTGGGCTGCATCAGTGAAAAATTTGCCAATGCTTCCGATGCCAAACTAGCGTCATGTCGCTGTTGCTGTTGGCTCTTGTTTTGAGCTGCCGGTGTCGTCAGGTTCTGCCCACCAGGTGGCTGCGGAGAAACATCGAGATCTGCAACCGGTGGCATTACCTCCAAACACACATTTCAGTGCCAACTGCAATAGACACAGAGGGATCTCACCTGCCAAAAGAATGAAGGTGACTTCAAATAATTCATGTGCCTGGACCAATATCAAATCAGAAACAATTAATAAAAGATAACTAAATGATACTAATTCACTCTGGGGAAACTGCAACCTCCTCCCGCTGAGTAATCTGCCAATTTAGTTCAACCTCTTTCAAGCAACAAAGTCCACATTAGCCACGGCCAGGGGTTGTATAGTTTCTGTGGTTACACCACACTTCGGTACACGTTAAATCAACGGCTTAAAAAAAACAAAAACAAAAAACCTGTTAGGTTAAATACCAATCCTACTTGATCACAAGACGTCCCAGTTGTAACAAAGAGTGAGTCAATTCCCTGCATCCCTCGGCTGGAGTCATTAAAAGCCTAATTGAAACCAATGATCATGCTCTCCCGACGTTTACATCAACGGCAGCTTGCACCAATAAAAACAAAGACGGCTACACAGCAACACAAACAGCACCAGCATGGCTGAACTAGCATGTGTGACGAATAAACACAAATCCATGTCACAGCTTTAATGGACAATGACTTTTGAAAGCTGCGCCAATACTTGCCTGACACTTCAGAGGATACTTTGGATGATAAAGACGAGTATTAGGCCTTTTCATCAGTGAACCATTCCCTGTTTGAAAGGCGCTGGGACTCGTCAAAAAGCAAAGGCAACACTTGAACACAGATGGTGGCACAAAGCACATTTGAGACAAATACATGAAATAAAAGTTGTTGTCCATCCCACAAATGTTCCCTTCTCTCACTTCACAACTTCTGATTAAATGTGCAGAAAGTTATTGTTATTAAAAGTGGTTTAAAAATTTTTTTTTTTTTAAACTTCAATAAATCTTTTATCATCCAACAAGCCAAACTACCCTTTTGTCATCCAAAAGCTGTCCACAAAGTTTGGAAGCTGAGCAAATGTGGTCGCTGAAGTGGATCCACAACAAGACGTAATCAATTTCCTAAAACATGTGGCAGAGATTTTACTGAACTCATTACTGGGCATAATTAGGTATGAAAAAAAAATGGTATGAACTGGAATGGCATGAAAGTGATCAATTCAGACACATCTGAGCCTGATTGGACCACCCACAGACAAACGTAATAAAAGTCAGATGAGAACAGCAACATTCTTTTGTGAAACACACACACACAGAGAAAGATTAATGGCGCTGGAAGCAGGGCTTTCTTTCCCTCTCCACATCCTCCTCTCCTGCTCCGCACCCCTCTCCTGCGCGACGTAGCTGGCAGGAAGTTTCTGAGCAGACGTGTCACCCGGCGGAGCACAATTGAGTTTGTAATCTCTGACCCTGCAGTGGCAGAGCGTCTCCTGCTCTCTGTCTCCTCCTCTCCGGTGGAGAATACTCTGTTGTTTTATTTTTTTTGTTTGGCTTTTTTTTTTGCCGCTAGCCCGGAGCTCCACTGGATAAAGATCTCTCGAATCAACACACGCAGGGGAGAGGCATGGACGACCTACAGCAATTGCTCAGGCATGCCTGGGGTTCCTTGGCAAAACAAAAAAACGAACACTGTGAATCGACTCATCGTAATGAGCAAAGCAATGCCGCCGCTCGCGACTGGAACGGAGCAAAAGAATAACGATTGAATTAAGAGCTCTTTCGATCCCTGGTAGGAGGGAAACACGGTCGCCCGCCGACTCTGCGTGCAGAGTGCAGGGAGTGCGCTGCGCCACTTCCGTTCATTTCCTCATTCCAAGAACGGGAGAAGTGGCACAGACACTTAGCCCCCGCAAGGAACCATTTTGGGCCATCGAAAAAACAAACACCAGATGTTGAGCGGGGTGATAGATGTCCAACATGTTGACTGTATGCATCATTAAGGCTCGTGGTGCGGTTAGAATTAGCACGAGTCACAGGGTGGAAGTGAAAAGATGACGAGAAATTAGAAGGAAAAAAAAGGGTGTTTATAGTTTATAGCGGGATGAATGGAGATGGAACACAGACGTCTGCAGAACTGACGGGGTGTCAAACATTAAAGGATAACACCCACGGCTATATGTTCCGTACAATAATGCAACGTTAGTATAAAACACAGACATATTCCCCGTTTGGAAATTTATTGCATTCATTGACACAGGTGCTAACAGCTGCGTTTCCATTACCCCTAGAATTGCTTGAAACCTAAATATCGCAATAAAATAAAATGGTAATGGAAATACCAAAACTTCGAAAAAAAATCTCTCAAATATCGCTAAAAGGTGTTCACGCTCGCATGAGGTGGTTTTTCAGACAAATGGATACAGAGGGTATATCGCAAAGGTGTCATGGAAACACTTTTTCGCATTTACGCATCACCGGACGTGACGTACGGAGGTCACGTGACCAGTTCACTTCAAGTGAAAATGGCGCGTTATGTTTTGACGGAGGAGGAGACGGAATATTTTTTTTACAAGAAATCAAAGAGAAAAATATAACAACCATTGTTGACAGCGAACAAACGTAAAACAAACGAACGCAAACGTAATTCTCGTAAATCTCACGGGACGAGATTTTACGAGAATTACGGTTTATGCGCTTCACACCATTCAATGGAAACACTTGCAAATCGCAATTGTACTCTGTCGAAACTTTAGAAATATCGCTTTTACTTTGCGAAAAACTGTCATGAAAGCACAGCTACTATCTTGCACGATAATTTCAGAATACTGCCACCAGCACTGTGGTAACATGTTGACAATGTAAAGTGCCCATCATTGCACACTCAATTACTGGGATACCGAGTCTGCATCGGGTTATTGCATTTTCAAATACTTACACATAGCCTAATACACTATTAAGTGCTTAGTGAAGACGTATGCAAATGAGAACGCACTGATTTGGCTTCAGTGTGTCTGACAGGCATCCTCACGAGGCAGCACTTAACATGGGCTGCCACTGACAATTATCAATAACATTGTCAATGGTAGCATTTTGCTCTCTCTGCTCTAGATGTTAAAAGGAAAACAACCGCGCGGCGATGATATAACGCTTATGTCTGATTAGTTTGAATGTGTCACTTTCACGGTGTACCTACTATAGCCTACTCTCTTCCTGTCTACTTGACAGCACTGCTAAATATAATACATGTTATTATAGCAGCTTACAACTGAGGCTAAACCTTCGCGGATTAAGGCAAAAAAAAAAAACAAAAAAAAACAAAAAAAGCAAAATGGATATTCCTTTGAGCAGAACCACGAATCTCAACCCCCTTTTGAACTCGGCATAACATTGCAGCTTGGTATGCAGTTACCTCACTTTGATTCCGACTTATTTTCATCAACACTGCTGTCCTCTACACCATCAAAGGAAGCGGCTGCCTTTATGCCTGTTCCAAGTTCCTGCGATCAGCATACAGACGGTGGGGAGAAACAAGTCCGGCTAAATGAGCAAGTGTGTGTGTGTGTGAGGGGAAATGGAGATGAAGTGGCGATAATAAGGGGGGCCTGACTGTCTGCTCCCGCAGCAGCAGCAGCAGCAGCAGCAGGGACCGTGTGACATCCAGTGAAGTGGTCTGAGGACGGCAGTGAAATTCTAAAGAGTGTAGCAGGCCATTTCAAGTCTGGCAGATGGGTCTATGTATTTTTCATGCTGCTGAAAACCTGTGACTGAAGTTTGGTTGGTTGTCATCCAGCGCCTGGGGATCCGGAGCTGAATGCATTCTACACACCACTGCAGTTTCGCATGATGTCTGACCTCCCTGCCATGGCAAACTGCCCGGCGAGGGGGAGGTGGGGCGGTGCGGGGGGGAGGTGGGAGAAGGGGAGGAATGCGAGTGTGTGACTGAGGCTGTGCCGGGGAAAAAAAAGGAGGAAAAAAAAAAAACAGAGGGATGCACAAATGCGTGTAAGTGTGTACATCTGTTCACTGAGCATAACCTGGATTGGCCAAGAACACATTAAACTTCACAGCCCTGACCTGTAAAACATACTGCTGGAGAGAAAGTGGTAAAAAAAAAAAATATGAGGGAGGAATGATGGTAGGGAAGGCGGAGGGAGGGAGTAGCAACTGCTGAGGATTCACGCAATTTTACACAGGAACGGGCCAAAGAAAAAAAATTGCATTGCCTGACTTACCTTCCTTTGGAATGCATCCAATATATCCTCTGAGAGTACCAGTGCGTGTGTGTGTGTGTGTGTGTGTGTGTGTGTGTGTGTGTGTGTGTGTGTGTGTGTGTGTGTGTGTGTGTGTGTGTGTAAGTGGGTGGGTGGGTGGATGTACGAGTGTGTGCGGAGCATGCTGGCAGGAAGGCTTTCAGCATATAAATATCACATTACCACACAAGGAAACGCAGGCATCAGTCCGAGCTTTCAGCGGGCCTAACAAGCACGGGAGCTCCTCCACTCGAGGGGTCAGAGGCAGCGCTCGCACAAAATGGAATTCCAGCAGAACGCCGCGCTTCTCTTAACAGATAAGTGGCAAAGCTCGCAGCTATGCTTCCCCATGTAGGCCGGCTTCATTTGTATGGCTGGCGCCGACGTGCCAATGCCAGCTGGGCTGCGGCGTGACGTTCCGACGGACAACAGCAGGTCGGAACGCTGGCTGTCGTGAAGCGTTGCAGGGTTCCTTGCACTGAAGGGATGTAATCAAGATGTAAGTGCGACGCAGGCTCTTTGTTTTGTTTCCCAGCGAATTGATGAAGCAAATTTGGCTTGATTAATGACTTTTATATTGGTAAAAGCTGAAGATATTGCTCATAAATACATTAATAAAAGTGTGTACTTGCAGTACAATAAAAGGATTTTGGTTTTCCTTAGAATTGTTCTCATATATATAAGAATATACATTAACCAAGGGTCTTGCTACTAGATAGCCGCCATTTTGTGCTGCTCGGCGGGCTTCCTTAAAAACTATACACACTGGACCTTTAATCCAGTTCGCAGAACTACAAATGTAAATCCAGTGTGCTCGATGGCGTTCCTCTTGGCTCTGGTCTCGGACCACTAACAAAAGTGTTTCATACCAAATGTTGACAGATGTTTCCTGACAATGTTTTGTGACGCAGACCTGAAATAATCAGTTTCTGGAAAACCTAACTCTATATTTTTATGTCAACACAATTCTACATGCACATGGGCATGTTTTTGTTTTTCTTTAGACGCTCCTTAGTTATGTTTATCAAATTTTGGACTTGGAGCTACAATTTTTATGGGCCTATGCCGTTTTTTTTAATACAACAGTGGACATACAGTGAGTGTACATGAGACTTCAGTTCACATTTATTAAATATTGACCACACTGAGGATACATACACCCTGACTCTCGTCTGTCAGCTGTCTTGGGTAATATCTGGTAAGATGTGTCTCCGACTGGCTGGATTGCGCTCACACCGTCACTTAATATCCATAAACATTTTCCCCGCAGGGCTTCAGTGAATAAAATGGACAATATGAGCTTGATATTAGCTTTTAACTTTTAATTTAACTTAGTTTTTTAAATCATTCGTAACAGGAGCTCAGTAGTCAGTGTTTGTAAAAGTACAATAACAAAATTGTTACTTGGGGAACAATTTGGTATTCTGATGATATTTTCATCTTTTCTTGTGTTTTGATATCATTATTTACAAGTTTTCTACTCTGGAAAGTCTTCTTTTGTGTCATTTTAATCGTTCAAAACAGTAGCTTAGATTAGAACTAGCTGCTATTTCAGTGCAAGGAATGTATTTTGCAAGACCTTAAGGAACAGTCGTTACAATGAAATTCACTGCTTTCATAAAACATTATGTTAGCCATGACTGTGTTAAATGATTAACTGTGGGTTATAACATTTAAAAATATGAAGAATTATTGCATTATATCTCATTTTTTAAGTCCCTCCCACCCCCAATTTCAAGATGCCGAGACTGAACGTGCTCTTCCACCGATGGCTTCTTTTGGTTTTCATTTTCAAAACAAATACTGCGCTGGTGCTCATTCTTTTCCCGTGAGTGAGTGGAAGGTGACGTCATTGTCAAAGCAACGTGAAACTTGAGTGCCGACCGTTTAGAAACCACCGCTGTAAACCACAGAGAGCGGGCCATGACTCAAACATGTGTCTATTTGATACACACGAGCGCCGGGGGACCACTTTTAATGTGTTAGCCTTCAATGGACTTGAGCCATATAAAAAAAATAAATAAAAATGCGCCGCTGTGAGTCACCGCCGTTGGAAAACATCTGTGAATATCGAAACTTTCAGGTCACATTACTGTGTCGGCGCTTCATTGTGGAGAAATCCCTTTGATTAGATAAAACATGAACCCACGCGGACCCTCAACGTCACTCTGTATGAATAAACGCAGCTATTACCCTGCTCCACTTGCGCTCAATAGGATATGTAAGTGCGGCCGGCGATGGCTTCTTTGGAAAGCACGTCGATAAATTAGACCCTTGTTACGAGGGCGGATTGATCCGGCCTATTTTTCTTTTCGCGACGGGTAGCCGGCGGATTGTGCAGCCGGCGCTCTGTGTGGGGCGTGATGTGGCTCCGCCGGTGGTGCTGCGCACCAGGCTCATAATGGATCTGTGCGCGCGTTGACAAATGCCGCGCTTAAAACGCGCTAACG
This sequence comes from Nelusetta ayraudi, assembly GCF_046127955.1. Lineage (NCBI taxonomy): Eukaryota > Metazoa > Chordata > Actinopteri > Tetraodontiformes > Monacanthidae > Nelusetta > Nelusetta ayraudi. Next base: position 4,732,967 of record NW_027466052.1, on the reverse strand, counting down.
ATGTTTGACTGCGTTTTATTTGCGCTCCCTGAAAGATTGCACGGTCGAGTGTCATCTGCGAGCGCCGAGTGAGCCATCTGCGGCCGGCACATCCATCCCTCAGCGACCTGCATGGTTTTTTTCTTTTTATTTGGGGGGTTGGGGGGTTTGGGGGGGTGGAGCAGCTCTCTCTCTCTCTCTCTCTGTCCTCATCCTTTTTAATTATCTCCCTCTGCCTCTTGCAGCGGGAGCATTACAGTTTTCAATCTCCAACGCACCACCCGGCCAACCCCCACCGCTTTCTGCCGAGGGAAGGTCAGACATCTCAGCCCGTTGCTGAGTGAGCACTGGGGGAGGAGGAGGGTTGGTGAGGGGGGGCAGTGGAGACACCCAAGCGCAGATCATAATGGTCGGCCAATTATCAGCAGTAAAAGGGGCAGGGGAGCTGGGTGGAGTGAAAAGATTATGGCGGCGGCGGCGGTGGTGGTGGTGGTGGTTGGATCAATACACCAGTCAATTTCTAATGAGGGAAAGAATTGGTCCAAGTCAAGCAGATGGAAATCCTGCCTCTCTCTGCCTGGGGTGGTCTTTCTTCACCGCCTGTCAGCAGGCTATCAACCCCCTCCCCCTGCTTGCAGCTTTTAGCGCAACAACAGCGCCCCTAGTGGGAAGGAGGGGATGAACCGCGACGGTCCGGTGGACGTGGCAGAACTCAAATATTTACATTTATCGCATTTCCAGCATTCGTGACGCGCCCTTCTCGCGCCCCCCCCCCCCTCACACACACACACACACCGGAATCTGCCCGCATTCCACTTTCCCTAAATGTTTCATACATCACTGGGAGCAGATTTACGCAGGCAGGGAGAATAATGGCCGCCTGTCCTTCACCGCTCCCCTCTTTTAACCACCCACAACTGCCAGCAGAAGGCAGTTAATCCTGCATCTCGCCCACTTGGCCGGGCCCCGCAGCTCGACTGTGCGCTACTATGCATTAGCGCGACGTGCACTCCACTTCTCGCATGAGAAAGGGGGGGCGAGCGCAAACTGCCGAGGGCTAAAACCGCAAAGAGTGTCTGCCTTCTTTCAAAACGGTGACTAAAAATAAAGCGCAAACCAACTGTTCAGCACCATCATTAGGCCTTTTGTTCTTTGCTGGTTGCTTCTCTGTATCCTACATCTGCCTTTTTTCTCTCTCCCTCTCTCTGAGGGGGCCTCGTGTGGGGCGGGGGTGTTATTTATGGCTGCTCTGTGCAAGTGGACACACACACACACACACACACACACACACACACACACACACACACACACGCACACACACACGCGCGCACACACACACACACACACACACACACACACACACACACACCCTTTCACAGGATGAAAGGGCAGTCACAGTGCCTGCAAACATGATTTTACAGCCCTGGGTGGAATGAGTGGTGGAGGAGAGAATGAGGACAGAGTACAAAAGGGGAAAGCCCTCAGATTTACAGGTCCCAGCAGTAAGAATGAAAACTATGTGGCACCACACATTGCTCAACTATTTCCTTTTTTCCCCCTTTAGCCAAAACCCAACTCGGTTCTGCACAACAAAAGCACTTTTAAAGGTCACAAACTGTATAATGCATGTGGCCGTAATGTTTTCTAACAATAGATTGTATCTCTATGCTGGCAGTGAACTACCCAGACATGACAAACGCGCTCGCTCAAACTTCCAGAAAGAGTGTGTTTAGGCACGCGGAGTTTGCAACGACACCAAGGGCGCAGATGCCTCGCCAAGATTAATGACCACACCCACAGCCAGGTTTTGGCTCCGCCCTCCGAGAACTTGTTTTCTGTCTCCTTCCAAACGTGTAGAGGAGGTTAATATAAAGAGCTAAATAGTGTGAAAAGTCACAGAATGTTACAATGCTGCTGCAAATGAAAAAATAAAAATGACAAACAAGAATCAATTATGCAGAAATGTAAATATTTGCAAAATTCACACGTTTTGCTGCTCCACTGCACCCACCGGTGGAAACGGCAATTTGCTGTTCATAATGCTAACCAGCATTTATTCAGTCCTGAGAGGCTGGAAGTGATGAACGCGCTGAAAGAATGGATTAAGAGCTTAACCGATTACCACGATGGTGAGAGATTAATTTCTTAGCAAACAAACTCATGATCAGCTGAAGTGCACACGGCGAAGTAAGAGCGGCAGAAGCCGAGGCGGCGCAGTCACTCCCAGAGCCGAGGGCAAAGCAGCCAAGACCAGGATCACAATGTAATTAAGTCTAAATGTGTTCCATTGACAGTGGACTGGAGGGCGACTGTGTGCGACGCCATGATTTAATGGGGAGCTGAGTGCATTTTCCACTTCATACTTTGTAAAAGCGCAATCAGGCGGAGTAATTTCGGGGTGCAAGAGCTCGAGTAAACAGTTTACGAGTGAAAAAAGGCACCGCTGACCTCCGCGCTGCGCCACATCACATGTCTGCAGTCGGCCCAGCGCCACCGTAACTCTCTGGCTGCGGTTGGATCTGGACTTTCAGGGTTCAGCAAAGAAAAGCACTCTTGTATTCCACCAGTAATCAGAGGGTGGTGCACTGTGAGATACTTCAAAGATAAGACAATGTAATTGCTCTAAAGGTCTGTGGCATAAACACAAACTATAAGCAGATGCCAGTCTAATGGGCACGTGTCATTGTTGCTGTGGGCGGCAACTGGAACCATGAATAATTTGTGTCTCAGGGGTTGAGTCCTGTGGCGCACACTGTCTCTAGTGGGAGGGAACCTTTAAGCAAGGCAGGAAGTTGGTGCTGAGGGGACTAGGGGGAATAAAAAGGTGCAGTCTGACCTCTGCTGGTGAGATGTGATATTGCCATTGTTTTAAACCAGCACCATGTGCACGATCAGCTTTGTCAAATCCAGGATTTCACATTCAATATTTAAGGATAAACAAAGGAAAGGCTGTGAGGGGAAATTACTGTCTTTTTACAAAACATGCAAGACTTTGACTTTCCCTCTCCGAGTATCAGGCTACTTAGACAAGGCACAACTGCGGATATCGAACCCAGGTTTCTGCGGGGGGATATCCAAACCTCCGTGTACGAGCCACAAAGACTAGCCATGAAACTCCGCAAAAACTAGCCACACATTTGTCCTTTGCAATTAAAAATTATACTCCAGCAGTACTTGTAAATGCCACAAGGAGAAAAAAGTGGACACAAAGTCCGGCAATCAATATCAAACCGCTAATCACACATTTTCCCCATTGATAAATTATCAACTTGTGGGGTGACGTGCTTTGGGTTCACTCTCTGATAAGCTGAACTCTCAAAGGTCCTCATGAATTTGACCAAAGATCCAAAAAGCAGCATTTTAGTCGTGAAAGTTGAATATGTAAGTTCATGCATGATAAGAAAGCATCACAATGCTGTTCTCGCTTTAAAAAATAAATAAATAAAACAAACCTGTTGTCTGAACTGCTCCTGGGACAGACAGTCAGTCGTGTTGACGCAGCCCAACAGGCAGCCGGTGGGGTAGTCTTTAGGAAAGTTAGGTTCTGAAATGAAAATGCGGACAAATCAAAAAAAGAAAAACTCTATCACCATGACATCACATAGTGTAAATGGAAGAATTCATACACATCACTGTGTCTGTTTGAAATCCAACAACAAAGGCGTTGCTTTGCAATTAGGGACAGTAAAAAGATAAACACATAAAACATAAAAATATAAAAAGACTGAACCCTGTTGGGTTGCATCTTGAATGCTATAAAAAAAAAAAATGTTTAAATCCTCTGACTGAATGACCCACTGTGACCCATCGCTTTACCTTTGTTGTAGATGTGACGATACATGGCCTCCACCTCAGCGACCTCCTGAGGCGTGGGCTTCTTGGCTGCGGCGGCAATCCAAAGGCGGCCACGGTGGGACGTGTACCAAGTTCTCCCTTCAACCCTAAACAGACAAACGCGCACGTTAAATCCATTGCTAATGATGGTCTCAGTGGGAAAACAGCTTCCTGGCACAGTTCCATTGTCAAATAATTGGGCCAAATATTTTCTGCGCAGCTCCTTTTTCAGAATGTTCTTCACCTCTTGATGCCTCTGACCAGTAGGGAGGCCCAGGGTTGGTGCATGCTCAGACACCAGCCTCCATCAGACATCTCCTGCAGCTCTTTGTCCTGGAGCCGCAGCCTGGAGCGCTCTTCGGTTCCCTTGTCTTTTTCCAAGCTTTTTCTCTGCTCCTCCTTCCTCCTTGATGTTTTATCATGGCCACTGACATCCACCCACTGGGAAGACAGTCGTCGCCATCAGCAATGATCACTCAATGTGTATCTATTGATACTATGTATATTTGCTCTATTTATTTATGCTACACCAACATTCTACCTCCAGAATTCCCATATTTTTATATCTTGTATTTATCTCAGCTGGTATATAGATTTAAGTTAGTTGCTTTACTTCTGGAACTGGGCAACGACATTTGGTTGTGAAATGTCGTGTTTCTTTTCCTGATGACAATAAAGAAAGTCTAAGTCTATCTGAAGAGTTCTGATGCTCCAATTTGAAAGGTTTCAGGGGTTTAATGGCATTAAAAGTAATTGCTGTATTTACAGTTGATGGTAATGAGCACCTATCGACTCTGCATCTACAGTAGACCAGAATGCATGGTTCAAGTGTCCTAATTTTACCCTGATTTCACAGCTGGTATGTACAAACTATGCCATCAAGTTGGACAATGTAGAAAACAGGGATGGGTATTATCATTTTTCAGCTTTCTTACCAGTAAATGCTATTAAAATCTGACTCTGGGATAGATATATAAAATATTATGATTGTAAATTAAAACTGACCACAGGGGGGCAGATAACTTTTAGAGGGATGATAAGGAGCCCACCTCTGGCGCAGACTGCATTATGTTGGGATTTACTAAATCTCTGCTGCTTGATCTTCCACTTTGTCTTGTAGGAAACGCTGGTGAACCCGACGCAGAATCGTTGCTCATGGCCTTGAGGGTATCATCCAACCTGAATATGACAGTAAAAAATGTTTAAAGAAGGTAGACGACCCTGCGATGCAACACAAGTCTGTCCTGGACTCTAGGGGGCGTCACTGTGCCTCACTTTTTGTAGTACTCATTGAGGTTATTCCCCTCGTCAAGCACTTGTCTCCCAGCAAAGTCCAGGGTGATCTTCCTGTCCTTGCGAGAGGCGTGGCGAAGGTCTCGGAGCTCCTCCTCCTTCTTCCGCAGCTTCTCCCTCTCGCCAGGAGACAACCACTGATTTGAGTCGCTCGCAAAGTAATCGGACTCGTCATCCAGAACCTGCGTTCTCCGGACACTGGGTACAAAATGGATGGCGGATAAATTGTTTTGCAAAGGTGTCAACAGTCAACAGTATTCAAAATTCACATTAGAATTCCTGAAGCTAAGATTGATAAAGCTCTCCCTTAATTTCCAGATATTTTCCCAAATCTTACCTCGTCCTGTCATATTCCAGAAGTTTATCTTTGTGCTGCGTTGCCTTCTCCAGACCAGTTTTCATCGCGGCCTCCTGGTGTGGGAGAAAATCTCGTTCTCCAAAGTCTGCCACCAAAATGACAACATGTCTTAGCATTCACACACATTTGATCTGAAATATGGTAGACTCTTTCTTAATTGTGTGACATGTTTTGAGACAGACCTCCCATCAGCTTTTTTCTTAGTTTCTGACTTTTGTTGGAGTCTCTTTGCAAAATCTCCTGCTCTTCTTTGGTACATACCTTTAAAAAAAAAAAAGACAAAAAAAGTGCTATTACTTTTTTCAATCTTTACTCCTCCAGGATGTAATAGAAATGTGGAGACTATATATCTAGAATAGTGACAGCTCTGGTGGCTCAGCCGTATTAATCACACAATTTTAAGATGCAAGACAAAAATGGAAGTTTGAAGAACTCCCGAGATGTGCGTACCAGATTTCCACAAAACAGGCAGGGACCGGAGCCCTCTTGCTCACACACAATGCGGCCGCAGGTCAGGCAGTTGTTGATGAGTTTGTGCTTCTGGGCGAGACAGTCACAGGAGTGTCGACCTGGGAGTACGACAGACAGCCTGTCCTGTCCGTCTTTGTTGTACAGATGAACAAACTTGTTTTTCTTTTTGGTTGAGGAGCTGCCTTCGCTCTCTTGCGCCTGAGGAAGCATCCAAATTGAAAGGAATAACTGTTAAGTTCAAAGATGTGGCATGATGCTTACACTAATAACTCACAAAGAACACAAATAGTTGTGAAATGGTGCGAATCACAATGTGCTCACCCTCATCAGATCAATGGGAGTTTTGACAGCTTCTGGCTCTGGTTCCACCTGGCTCACAGTTACCACTTCCTGTTTGTTACGGCCCTTTCGTTTAGTCTTTTTCTGGGTATTAGTAGCCAAGTCATGTGGATCTATATAAGAAACCAAATATTATGTCACTTCAGTGAATAAAAACATATAACTTGAAAAGTGGATTTTAGAATAATGTCCAGGGATCAGGTTATTACACAGGCATTCTGACTGTTAGTTAGAGTGAACTATTATTGTTTTATTAACATTCCCAAAGGAGGCTTTTGAGGATGCTTTGAGGAATTCTTGTTATGAGTATCTTTCAAAGAGCGTTGAAGGGCATCTGGTTTATATCGTTACCTGCTGACGGGGCAGCTTCTGTCATAACAAAGAGGTTATTAGCATTGTCCGCGCTCTTCCGCTGGGTCTTTTTCCATCTGACAAGAAGCTCGTTGATGAAGAGGCCCTTTTTCCCGTCGGTGCCCTGCAGCAGGTCGCCCACATACTCCTCAATCTCCTCGGCTTTCTCAATGGATAGGATGTATCTAGACAGCAGGGGGAAGACGTGGGTGGTTTTTGTTAGAGAGAGAAAAAAAAAACATTTCTCGCCGTAGAGATGACCGTTTCACGATATCTATGTGGAGGGAATATGGGGTCATGATTCACGAGGACACTTTTCTAACTGGATTGGCTAATCCATGTGTGAATTCCGACGCCCTGTGTGCGGCCAGGGACACCTGACAGGCCAACACTTAAAGCTAGCTACACACAAGACGACGCAAACCTAACCCTTAACGCGTGTCACAGTGGTTCACAACTCAGGAGAAAACAGTTTAAATGATATGCTAAACGCTAGCTGTCTCCTACTGCCAGCCTCATGCCTGTTGACGTCAGCGTCATCGCAGACTCTTTTCACGAACGCAGCGCAAACGTTTCTTACAGGACGATGTCTTCACACGCTTCCAGTCCGAATTTATGGTGCAGCTGGTCCACACACCACTCTAGCAGAGCGTCTGACATTTTAATCCACTATAATGTTTTTCTTTTAAAACTCCTTGGCTCAACCCAGACACCCCGCTGGAAACGCCGCGTCGAACCAAGAGGAATTGGCAACCGGGGTGTTTCCAGTCGGACGAATAATAAAGGAACACCCAGCGTCACAGCGCAGCAGTGGAGAGCCGTAAAGCAACACGTAATGTTGATAACAGTTCCTGGCAATAGCACGTCCTTCTATCTGTGTACGCGCGACTTGTTTGTTTAGCGACGCAATAGAAAGTTTTTGCTCTATGTTCAAAATAATATTTTCAAAATTAAATGTAAAGCTGCGTTACTACTTACGGACCCCCTTAGGGGACATGGGAGAAACAAACGAAGGATTAAAAAAATATGGGGTAAGGGTGCTCAAAGAGTTGTTTGGGTTTTTTTTCTCGTTATAATTAAAAAATATATTAAAAACCATTTCCTAGATAACCATGTCTCCAATGTCCCCAATGTTGGCCATAATAACGTCGCTGTTGCCCTCTGCTGGTGAGCTGCTGCACTGGATACACAGCAGTAAGTAGAAGATGTGCGCTGTGGGGCCGTCTGGATCTATTACAATAAGCTAAAAAAAGTCATGTTAAGTAACCTGATAAATTAGGAAAACAGCCTAACAATCGAGTCATAATTGTATTTTTTCAAATAATCACATAAGAGTAGTAATGGAAACTAACTTCATGTCTCATTTATTTTTTATTACTATCTCTGAGCCATTTGACATGCACATGGTTCCCTGATGGCAAATTAATTGGTAAACTACATCACATTGGGAAACAATTGCATTTATTTTTCACAGTAAAAAAACAAGACATTGTATTGACACACATTTGTTTGTCCTGTCCTTTATTATAAACTGGTATGTAACTGCTGGAAGAGCAGGCATCAGACAATAGGATCAGTGTTAAATGTAGACATTTTGTTACACTTCTGACAAAAATGAACATTTATTTGTGTTACACTTAGTTTTAATGGTGTTATGTGCCAGTAAAGTCGAGGATAATTTATTTTCTTAAGTATGATATTATCCTGCCTCATACAAAAGTTTATAAGCATAACATGACTGTTTAGTAACATTAGTATATACTTCATATGAACTTCACTTTAATATGTTATCAGATATTCGGTGATGTATAAATTTCATACAAGGAGAGCTAAATGCATTGGGATTTACAACAACAAATGTGCTCCTAATTGGAAAAGTCTTTGGACACGGCCTCATCGAAGCTGGGAGCTGACAGGAGGATCCCGAACGTGCAGAGGATAATGAAGAGGGAGAAGGTAACCAGACAGAGTCGGTCGATGACAGCCGCCGCAAATCTCCACTCATTACGCACGGCCACTTGGTCGTCTTGGTTCCGGTAGCGTTTGGCAATAAAGTGCACCTCATCCAGGATCCTGGACAGCTCTGGCTCCACGCCGGCCCCCGAGGAGCTGCAAGTGGCAGGGAGGAGCTTCTCAGCCTCACCTGATCCTGACACTGCGGAGTCAGACATGGGGTAAAGCATGTTGCCATTGTTGGACCGGGAGGCACCGGCTTTGAGCTCAACGCTGCTCAGGCTGGCCTGCTGGCCATCGTTGGGGCAAGCTGAGCGCGCTCTGGCCTCACCTTGGCGCTTCATACACAGGAACCGGGCGCACCAGTTCAGCAGGAACACGCGAATCTTTGGGAAGCACAGAAAATGATTATTTATGTCAATTTAGAACAATATCAAACAATAAGATTAAGTTTTTTTGTGGGTGGGGGTTCCAAAATAAACAAGCTTAAGCAAAACAAACATTACAACAATTATTTCATATTACCTGCAACACTTAGTGTGGGTGGAAGCAGAGGATGGATGGACGAATGGATTATCATATTACTATAACAAGAAACATCTCCAGATCTGCATCATCGAGACACTGAGCCATCTTTTCAAATATATGTCTTGTTCTGTTTGTTTATAATGTTAATGATCTAATAATTCACAATGGCAGGATCGCGAAATACCTTACACATCCATAGACTTAATAAGTGCTTTTTATCACTCACAACCAATCAGCTTCCTTTGATCCATCAGATGATTCCAGAGGAATCAGGAAATGTTATCTGCTGTGTTAGGTCGTTGTCATAACATCAGCCTAACAGCATGTCTGCCTAATTCATTTATCCAGATTTTTTTTGGGGGGGAATGAAAAAGATGACTTTTTTGCAGCAAAGAAAGTAGGGCTTTGAACAATATTGAAATTGTGTACTCAAAAAATTTGTGAGGTCAGTTTGCTATTAAACTGACGATAGGGTATCTTTCATAAAGGACCTCTGATGCATCTTGGCATGTCACTAACATGCGGCGGACACGGAGCCATTTGTAAACCAAGACGAAACATAATCTTGAGAAGGAGCTGATAAGATTACCATCATTATGTCCAAATTGGCAGTAAATTGGCTCAAGTGATGCCAATGGCTAATGACAGAAGCAGGAAATAGGATCAAAGAGTATTGTAATGATGAAATTCTACCCACCCATTTGGGCATCTTTTCTCCTGAGGGATCGTGGTGGTGAAACTGTAAGACTATGACCGTGGCCATAACCGACAGGCCAACGATGACCATAATGGTGGCAAAGTACTGAGCTGGAGAGAGAAACGAGCAGAGGAGATGTAAAAAGAAAAAAAAATACAAGATGTTTGGGAAAAGCATGAGGACCGCAACATCAGGGTTGTGGATTATTTATGGATGCAGTGTGTCTTCCTCAAATTGTTGTCTACACAACATTCTAAGGACTGTCTACCATAATTTGGTTGTTATAACTTAGTAGTATTAGTAGTAATAGTAGTAGTAGTAGTAGTAGTAGTAGTAGTACTGGTAGTAGCAGCAGCAGTCATAGTAGTAGCAGCAGTAGTAGTAGTAGTTGTAGTAGTAGTACTGGTAGCAGCAGCAGCAGTTGTAGTAGCAGCAGCAGTAGTAGTAGTAGTAGTCGTAGTAGAAGTAGTAACAGCAGTAGCAGTAGTAGTAGTAGCAGCAGTAGTAGTCGTAGTAGTAGTAGTGTAGTAGTAGCAGCAGCAGTAGTTGTCGTAGTAGTAGTAGTAGTAGTAGTGTAGTAGTAGTAGTAGTAGTAGTAGTAGTAGTGTAGTAGTAGTAGTAGTAGTAGTGTAGTAGTAGTGTAGTAGCAGCAGTAGTAGTAGTAGTAGTAGTGTAGTAGCAGCAGCAGCAGTAGTAGTCGTAGTAGTGTAGTAGCAGCAGAAGCAGTAGTAGTGGTAGTAGTAGTAGTAGTAATAGTAGTAGTGTAGTAGTAGCAGCAGCAGTAGTAGTCGTCGTAGTAGTAGTAGTAGTAGTAGTAGTAGTAGTGTAGTAGTAGTATTAGTAGTAGTAGTAGTGTAGTAGTAGTAGTAGTGTAGTAGTAGTGTAGTAGCAGCAGCAGTAGTAGTAGTAGTAGTAGTAGTAGTAGTGTAGTAGCAGCAGCAGTAGTAGTAGTAGTAGTAGTAGTGTAGTAGTAGTGTAGTAGCAGCAGCAGTAGTAGTAGCAGCAGCAGTAGTAGTAGTGGTAGTAGTAGTAGTAGTGGTAGCAGTCGTAGCAGTACCAGCAGCAGTATTAGTAGTAGTAGTAGTAGAAGTATTCACTTTTAGGATGGAAAAAGGGTGCAAACCAAATAAACTGGAATTAAATCATGCTTTCTTGCACATGAACATCAACTGTTGCCTCCTCTCCTTCCTGTGTATGTGCTCGGCTGCAGAGTCAGACTCACATATCAGTGGAACAGACTCAGAAGTTGCCGGCATTATATCTGCGACCAGCAGCATGAAGACAGTCAGGGAGAGCAGGACAGTAATACCTGAGGATGAGACCAAAATCTCAGTGATCACCTTCCGCCCAGCCAATCCGAGCAGCATTCACATCAGAGGCAGGGAGGCCTCCTTACGTTTAATCTGACACGGACTGCAAGACGCAAAAAGCTTGAACGCGCAGTCGAGCATATTTTCATATTCACATATATAATTATGTAAAAACATGCCAAAGGGTAAACGGTCTGTGCCTGGATTCCATGGAAACACGAGGCTTTTCACTTCTTTTTTCTTTTTTTTTTTACCTGTTTCACAAAACATCCCTGCAATTACTCAGGAGAATTCATGCCACCTTGTCAATGAATGCAGTATTTTCCACCTTCCATTAAACATTCAGATGCCCTTGCGCACACAGTGACAGAAACGCTGTGGCCTGAGGCGAGGAAAATTACCCCAAACAGCACAGCTGTAGCCGATTACATGCAACAATTACCACGAGCTGAGAGTCATACTGAATGGATGTATGCGTGTGAGGGATTCCAGGGAGTTCTTGTCAACAGCTAAGGTATCAGTCACAGAGGGATTTTTGCTCAAGAAGAAAAAAAAAGCTCAGGATGCCTGCAGGGAATTTCTGGAAGATTATACCGCATAATTAGCAATGTGGGTCTAAATGTCTCATGTTAAGATAATAATGGATGGCTGTAAATGTATAGTCTATTTGTTGCATTGTAGAGTACTGCCTGTACTCCACCTGTTAAAACCCATGCTGGAATTGTTTTTGTCATTTCCCCCCGTGGTTGATAAATGGATCGTGCGATTCAGGCCTACACATCTTGCAGTACTGTGTGGCCGAGAGCCTTTGCAGGAACTCTAAGCTGTTTCTCCTCACAGGGGGAGACTTGACGACAGCTCCTGTTGCTGGAAGACTTACAGCACTGTTGACACGCACCTCCAACACCTTCACTTGAAACGTTGCAGAAAATCTCCTTAATGCAACACCTGAGAGGCGATGTTCTACCAATAAGCTGAATCCTCTGACTAAAAGGCTGAATTATCGCGGCGTGATTAAACTTAAATGCAGACAAGCTGACAGTATGTAAAATTATAATAACTGCACAGCCATACTTAAACACAACTTAAAACACCTTTTTTGGCATTCTGATAAACTGAAAGAAAACGTGCATTTGTTAAAAAAAAAAGAAGAGGAATTTGGATGAATGAATTAAATCCTTTGCAATTATCTAATAATGAAATTCAAAATGCCCAAATTAACTCTGATCAACAAGTAAATCAGTGCACATTCTTCGCTACTCATCAATATTTTTCTAAACAGTCCTTTATTGAAATTAGCTTTGAAGAAAACTGAACCGAACTGGTCCTGTTGAACTGAATGGGTTCTGCTGTAAAAGGCATAATTCTCCTCCACTGGATGGAGGCTCTGTTGATGACGCAAGCGTCTCCACGCAAAACACACGCGCGCACACAGCGTGCGCCTGATGTGTCCTGTGACCTGCAGCAGATTTGCCGCATGGAGGACCAGTGTTGTTTTTTCGCTGACTTGCTAATTACCCAGGAGAGAAACATGGAATCTGAGCCTGAGCAATCAACCTCGCAAGGCAGCTGGACTGGCCAGAGTCTCAATCCCTGGACATCCATACCGAGGAGCTCCGATCATCCAGTGAGTTGAATTACGACCAAAGTAGAGTCGTTGCGCAAGACGGAGCTGAACAACATTTACTTGTTCAAAGCAAAAATATAAATTAATAAAAAAAGGTCGGGAAAGCATTTTTCCTCCTCCTGACTGGCTGGCTGTGGACAGTTTTACTTCAGCGCCGCTAAGCATCACGGTTCGATACGGAGCAGTGGCGCGTGTTAAACCGGTTGGATTTACACGACGTGCTGCAAGTGACCCCATTCCATTTCCATTTCCCCTTTCAAATGGCTCAGATCAGAAACCACAAGCATGAACCTGTGAGCGGATGAAAGAGTGTACAAAAGGGGGGAAAAAAGAGTGAATTGCTTCCACAGAATGAACCGTGAGCGCGCTCGCGCTGTCTCACACAACCTTCGCATCCGTCAGCTTTTCCGGAAGCGCACAATCAGCCATCTCTATCCAGGTGTTCTGCTCAGGCCGCTGAGAAATCCAAACAGTGACTTCTCCACCAAAAGCACAGTGCACGCGCCGAAAAATGCTTCCGGGAAAAACTTCCAGCGGCCTCAGGGGGAGCTCTGTTCCAGGCCTGCAGCTGCAAGGTGCGCTCATTTAAAGCAAAAGATTTATTACTCTTTCTGTCCGGCACTGGCTCATCTCCCTCTCAGGGTCCGTAGCCAAATCGTGTTTACGAGTGTGGACTCTGACGTCTGTGAGCGAGTTCAAGTAAGGCACTAATGCAGATGTCTTATTCTTTTTTTTCCTTTTTGTTTGCAAATGTGCATGCCCAATACAGGTGAAAGACCTGTGAAACATCCGTCCAAATTCAGCAGATTGTATTTGGCTTTTAGTACAGATGAATTTATAAAAGGGCGACACGGTGGCGCAGTGGTTAGCGAGAAGGTTGTGGGTTCGATTCCGGGCCTGGAACCTTTCTGTGTGGATTTTGCATGTTCTGCCTGTGTTTGGTCGTGGGTTCTCTCCGGGTTCTCCGGCTTCCTCCCACAGTCCAAAAACATGCATGCGAGGTCAATTGGAAACTCTCAATTGTCAGTAGGTGTGCATGCGAGTGTGAATGGTTGTTTGTCTCTATGTGGTCCTGCGAACAACTGGCCACTTGTCCAGGGTGTCACCCTGCCTTCGCCCTAAGACATCTGGAAGAGGCTCCAGCAGACCTCTGCGACCCTGAACTCAGGAGGAAGCGGGTATGAAAAATGGATGGATGGATGAATTTTTAAACTTGTGCGTGTGTGTGTCTGTGTGTGTGTGTATGTGTGTGTGTGTGTGCTCCCAACCCAGTGAGATCTTCTCCCCGGAGTCAGCAGGCAGCAGGAAGACCAGCAGAGCCAGAATGGAGATCAGGATGCAGGGGAGGAGCAGGTTGATGCCGTAGTAGAGGGTCCGCCTCCGCATCACCACGGTGAAGGTCACGTCTGGATATGGCTCCTTGCAGCAGGTGTACACCCGCTGGGTCAAAGTCCCCGGAACCTCTGAGGGACACGACAAAGCGCGATTATAGCCGACACTGCTGCCACCTCCTGCTTTTAGTAGCAACAGGCCTCAGATCTGGGTTTTTTTTTCTGCCGAGCTCCGTTCCTCAGACTGTTATAAATGTCTCGCCTCACCCACGAGGTCCCACTCTCCGTTGGGAATGAAGTCGGTGATTTCTGCGTCCAGCATGCTCAGGTCCAGGGACCAGCCGCTGTACGTCCAGGAGCCAAACTTCAGCTCGCACCTCTGGACATCAAAGGGAAACCAGCGCACGTCGATTCGGCATGAGCTTTTGAAGATCCCTGTTTGAGTGAGGAAGGTGGAGGGGGAAAAAAACCTCATTGCTTTTCACCAGTAGGAGATCACAAACTCCTGGCGTGACATTTGATACTCTCAGGTTTTCACTCAAGGTTTAGTTTTTACTCGCCCAAACTCAAGCACTGCAGCATTGCACAATTTCATGCATAAAAAGTCTCTTTATGCCTACAGTGCAGCCTGTTTAGCCCTCTGTTTACAGCCTCCTGCTCTAATGCCGTTTTTTTTTTAGCTTGCTGTGAAAAGTGATAATGCTCTGTTGGACCTTCTGTGTGTATGGAAAGGGGGACGAAATGTCGACGACGGTCTGAGGGTGTTGCCACTCTGTGCCCAGTGTGACGTCCAGTGTTGTTGGGATTACTCCATTAAAGTAGTTCAACTACTGATAACTGATGACTCCTTACGAAGTAATCTAATTACTTCTTTAACCATTTTGTTTCATAAGTAATCAATGACTAAATTGTTTTCGGTTGTTTTTCTAAATTTCATACATTTTTGTGAATAATAAGACATTTTTAGCTCGCAAAATATTTCAGAAAAGTAATGGAATCGTTACTTGATAAAGTAATTATGAGGTAATTACCAGTTTTGCCACAGTAATCCGGTTACATTACTCCGTGACTAACAAAGTAGTCTAATTACAGTTGTGGATTACTGTGTAATAGATTACTCGCCGACACTGGTGACGTCACAAAGGGCAGATTTTCAGAATTGTGTGTTCGAGCATTCACTTTCCGAAAAAGCAGAGCAAGCGAGAGAAGTAAGCTGGGAGAATTAAAAAAAACAAAAAAAAACTGCATCCATAGAGCCATCGATCTGAGAGCTGTAAATGAAATAGGACACTGAGATGAAAGTGTTGCGCTGATCCTTCAGTCGCAACAAAACTCAATTCCATCCATCCTCAGAGAAGATATGAGATATCGGCAGTAAACAAGTCCCCACTCTCTCTCTCTCTCTCTCTCTCTCTCCCTCTCTCTCTCCCTCTCACCCTCTCTCTCTGTCTATCAGCGCCATTAAGAAAATAAACGTCAAAGTGGAACGAAGAGGGACGCCGGCAGATAAATGGGCTCCTGTTTACTGAGTGAGTGCGTGAGCAAATCAGCCATCCGGGTCTCATCTGCATACCGTTTCTGCACATTTACTGCAATTATATCGAGCCGCTGCGCTGAGTGATCCTTTCGCACGCCAATAAGGCCTGAAATGAGGGCTCAGGGGCGGAAAGGCAATTTTACTCGCCACAGAAGCGATCAATCCAGGAGGGAATTCAGCCTCGGAGGTGTTTACGCCACTATTGATGAAGATGCTGCGGCGAGGGCGGGCAGGCAGGCAGGCAGGCAGGCGGCACAGAGCAGCCAGAGAGCGTGGCTGCTATCACCAGCTGCAGGGCATAGAGCTACAGTGAGTGTGTGTGTGTCACAGATGTTTGAAGGCTGTCTGGTCTGGCAGGAGTGGATCAGTCGGGCGGCTCGATCAGGAAAAGTGCACCCCTGCTCAAACTGCTACTTGCAGATAGTGATGCATCTTTATTACTGCTGCGCAGATATACGAGCCATTTAGGAGCAAAGGAAGATTAAAGCGAGACATTGACATTTTGAGGAAAGGCACTCATTGGCTGTACTTCTCCGCGAGTTGATTGAAAAGAAATGAGCGCAACTCTTAAAGTTTGTGTGTGCGTGGAGGTGTGGGGGAAGTTGGGGAGGATGTTAGGATGCTTAAACTGCTCAAGACTTTTCGAACTAAATCGTTATGATATAATGTTCAACTGCTTAAACACACGTCACACTGTCTGAGATATTACACTAAAAGAAAAAAGAAAAAAGAAAAAAAGATTATTTTATTATTTTGATGTCACAAAAAGCTCACATGTGGAATAACAATCAGTGATCTGAGCAAATCAAAGGATGCCATGGACTTGTGCTGACATGGCATGTGGGAAAGAAAATACTGGAGAGTTTTTTTTGTTTTTTTTAAACTATTGTTATTTACAATAAGAATATTGAATAAAATAAAATCAGCAACTTTTTGAAGCTTTTTTTTTTTTCTTCTACTTAAAATGACTTTTTATTGTAAGATTGAAAGGTCAACATATGTTGCTCGCCAGTGCTTGCTTAATTTATCAGCATTAAGAGATACAGCAGGGTCATTTCCTGCTTTTGTAAATTATGAATGAGACACATTAATGATTAAACACGTTAATAAATGCACAAAACGAGGAAATGGAAAGTTTGGGTTGTCTCTATTTTCTTTTTATGTACTGCATGCACTTTACAGCGAGGCCACAATCTCTCTTAGATTCGCCAGTTGCCAGATTGCTGGCTTGTGTGCACGCCACGACTCTCTTACAAATTAACTGGTAAACAAGCAAACATCTTTCCAACTGCAAACATGTGAGAACACAAACGGATCTCTCACCTGGAGGTATGTACATGCAGCTGCCCGTGGGAGTAACCAGGACGTCGGTGTGGTAAGACGTATCGAACCTTTCGTCGGCGCTGTGGACGAGACAAACACGCCTCAGCATTTGCAGCAGAGCTGCGCGGTGCCAAAGCCAGAGATAAGAAACAAGCTTGGCGGGGAGGTTCGACCTGCAGATGAACCACTGTATTTCTCTGATTCGACCCTGCGTGAGGTGCAAAAAGGGAAAACACACCAGGAGCAATGGGTGACTCGTCCCAGGGGACGGCTATCCACTGGGAGATCTCAGCCTACACAGTTACCCACAATTCCTTGGATTTAAAACAAATCCACTGCAGGTGAAATGTAGTCGAGCTGGAGTTTGAGAAGGTCTTTTAAAATGGGTGCGTTAAAAAAGAAAACTTGTATGCCAGAACAAGGCCTTTTCTCAAAGGTACCATGACAAATGGAGGCTTTTTTTTTATTCTTAGTTGTCCGGAGAGCCGAGTGCTTCTAATGCAATTTGCTTGGATCTGTCTTTTACAGATTGATTAATGGAGATATCACGCACATTTTTCCATTAGGGCCATAAAATAGAAATGCTGCTTCTCTCGGCTTCTCCCAGCATTTGTCCAAATGATATATTGCCCCCCTTTTTTTAACGGTGCAAAATTACTTCGTTTTTGTCCAGCTCTTTCCATTAACCTCTGAGGGCTCAAACCAGAAAGAGGGGCGAACCAAAAATATTGGCCCCAAACTGTAAACAAATAGTCTTGAAATCAAGTCTTTAGATTGGAAGGACCAAAGAAGGACAAAAAGGGGAACAAAACAAATTGCTTGAGGGGGAAAACAGTAATAATTAAGATAATTGTCTCTACTTCTTGTAAATGTGTGAAAATGTGTGTTCTGGTTCTTAGCAGCATCTAAACCCTGGGGTAACCCTGGACGTTCTACATTTCAGTGTGTTCCGTCCAGCTTCGTCTGGCAACACCTGCCAGATGTGAGCTCGGCACAGTGACAGATAGTTGGAGTTGCGAAAGCAACGAGGTCCTGCAGTGATTAAAGAATTTAGAAAATATTGAAGGAAACAACACAATGCAGCTTGTACAAACAGAACTACAAACGTGAAAAGACATTTTCCCAAGCAGGAAAGCAGAAGGATCTTGTAGATTTGTGAGGAACTACACTATTTTTTATTAAGTAAGTATTTTTATTTATTGTTTATCTATAATTGTTGTTGTTTATTTATTATGATTATGAATAATCATAATCATAATAATAAATTATCTGGAAGGTGTGTAATATTTGGAGATTTTGAAGAAGAAACAGCTACATTACATTTTAGATTGCAGCGTCTTTCTCTCCCCCACCCTCCTCACTCCTGAGCTTGCCAGTGAGCTACGGTGGCGTGCACACATAAACCTGGATACTTTGTCCATTTTCTTCTTTGTTGGATTATTTGAAGATGCGAGCATTCACCTTAATTATGAAACACACCGTCAGGCAGACTGGATTGTCCACACCAGGCTTCCTTAGAAATATAGCGGTGCAAGATTTCAGCTAGCTAGGAGTAAGACCTTTATAAAGGTAGAGGTATTTTATTTTACACACTGGACCTTGAAAAGGACAAAACACAATTTTCATCATTCTTAGATGCAATGTTCTAAAAGTGGTGGTGTCGCTTCTTCTGGGGTAGAGCGTCACATCATACGCTACGCTAGTGCAAACTAATCTGTGCCTCCTCCTGCCCATTGGAAGAGTTGTCCTACCACACAATTAGGGACGGAAACAGTGAACCAACCCGCAAATAGCACCAAACGGCCAAAAAGAACAGTGTGCATGTCAAGCGAAAGAGCTAGACCTGCTAACGTCGGCTGCATACGTCATTAAATCTGGACGATTGCCTTACCAGAACCAGTTACCAGAACCCTGGTAGCATGCTGTGTTTCCAAGGGGACCAATATCTATGACAGACCTGCATTCGAGACAGAACCCAGCGACCTCACCCAACCCACCTGTTATGGAGCAGAATGTCGGGCTTCCAGATCTGGCCGTCACGAAATCTCAGGTTGGACACACCTGGATAATCGGCCACGTTCCATTGGAGCTGATAATCTGTCCATTGCTGCGGGGTGAACAAACATAAAGGGCCATTGGGATAACAAAGGCGAACCATGTCTGAAAGATCAACTGGAGTGTCGTGTCAGTGGCTGGGACAGTTCCCCATAATGGGTGAAATTCAATAACTGCAACCAAAGCGTCCAACACTGATGAGCCTGTGTGGACACAACTCCCAACAAAACATGTTGAATGGTTTCAAAATCATGCGTGTCTCCCCAAATACTTGAACAGGTTCATTTTGCATGTTGCCTCTATTTGATCAGGTTACAATGCAGTCAATATGCAGCCACAATATGTTGGTAATATTTCTTTTCTCCCTCCCCAGGGCAGCTGTGTTAGTCAATTTGCTGTACATGTAAGCATGAATACCATGTACACATGTCAATGTCAGTTTGTTTTCAACCCAAAGATCAAAAAAAAAAAAAACATTAGTGGGGGGATTCTTCGTGGAGCTTAAGAGGTTGCATCATTGATAAATAGCAAGCAAAATTTTTCACATAAGCGTAAGCCAACACGTCAGTTATCCAAAAACCTGACTGAAATTAACATCAAATTGTGAAAGATACAGATTGACTTTTCGTATCTGCTTCCACAACAGAAAGAAAATCGTACAAAATTATTTTCATCAATGCACCCAAACACATTTTATTTACTCAGCGAGCAAACACAACTTGCACTCCTACTGCTGCTTCAACAGACAACAATGGCATCGACTGTTCATGAACCCTCCGGCTCCTGGGGCGACAGTGCTGCTGACCACTTTTCATATACACGGCATTTCTCAGTCATAGCCAGAAAGTCTTGGCGGCAACAAGGACACAGAATAAAAGCTCTCCAGGAATGTTTGGGCTGTTTTGGTTTTCTCGCTGCCGCCAAGAGCGCTGAACGAAGAGTGAAATGTCGGGTTTCCCAGGGATGTGGAGTGACCCGCCGTCAGCCAGAACGACGTCTTCATTCGGTCACCTCTGAACTCTCCAAAGCGGCAGATGGACACCGAGGCCCTGCACACTGCTGGGGGTGTTTGCCTTGGCAAGCTGCTTTCAAACTCCACTGACTCCCAAGAGCGAAGCTAGAGAAGCTGTGTGTGGTAAAACCCTTGTGAAGGAGGAAAACACCCTATCGGGGATGTCTAGGTGTGGTTGGGACACTCATTTTTCGGGCCACGTCTTGGTTGGTCACATACATGGCTGGGACAAGTGTAGAGAAACAGGAAACCTTGCACTTGTACCAGCTCACCTGACAGTCAGTGACGGAATCGTATTGGCACACATTGAATTTGACAGACAGAATCTTTCCTAGTTTTACTTTGAACGGGCCTCTGTCTCCTCCTCTATAGAAAGAGGTGGAATCTTTCTACGGTGTCACATCTGCTGAGCTGTTACAGGGCCTCACCTTCTGTTTTGCGTCTGTCTTACACAATTTGGTGCAAAGCGGAGCGACGCTGCTGATTTGAAACAGACCAAACGGACTGGATACAGCTTGTTGACAGTGGAGCAGTGTACCAGGAGCAGCCTGTCACACAATAGACAGGCTGCAATGAAACATTGACAGCACATTCATACACCGCGAAACACTCCAGATGAAGACTGACGGCCTGTAAATGATCAAAATTAACTTTTAAAGGACTATTTTGTGCACAGATTACAGATAAAACACTGTGTGACTGTCAATCTTGTGATGATTGATTCCCAGTGCTTCCTTAACACCTGATAAACACACCTGATTCACTTTGTTATTTGAAGCCATGTGAAATCAATAAAAACCGTCATGAGAGTTGAGTTTGGCTATGAGTGCTTGGCTGGGTGTTGGATGGGCGGGAACTTTGGGTGCAGCCTATGCAGATATTCATGCTGAAGTTTCCTGTTGTTTCTATATGTTACTAACTGATAGGAGAAACAAAGTCTTACCAGATTCAGCCACATGTTGGTCGTTAAAATTTGGTTCTTCTCATCCTATTAGAAAAAAACAGGGCATTATTAAGATAACTTAAGATAACTTAATAATATATACATATATATATATATATATATATATATATATATATATATATATATATATATATATATATGTATGAAGACACACAAACACACACATACACATACACACACATAATTAATTTATTCATTAAACTCAGACAAACCCTCATTAACCACTTTATCAGGTTTGTTCAACTGACAATTTCTAAATATCTATGAACCAATCACAATGCTGCTTTAGCCGCGTAGACATGGTCAAGATGACCTGCTCAACGTTTAAATCCAGCATCAGAATGGTGAAGGAAAGAGATTTACTGTAAGTGTAAGTGACTTTGAAAATGGTCGTCAACAGGCTTTGCGGTTATCTCGAGGGTTTTTAGAGAATGGTCCAAAAAAGGGAAAAATATCCAGTAAGCGTTGGTTCTCTGGGCCAAAATGCCCTGTTGATGCTCGAGGTCAGAGGAGACTGGGCGGACGGGTCTAAAAAAGCTAACTGCATGCCACGACGCAAAGCTCAAATCATCTCAAACTGGCTTCTGGAGCACAGTGTCAGTCAGAGAACCTTTGGGATGCAGTGGAACTTGTGGCATCACAGATGTGCAGCTGACCTATTTGCAGCAACTGCACAGTGGCATCGTCTCTAGACGGACCAAAATCTTTCAAGAGTGCTTTCAACTCCTTTGTGAACTCTTGCGTTGGAGAATCAAGACCGTCTTGGAGTCACCCCGGTTCCCACAAGGTGCACCAGTTAAAGTGGCCCTTGTGAGCAGTGACACTCAACCGTGATTGGGAATATTCAAACCAAAGGAAAAAAGGTTGTGTATGTGATTCTGTGTGTAAAATGCCTCAAACTCTCGGGCTTGTACAGCACACAGTCACGCAGTAAAAAGGTGTGGACGGTTCACGCACCACGTCGATGATCTGCCTGAGGGTCACGCCGAATTTAACGGAGATGCTTTCCGACTCGTTGGCCACCGGTCGAACCATGGAGTTGTAGCCAGCCATCAGGTCTTTGTACAGTCTTTTCGCGTTCGGCCCTTGGAGCGAAACTGCAAAAGGAAAAGATGTGGGGGTGGGGGGGTGGGGTGGGGTGGTGGAACGTGAATCCTTCAGGGGGAAAAGTTAACAAAGAGGAGCCAGTCACGTCCTCCAGTTAATTCTTTTACAAGATCAATGCCAATTCCATCAGAGTTTGTTATATTAAAAAAAAAAAACAACTTAAAAGTTGTTGGCTGTCTGGTAGCGGACGCTGGCCCACTGCCTCTCACAAGAGGTCGTTTTTAAAGTAGTTTGATAGGAGCAAACAGAGAAGCTCAGTGCAGCGATTGAAATGCTAGCACACTGACGAGTGTCTCTCCTGACATGAAAATGAAGGACGAGAGGATGGAGGACGTCCCAAGCGTTTTCTAGGTTTCTTTGTATCCGGCAGAGTGGGATGTGTGTACTTGCGGTCCGTGGCAGCGCAAGCAGAGACATGACGTAGAGAACAAGCAGTGCCAAAATATCTCTTGTCCATAAAATATCCATTAATAATAATAATCTCCAAGTTTCAGGCACCAACTGTGTGATGCAGACAGACAGCAGTGCCTGCTAGACAACACAAACTGCAAATTCTGAAATCTTGCTCGTGGATGTCAGCCCAGTGGCGGCAGGTTTGTGAGGACAGGGGTGCTCCCTCTTAATGGGTAAATGAGATCCATCCAAATAATCTAGGAAACTCTCCATCTGGTGTTCCCGGGTTGCAGCTATGGTAACCTAGTTTTCAGAAACGTTGCATTCCAACCAGCGCTGGCGATTAATAAAACTGTATTCCGTGGCCTTTTTTGTTTATCGTGAGCTCTTTCACAAAAATGACTGAAATATTGCTCGGAAGCCTGACTTTCTCATGATTGAGACCCACCCGTGAATGGTCCCGGTTTCGGTCCCACAATAATTATATTTCACTATGTCCATCACCAAGACGGCATCAATGTGTGGTACTGTTTCTGTGGCCCAGAGGGTCGGAGATCCTGGCGGGCTAATGGCGGTAAATCTGGACTTGAGAAATGCCTGGTGTGTTGTGTCTTTGAAAAGAAGTTGGGAGCCACAGAACCCCAATGCATGGTCGCTCCACATCCTAATCCAATTGAAAAAGCATTAATACCATCAGGAAGATTGATAGTGGCGCTTAGCGCACACATTCATGCACACACTCGCATCACGTTCCTCAGATGCGTCCATATATATTCAGTCTTTTTATGGCTTTATGGTTTTGGAAGACCTCACTCCGCAGTCTCAAAAATAGACTGCAGAGTGAGGTCTTCTACTACTTATGTCTTATATCTACTTATAACAGCCTTTTTAATGAACAATTAACCAGGCAGTGATAAGTAGATTTAGAAGAAATACTTTTCTATTACTCTTCAAACTACACCATCAACATTTGTTGACTCTTGAAAGAAAAGTCCCATTTAGGCAAAATTCACTCTTCTACTGTCTAACAATGATCTGTCTCCCGATGCTTTCCCTCTCCTCTGTTGCCTGCTCCATCACTCACAGTTCTGGGCACAGTTCTGGGAATGGGACTAGTGACCACACATTGTTTTTGTCCCCTTAAAACACACAGAAGATCCAATAAAACATCAATTCCTGCAAGAAGCTAAAACCAAGACATTTTTTTTCCCACTGGTGGCTGTAAACAGAAGGCTACAAATCCCCTGTTGCAGTAGAATTTTTAGGGTCACTAATCATGTGAGCATGGGTTGAGAACTGAGTAGCATGCATGTCACATTGGAAGAAAACTGATTTTCTGCATCAACTTTACTGCTTCAACCTAAGTATCATGTAAACACACACTTTCTTATTAACTGCTTATTATTCTGACACGTTTTTAATCTCACAATCCTGTTTTTCTTTCTTTTTTTCAGAAATACTGTATCTTGATAGGCTCTCATTTCAAGCCAAATCTCTGACATCCATCCACGACGACAGCTGCCTCAATCACTTCAGCCGGTTAGGGCATGAATGGACCAATCGGAGTCCTTCGGGGAGATAGGGGTGGAGCTCCTGCCAGGGTTTACATGTGGCGAAAACAAGAGGGTACTGCTTGGTAAAGCTCGTTATCGATGGCGTGAAAGGACTGGAAAGCATTTCCATATGAAAGGAAGATCAGCGAACAACACTGAAGGCGTCTGTCCTGCCCAGACTGGCTTTGGATCCAGTTTAGTTGGACGCTAGCTGTGCATCGCAGCTCTTCACGAGGTGTTTACGTGCTCCCAGTGTTGCTGCTCGCACCAGTGGAGCACTGTTATTATCAACTTAATTAATTGTGACAAATCCAAGGAGACTTTTTTGTCTCTTCCCCACAACCAAACACAAACACAAAGACACAGATGTGTTTGTATTACTTGGGCAACAGCAGCTGCGGTAACAGACGGCAAATGTTTTGCACCAAAAACGAAGCAGACAGACGCACTGACTGCCAGACAAACATCCAAAGCGCAGTTTCTCAATCCGCTGCCCCTCTCTCCTTCGCACACACCGCACCAGCCACCTCGGGGGGCCCCCAAAAACACATCTGCTGAATGTTTCCGCATGTTTCCCCTCAAACTGCTCCTAGATAATTTCCCCTCTGGGTTTTACAACTGTCCCCTGAAACTTGCTCTCAAATGATGTGATCATATTTCACACAAATGGTCCTATGTGACGGTCTTGCTGATCGCCATACCATGTGTGTGTTCGGCTTCAACTTTGACCCCCTCCCCCCAACACCCAACCCCACCCCGGCTTCCTGTCAGTTGTTTGCTTAGGGGGACTGAGGAACATCAGTCTCTATGTCATAAATCGGATTTAAAGCCTTTCTTTGCCAGCCCCTCTGCTGTTTTCTGTTTATTTAAAATTCCTGAAAAATGTGTGCAGAGACGGATGAGGTGCTCCAACAAGTCGTCAATCACGCATGCTGCAGGAAGTGTTGCACTTGATAAAACACTCATCTCTTTTCTGTTTTTGTGATTTTACAAATAACTAGTGGGTGTGTTTTTGTCCTTAAAAATCCAAATTGAATTCTAATGGATGAACTAATGTAGTCATTTCAGAGGAATTGAATGTTTTCCAATGTTCGTAAGATGGAGAAAACTTTCCCGCCTCTGATTTCTACCCTAAAAATAGACAAAAGTGACATTACAGCTTTGCAAAGAGATGTTGCAACATCTGTCAGAAGTAAACAAGGAGGGTGCTGTCACTCTGGATTAAGCAGTCAAAACTTTTCTTCATGCTTAAAAAAAAACACAAGTGTTTTTTTCAAATAATGCAAATAATGCACTCAGATTTTTAGAAAAGTGCAGAGTGAATGCATATCTTTTCTTGGGGAAAATATAGAACTAAAGTAGAAATGTTCATAATATTTGAATTTCATTAGGCTGACAAACCGATGAGAAACTCTGAGGCAATAGCATAACTTGATATCATGTGTTGTCTACATGCCAACCTTCATCTGAGTCAAATACAGTTGGATCAACAAACAGAATGGACCGAGTAGAATCCGTATTATTTCAGCATTTCTGTAGATTGATGATGAGACTCTATATTCTTGCTGAAACATCTAAATACAAACAGATCATAAGAGTACGCCAAGATAAAAAATAAATAAATAAATAAATAAAAAACAGCAACAGAAGTTTGCCGAAAATTTGACAGTCAAAATTACAAAAACATCAGGTTCGGTCACTAAATTGCCACATTATTTCATTATTTTAAGTTTTAAGTCACAAAACAAAAATCAGAGACGGACAATTTTTCAAAATTGACATTAAAAATCATTAGTACACCAATGCTTTTCTCTTCTTACCCTCCACCATGAGGGCAGCGACCGCGACAAAGAGGAGAGCACCAGGCTGGACCATGTTGAAGAGAGCGCAGCACAGATTCCTCCGTCCGACTGAGAATCCGGCGGGATGCGGGACTGATGAGATGCCTTGGCGCGCGCGCGCGTTTGTGACTATTCACTCCTCCTCTCGATGAAACTGTGGCTCGAGTCGCTTGTGGCCCGTGGACTCGTTAATACCGCAAGACACCGCAGGTGTTAATTGTCACTCAACTCGGACCTTGACCGAAAAACGTGATGTTGCTAATTAGGTTGATGGGACATCCGGTCTGAGAAGGCAATCAGCTATAACTCGGCGAAGAATCTCTTTGACTTCGACTTTCATTTACAAGTTATGCTCAATTAATACAGCAACAGTTCCAGCACAGGGTAAAGTGTGAGGGTGGGAAATGATGCAGCTGCACCCGGTGTGTAAAATGCGACATCTGGTGGTCGATATTGAGAATTACAGTTTTGAACTTTTGATACGTTTTGAAACGTGCATGCATTTTTTTGTTTGTTTTGTTTTTGGTGTGTTAATCTGTGAATTTTTCTGATCTAAGATCCTGTTTTAAACGCACAGTAATTGAAAAAAAAAAGGGGGTTCTAACATACTGTACTGAACTAAATAAATGCAAAATAAAGATCACAAATAGGAACATATAAACTTGGTTTTAGAATTATGATCAGCTCCTTTTTTCTTTTTTTTTCTTTTTTACAATGCTGAAGATTTGGAAGACTTTGATTTAGTAGTAGTAGTAGTAGTAGTAGTAGTAGTTGCAGTAGCAGCAGCAGCAGCAGTAGTACCATTATGTACACTGTTCATTTTATATATTACATAAAATTTGTGTTTTTATTCAACCTTTCTCTTGTATGTGCTTTCCGCTTCCGTCTCTTGAGGAAACGGACCAGTTTCAACTTTAACATAGAGATGAGGTACCAGGTGATTTGTTTGTTTGTTTAGTATGTTTTCTTCAAGATGGGCAATAGAAATTTCAGATTACCCGTGAATCCACCATAGTGTTTGACAGCGTTGCCATAGAAACCCAACACGCGCGGAGCATTCTGGAGACCGGGATTACTCCGGTGTTTAAAACGGAGAATTCTGAGTTTAAAGTCAGAATTCCGATTAGCTTCTCATTTTCAAGTCAGAAAAATATTCAAGGAATCCTCTTATTTCCGATTAAAAGTTTGGATTGTGGCAAAGTGAAAGGAACTAACGACGTTTGAAGTGGCGAGACTGCAGAGGGAAACACTTTCTCAATGACGACGTTGGATTTTTAACTCTAAAAATTGTCAACATTTTCAAGAATGGATGACCAAAAGGTAACAACAAACAAACTAATAAAAAACTAAAACGTATTCTTCCAAGAAGCTATTGTCATGTTTGTGTGTGCTCATAGACGATTTACATTTGTTTGACACCGACTGTATATGGTGAAGAGGGTTCCAGGTTGGTGTCCCGGAAGTCGCTCCGGAAGTAGCTTCCGTATAGTCGACGGATATCATGGCGAGACTACATGCATGTGTATACATCATTTGTAGGACTACATTTGTCGGCAAAACAGCCAAAACAACACGATGCAAGAAAGTGTGAACATGTCTCCTGTGTTTAGCCCCAAGCTGCGTTGTGACCACAAAAGTTACAATGTCACAGTTGGGATTTACAGTACGAGGCGAGAGCAATTATACAGTGTGATGACATAAACATCATGTATAAAATACAGACCATTCGAAAGATGAAAATTTCATGACAAAGATAACCTGCTTATCCTGCATAATTTCACCAAATATTTAATTTAAAATGTATTTGTCAAGAAGGATAAAAAAAAATTAAAAAAAAAATGCATGATGACCACTCTGTTAGTTTGGCTTCAAACCAAACCCCTCTTCTTTTTAAATTAATTGTTTGTACTACTAGGCAGGCAAGTCATGTGTTACTCTTTACTCCTATTTCTATTTCACTTACTACTCTGTTTTCACCAGGGCGCCAAGACCAACATTCAAATGTGCACCATTGAATTAGCCGTCATCCGTGGGATTAACCTGGTAAGGTGCAACAGCTCAGTATGTAGTTTAAGGTGCATGAGAATTTCTTTGTTTGTTTGTTTGAAAGGAGATGAAAACTAGCCGGAGAAAAAATGTTTGTAACCTGTATTCATTTTCCATTCACCCAAATACCCTGATGTTGTTAAGAAAACCTATAGCACACCAGAATGACTTAGATTTAGGTATACATGTTGTGTGAGATTACATCTTTGAACATGCACGTGTGTGTTTGCTTGTTTGTTTCCCTTCCAGACAGGGAAAAAGGTTGACGTCTTGCAGAGTTTTGTGCGGGCTGAGCTGGATGGAGCCTTCCTCGGGGAGTCGGATAAGAAGGCTGTGAACCCGGGGGAGCAGCGCGTCGACTTTGAGTACAACTGCAACTTCCAGTGGCCCAATAATGCCCGGGCTCTCAGTAACATCGCCCAGAAACCAGTCATATGTAAGCTCACATTTTAAAATTGCGATCCAGTTTTCTGGTATCTGAAGTCAGTGACTTTGCCAAGAGCCAAAAATCCACTGCCAAAAATCATACATCAAAACATAATGAGCACATTAAAGGTTTAACCCAGATTGTTTTCTTTGTAGCGTATCTTGTTAGCCTTGCAGACCAGTTTAATAACGCCAAGCTTTTTGCTGTGGTCAGTGACAGTCTTCGGAGTTCAGTGTGACGACAGGAAGACAACACTGGGTCAGGCTGTGGTTGACCTGCTGCCTCTGCTACAAGGTACAGCGACTTTACTGTCACTGCGGGTGCAGGGGGGACCTGAAACTATTCAAAACTGTCCATGCCATCATACTTTTCATACTTCATACTTTTTCAGATCAGAGCAGCTTCTCGCTGACTGTCCCTCTGTATCAGGCGTCCAGCCATCCGCCTAAAGACTTTCCTGGCTCCACTTACAAGGTCAGAGGATTTATGTCCAATTTCAATATTGTATCAAATATTTTATTATGAGGTGAGTACCGTAGCTATTAAAGAAAGGTAAAAGAAAATAACGAAGTACAACTATCACTGTAGTTTTTATTTAAACTGGTTGACCCTACAAATAAAGTCTGATTGACATTTTAAACTCTCAAGTATTCTCAATGTGTCAAAGTAGTTTTTAAAAACCAGACACAGGTGTGAAATATATCAGTTTAACTCCTGTGTGCAAATGAGAAGGAACTGAAAATTGTTATTTGAAAATCATGGCCCTCTGTACTTATGGTTCAGCCTGCATCGCCACGAGACTGTACGTCATGGACGTACCTGGAGGTATAGTTTGACATCCTGCTGCAGAAGCTACACTATTTTACCTCGAAATGCCCGTTTCGTCTGTTTCTTGTCTGAACACCTTTGTTTTTCTGCTTGCATGCTGTTTCTGTGGCCCACTCCCTGTTTTCTCACTGTGTTTTTGGAGGGAAGAATGCACATTCTGAAACACTTTGAGATAATATTTGAAATTACGTCATAAATGACGCTCTGTCATAATTCATTTGCCTCTATACAGCAGCCCAGCCTAGATGTGACTGTCAGCGTGTCGGATCCAGTGCTGCCTAAAGACGAAATGGCCTCCTCCAACCTGCTGAGGGTCACCGTGGAGACGGCCTACTCCGTCCCTGACTCCTGGGCGCCAGTGCCTGGCCAGCATCCTTCCACATGCACCGTTGCCCTGGAGGTCCCACTAATGGCAGAGGTGAGACATTTTCATTTCGGTGTGGAGCAAAAGTCACACTCAGGCAGGCGACTCGTGACTTATTCATACGAACAGGGTGTATTACAAGTCTTTCAATGCCATTTGCGTTTTCTCCGATCACTAGAAAGATCAAGTGCTGGTGTTCCGTGACGGGAAGTTGAAGGTCGGAGGAGAGCGGGAGGAAGTGGGCCGACCGAAGAAGAGGTCACATCAGGCTACACTTGTTCAGGGGAACCACTACCTGCTTAATACCTTCTTCGAAGCAGAGTCTATTGAGCAGGAGGACGGCGAGATGACCGGCAGTGAGGTACCACCAGCAATAATTGCGCAACATTTTGTCGAGGCGACCGTAGCTCAGGAGGTAGAGCGGGTTGTCCAATGACCGAAAGGTTGGCGGTTCAAATCCCTCTCCATCCCAGTCTGCTGTTATGTCCTTAGGCAAGACAATTAACCCACATTGCCTCGTATGAATATGAGTGGATGTTGTGTGGTGGTCGGAAGGTGCGTTTGGTCCAGGGCAGCTGTGGCTACATATGTAGTTTACCAGTGTGAAGTTCTTTGGGTGCCTAAATCCAGTCCATTATTATCAGTGTGGCTGGGTGGATTGACAAACTCAGCAGCATGGTGTCTTATTCCCACCAGTTGTTGCTGCCTTAAAGCCCATTTATGCTTTTTTTATTTGACACATGGCAACACAACCTTCCTACTTCCTTCATTTTCAGTTCAAGCTTTACCCATCCATGTTGCCAAGCTCCAATAATGCACAACGTATCGACTCTGGAGTTTTTCAGTCCATGCTGCAGTTTTATCAAATCTCCACCTTTTTTTTTGAATTTTGTTTGGCCTGCATTTCTGAGCGTTCATCTAAACATACCATTTTATATACAGTACAATATAAAATGTTTTCATGTGACAGATAAAAGGTTCACCTCATCACCCTCGAAGTTTTCCCCCTGTTCTCCAGGCATTCTCTAATGTCCCATTTCCAGTTGGATATCTCAGATGACTCCTAATGTTCCATGCGGGGATGCCAGGTTGATGAGGAGGCAGAGCCGTTTGAACTGTTAAACCTCCGTCTGAAGCTGCGATTCTCCCTGCAGGACCGAGATTTCCGCAACGAGTCGGAGACGACGAAGCACCGAGTGAGCTGGGACACAGAGTCGAGGTGCTTCCTGGACGCTGGAGGAATATCCAGGTCAGTCGCGCACACGCACACACACACACACACAGACAGCTCTCTGTTGCTCTTACTCTTCACTCAACTAATAAAATCATTGTTTTGTTTAAATATAAGTAAAACGTGCCTCAACTTCACTGATGACTCTCATTTCAGGCTGCGTAAGAAGATCTTCGACTGCAGACTGTGGCCGTTGGAGATAATGAGGCAAAAAGCAGGAGATGCTAAGCTGGTGAGAGGATTCTGTATTGCATTTTTCACCTTCAGTCAGCCTTGCGTACATTGTGTGATCACAGTGTGCGTTTCAAAGGTGTGTGTGTGTTCTTCCGTGTTTGTGTGTGCAGCAACCTGAGGAAAACCCGGAGATCCCCTTTCACGGTTTGGTGTTTGTGGACGTGGGGCGGCTGTTGTATCCTGGCGTCAGCCGCATCCGAGGAGCGTACAGCATCCAACCGTTCATTGAAGCTGAAATGATGAAAAAGGTCACAACTGTGCCAACATAATGCTTTCTTCATGTTTCATTACTTGATAATATTTGATTGCCGTTCTAAAAAGGGCCTTTCGCGATATGAAATGTGTGTCTTTTAGGTAAAATTACAAAAAAAAAAGCCACAAACAACTTTGATGGTGATCCTGCTTTGCTGAAGCACAGGGTCTTGTGTTCTTGTCTTAAAGACCAAGCGGGGCACCAGCGTGTTGAAGGAGCAGATCAAGGCTGCAGCCATTCAAGCCAAAACTCGCAATAGCTCCGGCGTCGGCGGTCAGAGACCAAAGGCTCCGTCGAACATGGAGGGAAACACCAAGAAAGCCAAGGAAGCCAAGGACGTGTCCAAGAAGGTCAGACAAGCCCCAATAGCCACAGACACTAACTTAGAAGGACTTATGAGTTGTGACATTTACCTTGTAATATTTCAGCAAAAGCTAATTTTGCCAGGGTCGGCGCAATGTTCTCGTTTCCTGCGACTATTTTTGCGCCTCTTCACCCACTCTGGCTCCCGACACTGTGACAATAAGCTGGAAAAAGACACCCACCTGCGCTGACCAGGTTTGCTAACGCGGCAGGCGGAATCGTAATTTGTTAGAAAACAAAAGTCATTCCTCGTGCTGCCAGTACCATGTACTTCCTGCACCACCTGACAATATCCACAAAACTGTGAGAGTCCCCGCAATACCAGTCGTTGCTGAGGACGTGCAGGGAGCCAGTCCAGTGTGTTTTGAACTACGCCATCTAGTAGTTAAAAAAAAACAAACTCGCCTTTAAACAGTCATGCTGGTGTTTTAGTTTTCGAATTTGCAGCTTGTGTTTGTTTACAAGCCTTTCACCATTATGCCAGCAACAGACCAATCAAAGCAGGATGTCCATCGCAGGCAGTGACAGCCACAGCACAGCGGAAACTGAGCACCTCCACTTGGAAGGACATGTAAGCGACATCAATTCAGCCGAGAAACCACCAACGCCAGGACTTTATTTTATTTTATTTTTTTTTATCAATTTCATCCTTTTTCCTGCTAACTTTGCAGGCGTATTTGGAGGCCAGAACTTACATCATCATTGAGATTGCTCTGTTCAAACCTCTTGTCCCCAAAACTACTCCGGAGGAGCTGGCCAGGAGGTAAAACACAATCCTCTGAATCCCGTCCAATCTGCTGCTGTTGCTTGCGCTCGCTCGCTCGCTCACCAGATTGTAGCTTTGAGCTGCCAGTGCTTTCATAAAGTATGTTTACAATGCAAGACGGACCCCGACTGAGTGTGAAGTGAGTGTCCTAAAAACGTGTTTCTTGTTTCCTTCAGGGTGGCACAGTTGATCACACCTAAATCTCCATTTCCACCGGGGCCCTGCAGAGCGGAAAAAGTAAACACTCACCCGAACACACTGAGGAAACTCACCTTCCGCCCTAAGGCGTGTGTGTTTTTCTCCGGCAGGCGGTGCTGGACTTCCGCAAGCAGGTGGGCAACGTGGTGGACCAGATCTCAGACCAGTACAAGGAGCTGTTTGGGACGGAGGACGAGGGCAGGAAGGAGAACTTCAGCCGGGACCAGATGAGGATCCAGCTGATGGACGCACTTGTTTCTTCTGGGAGACACTTTGCCTTCAAGGACCAAATCAGGGTGAGAACAAACAAAGTTCTGTGACATATAACGAGAAGAATCTGTTTTGTGTTTGTCTGTTTGTCGACAAACTGTGTTGTTGGGTGTGTTTTTTTTCTTTTTTTTGTAGCACGCTGTTGTGAGGATCGTGCGCGATAAGATGCAGCGGAGAGAGATGTTCACTGACCCTCAGGAGCACAGGGCTTTTCTCAGCAGGCTTTACGTGTACCTGGTGGATGAGATGCACACGGCTCTCAACGAGGTGACGCACAGGCGAACAAATGCCCCACACAAGTGTTGATCACGACAAACCGTCAGCGTGCATCGCCGCTCTCTCCTCCTCCTCGCTAGATTTTTTCAGAAGACGACGACGACCCGGTGGGCGAAATCGAACTGAGTACTGTTCAACTCAAACATTTCGCCAAAGAGGCAAAATTTTCTGGGGACTATCAGCAGGCTGTTTGCTACCACCAAGAGGTAAATGTTAATGCATGGTACTTTTTGAAACAAAGTTTTGCCAGACTACACAATTTAATTAAATAAACAAACTTTTGATTACAAGTTACATTACATTTCAGTTAGACATAGCAGAAGAGGCTAAATAACATGAGGACCCTGCAGTTGTAGAGCTGGTAGGTCAATAATTAATGCCAATATCATGTTGTTCTGGGTGGGTTTTTTTTTTTGGTTTTTTTGCATCTGATCAAATGCAAAACTGTAATTAATAGTACTGATAATTACAAACAGAAAACACTTGAAAATGAATGTGCACCTTCTGTTCTCTAAGTCTGTTGTCTAATTCATTCTCCGTATTTTAATTCATTGCTCATTGCCAGTTAGCATCAGCTGCCTACTTTTACTTTTACTGGTAAGGTTGACCTATAGTCAACCTTAAGGTGGACCTTTTAAGGCTTTGTCTTCTTCTTGTTGTTTTATTTTGGCAATTTAACAAAAAAATGAAACCAACTAATTTTATTGAGCCATTACACGCAAATTGACATCTCAAGCAGTTCCTTGTCGTAACTTTGCTGATTAAGATTTTCACCTTATTAAAACCACAAACCCACAAACTCAGAAAATTATTATAAAATTTGAGTTTGTTTTTTTTAAGCTGCAAGACCTGATCAGCAAAATCCAAAGAAATAGAAACTTGAAATATATTGATTTGTATATTATTATAATATGTCAAATTCACCTTTTAAGTTGAATTGCAGAAATACAGCAACCTTTTCAGGATATTCTAATTTTCTGGGTAGTACCTGTATATGTAAACGTTTTTAAACGTGCGCTTTCAAAAAAATCTGTCTTGGTTTAAAATCCCACTAAATCTCACTCTGTGGTGTTTTATGTCTCTCCTCCTGCTGCAGCTGATTGTGAGACACCCTGATGATCCTACCTACAAGTTTGACTGGGGCAGCCTCTACATGCACTCAGGCAACTACATCAAAGCAAAAGAGTGTTTCTCCAACGCGGTTTCCATTGAGCAGGCGCACCATCCGAGGTTTGACCTGACACGGGAATAGCTAAACACCAAACCCTGCGAACTGGCCACTCACGCCATCTGTCGTTTCCCCAGCCTGATGATGTGTGGAGTCCTGGCAACCATGTTTGAGCACTACAAGGAGGCTCAGACCCTCCTGGAGCGAGCCACGAGTATAGAACCCCAAAGTATGGTGAGCTGGACGCTGCTAGGTGAGAAGAAAATCTGAGTGCACGTGTCAGCAAGGCTTCTATCCTGAAAGGCCAGATGGGATGTTTCAGAAATACTCTGTAATTATCTCTATGTATTAATCTGGTAAAGAACCTATTGGAAGTGTTCGACACATAAGTGTAAGGAAGCTGATTGGCTGTGGGATTCCAGGTGTGATTGAAAATGCTTCAAGACAGTTAAAGAGCGTATTTTTAGTTGCTGCAGTGTGTCCGTCTGCCTCCCAGGTCTGCTTCATGAGAACCAGAACGAATACATGCTGGCCGAGTGGGCCTTCCTCCAGGCCAGAAGGCAGCTGAGGGTGAGAGAGGAGAAGGAGCTGGCAGAGAAGAAGGAGGAGGAGAAGAAGGAGAAAGAGAGGAAGGAAAAAGAGAAGGAGACTGAGGAGGATAAGGAAGCGGCTGAACAAGGTGAGACACAGAGAGGGAAGTGTAAGGCAGGGACCGAGGGTTTGCAGGAGAAGTGTGTGAAGATATAGCAGCAGTTTTAGTCGAGCCCTGAAACCTTGAAGACCTTTTGCCTCTCATCCGAAAGGTCAGTTCAAAGGTCAAGCCTTTTGGATGAGAGGCCAAACATCTTCAACAGACCAAAAAAACGGTCCAGTTGCCTCCACTTAACCTTCTAGACTACGATGCTTTAGCCCATTGAGAATCTTCACAGACATATTGCCAGTTTTGGTGGGGTGAAAAAGTGGAATGTGAGGTTGACGCAAATCATTTCCTCCTGACCTCATCCTCACCGTCTCTCCCCAGACCCAGACGCTGCAGACCAGGACACAGTGGCACAAGACGACCCGCCGCCGGTCGAGGTTCCCATCCCAAAGCAGGAGACGCCTAAATTCACCACATCCATTTTCACTGCAGCGGTTCAGTTCCTGTTGCAGAACTCTGCCCTGCAGGTGAACAGGAACATAGTGGCTGGAACTCAAACAGCTTGCATATATAGCAAATAAAATAAAAAGACACGTGATATGTTAGATATAATATCTGGATTTGTGCTGTAAAAACTCAAAATGGTGAAAATGAGAAGCGGATGTACTGAATGTGTAAATCCTCAAACTGTTGCGTTTACATTTGTCGTTCTTCCTCCTGGTCAGATGGTGGAGCAGGCTCTGGCCAAGGAGCTGCTGTCTACAGCCACCAGTCCAAACCTGTCGTACCTTTACTATCTGGCCCAGTTCCAGCTGCTCAGAGGCAACTACCCCAGTGCCACGGCCAAGCTCAAGGAGGTGCTAGTCCACTGTAACCAGGTACTCGCTGCACCGGCCGTGGCTTTGCCCTCTTGATCTTCCAGTCTGGAGTTTTTGCCGAATGGGAAAAGCTTCAAAGCTTAAAAACACGTTGCACAGAGTTGTTGTCTCCGTTTGTCTCGCGGCCAAACAGGACGATCACCGGTGGGCCGATGCGTGGGCCCTGAACGGACACTGTCACTACCTGCAGGGGATGTTCTCCGAGGCCCAGGAGAGCTACGAACGGAGCATGACCTTCTACCAGCCGCCGTCAGACTCTCACCTCATCCTCCTGCGCCTGGGATCCTCCTACCTCCACCTGGGGATGGTCAGTAAGAACTGTCCCAGACTGCAGCATTGGCCTTGCTAAAACCAATGCCTAAAGGGATCATCCACATGTTTAGAAGGGATTAGAAAACTGTTCTCAAAGAACAGGAGAACCCCTCTGTGACGTCACAAATGGTTGATTATTGCAGAGCAGAGTGTTTTTTGAACACACTTTTTGAAAGTTGGAACTAAAGAGTGAACTAGTGTTGCAGTACTCGAGAATGGTCTTTGTCTCAAGACCGATCTTGAGACCACTTTTTAAGGGTCTCTGTCTCGTCTCGGACTCAGGATTTTTGATCAAGACCGGTCAAGACTCAGCCAACACTACAATGAGAGATGATAATGGAAAAGAATCCAGCTGCGACCGTTTTACGTTTGTGACACCCAGAGTGCCGCACCCCCTTATTCCAAGTTTATTTTTTATTTTTTGAAGCAAAGCGTTTTTGAAAATGGTTCAAAATAGTTGGCAAAGCATTGAAATGTTAAAGAAAATGCATACTGCTTTGCTGAATAGAGATGTTGCTGATGTTTAAGAAGCAAACCTGAATTTATAAATGATACTGGTTTTGGTCTCGAACTCCAAATGTCTCGGCCTTGTCTCGATCTCGATACTCTCTAGTCTTGATAATGTCTTGGTCTCGGTTGGTGTGGTCTTGACTACAACACTAAAGTGAACATTTGCTGTAGTTTAATGACAGCACACTGACATAATTGAACTATTAAACACTGAAAAAGTCAAGTTTTAAACTATCATGGTCAAATTTTCTTTTTGCGCCACTCTTCTCTTCCTGCCACTATTTTGTAATGGGTAAGTGGAAAGGAAGAAACATTCACGTTCTCATCATGTTGCTAGTGTCGCCATCTGAACGTATGCCAATCAAAACAGCAAATCTTGTTCTCATCTTCCTCAGTTTGAGCTCAGCCGAGACACCTACCTGCAGGCTTGTGAACACTTTCCATCCTGCTTAGGCTGGCTGGGCCTGGGCATCGCCTTTTATAAGGTAAACCCAAGTTTGAAGGACGTTAATCTTGGAAGAACTTCACAGCAGTGTTTGCTTCTTCTGACGTCTAATGTTTAATGTTGTACCATGTGACGTTATGCTGTCAGAAGCAGGTAATATTGAGTTTATTGGCTGTGTTCTCTCTGGTCGGCCTGCAAATACTATTTGATCAAAAGAGTGAGAGTGTGAGTGTGACCTTTTGACCTCTCTGTCTGCTGTTTGTGCAGATGAATGAACTGAGCCGAGCTGAGGAGGCTCTGACTGAGGCGAACCATTTGGACACCAAGAATCCAGATGTGTGGGCTTATCTCTCACTGATGTGCCTGAAGGTGGAGCTTGGAAAAACTCACAAACACACACACACACACACTCCAGAAATTTCAACACACGTTCTTTATATTCAGAAAATAAACATTTAGCCGCAAGGACTCGCAGTAAAGTTGAAATAAACCTTGTTTGTTTGTTTTTTTATCCCCCAGTCTGGACGACTGGAAGAGGCAGAGCAGTTTCAAAAATATGCTATCATGGTGAGTCTTGAATAAGACGGGCAGTTAAATGTTGTCCAAATATTATTTTGCAGATGACTCCTGGTTGTGTTATTGTTTTGAAATCACACAAAGACACTGGTCCCCTCTTTGAGGAAAATCTCTCCCTGTGCTCAGTTCAATCTGAAGAAGGAGTCGCTCCTCAGGGAGTTCACCGAGCTGAAGCAGCAGCTGCGCTTTGACCCTCTGCAGTCCTGCTTCTCAGCCAGCACCGTCGTGGGATTCTAAACCCGGGCATCAGTCCACGGACCAGCCGAGCGGGTACGAAGACTGAGGAGGAGGAGGAGGAGGAGGAGGAGAACAAACTGAGGGTGGCGGCAGAGCGCAAGACTTTGTGCGATCAAAATGCATCAAACACATCAAGAAGCATGGGCCCGAGCAAAGGCGAAGGGACCATCACATTTTAAGGACATTTTAATGAATTTTTAAACATTCAGACGTGTTTAGAACATTGTCTCAATATCAAACCGACCCTTTCAGTCAAATCCACCAAAAAATAATGAAGAGATAAACTCAAAAGCTGCTAAAATGCTTTGAAAGCAGCTGAGGTGTCGTAATAATGTGCAGCATTGACAGGGGGGGTGAGGGGGGAGGTGGCATGTTGTGAGAGTGAATGTAAAGATAATTCATAAATACACATGTTCATAAATATAAATAAACACGAGCCTAGTGGGACTAAACACACCTGAATAAGTTTGGCACAATCCCAACCTGCACTGCGCTGACAAGTAATGTCTTTCATCACATACGCTGTACAGCACTTCTTATTTCATGTCTCCGTGGACGCTCGAAGCACACTTGGCCGTTGCTGCTCACTCCTCATTTTTGCTGCTCTGTCTGTGCTCGGGAGCGCCGTTGCAACGGGATCAGTATCTGGCCTGAGCAAAAACGTCCCGCAGCCATGGAGAATCCTCATAGAGTCGAGGGTCGCCCAGATACTCGGCGGTACGCTTGTAGAAGTAGTAGTACACCACGGAGGCTGTGAACGACAAAGTACGTGATGTTTAACGAACAAACTGAACAAAAACATAGAAAAGTGGTAATTTGCACTCGTTGGCGCCATCCTGTGGCACAAACTGAAGTCGGGACATTGAAAAGTCCTCCCAACCCTCAAACTCACTGTCCATGTTTTCCATTGAGAGTTCAAAAAGCAGTAATATGATGTCTAACTTCCTCCATGCAGAATCTAAAAAATAAACATTTATTTGCCTTTGTAATTGTGTATGAATGTGAGCTCTACCTGTTCTCTGGAGCACAAACAGAACCTGAAGGCTTTCAGTCCAAATGAACCCGTTGGTATTTAGCCAGCGGACGTTCTGTGAATGTGAAAGAGACAACATACATTTCTGCAACGCAACAGGAAAAACATTTTAAGAGAGATGGAGAAGAGTAATCAGGTTTTCTTCTTCACTTCACTTGGTTTGTTTATAACTTGGTTTCTCATCAGATAAATGTATTATTATTTGTGAAACATAATTAGGGATAAATAAAGTATTCTAATTCTAATTCTGACGCGTGTTTGCATTCAATACGAATCAACTCCTGACAGCGCTTGCCAGCGCTGCAGCGCTGTGCTAGCACGGCCTCTCACCATGAGCCACGAGTGCAGCACGATGCTGAAGGTCAGGTAGAGCGCGGAGAACATTAGCATAGCTCTGAAGCGCTCCAGCAGCAGAGCCACCAGGCCGACCTGGAAGACGAAGGTGTTGAACAGCATCAGCAGAATGATGATCAGGTTGAACAGGATGGAGATGTCTTGGATTCTGTGGAAGGGAGAATCATAAAAGGACAAGTGAGAAGTGGAGAAAACTGAAAGTTTGGGGTCCGTTCTGCTGAGATATTCCTTAACATGTCCACTATATCGTCATCATCAACACATAGTTTTTTAAAATTGACAACGATAAATTCACTTCGCTGTGTTACATGTAACGACTATGCATTTTATTTATCAGGTTTATTCCATAAACTTTTATTTTAGCTTTTTTTTTTTTTTTTTTTCAATCCTTTCTCAATTGTGCAGTTGCAGGAGAACAAAAAAAAATCCAATGAGTCCTTTCTTTGTTCTTTAGGCTAGATTGATACTGATGGGAACTTACATGAAAAGCACCAGCAGGTTGGCTGGTTCGTGCCTCAGCAGCTCGCTGCATGAGTTGACAAAGAGGTCGAAGGACAGCAGGCTGAGTTGGATCACGAGCACCAGGGAGTAGTTCCTGGTCTGGAGCGTCTCCGGCCCGGGCGGACCGTGGTTCCACGATGGATCCAAGGCTGCGCTGCGCTCGCACACACTCTAGGCAGAAACATCAATCCAGAAACCAGCTGTCCTCAGAATCTCAACGAGCCGTAGACGTAGCGCCACCTGCTGGGACGCAGGTGGGGTGTAGGTGATGCAGCATTCGGGCTCGGGCTGTTCTATCTTTTGAAGGGAAGTCCAGGGTGCGACACAGAGTGCAGCTTCTGGATGGTTTTCCAGCAGATCCCAGATGTCCACATATCACAGCAGTTAATGTCCTTCTTTCTTTCTTTCTTTCTTTCTCTCTTTCTTTCTTTCCCTCTCTTTTCACATCTGCAGTGCCAGTTGATGTTGCATCGTGCAGTGGGCGTCAAACCTCACACATGGGAAACTTGAACCTTCAGAGCAGAACTAGAAATGGGAACACATTAGTCTCCTGTTAACGTAAAACAAAACACAAAACACACTGACTAGCTTCTTGAAGAATCCAGAAACAATAATTAGCTGCTACTACTAGATGAAACAAATACTGTTCTGCATGATAAATGCACATATAATTAATTTCTTTGTGTCCACTGTTTTTCCTTTCATTATACATACACCACAGGATGACTTTCATTGCCAAAGAAGCTGATCTCGATTTGAGACAGTAAGTAGAAAATATAACCCAGTCCATGTCCTCTGGATTTTTAATAAATGCCGTGTGCTCGTTCATTCATTTACTATTCATTACTCTGTTGATTTGGTAGCTTGTTCTTGTTTTGTCTTCTTCCTGTACTTTTGCACTATTTTGTATTTGTGTGTATGGCAACACAGTTGCCTTGCCAAGAGTTACAAGAGTGCCAGGTCAGAAAGCTAAAGTTACTGAATACACTCCCTTTCACTTGGGAGGGAGGGGCCATGATCTTCCAGTGACACGAACACACAGATGATGACTAAAGAACCAAGCCAAATAGATTAAGGACAATTTTCACAACACAAACATGGACAGACATGTTGATGACAGTGTCGTACACGTTACCAGAAATAAATGGGGGAAAAAATTCCCATGGCCAGATATTCATATCTTGCATATTTTATCTAATGAAAAAAAATGTTTTGTTCCCTGCCAGACAATGATGTAGAAAATGACAATAAAGATTTGCCTCACCGTTGCACTTCTGAGGGTATTGCTAGTGAAATCACTGCCTTGCCTTGCTTGTGTGATCCTGGGTCAGAATCCTCGACACCAGGTGGATCCTCTTATAACCGCCTGTATTTATAGCCTGGCATGACCGTGGCAGGTGTCAGGCTGATTAGGACTAGTTCTAAACATCGAAGCCTCAACTAGGTAAAGACCTGGGCGCTAAGCTGTTAGCCACTATGATTCTGGGTTAGTAGCCCTGCTGGTTTCTTGGGACAGAAACACAATCGAAGAGTGAATAAACGCAGAGCATCAAAGGAAAATCTACTTAAAAATAAATAAAAAAATAAAAAAAATCACACTCTGTTTTCATTACATTTTGTCATATCCATTCATTTTTCATCAAATAAGGAATTATCCGAATAATTACCATACAAGTTGAAAAATTCTACAAGACTCTTTTGCTTTCTATCTACTGCTTTTACACCAAGCTCTTCTCATCATAATCTGAAAATGTGTAGTTACCTTTAAATGATGCTTGATCTCAGAAGCTGAAGTAGATCCGGCGTCCACATGACGCGTGCGGCCACAGAGAAGTCAAGGTGCAGCTCAGACTGACAGCTTGTGTCTGTCAGCTGCAGGTTTAATCTCTCCGCCTCTCTGATAGGCACGCACACGGCGCAGAACGACAGAATATTACAAAACACCACTATAAATGTTAGCTTTTATATAGTCACACATATTTGAAATAAAGTCACATATGATTTAAAAAAATATATATATACATTAAATGAGAGAGATATTTGCATCGGTACTTTAGCAAATTTGTTGTCGCTTTGCTTATGACCTCTTTGCATAATATACAGTTTCTTGTAGAGTAATTTGATTGGACTCATTGTATCAACATGGTTGGATTTACATTTGAATATATTTTTCAAAACTAACAGTCTTTTTTTGTTTTCTACTTCCGACGCATTCTAGAGTTATGCTTCTTGGAAGTCGAGACAAATAAACGCTACCATCTAGCGGCGAAGATGGTCAATTACACGAACTTTGTAAACAGGCCTCCCGTGTAGGGTTGGGAATTTATAAGATTTG
Organism: Nelusetta ayraudi; assembly: GCF_046127955.1. Classification (NCBI taxonomy): domain Eukaryota; kingdom Metazoa; phylum Chordata; class Actinopteri; order Tetraodontiformes; family Monacanthidae; genus Nelusetta; species Nelusetta ayraudi. The sequence continues at coordinate 4,690,866 of NW_027466052.1, read as the reverse complement.
ATCAATATCGATGCCATTGTCGATTCTGCTTATTGATCTAATTCTTTATCGATTCTCTTAACGATTCCCAAGTATTTTTTTTTAGTGGGGAAAAGTACTTCTATACAGTCGTCAGCACCAAAAGCAACTGTTTAATTATTGTTTATTAATTTTACAACATGAACATATTTCCCTTAAACAGTGATTTAACAGTGTCTTGACTATCGTAACATTCATAACAAAAATGCAAATATTTTTGCTTTATAAGTTTCTTGTAAACTTAAACCAGTCAAAGGTTGAAATAATAATAAAGAATAAGAAATATAATAAGAAATAATAATGCTAAAAATAAAATACATTTTCATTTAAAAATGGGCGTCGTAACTTTACTCCTATTTATGGGGTCACCAATAAAGTGGGTGCATTTCTCAATGTACAAGGAAGTGTGTACACATTTTTGGGCATAAAAAACAAAGGCAGACTGTCCAGTGTCAGTAGAGTGTGGAATGTCTAGTAAACCAGCAGTGGAGTTCACGGCGTTCTTGGAGGTAACGTCAAGTGCCATTAGTAAACAAGACAAGGCAACAGAGTGATGCAGGATGAGATAGACACCGTTAACAATTAGTCAAGTCAAGTCAGCAACAGCACAGCATCGCTAGGTGCAAATGAAAATCAATGAACTCAATCCACAGTTCATTTAGGTGCCCTGATTCCAATGATCTGTTAGTTTACTGCTATGAGGTAGTGATTGGGTTTAATGCGACAGAATTATTTGTTTGGTGACAATGTACAGTTGGTTATCATCATCATGTCGCTATTAAAAACATGAGTTGTGCTCTCTGATGGTGCCACCAAGTGGCATCATGTATGAGGAAAGTAAAGGACCAAAGCAAATCCCTTGTAGCTGCTGTGTTCTCAAGACACATGATCTGAGTCAGATCAATCATATCAAAAGTCCAGCCAGAGTTTAGTCTGAGGTCCCTGATGTTTTGGGCAAGAGTTGTGTCAGTGCTCTGGTGTTCACTCCAACTCCATGAGAACTCGTTCATCTGGTGGAGCTTTAGAACGAGGCTGGTGCTACGACGACTCTCACTCTCCAGTCGGGGCACTGTTCCAGTTAAGTGCAAGTGCTTTAAAAGCATGTAAAACTATTTTCCTCCCTCAATTCTTCACAACATATCAGCTTTGTGTGCATCTGAACAGGCCCCAGGTTTCACACTGAGAGTATAAGTAAATTATATTATTTTTGTTTGTTTATGTGTCATGGGATTTTTTTTCAATATAAAAAATGTGCCGTGAAACAGTGTGGACACCAAGAAGCCAATCACTGGCATATATTTTGGGATTGTACAGCGGTTAAGCCCTTCTGGACAGAACTTCACAAAATACTAAGAGGCCTTTTTACCACTAGTCTACCAATGTAGTTTTCTACTTTATTTTTAGGGATTTTGGACTCACAGGTCAGACGAACTGACGAATACTTATTTGGTATCTTGACAAACGCTGGCAAAAAAGCCCTCACTAGGCATTGGTTGCACCCTGAGCCACCTACGATACTGGAATGGCAACACAGTGACTGACATATACCTTATGGAAAACATTACCTTCTCCCTGCGTCTTCAGAAATGTATTTTCACTAAACGCTGGACCAAGTGGGTTGAATATGTTGGTGCCCTGTAATTTGAAGAGCTGAAAGGATGTATCAGCTGCTTTTGTTTTCAATTGTTTGTTGTTTTGGTGAGCCTAATCATTATACTTTATGTTAAATCTTACATCTTGACAGACTTTTGTCTTTTGTTTCCAAAGTCATGCATACTTGTATTTCCCGTTGGTCTAAAAGTTTTCAAAAAGAACATACCTGATGTTTTGTATTTTGTTCAGTTTTGTTAAAATAGAAAAGAAAAATGTTGTGAGTGGCATATATTTACCGTACCATCTGAGAGTATATACTGTATTGCGTCTTATTGCTAGTCTTAAATAAATTTTAAAAAGTGCCATGGCTCAAAAAAAGTTGAAAAACACGAAAACACTGGCATAGACAACGTTGTTCAGTTCATTATGACCTGGTGTTATGGTCTTTGGTTGGACCAGTCTATTGTGGTAGGTGTTGCCAGGTTTGAAATCAACTGGGATTTTGTGTTTGGGGAAAAAAAAAAAAAAAAGCACCTTCATTTTTTCTGAAAGGTCTCCAACAGGGACAACAATGTTCTTCCCTTCTTTGTTTGAGTCTGAGGTTCTGCCCTACTACTGGAGCCTGTCAAGGGTTTTACTTGGAAGAGCTTGATCGTCATAACTTTTCTCCTATTTATGCCGCCCCTGTATGTGGGGCGTGTTTTTCTCGGACGGTAAGCTGTGGAATCACACCAACATTGTATCAATTAGTAATTTAAAAACATTACAGTAATTATTAAATGATGCTAAAAAGCAAGCAGACAAGTATAAGACACTCACTCCTTAAATGGTGCTGTCCAGAGGGGCTGTGGCAGTGAAGGACAAGAAGACAGTGTTAGCTGAGAGCTCAGGGGGAATTTATCCACATGATGACTGACAGGAAACATTATGAACACTGTGACCTCTGAATAAAATTACAAAACTTAACTTACACACACACACACACACACACACACACACACACACACACACACACACACACACACACACACACACACACACACACACACACACACACACACACGCGCACACACACACACACTAAAGATTATGCTTTCCTGTGAATGAATATTTTTTAAATGTTCATTTTTAAGCAGGTGTGACTAGAAATTCTGTCCAAATAAAAACAAATGTAAAGTGACAAAGGGCAGCCCTGGTGGAGGCCAACTGCCACCAGAAACAACTCCGACTTTCTCCCGAAGTGACCCCATCAGGACACCTCGGGACACACAGTCAGAAGCCTTCTCGAGGTCCAGGTTGTGGACGGGTTGAACAAACTCCCTGCACCCTCCAGCACTCTGAAGAGAGTCAAGAGTTGCTCCACTGTCCAACATCCAGGACAAAAGGATCATTCTTGTTTCTCTATCTGAGGTTCAGCAATGGATCTGAGGAATGAGGCTGAGGAGTGGGATCTCTTCAAAGTTGGAACGCAACTGAATTCCTCCTGCACCCAAGATTTCGCTTTAGGCGACTGCTACTGCTGAAATGCTTGTCCCTCCAGTAGCTGTCAGCAGCCTCTGGAGTCCTATAGGACAAATATCCCCTGTAGGTCTCCTCTTAACGCTTGGTGGCTCCCCTCACCCTGGGTGTCCACTAGGACTGCATCCATTTGTCCACGTAATCGATTAAGTCGACAGCATGAATTCATCGAAAAAGTTCAGTATCAAGGTGTTGTGTTATTGTTGTTGTAAATTGCTGAAAGATAAAATCACACTCTTGCCGCTACATCCTCATTTATACCTGCAGTGCTGTACTGAGCGCTGAGGATGGTGACACTCGTTGTTTACGTAGTGATTGACAGGACACATTATTAACACTGTGACCTCTGAACCCTCACATTAAACATTGGCACACATTTGAACAATCACTGCTGCACCCTGTCTGTGGGGCTCAGCATCATAAAACTTTACATGTTTTCATGACTAGCAACAGGTGGCGCTCACCAGACTTCTTCAGTATCTTGACCAGAATTATCAGGACCAGGACCAGGACCAGGCTACCTACCACACCTCCAACAATCAAGCCCACTGGAGACTTGGAAGGTTCGTCCTCTGAAACACACAGTTACAGCAGCAGGTCAACTCACATCTTTATTGGCTAATTTTTTAACCGCACTGACTCCCTACTGGCTCACATGACTTCAGTTCAGGCCCGGTGAGGGATTTGCTACCATCCTCAAATCTATCTCCAAATACATAAATACATGACAGACAGACAGACGGATAAATGGATAGAGAGATAAATAGATAGATAGACAGACAGATAGATAGATAGATTCATTCCTCCTCACTGTTTCTTACCCCAAAACTTCCTGAGAGAGTGTTTGGTTGCAACATCAAACACTTCACAGGTGAAGTTGGACTTGTCACTCTTGAGAATCTCCACGTGCACCGTCGTCTGGAAGGTCTCGTCTCCATTCGGTAGGACTTCCCCTGTCATTAACCCATCCTGTCTGGTCACACTGCGGCCGTCTTGTTTGATCTGCACCCGGGTGTCTTCTGAGATGAAGCCAGTGGCCATACACACCAGGATGGTGTTGGTCTCCACCCTGGCGTTCCTCTTGAAGGTGTACACTTCAGGGGGAGCTGCAGAGAGAAGGCCCGTTAGCTTATCAACTTCACACCCAAGTCAGTTGATTGTGAACATCTTGTGTTAACGTACAGGCTGATTTGAGGTCCTCCTGTTCACAATTCACAAACTCCTCCAGGAAGCCCAGGCACTCTTTCTCTCTGTAGCCTTTGGTGAAGACACTCAGTGCAGTGTCACTAAGCCACATCATTTTCATAGGCAGTGCAACAGGTGAATGAGCCACCCACTCATTGTTGGCATTACTAAAATACAGTAAGTCCTCTCCATCCCAGCTGTACCTGTCCATCACCTGTCCCAGTATCATATTGCTACCTGGATGCAAGTCGCCATCACAGCCGTGCAGCCACTGCAGAGTGTGGGAATCTAGAACCAGAGTGAAGACAGATGAGGTGCATCAGGCCAAAATGCAAATGTTGCTCCATCAAACTGGTCCCAGTTCATTTTAGACCACCTGGAATAATCAGCTGTACCAACATCCACAACTGGCAGATCTTACCTGTGTCGTTGTCTTGTTTTGTCCTTTCCAGCAGAAAGTTGATGTTGATTTTGAGCCACTCGTGTTCTCTCTTTCGTGACTCAGAGCCTTTCGACCAGTAACCTGCAGGCTTGAGTCTTTTAATCCAGGGTTGCTTCGGGACCTTCTTCTGAGTCTCACTGTCGTAGTAGTCGATCATCCTGCTGTCCAGGAGACCCATGGCAGTGAACTCATGGATGCCTTTGATTCCACTGGGTTTGGAGGCGGCCGTGTAGATGTAGGTAAGGGAGTGTTTCTCTGAGGATCACACAGTCACACCAGGAAGACAATCAAGTATCTTCTACATTTTCAACAACCAATGAGACCAGAACTCTTCAATGAATCAACTATTTAACTGGATCAAGCACAATTTTTTTATTTTTTTATTTTTTGTAAATACACGCACCGGTGACCATTTGGATATTTTTCGAGTCTTCTTGTGTCATTCACAACCTTCAACATGTTTATTAAAAATAAATGATAGCCCAAGTGGCACAATTAAAATAAAAATGAAGAGATTAAAGGTTCTGTCACTTTATGGTTCATATTTAAGGCGGGGGGCTTGGTCACGCTAAAGTCCCGCAGAAGTATCTGTGTTGATATGTGACATCAGTGGTGGGGGGTCAGAGAGTTTGTGAAAATGGTCTGAAACTAAATTGTGCCAAGTGCCAATTTGGTGTACAGCAAATAACATCTCTGGGTGACAAGATGTCAGCTAGAGGCATCAGCTATCATAGGCATACCACGGCCTACTGACAAGACAGGTGTGCTTTGAGTTATGGACATGATATATTTTATTGGAAAGTTCATTCCAAACTTGATGTGTTAGTTATTGATTACTATTTAAATTTTCCAGATAATTGCTCTGCTAACAAATACAACTGCCAACAGGGTCATCACTCATGTAAAGTCCATATTTGCTCGACACAGAATTCCAAAGACTGTAGTTAGTGACAATGGTTTGTGTTACAACTGCAGTGACTGGCGGTAGTTTGCAGGACAATATGGTTTCCACCATGTTACATTCAGTCCCCTGCATCCACAGACAAACAGCAAAGCTGAAAAGGGAGTGCACATCATTAAGCAGCTATTGAAAAAGGCCAGGGACAGGAAGTCAGATCCTTGTTTAGCTCTGCTGAGCTACAGGTCTGCCCCTCTTGACTGTGGTCTCTAACCGGCAGACCTCTGAATGAATCGCAAGCAGCGCACGACACTGCCCCGTTACACAGAGTTCAAACAGAGAAATTCAGGCAAAAATGGAGAACCGGAAATGGAAACAAAAACAGCGTTATGACGAGTCAACAAAAGCTCTCCAACCTCTTACAAAGGATGATGTGGTGAGAAAAATTACCTGGATGCATGTAGCAGAAGAGCTATAGTTCTTCAAGAAATAGGAACAAGGTCCTTTGAAGTGACAACTGAGGATGGACATATTTTTTCAGAAGGAACCATCGCAATCTACCAGGAACCAAAGAGGCGTTTCAAGGGACAACGTGTGGTAATGCAGATGGAAAGCATTCTGTGTCACAGATTGACACAGTGCCTGAGGTGAAATCAAATGGGCACATGCTGGTGAGAAGCAGCAATGTTCCCACAGAATTACATGTTCTGAGGTGATCTGGACGTCAGATTAAAAGACCAGATAAACTTGATCTTTAGGTTAATGCACCATATTCTGAGTTAAAAAAAAAAAAGAAAAAAAAAAAAAAAAGAAAAAAGATTTGCTGTATGGTTTTGAAATCTGTTAATTTCTATATGAGAGCTTGGTGTTAGTTGAAAGCATGGCAAAATGAAACGAAAAAAGCTGGGGATAACAGCTTACAAGAAGTTGGTGAGGAAATTAAAACGTTGTAATGGTTATAGTAATTCTGATGTATAGGATTGGAATCCCATAAATGTGTTCATGCATACATTTTCTTACGCTCTTAGTTCATAACTTCAAAAGAAGGGGGATGTGTTGATATGTGTCACTAGTGGTGGTGACCACTGGAGGGGGCTGGTGGTTGACAATATTGTTAGAGGTATTGAAAATATAGTGATGGAAAATAAGTCATAACGTTGGAACATTCGTGGAGAAGAAAATTGCTGTGAAACCTTGTTATATAGAAGGCTATAATCTTCTTTTTTTTTTAAAACTTGTTTTTGTTTTTATTTCTGTTATTATTTCTGTTTTATATATGTCTAACTATTCTATTTTTGCTTGCCTATTTGAAATTGTATCATGTTTCACTTTGCTCAGAGGAGCTGGTTACGCAGCCAAACCTCGCCCACGCGGCATGCAAACCCTGCCTCCTTTGGTTTATGAATGCAGGGACGGGCGGGACTTTCCGAGAACTCCGGTGGGTTACTTAATAACGCAATAACGGAAGTGAACAATTGTTGTTTGTTCACTTCCGTTTGGCCCTCACCTACGAGGGCCAAAACGTGGGAATATGAAACACATAAAAATAATAATAAAAAAAGGTTTGGACACTTTAAACAGCGGTTCCAAGTCGGTTACTTCCAGGAAAGGAAACAGAAAAAACAGCAACATGTGATATCAGAACTTTTCACTCACCACTGTTCGCCAGCAGCGAAGTCCCCAGGAGGACCAGGGGAAGCAGCGTATTCATCTCTTCGCCATATCCCTCCTTCTTTTCGGCTCTAAAGTCACTTTACCACTGACTCGTAGTGTGCTGTGTCTCAATTCAGGGTCTGCACCCTTCAGACCGAATGTCCTTCGTAGGAAGGAAGCGTTGTTCGAGTCCACAGCCTAGAAGGCTGGCCAATACCGGAAGTGACGTTTTTATAGTATCACGCCATTGGTTCGCCATCTAACGATGCCGTTGGATGATCAAATAAGTAAAATTCTACGTTAAAAACTGGATACTTTATGTGAAACTTCAATATTTTAATGTATATGTCGTGTCTGTCACCAAGTGGACACATTTAGAAAGGCACTTTCTTTCACTGATAAATTGCAGTTTTTATATTTTGCAAAATCATTTCGCGGGCCGGAAGAAAACAGTTGACGTAAGCGCCGTAACATGCAAATTGGTGGGAGTTAAAGCAGCTCTCGGTAACTTGGACTCATTACTACTCCCTGCTCGTTGAGAACCGCAAATACTCTTTGCCGGTGTCGTTGGAAATGATGTGGTGTATTGTTTAATGGTTATAATATTACAACAGGTTATAAACTCGTGTACCTAGTTACCTAGAGCTGCTTTAACAAAAAGTTTATACCTGATTGAGTGTATAGGATGTATATAAAATTAAGTTACTTTTGTAAACCGCCAGAGATGTTGTTATAGTGGTATTATAGTCCCACCTGTTGGATGTTTAGTGTCACTGCACTTTAAGCTATGCCTCATAGTCATCATAGTCTCCGAACATGCTTTGCCTTTCTCTCTGAGTTCGGTTATGTTTTCCTGATTTGAGTCGGTGAAACGGTGAAACTGACACATCACTGAAGTCCCTTGTGTGTCATTGCATCTTTATTACACCACGAACTCAAACAGATGTGGTTTCTTCCATCTCAAAGCTCGTGTCCTGGGGACATGAAAACGAAGAGGAAACCAAATAAGGTGGCCAGGAGTGGGGTGGAGTCAGCAGCGGCGCAGCACTCCCAGCTCCCAGCCTCGCTCAGCAGTCGGCACTTGGCTTTTCCTCCAGCCTCCAGCCAACAGTAGAGAGGAAGCAGTATTCGTCTTCCCAAGAGAAGAGAATAAAAGACTGAACAGATTGGGACCGTGTGAACACATTCTCACTACTCTCACATCGACAGGGGATCGCAGAAAGTTGCAGGTAAGGGGGAAACAGGAAGTGCTACGCGAGGTAGATGTGCGTTAGCTCTGGCTGCGGTTGGTGTCGCATTGATCAGACTGGGTAGGACTCCCGTCATTGAATGACCCAGACACAATATTTTTTCCCGCATTCCCATCTTGAAAACCGTTGATAAACTCTTTGCTAACCGCGTTTTCCTACATGTCCATTATTAGCAGCGGTGGCGGAGAGAGCACCTCGCTTACCTTGACCACAGCTTTAGCGTTAGCTCACATCAGCGGAGAGATGCGCTGGCAAGAAATATCGTGATGGAAATGTTCTAAACTTTTTGGTGACTATTTAATCGCCCGTTTCTGAACAGTGATATATGTAATATGTATTGATACATATGTATCGGCTAGGCTGAAATTCATCTCCTAAAGTAGTACAAGACGTTTTTTTGATGACGTTTCCACAGTCATACCGTTGCTGGGACGCGGTTGTGATTTTTTTTTTTTATAACGCAGTTGTGTTGCTAGCTAGCTTCACGACTTCTCAAAGTTGTCGCTTGGCAGTCTTAATTACCCCCCCCCCCCCCAACACACACACACACACACACACACACACACACACACACACACACACACACACACACACACACACTAAACCTTATGTGTTTAGTATTTCATCCATGTGGTTATAAAACCAGCTGCCTTTTTATTACACAGGTGTTACTCTATTAAAAGCTCATTATTGACTCGGGTGGAGGTGGCAACTAAAAGTAGACGGACATCTACTCTCATATTTGTCACTTGACTTTTGATCTCAATGCTCTGCTACAATTTACTATCAATTCAACATCGACGCTCCCTTTAAATGGCCATTTTACACAGTCAATGTTGCCATTTTTCCTCTATGTGACTTTTGTTCACCAAAGTTGTACAGAGAGACACTTTAAGCAGGAATCAATTGTTTTAGTGTTAGGAAATACTTTTTAAGTACGGATAACCGCTTGTTGCCGTAGTCTCCTGTCGGCCAGCTGAGCAAATAGGCACGCTCGTGTTAGCGATTAGTGTGAAAATTTGTGGCGTAAAAATGTTCTAGGTTTTCAATGTGCAATAATTAGTCTAGCATATGGTTATTTTTGGTATTTGGCCGCCCTATTTCTCCTGAGAAAATCAATCTTTAGTGCTCAAGACACTGCTGGCATGGCTACATTGTGAATGGCGCTCAGGTGATGCTCAGTGCAGGCCTAAAGCTACAGTTATTTTGTGACTCCATCCAGCAGCCCCACTGAATCACTGTGATATCTTTAGCACCCTGCAGCCCTTTTAGTGAATATATGCATGCCATAAAGACCTTTTCAGATATGCCACAACTATTCCACAATGTCAAGTTTCCTGGGCTGGACGCTAGCCTGCTAAATGTTTGGTTAGTGTGTCAGATGGGTGGAACTTCTCTTAATATCTTGTTTGATGTGGTCTTTATCTTCAAGTAAAGGTTTTGCTTCCTGAAATGAAGTAATGTATTACCTCTGGAACTCATTGCTATCTCAAACTGCAGTGTTCCGGACAGAAAAGATGTTATTTGTTCAACAAAATGACAGCAGACTCACATTTTGTTAAGATTTTGCCCCACCATGACAGAAGAGTTGAAAAAGCAATGTTTCTCCCTCTTTTTTACCATTGTGTGAGTTAAAGATTGAAAGTACCTCATTCTATATCCCTTGGTTTCCCATGGGGACCCTCTTTTAGGGCCCCATGGGAAACCGCTGGGGAAACCCGCCTGTTGTAAATATTTTAAAACCAGTTGGCGTCCTCTGTTGACTCAGCTGATCCCTGCCTGCCTTTAAAAGCCAGGTTTTTTTTAAAAAAGAAAAAAGAGCCGAGCTGTCCATTAAATCTTGTTTAGATTCAATTAACAAGATCACGTTGAAGAGGGCCTGTCCTAGCAGATGGTCCCCAGCCAGACACTCGCACTCATTCATGCAGTCGCTCACATCTGAGTTGGCAGTGGGAGGGCGGGTTGGCGGGGGCCGTCTGGAGAGTCGGGAAGGGAAGGGTTCCGTGAAAGAAGGGCGAGTCTGGGCCTGACCTGCAGGTTCACAAGGAAAATTGTGGGTTAAGGCAGCGAGTGTCAACTGCAAGATGTGTACAACCATACAAACCTCTGACTGGAGGCTTGGCTTGTTTGCACTGTGGCGAGAAATCACGTTTAAATAAAGTATCGCCGTGATTGGAGTGCCAATAACTGTGGGTTGGGTGTGTCTCTCCTGCCTTCCTGTAAACATATTGTCTTACTCTTGTAAGATGCCTCCATCAACAGGAAACAACTAGATTTTTGGCAAAAGCAGAGCTGATTTTGAGACAGGGAAAGAGAGAGAAAGAGAGAGAGTTTGCATTTGCCTGACAAACAGGTACGAAATCATTTCCAGACTTTGGCTGACTCTCAGGGCCAACTCAACACTTAGTCATCATAGGTCTCTTCTTTTCATGCACGTGCTATTACTCAGCTTACTGTTTCAGCCCACACAGCTAATGAACTGCTGGCTGCCCGGGATTGTCCGGCCTTTAGTGTGCTACATCTCATTTGTGAAAAGCACCTCTTGATTAAATTGCCTGCCACAGCAGGTGCAGTGTTTTTCCTTCATGGGAGAATATGTAGAAAACATTTTGAAAGAGGGGCCCCTTTAATAATACTTGACAGATGATTGGGTGAACTTTTAAAAAGTTTATATTTAAAAAAAAATACAACCTCATTTGATTTCCTTCAATTCAATGTATTTGCATGGCCTATTATTATTATTTTTATTATTATTATTATTATTATTGTTTAAATTTCACTCCTCAGGAAGTGTCTGTCACACTGATAGATGTCGTCATGTGATATCAAAGCTGTTGTCTCCTGCAGGATGGGGGTCTATGAGGAGAAGAAGGAGACATGCGGAACCATCTGCCTCAAGTACCTCCTGTTTACCTTCAACTTTCTCTTTTGGGTGAGTTTACATCCTGGCGTGTTTGAGCCACCTGCATCTTTATCTGACGCCACCTGCAATCCGTCCGCCCTTTTCCCAAGGTGCAAACCTTTCGATATGGCCGTAACGAACTGAGCCCGTCATTGTTTGTAAAACCAAGCTGTGTTCTCGTTTTGTGTCAAGGAAAGTTTTCTCGTTTAGTTGGTGACGTAATGTGTTCTGGATCTGTAGAGATCTGGGAACATGAAAGGAAAAGAACAAACATGGCCAGACAGCAGCACTCTGTCAAGTTAATCAGACTTTAAAGAGTCTGGAAGACAAAATAAATGGCGGTATTAAGATATTTATTGTTGCCGTTCCGTCTGTGTTTACGGTGGTTTCTCATCCGCGCAGACTCTTGAAAGCTCGTCATGAACCACCTTAAACTATTTTGAAGTCAGTCTTTATTTTTTTTTAAATGTATTTATGTTAAATTATCTTGTAAAGCCTCGAGGTGGGAAAAGTGATTCCACAAACAGACATGATTTCTGTTTCTTGTCAGAATTCTCTTTAATTGACTTGATGTAGGAGATGAAACATGTTTGTTTTTCTGAAAAGAAATACTTTGATGTATTTTTCCCAAATTTTAATCTTATTCCTACATGTGCAGTGGTTTTGTCCACTGTGCATACCAAAACAACACATTTGTCTTTGTTATAATAAAATAAGCCAGAGGACGCCACAGATGTGTGAACTAAGACAGTTTATAAATATGATATCTGAAAAAAAGAGAGAGCACAAAATAAAGGGAATAATGCTAAATGATAGTGACACACCTGACCACAGTTTGGTCGCATAGTTATATGAATAATTAGCTTTTTATGAGGCATTATGGAAGTAATTATCTGCCAAAAACTCTTTCTGGACCCAAAACAAAGCCTTTTCATTCTGGCTGCAGATAAATGCCAGTGTGTCTTCTTCTCGGACTCCAAGCCAAGTTGCATTCTTTCAGTGGCGACACAAAAGATCTATTCAAAGGCTAATAATTCCTCTAAAACTTTCCAGTGACAGAGCCACTGAGCTCCAGGAATGAGGCAATGCTGTGTTCGGCAGTTTGGATGTATTGTTCAAAAATTAAAATATAAAAAAAGATCTATAAGTGTCCAAAGACTTGCTGAGTATTTCCATTGCCAGACTCCATTAGTAAAGCAGAAAGATTCATAAGTTAAATGGACTTCAGAATTTTCAGGAAAACAATATAAATTCATAATGTAAAAGTGGGGGGGGGGGGGGGGGGCTGCTTGGCAACATTGTGGCAGTAACAAGTGGCCACTGCGTTAGGCCTTTGCAAACGTGAGACTTGAATTTACTTGTTCTACCGCCAACCGCCACCAGGGGTCGTGAAAGTTTTAGTTCCCTGCCAGTAGCTCTTGGGAAATTTGCACTAAATCCTGCAGCTCATCAAGTGCTAACAGAGGAGGAATTCACATGAAATTCTCCTCAGCATAGGAAGTGATTCCTGTGTCACAACAGCTTTGCGCTCCTTTGACGGCACCATGAACGACATCATGACAAAGTTAACCTGCAATTAAACTGCCACAAAAACAACAAAATGATTGTGACAAGTCGGCATTTTCCAGTGTTGCTTGATTTGCCGTCTTGCTTGATGTCTTCCCCTTAAAAATTAATTGAAAAATGATCGAGGCTGAGAGATGACTGTGGCGCGATGACAGATATTTTTTGTTGCGGCGCCGAACCATCTGCTGCCTCCTGATTGCTACTGTAGATCTTGTTTGTTTCATTTCATTTCCTCACGACCCCTGAAACTGAAACCGCTGGTGCTGACGCTTAAGATCACAGTCAGCCGAAGGTCACCCAGTCAGATTTACTCCTCATGAACTCACCGCAAGTGCGACTTGAAAACCTTCCTTTTTTTTCCAAAACGTGTCACGCATGAGTGCGGCCAGCTTCAGGATGCCATCGTGTTCAGCCCACACTTCGTCACGCAAGCCGGTGGATGTTTTTTTTTTTTTTTCCCTACTCTCATTGTCATCGGGTCCGACTGTGGGGCTTTCTGTTTCCACCCTCACCGCTGCGCTCCCACTTCCAGCTGGCAGGTGGCGTCGTCTTGGCGGTGGGCATCTGGACCTTGATAGAGAAGAGCGACTACATCAGCCTGCTGTCCTCCAAGACGTACGTTGCCTCCACCTACATACTGGTCCTGGCCGGAGCCGTCGTCATGGTAACGGGCGTGCTGGGCTGCTGCGCCACCTTCAAGGAGCACAGGAAGCTGCTGCGAGTGGTGAGAGATTGCGGCACGCCTCACACATTGTGCACAAGTAGATGGTATTAAACAGGACCTGGTCGTTGTCGAGCAGCGACGTCACACAGTGAGGAATTAACCAGTGTTTGAAAAAGTACTCACAATTAAGGCCATAAATGCAAAAAAAAAAAATAAAGAAAAAGGCAAAAAAAGAAAATGCATTTAAAATGAGGAACTAAGTGGGACAACATTTCTTTGATTACTAGGAAAAACATTTGAACACATGAATTTGCAACATGTTTAGACTACAAACTCCAACATTGCGACTGGCTTTCTGGTTCCCCCCCCCGAAGATTCAGGGTTGCTTTGTTGCCGAAGTTGTTCTTTGGCATGTAGAAGGATGGCTGCGCCCCTGGCGCGGGGAAGGACAGAAAGTGAAACTGGGACACTGTGCACAGCTCAACCTTCGCGTCAGACAAAACACAACCTTTACCCTGTGGCACGAGTGCCCGTATTTAACCTGATCGGCGGCAGCAGGTTTTGCCAACAGACGCACCTGCATGGCAGCAGAGACGCAACAACGTGCCAACACAGGGGAACCCTGCACAAACCAAATCACATAAGTCAAAGCTGACACAAACACTTCACCCTTTGAAATCCGTGCACGCTCACGGCTGCGACTGCTGCACGAACGTGCGCCATCACAGAATTATCCACAGGAGAGGAGGGAGGACCGCACCTTCAGCCAAAATGGTGCGAGCCTCAAAACCCAGAGGGTTTTTTTTTTTTTTTGGGCAATCTAGAAACTGACAGTCACTTTTCGAAGGAAAGTTTACTTTGACGTAAGAAAATAATTTGTCATGGTTAGAGCGACCACATCTGTGCGTCTCACACTTCAGCGCTCGTATGATTAATTAGAGCTGAAATGCCCCCCAAAAATTCAAATATTGGCATCCAGCTTCTGTGCAAACATATTCCATGATTTATAGTCGTTTGTTTGTCTGGTCTGTTTGGTCTTTTGGCTTGGTTTGGCTTTGGTTTCTAATTATAGTGAAGCCGGGAAGAAAATAAGAACTTTTTTTTTTAATAATGAAGTATATATTCATTAATTAATTAATTAATTCATTCATTCATCTTTCTTACCTGCTTATTCCTATTCAGGGTCAGGGGGGTCTTCTGGAGCCTATGCCAGCTGTCTTAGGGTGAAGGCAGGGTGACACCCTAGACAAGTCGCCAGTTCATTGCAGGGCTGAAGTATATATAAAATCACAAAATAAATTCCTCTTCCTCATCCACTTATATAAAATATCCTGTCTGGTTACCGATTTGGGCCACATGGTGGCGTAGTGGTGGGCGCTTTACATGTTTGCATGTTCTCCCTGTGTCTGCGTGGGTGCTCTGGCTTCCTCCCACGGTCCACAAACACGCATGTGAAGTGAACTGGCGACTCTAAATTGACTGCAGCTGTTTGTTTGTCTCCATGCGGCCCTGCGACTTGTCCAGGGTGTCACCCTGCCTTTGCCCTGCTGGGAGAGGCTCCAGCAGACCATGAGCTCGGGTATTGAAAATGGATGGATTGGCGATCGTTCTGCACCTCTTCCACCTGCATAGTTTCTGGGCAGAGACTCTGCACTATCGGCTGCAAAGGCCTGAATAAAGCAATCTGATTAAAGGGCGGCGCTAAAGGCTGTGGGTGTTGTTTTCCGCAAGACAGAGTGCACAGGGTGGGTGGGGGGGTGGGATCAGGAAGGCAAAGTGGAAAACTCCCCCCTCGGGGAGAGGGAGGAGCGGGGCGTGGCGTGCGCGCATGAATGCACCGTTTCAAGATGAAGCGGCCGAGCCCAGACAAAACAGTGCCATGACTCAAAGAGGGAGAGAGCGCAGGGGAGCGAGGCTCTCACAGGTGGAGGAAGTGACTCACAGCTCGCTCCTCCTCCTCCTGGGACTTCCTCCTCCTCCTCCTCCTCCTCCTCTGTCTTTACCTTCTTTCCCTCAGCCTTCTTTTTGATTCTTTCCAGTCTCAGTTTCTGCTCCCGCTTCTTGAACATATGTTGTTGTTGTTGTTGTTGTTGTTGTTGTTGTTGAGAGCAGAGGAAAAGAGTTGGACCGTCTCCTCAGTGTATTTCCCCGAAACTCTGAGGAAGAAGAAAGAAACAGGCCAAAGACGTCGGTTTCGAGCTGTTTGGAGTGGGCAGGATTTTTGGGATTTTCTCGCGAAGCATTGTGGGACGCCAGACATGGGAAAGATTGAAAGGAAGAAAGACAGAAAGAAAGAAATAAGGAAAGAAAGAGAGAAAGAAACGAGGAAGGAAAAAAAGAAAGATAGAAACAAAGAAGGAAAAAGAGAGAAAGAAATAATAACAATACATTGGACTTATGTAGCACTTTTTTGGACACTCAAAGACGTTTCACATAGAAAACAAAATAATAAAGAAAGAAAGTAATAAACAAAGACAGAGAATCCAGATAAATACAACTTTGGCGTTGTCACTCCATGTTTAATATATTAATCCAAGCACAAGGCCGAAGGTTTCAGTTCTAAACTCTCCGTCTCAGCTGTGTCTTTGGTTTTCTCTTAAAGCTCCTCTTTGGCTCTAATGCCATCCTGACTGTGCAAGTATGCAATGAGACAGAGGTATGCAGCGAAAAAAAAAAAAAAAATACAGAGTGTTTTTGACGGTAAGCGTGTCATTGGCTGCTCTTGCAGACGCTTGAACCTTTGCGACTTCGTGTGACTTCAAAAGTTGCGGCGCTCACCGCGACATGTGGCTCGCTCCAAGGGCTTGTGGGTAATTCCAACCTCGAAAAGCGCTCCACCTGCAAGAAGACGTATTTATTTTTCCCTTGTGAACGTTATATTTCGGAAGGTGTCGCCACAGCGGCGACATCCTTTGATGGCCGACCTGAGCTGCCGCCGCTGTCGCTCACGGTAATCTAATGCCGTAAACCAAGTGTAGATAATCTGGCGAGGTGCCTGTGAGTGCATTGCTCTTTAAAACGCTCACATGCGGCCACAGAAAGGCTTTAATTTCAGGCTCCTCCTGCGTCACTTTGAAGCCGACTCGGGCGGTGAATTATTTAAGCCTCTTTGTCACTCTTTGTTTTTGTTTCACTTTGTTGTTGTTGTTGTTGTGTGGAGACCAAAGACTCTCTTGTCAGATTATGTCTCCTCAGTGAAATGCTGTTTGTTCAGTCGGAGCAACAGTCTGAAATTAGTGACAGTGTTAATAGTGGTAGCAGTGCTTCTGCAACGGTTTTAAATGACAAAATTGTTTTTTTCTTTTTTTCATGATGATCCAAAGAACAAAGTGCAAGTGTCTACTGTGTTTAGATTATCAAGATTATCAAGACTCTTTCTCATAATTCAGCTCTCATCCTGTTTGCATCTCAGCTCAAATGGAGCTAAAAGCAGGCAGATGGAGATGAAGGACAGGAGTCCTGTGTGCTGTTCCCATTGTTTTTTTTCTTCTTCTAAGTCTAAGTCATATCTTGATATAGTCATCGACTTCAAGTAATTGAAGTTTGTCTTATCATTAAATGCAAAGTGAATCATTTCCCCATCAGCCATCGCTGCAGGGACGGTGCCAAAACATACAGCTTCAACTTCGAGATGTTAATCATATTTTAGATCATTGTATTAAAGTGTTCAAGTGCCAGTTACTGTCATGTTGTTTTTTTCCCAAAGAAAACCACTTGGATGAGGTCTTTTTTTTTTGTTAGCTTATCACATGTAATCACACAATCATGTAGTTGAATACTTCTATTGAATACTATATATATATATATATATATACATATATATATATATATATATATATATATATATATATATATACATGCCGTAGATTATTTCTTGTAGTGTCATTGCAGATGCAATACAATACAATACAATGCAATACAATATTATACAATATATTGTTTTTATCAACTGCAAAAATGTCTGCAGACCAACATATTGTGAGGAGCTACAATTACACAGCTGGTCTTCTGGTCTGCATCATTGTGTCCTGAAACACTGTGTTACCTGTGTGTGTGTGTGTGTGTGTGTGTGTGTGTGTGTGTGTGTGTGTGTGTGTGTGTGTGTGTGTGTGTGTGTGTGTGTGTGTGTGTGTGTGTGTGTTTGTTATCTGAATGCAGCTGCAGTCAAGATCACGACCGTGAATCAGATGGCAGCAGTGATTGTGTCGGGAGGGGGAGAGAATTGCAGGAGATTGCCAGAGATGGAGAACATAATGGATATTTCTGTGTGTGTGTGTGTGTGTGTGTGTGTGTGTGTGTGTCTGTCCGTGTGTGTGCACGTGCGTGATCGAAAAGCAAATCCATGGAATGATAGCAGACATGCTGTGTATTCTTGGGGAATTTCGCCTCGGGATTTTGTATATTTTTGAGATAAAGACAATCTAGAAAATCCTGACCGAAACCAACATTTTGATTCCAATTATCCAGACCTTCGATTATTATATATATTTTGATACTTTTTGACTCAAAGAGAAAATGGCAGCATAAATGAGTAAAAACTGAGAACTACAATTCAAGATTGTCTGTGATTGTCAAAGTTAAAGTTCTCAGGCTCTGTGTGATGTCCGGGATCATTATTAATCGATCACTTTTCGGGTAATATTTCCAGCACTTTGTTTTTCAAAAAGGCCTCACGCACAGAGAAAAGGTCTCCAGCAGCAGCCTCTGATTTTTTTATAATTGAAACAGCAGCTCGAGGTCAAAGAGTCCACCATATAATCAAAAGGCCACGGGATAAGCGAGATGGCCGACGTGTTTCCAGCGGTTCCGTCTGATTAAAGTCACCTTTAGCGCACGTGTGGTCCACCGGCTCGCGCGGTAATTGTGAAGGCAGCAGCACGCTGCTCATGAAGTCTGAAACAGTGGCACCATCGGGCACCGAGCCGCATACAAATGGGCGTGTCCGGACGCTCACGGGAGCGCGTGAGGGTGAAGAACAAAGAGCAAGAGCACCTCTGGAGACGCAGCCGCCGCCGCCGCCACCACCGGCAACAGAGGACGCGTTCAAACACCGTTCAGCCAGCAGCTTGCAGGCGTGCCGTCCGAGGACAACAGGAAGGGTCTGTAGGTTTCGCACAAGCAGCCCTGCAGAGAGTCGATTTAATCAGGAGTCACGCTCTGCCCTGAAGTGACTTGGAAAAAAGAAAAGGTTAAATGAGGGGGGCGTGGGCTGGGATCAGGTGGCGCCGTCTGGAGTTGCTGCACTCATCAGAATCAGCCTCCTTGGTGTCTGCAGCCGCTGCCCCGTTGAGAGAGAGAGAGAGAGAGAGAGAGAGAGAGAGAGAGAGAGAGAGAGAGAGAGAGAGAGAGAGAGAGAGAGAGAGAGAGAGAGAGAGAGAGAGAGAGAGAGAGAATCTCAAAAACATCTTCATTAGACAGACGCTTCATTTCCGTTCTCATTTGCATGTGTAGAATTTAACACCACCTATCCTAGAGATGCTAACAAATAGACGGCACCTGCATCGGGTTTGGAGCCCGACGCCTGCGGCGTCCCGCTGCCGTCAAGCCAGCCCCTGGGCTATCAGACGGTGAAGATGCTCAGCTGAATGGCACCATTCTGCAGGGAAGCGCGCGACTTCGGCGTCACCCTGCAAACATTTCTCGCTCCTCTGCAAATTCCACCTGGCACGGCTTGTCTGATAATGTTAATCCCCGTCTTGTGATTGTCCCCCCCCCCCCCCACCCCCCAGCTTACATCTCCACCCCCGAGTGCATCTGGACCGCTGCAGGCAGACGGGGCAAACACGTTGTTGTATTTTATAAAAATAGAAGCGATAAATATTAATAAACATTTGCAGGTAAATAATAGCCAGGCGGCTGATTTAAGCAATAATAGCACTAAAACATATTATCCTTATATTTCCTTATAAGTGGAATCCTGCTTTTATAAACGTAGATGTTTTTTAGTTATGAAGTCATTTCTATTCCATCAAAGTTTTTCAAGCCGTTGTTTTTGTGAGGCGGAGGAGGGCGATGGTCCTCGTTACTGAGGACCTAATGCAAATATGCATTTGGATCAAATATTAGCAGAACTGCCCTGCAGTGACAAATACATTCCCGATGTGCTGCTGGCTGTATGGATCTGTTGGCATATTTCCCTCTGACGCAACATCCAAATGCATCGGGGGATCTTGCTCGGCAGGCAGTCGGCCTCCGATCTAATCAGACATCGAATCAAAGAGCGAATCCACTCGAGCCGTCTGATTTTCTCCCTGCGATAGCGGCGGGCCGGAGGAATTAGGGTCAAGATTTTTGGCCTGATAAAATCTCCTCTCGTCTTTTAATTCCAGGAGAAGCCCGGCTTGAAAAGCAGACTTTGCCTCCTGCTCCCGTGCGCCTGGTCACGAATCAGATTGTACTTGATAAACGGCTATTTTTCAAAGTTTGCCCCGACTTAAAGTAGACCAACTTCAAACAAAGCAATCGAAGCGCAGGAAGCGCAAGTTCGTCCTCGGCTCAACCTTGATTATCTGTGCTGAGGTCACTTTTATCGGCTGGCACGCCAACAGAAGCAATATTCAGTGCCGCTAGCCAGCCGGCCCGCCTTCGGGTCTGGCTGAAGAGATTCACTTTCTAGTGGCTGGAGGATGAGACTTTGCTTACGCACTGCGAAGCAATGGCTACAAATCCCGGACATTTGTCTGTCTGGGAGCAGGGCCATTTGGGAAGAGAGGCGCTTTTTATGTGGCATTTTTATTGTATTTTTAAAGTGCATATTGTAGATTGGTTGCACTTTGTGCGCTTTCACAAGTAAAAATAAAAAAATAAAAAAGTGAAGTCAAGAAAAAAGATTCCTTCTGTTCAAAGCCTGGTTTCTGCATGAGTTACATGTCAGAGCTTTGCTTGCCCTCGGTTATCAGTTTATTTGAATGGGAATGTGATGTTGGGCATTTCGATGCTCTCAGAAATGGTGAGGGAACTGTGGCCAGACCTCACACCTACATACCTTTTGTTCCTCGTGCCGTTCAAAGTGTTTTGTAATCGTGCTAAAATTGGAGCTTGAAACGCTCTCTCACCAGATTGTGCAGCTTCTCCGTCCCATCGCCACCCACTAACTCACCTCCCTCCCGCTCCTCTCTTGCAGTATTTTGCCCTGCTGCTGTGTATTTTCCTGCTGGAGGTCCTGGCCGGCGTCCTGGCTTACATCTACTACCAGCAGGTGAGGCCTCTCTGTGTCGACAGATTGGATATAAAGAGTCCTCTCACACACGTTTGTGCCCGGTGTGAAAAGTCCAAGATTAAACCCGCTTCCAGGTCTTCATTTTTCACTTGGACCCCAGTGGAGTCGCCTTGCACAGCTAAAGATTAAGAAAAAGAAAAGGAGAAAACCTCTATAAATCTCAACAAAGCTGCCTTTTTGCCCTTTGTTTGCAAACTTCCCAGGCCAAATTCTCAGTTTTAGCTCTGCTTCCCTTCAAAACCCCCCAAAAAAGCTCCGGATATTTGGAAAGAATGAGCTAACCTAACCACTGCCCTTTGTGACATCACAGAGTACGTATTTCGAACACATTACTCTTAAACAGAACAATGCTCCCTAATCTTACTGCATACTTTACCAGCTACTCTGCTGTTAATTAAAGCCAATGTGATAATTGGATTTTTTTTCTACAATAATAGAGCTCAGCTTAATTCAGAAACAAAGACGAAATACTTGGCTGACCCAGTTAGTTCTGGAAAAAAAAAAAAACTTTTGTAAACGGCACGAAAACGGAATCCTTGTGGTCACCTAACAGAGCCAACTGGGTGAAAGTCATTTAAAACTATACTGTGGCTATTTTGATGTGAGACACACACAAGGATTCAGTTCTCCTCTTCAATCTCCCTGGCGCAGCCTCACTGTGACTCTTGCCCACGGTCCTGCGGCTCGGCTGCAGGACCGTGCTCAGTCCAGAGGTGCGGCGCTATCATTATAAGCGCCTCATTCATAATACAGAGCTGTCGGAACATGAGCGGTCACTGACTCCCCTCCATCCCCCACCTCTTCCTTCAGAAGATCCAGACTGGCTCTGTAAACCCCGCCGTCCTCTGCCCCTCCGCGGTCCCTCTCTCTGTTCTGCCCTTATTCCCGTTTTCACATCAAAGTTGTGCGTTTGCTCTTCGCTCTGACACTCGTGCTCGGCCTGTTTCTTCTTCACCTTCAGCTGCTTTAAAGGTCACGTGACACGTTGAGCAGTGTGTCCAGAGACTTCCGTTCTTTTTCTTTTTCTGTTTTAATTCGTCCAGCACCAGGACATCATCACTTGAGGATGTAGTCGACTCCATTGCAAAGAAAGAGCCCTAAACTTCATTTGCTGAGTAAAATTAATACACACGCTTGGTGTGTATAGAAAAAAAAAATGCTTTATTGCGTCGCTTATTCGCGTCGCTTTGCCTATTGCCCGGTGTGTAAGGACCTTAAGAGGTAAAAAGCTGCATTATTTGTTCCAACCTGCAACCAGCAGGAGCAGCGACTGCATTGCATTCCATTTCTAGCCGCTCCTTCCTTGTTCATTAGGTCAGAATGTACAACTCCAATCTCTCCACCGTCGCTAGTGTTTTCCTCCAAAGCCTCAACAGCTCTGGCTACGTTAGCTCCGGTGTTTCCACACCTGCAAACCTGTTTAACCAGCGTGTGTTTGTTTCTGGATGGGCTTAACGCTCTGCTCCCTTCAATCCCGAGGCCGCCGCTTCCGCCTCACTGACTCTCAGCTCTCAGACTGTCAACAGGTGAAGTGAAAATGCACATCGCTCCAGCCTCCGCCCCCTCTTTCCACCTCCTCCTCCCTCTTCCCCCGCCTCCTCCTCCTCCTCCTCTTTTCCTCTTTGTCTTCATCTGCCGTCTCTCTCTGCCCTCCCCTCCCCTCCATATCATTCAGTCCCTTGATATCTCCTTCACGCTTTGATTTACAGCGCTTTCCCAGCTGGCTGGTTGCCATAGAAACTGAGCCCCCCAGAACCTGCTGCTCCTCCTTTGGAGCCTTTTTTTTCTCCCCCCCAACAAAACAGACTTCCCTTTTTGCTTTTGACCCGCCGCGTTCCTCTGCCGTCGGGGCCGCTGTCCGCGACATGCCTTGTCACGAGGAGCATTTGAAGTTCAGACCCTGCAAATCTTATTAGCGGCAGAGTCAGTAGTTGCAGCTAGCGAGCCGGCACCAAGCGTCATACTGTGCCGCCCTGATGTCATCCACGCGTAATCTGTGCTTGTGTGTGTGTGTGTGAACAGCTGAACGAGGAGCTGAAACAGAACCTGACGGAGACCATGACCCAGAAGTACAAGAAGAGTGGCCACGAGCAGATCACCAGGGCTGTAGACAAGCTGCAGCAGGAGGTTGGTGCCGCTGCCGAAGGTCCGGCTGGGTTCATAGCAGTGGCAACTCGTGGAGTTTTTATTTATTTATTTATTTTTTTGCATCACGTTACACATATGTCAATGCATTGAGTCCCACATGACGTGGGCTCACCTGCGGCTCTCTGATTGGACAGCACTGCTGGGCAGCCTGTCACCCGTCTGATCAGAGGCTGCGGCGTCGAGGTCGAGTCCAAAAGATTTCCATTCAGCCCCTGAATCGGAAGGCGGACTTGTCACCTTGTCGCCGCTTGTTCTCCTTCACGGCAGATGGCAGCACATGAAGAATAAGCCTGAGCTGCGTTTCAGACTCCGACTCGGCTCATATTTTACGCTCATTTTATTAACTGCGTGAGACGCCCCTGCGGCTGTTCGCCGTCAACACTTATTCTTTGTTCTTTCATCAGTTTGTTTGAACTTGGTGCAATTCAGCCTTTTCACACTTTCCTCATCTGGCTTAGTTAAAAGGGCGCCGCTCATTTCACCCCTCCCCCCTCCCCCCTGTTTATGTATGAATTTGGATAAAACATCTTGTTAGCTTGGCCTCTCAACCCGCAATCTGCTTGTTTTGCACTGGGTGAGGACATCCCGAAGGTGCATCCTGAAAACCCTGAGAAGTCTGTTTCTAGTCTGTATGCTAAGCTGAGTTGGCGACACTCACCTGAGCTGCTTCCCGGCGATGCAGATCGTAGCCAAGGTTGTTTTTTTTCGGCTTTTCACGTTTTGGCGAGAAAAGAAACGAGATAACGTTCCGAATTGTTGAGGCAGATATTGCAGATTCAAATTCACTTAACGAAGAGCAACAGTGATTTCCTCAAGCTTTACCTTTAATCGTTTGAGATGTCATTTCTGCTTGCCTTACTCTCCCCGTCCCCTGTCAGTTCAAGTGCTGCGGCAGCAACAGCTCCACCGACTGGGCCAAGAGCGTCTGGATCCGCTCCCGGGAGGGCAACAGCCGAGTGGTGCCCGACAGCTGCTGCAAGACCCCCACCGAGCTGTGCGGCCGCAGGGACCACCCGTCCAACATATACAAGGTGGAGGTGAGCGGGTGTAGAGGGGAACGGGGGGGGGGGCTCTGTCGGCATTTCCGTCACGTCAGAAGCAAAAGGGGGGCCGAGCAGCGGCGCTCCCACCTCAACTGATGCAGCATAGCAAAGGAAAGCAAAAACAAACAGACAC
Organism: Nelusetta ayraudi; assembly: GCF_046127955.1. Lineage (NCBI taxonomy): Eukaryota > Metazoa > Chordata > Actinopteri > Tetraodontiformes > Monacanthidae > Nelusetta > Nelusetta ayraudi. Next base: position 4,666,634 of record NW_027466052.1, on the reverse strand, counting down.
TTTCTGCCTCTCATTCAGGGAGGCTGCATCACCAAGCTGGAGAAATTCATCCTGGACCACCTGAAGATCATCGGAGCGGTGGGTGTGGGCATCGCCTGCGTGCAGGTGAGCAAAGATCTCAGCGCCCGTGCGTCACCTGGTCGACAGATGCAAAGGTGTTGACGTCCCTCTTGGCAATAATCCCCCCCCCCTCTTATATCCTCAAGCTAGGTTTTTTTTTTTTTTTTTTGAAATGTAGTCGGTATTGGGGGTGACACTGTGGTGCAGTGGTTAGCACTGTCGCTTCACAGCGAGAAGGTCGCGGGTTCGATCACAGGCTTTCTGTGTGGAGGTTGCATGTTCTGCAGGTTCTCCGGCTTCCTCCCACAGTCCAAAAACATGCATGTGAGGAACCCCAAATTGACCGTAGGTGTGTGCGTGTGCGAGCAAATGGTTGTTTGTCTTTCTCTGTGGCCCTGCAATGAACTGCCGACACGTCTTCGCCCTATGACAGCTGGGATAGGCTCCAGCAGACCCCGTGACCCTGAGGTCAGGAGGTAGCAGGTATGAAAAATGGATGGATGGAAATATAATCCAACCAATTGATGAGAAACCAAGTTCAAAACAAACACTGATTGCTCTTGTCCACCTCTCTTGACAGTGGAAAAGGCAGAAATATAAATATATATTTAAAGAACCATTTAAAAACACGCATGTGAAGCCAGTCTAAGTCTAAATGGTGTGTGTGAGTGTGAATGGGTGTCTGGTTGTTGTTTGTCTTTCTCTGTTGGCCCTGCAATGAACTGGCGACTAGCCCAGGGTGTCACCCTGCCCTCCCCCCCATGACAGCTGGGAGAGGCTGCAGCAGACCCCTGCAACTCTGGGTGTGGGTATAGATGACGGATGGATGCAGTCTGCATTTATTAAACTACTGAGCAGCGAACGTTAAGACGTGCAGGAGAGTGCTGCAGGTGCGTGTTAGTAATACTGTAGTTTGGCCGCGGTTCTCTGTCTCGGGGAAACTCAAATGCTTCCACACATCAGACTCAAAACTCGCTGTGACCTCAGCCAGGCCACAAACTCTTTTTCTCGCTTTCCGGGCTCGTGTTAAAGGCGGATTCGGTGGGGGGGGGGGCTTTGGCAGCAGAGCCTGTACGTCAGGAGGGGACGCGGTCGTGCTGCGGTGGCGTCCGCCAGCTACCGTTGACGATTTGAACCTGGAAAGAAGCTGCATGGCAACCGCGGCCAAAATCAGAGAGACGGCGAGGTCAGAGAGCTCCTCCTGCCAGCCGAGGACACTGCTCAGAGTGAAGCTCTCTGGAAAAGGCTCCGCTCCGTGCGTCGGGTGGAAGCAGAGGCAGCTCACCGTCTGTCTCTCTGTCTCGCTCGTCCCTTTGGCCAAAGCCGTGGATAAATTGAAACGGCCGTATATCCTCCGCGACAGCAACTCCGGAAAAAGGAAAACCAGACCAGACCGTTTCATCCATAACCTGTTTACATCAGCTCAGAGATTTATCAGGTGTTTTATTCTCCCCCTCCTGTGCAGATCATTGGGATGGTGTTTACGTGCTGCCTGTACCGAAGTCTGAAGGCAGAGCCGTACTAGGAGAGAGAGCGAAGGAGGGAACCCCCTCCCCTCATCCCACATCCCCGTTCATTCCTTTCTTTTCTTTCCTTTCTTTTTTTTTGCCTTCCTGAATAGAGGATTTCATTTTGATAAACAAAGGGTGAAAAAAAAAACGCTACAAGGTATATTGGAGTAATTAAGGCCCTGAAATTGCCGCCTCGGCCTAATCTCCAGGATGGCAGGGCTGCAGGAAAACACTTGTGAGAGGAAACTGATGGGATCCCCCCCCCCCCATTTTTTTTCTTATCCTCCCCCCTTGGATTGTGTCAATTAGCGTAGCACGGCCGCCCTGGGACTCCAAACATTGTAGTATTCTTCCACTCGGATGCCCTCACAACGCGCCGCGCAGTTCCGTTGGCACGCCGGAGCTACGTCAGGCTGAGTGGATGAGAAGCGGCACTGGCAGAAAAATGTTAATCCTGGTCACAGCAGCTTCACTTCCCCTCTGGCAGGAAGCCTTCAACTGCAGCAGTACCTTGTTACCCGCGCCAGCTAGCAAGTGAGGCATATGTGTTCTAAAGAAAGCCTTTTTTTTTTTTTATAAACCTTTTTTATATTTTCTACATGTTTTTTAAAGTTAAGCCCTCGATTGGCTTTCTGTGGAGCGTTTTCATTTCTCGGTTGTGTCTCTTCAGTGGCTTTTGTATGTTTTAATTCCTGCCGCTGTAACGACACAATGAAAAAGGCTCTGACATCGTCACGGTATCTGCTTCTTTACTCTCTGTTCACTGGGGTCAGATGGTAGGGGCTGATATTAATGAAGGTATTTTGTGATCATTTTTTTTTTCCATCATTAATACACGCAGTGCCACTGGTCTTGTTCTTAAGAAAGTGCCTGGCGGTTGATTTCTGCGAGGGATTTATCCACTGATGCCAAAGTCGACTGTTCACTGTAACTCTGCATAGGGACCTACTACTGTATTACTTCTCGTTTACTGATGTTACCTTTTTTTATATAGACTGTTTTCATGAATGAAGATTGTGTTTACTTTTCTGCAGAGAAAAAGTACGATATTTTATTTAACAGACATGTGGTAGCAAGTTAGACTGTCTCACTCTAAGCGATGCTCTTTTACTCCTGTGTGCCTCGGAGACAAATCCGGACTAATCTGCTGTACTTCTGTCTTTGTAATAAGTTTGATTTGAGTAAACATAGGTCATCACTAAACTTTGCCTCAGGCCTTGTTTGTTTTCAAAGCAACGATTCTCAGACTCACTTCTTGGTAAGCGTGATGTGATGTGAGTAAAAACCAAAAACACCCAACTTCTTTTGTGAAGATGAATATAAAAAAAAATCATGTGCCTGTAACCAGTGGCCCCTACACAATTGGCAGCAGCTTAAAGGTGCATTAGTGAATTAACCTGGAGTCAATTCACTAATGCTACTACAGTTTGTCGATGCAGATGTGGGATGTGAGCCATATTTGTTATAGTTGCAGCCAGAGTGCACGACTATCTGTCTTGTAATGACAACTGTTTGGCTGTTGGGGTGGAAGTGAATTTGTAAGACCTCTAATTCAAAGGTCCCATACTACTGCCATCTGTAGATCTTCATTTTTTTTGTATTAGATTAAACCTGTGTAGAGCAGCCAATGGACGATTAATTAGCAACACAATAAACAAAACCCTCCTGACAAAACTGTTGCTCTGTTTGACTGTCCATATGTTTGAAAGTGGATAAAAACAAGGGTGTTTTCCAGAGAGTGGAGCCAACACCAAATAGGGCGTGTGGAGGGTGTGGCTACTAACCCAGAGAGCGTTTAGTGACATTTTGTGACATCATCATAAAGCGCTGAATGTGTCTTACCACACATCTTTTTTTCTTTTCTTACACATACGTAAGACCGCTTTGAATTCCATCGACTTGCTAGAATGACAGATTATTGTTTTATTGCAAACAAAGAGATTTTCACACAATATGTGACTTTTAATTTGCAATGACCGTTGATTAGTCATTGTAGCTAAGAGCAGCAGTTCCTGTTTGAAAACGCAGGGGGGCAGCACCTGCAAGGCTTTCTGCGCCGCCGAGCCACAGCTCTGAAAACAGCTGGCGAGTGTGTGTGTGTGTGTGTGTGTGTGTGTGTGTGTGTGTGTGTGTGTGTGTGTGTGTGTGTGTGTGTGTGTGTGTGTCGCGCCGCGCCGCGCTCAACAGCCAGAGGCGACGGAGGATTTATCACCTCCTCGCAAACACATTTACACTCCTTTTTAATTCAGGAAGGCGAAGGAGCTTTAATATGTGTTCCGGAAGTGTTCAGCAGGGAAAGAGAAGGAATCCTAAAGAACGCTTACAGTGACAAATCCCACTGGGACATTTCAGCCGAGGCTGCTTTATGTTCGTTCTGCATCACAAAAAAACAAAACAAAACAAAAAATAAATAAAAAAATAAAAACACTGAGACAAGACTCCGCTCCTGAGTGCTGTGCAACAAGCAGCTTGTAAACAGCTCCCGACGACAACGACAGCTCCTGCTCCCCCTGACTGCAAACTGTTTTCCATTCGGGTCTTCGAAGGTACAAATGAAGTGTCAAACATCTCACGTTGTGTAAAGGGCACATGTGGCGAGATCAAACAGGCCTGTGTGTTGTGCTAGTACCCGTCAAAGGCTACATCACAGCTCTGCCACCTTGTGAAGCTTAAAGCTGAGTCATCCCTGCCAAATTGAGACAGATTCTTTTTTCTTTTTTTTTTTTTCTTTTTTTTTTTTAACTTTCCGCCTGCAGTTAATGTTTCCAGTGGAGTGAAAGTCGTTCAGCACATGGCGGCAGATTTTGCGCTTGACATGTGCGGAATGCACCTTGTCCGACCTGCTCTTGACACGCAGCTACCGTTTTGCTCGTTGTCTGAATTCCACCGTAAATAGACCATGGAAATAATGACAAGCCTCTAAACAAACAAGGAACCCCCCCGCCCACACACACACACACACACACTCACACAACTGATGGAAACCCACAGTAAATCTTCCTCTCAGCCGTCCACCGCACAGGCCTTCCCACCCGGCTACCCTACGTGCTAGCTGTGATGGCATGTGCCCATGCTAACACACGGAGCACTGAGCTAGTCGTGCCGGTGCGTGACATTTCTAAAATATCTCCTCCGATGCTCCGTAAGCAGTAGTCCAATCTGGTGCTGGTGTCACCTGCTGTGGGGCACCTTGGCCTGTTCACCTCGGCCCATCCAGCAGATAGGTGTCCTATTTTTTTTTTTTACTCCCTGGGACGATGGGGCTTATTCACTCCTTTCACCTTGTTTGTTTGTTTCCGGGGAGGCGACAGGACTTCCGGACGGCACGCTGCGTTGTGGACCGTTTGCAGGTGGTGAAAATGGGAGGAACACGTGGTCGGCCCCCACCGGGGTCACCCAAGGGTACACAACAACCTCCCTGTGAATCTAATTTTGGATACGCTTATGTGATTTTCAAGCGAAACGTTGCTAACGGGGGGGTGGGAGGGCAGCTCGTCAGGCCGAGTGCTCTGATTCGTCCTGACGGCACTCGCCGTTTATCACGCTGCTAAATCGGCTCCTGTCATCACCGGGGTCGGGCAAAGGTGGAGGTTGCGTGGGTATCGGTTATGGTCGGGTTTAAGGTTACGTACAAGGAATCGAGGACGAATCCGCGAGATAAACAACACAGACTTTCGCAACGTGCGGTTCAGTGGCAGAGAGGGTTGAATGCCAGCGGTCGCAGTGATTAACGGGAATAGGCCACAAGAATAATAGTGGGGTGGCGGGACTCAAAATGATGTTTGACTTTTCCATTGTTGTGTTTGTTTGGTATTTTAAGGGTGAAAGGCCCCCTCTGAAATTACATAAATCAATCCAAGAAAGAAAAATGAATCCAGCCAGAAGGCCGTCCACAGTCAACACGTACACCCTTTCAGTCTAAATGTGGAGAACACGAACACTGGCACCTCACAGGGAGGGGAGGTTTGGTCAACCTTTGGATTTATCTCCTGTGGCCATCTGGGGCAGAGCCCACAGAAAGCATTTGTCCTGAGGTGGCAACAGTTGGAAGGTGATTGGATGAGCCTTCTACCTAACATGTCAAACCGGAGCACATAGGTAGCTAACTATTGAGGCTTTTCCTTTCTTTTCTTTTCTAGATGTAAAGAAGCTTCTCCCCCCATTGTTTAAGCTATGAATAAATAAAAACACTATTTAAATAAATAATTAGTGAGGCTTCCATTGGGTTGTCACTGCAAAGCAGTGATTTTTGCAGTGCACACGATGCAGCTCTGATGAAACTGCCGCAACTTCAGCATCCCTCGTTAGGCTAGGTTTGCGGTCACTTCCTGTATTTCCTCCTCTGGGACTTTTAAGGGAAGCTAGCAACTCTATCTACTGTAGTTTCATCACAGCTAAAAGGAAGCTCGTCAGAAGCAGCTCAACAGTTGTGCAGTGTTACTTCGAACAATACAGTTGCTGTACTTTAATGAAGGCCGGAACCTGATTGTGGAGCATTTTTGTTCCATATCAGCTTTGACATTGCCACAAACAAACATTCAACATCAAGAGCCAGTGCAAATGTGTGCACATGCAATGAAAAGCAAAGTCAAACATCATCAGTAATTCTGTAGGCAGAATGTTGCTATGACTTGAAACCCTTTTAGCTGTGATTGTCAGCTTGCTAACCCGGCATCCGCAGCAACCGCCGAAATGAAAAGAGAATCAAAACCTAATCTTGCTCAATGGATGCATCATATCCAAAACGTGTCTGCTGCAGACACTGAAGTGCCACTTCATTTCTCTTCAAGGACTCTTTGTGTATGCTCAAGAATAAGGGCTGGCTTGCTAATGTAATCTGGAGTCTGTAGATGGCAGCAACACTCTGGGCCAGTCTCATAAGAAATGTATATATGTATGAATAAATAAATATAAATATGTGTGTGTGTTTTCACACACACACACACACACACACACACACACACACACACACACACACACACACACAAACACACACACACACACACACATACCAAGTCAAGGGCTGCTAACAGTCAAATTTAAATGAATGGGACCAATGCAGGGTGATAAAATGCTTTAAAACCCATTGTTCCTGGGAGAATAGTCACCCTGTCATTTTTTCCCCCTGCACAGCTGTGTGACACGCACAGCCAGGTTCTAGACACAGTTGCTGTATGTGCTTCATAAAGTCCAAAAGAGGTAGGAGATGGATTATTACAATGGGATTATTGCCGAATGACAGCCCCTACTTGTGCGACGAGGGTGATGACAGGTCAGGGATAAGCCTGGTTACGCAGCAGCAGAAGCCACACAGGAACGTCACTTTCTCTCCGAGCGCTCCGTCAAACTGTTAATTGACTCGCCGAACACGACTGATTTGAATGCGGCTGCGTTCTTAGACAGATATCAACAGTCCCAGACAGAGCCGAGCGCTGACTGTACGTTTTCCGCGCGCACGTAGGGCGCTGCTTATGTAAGTCATTTACATTTCCTCCAATTTGAGAGTGACTGGCTCAGCGAAGTGAGAGTCTTCTGAGCTCCCCGCCGGCACCTCCACCCTCACCCGGTTCGCTTTCAAGCTCCCCTTCAGACTAATTCGCAGGAGCTGCGAGAAATAAAACCCCTCGCTGAGCTGACTCGCAGAGCTTTGAGGAGATGTCACCGCCGCATCTGTTGAGAGAAGGATCCACCGCGAGGATGCGCATCAGGAGGGGAGAAGGAAAGAAAAACACTAAAATAAAATATCCTGTGTGCTGACAAGAGGCTCACATGTGGCTCTCATCCCTCCCTGTGTGGTTAACAGTGCCACACACACACGCAGGCTCACGCACACGCACGCACACAGCGTCAGTCCTTCTGTCACTCACATGCTCACTCGGGCTCCCGCCAAAGCGGCCACGTCGGCTCCCTGAAGCGTAGCGCCTCAACATCTGGCTCTCCATCCTCTTCTGGGTCACGTCCCATTCATGTGGGAGGAGATTCCGAGTCCTGGGGCGTTTAGACCCTTTCCAAGGTGGTTTGACCAGCTGGCTTTCGATCCCCGAGGAGCTTTGAGCGTAGCTGTTTGAGAGGGGCGGAGGGCCGCGGCTCCCCCAGGGACGGCAACAGGGTTACAGCTGCAGATGTGAGACGACATGGAGTTGCGGCGGCCGTGGCCTCGGAGGTGGGAAAGGTAATGATACATATTGTGTTTACATCTTTCATTCCTGTCACTAATTATGTGAGTGAACATAAAATGAGTCAATTGGCCTTATTATGTAATGCAATTGCAATATTAAAGTAAAAGAAATGTATTTTCTTTTGTGTCCTTTTTTTAATCAAACGTCATTTTATAACCTGTTACTTTTTTCATTTTTTTTTTTTCATGAAATCTGTCTCAATTTTCTCAGAAAGCATTTCATTTTCTTTGTCTTGGATTTATTCTTGGCAGACATTAAAAAGAGCCATTAATTCCCAGAAATAAACGTTCTTGATTAAGTGTTTGTGTTTTTTTTTTTTTTTGCCAACTGTTCAGAATAAAAAAAAAATACACATATATATTCAAATTAATTAAGTTTGGCCATTCGTTTTCCTCCCACTTTAATTTCAGGATCTTTGGTTAATGACTTAATCATGGTGCGCGAATGAGCAACTTAATCAGCTCATTATTCCTCCTGTTACCTACAGTCGTCGACACGGATGAGCAGCAACGTCTGGAGCAGCGGAGCCGAGAGGGAAAATGTCACATCAGGCTGATGAATCGATGTATCTGCACAAACCGGAAGACGTCGCCCAGTTTAGACGTAGCAAACAAACGTATGCTAACACACCGCTGTTCTGCAATCACTCATTGTTGTCGGCGGGTCATCTCAGCGCCACGCTGAGAGACAAACAACCATTCACACACAGAGCTTTGGACGGTGGAAGGAAGCTGGAGCACCACAGGCACAGAAAGACCTGCTGGCTGTGCCGCCTTTTTCACCAAATATAAATGTGAAATCAAACCATTGAATCCATATTGAAGAAATGTTGGAAGCGTCTGAGTCAGTCAGCTTGGCACTAATCCAGGAGCATGACATCCTAGACCTGGACATCCTAAAAAAAAACAAAAAAAAACACGCTCCAAATCCATAATCCAGCTACACGGGCCTTTAACAGCCTGTAAAGGTTCTATTAATGTGATGCTCTACTTTGCGTGAAACGTATCTTTATGGGTCAAATCACTTCTATGAATTCCAGGGCACAGGTTTTTCCCAGCAGAACACTTCATTGTTCCAGCGGTGTGTTAATTTGTGCGTGTAGCCGTCTGCCCAAGCAATACATTCGTAATGCATTAAAATATATTAAAATATTTTGAAAAGAAAGCTGTGCAGTCATCATATCTCTAATTGATGGCGTCGTTGGAGGTCAGCGACTCTAACGGAGGCGGTGTTAAAGGTGCATTAAGAGATTTTCCGACTTGGATGTTAAACTGCTTCTTAGCTTGTTGGAATTGGGCCCGCAGGTGACATTTTCTCATACGATTAACTTTCGGCCATTAAGACGTGCTCATGCAGGTCTGACCGTAATTAAAAGTAGGACAAAGATGTACAGATGTAAAGATTGTGACGCCAGCTATTCCGTTATTATGGAAGCATTTAGTGAACTGCCACTGTTATGCAGAGTAAACATATATTTACATGTCGATAGACGTATCGTGTTTTTGGTTCCAACAGCACATCCTGTGTGCTGCCCTAGAACAGATTGTACTGCACCAAGAAACCAAATCAATATATTTTTCTTTTTACAATACATTGTACAATTATGGAAGTAGTTGTTATTTTTTTCAAACTTTACAGTGATAATACAGTGACCCATCAGTGTCTGAGTGTAGAAAAGTGCTGCTTGCATCATAAAATCAATGGACCTCTGTGTTTTCCATGTTTTTTTTTGTGTTTTTTTTTTAATTCCCCCCTCAGTAGCTAATTGCAACAAGATCATGAAGTTTCACTCTTCACTGCTCTGGGAAAGACACAAACAGGATGAGAACTAAGTGTCTAATCCCTGTTCCGTCATGGATCAATACAACCACTTCTCACGTCACGCACACTCACTGTGATTCCAAACACGGCAGGATCTTTGCCGGTGTGGGAAACCCACATGGAGGCGCAAATCATGATTCTGCGCTGCAAAACCATCACAAGCTCGTGACACTAATAACGCACACGATTGATGCCGGCGTGTGATCACATTATATTCAATTAGAATCTGGGAGGGGCTTCTTGTGCTGATGAACCTACAGAGAATTATGACCTAAATCAGCAGCAGAAGCAGCAGCACTCTTTGAGTGCAGCTACCCTGCTGCAGAAGCAGGGAAAAAGCTCCAATAAACCACAACACACACCTACTGTTTAACAACACCCAGCCTGCAGACACAGACTCTCATTTGTATATTTATTTGTTGGTGACGTTGGGGGGTGTTAAAAAAAAAAAAAAGAAGAAGTTATAATGATTAGTGCTGCTGTTTTATTACCAAACTGTTATATAATCAAACTTTATAGATTAGATTAATGTATATTACGATTTATATAATTTACAATTAAACACTAGCCATTGATAATACAATTTGACAGGCACCAGTAATTAAAAAAAAAAAAAAAACATTTTAAAAGACCAAGGATTTGTAGAAGTGTTGTAGAAGAGTTTTGTTGTCTCCACTCTCATATTTGGAACGGCTGCTGTCATGCTCCATATCAAACGCACCTTTCGGCGGCAATGGCGGGCGGTTCGAACGTGACGCGTTCATGAATGTCAAGCTAGCCCACGCGTCATCAATGGAACGAAGTTGCTCACGGATCTTTGAAAAGTTCTACAAAATCTCGGACACGGTAAACAGATTTAGAACCGCATTTCTCGCCGGAAGTGTACGAGATCGGAATCAAGGTGCGGTAACTCGCCTGCTAATCTGTTTTTGTCGATTGTGTAAGTGGTAAATTAGTGGAGAAAATGACGTTCGTACTGATAAAATAGATTGACGGTTGATACCGAGGAGGGGCTGCCAACATTACTGGACTCCTCTGTCTCCGTTTTGACACCTGCTGCTTGTTATTGTCTGCTTTCATGCTAATATTGTTCAGTCTTGAACGTTACCTAACTCCAGGCATGTTTCCACCGGCTTGGCGCTGTTGTAAAATAGGACAAGTACGATAAGGAGTGTGTTGATTGTAACGACTTAAAGTGCTTCTCAAAATATATGTCGGCACTGTTTGTTTGCTCCTCGAGTCTCGCAGGAAGTGGCTTTGAAAGAGCCGGTAGTGGCTGTATTCATTTCAAATGCAGAAGATGTGACTTGCAAAATGCGGGGTGTATGAACACCTTCGCACTTTTCTTCATCAAAAATAATTGATAGAACATTACGTATAAATCTTGTTCATAACTTCTCAGGTCTCAAATACACTGCAGTGTGTGGACACTTAAGCACATCAACATTTGGAAGATTGCACAGTTTAGATTTAGATGTGTGCATTTATAATGTACCACGCAAACATTGGTGTGGCTAGAGATCAACCCCATAATCATATTTTGTGGTTTTCCGTTCATAAATTTGTCATAGCAAATTAAACAAACAAAACAAACAAACAAAAATCAAGTACTCAGACCCACAAAGTCAAGGCAAATGACTTTGTTTTCAGATTTGACTGATCACTCAGATCGCTTGCTGAATTAACTTGTTTATTTGTAGTGACATTTACCGAGTTGAAGTGGCTTGAGCTTGCTCAGGTGTTTACACAGCAGCTGAATGTGACCCTGATAAATATAATTAGTGCGTGTCTGCGCAAAAGTCTAGCAGTCTCACATGCTCATCACATCCCGACACGTTAGTGTCATCGGGATGGAGCATGACGGTGCATAATAATTTTGTGTTTCTTGCTTTTTTTTGCTGTTCTGGTTTTTTGTTTATCTTTTTTTATGTTTTATTTTTTACATATCCTGCATCAAAACTAACAAGCTGCTGATTGGCTGTCTGTCTCAGCATGTGTGTGTGTGTGTGTGTGTGTGTGTGTGTGTGTGTGTGTGTGTGTGCGCGTGTGTGCGTGCGCATGTGTGCCTATTGGCTCGGGGCGAGGAGGCGGAGAGGATGCGAGTCACTAGGGTGTAAAACAGTCCGCCTCTATTTGTCACCGTGGGCTCACTGCTTGGCTGTCATGGGCTCCTGCCTGCACGCTGCACCGAAGGCCTCTGGGAGCCGCCGTGTGCATCTGCCAGCAACCCCCCCCCAATGCCTGTTGCTCTGTGTGTGTGTGTGTGTGTGTGTGTGTGTGTGTGTGTGTGTGTGTGTGTGTGTGTGTGTGTGAGCCTGATACAGTGAGCGCATATAGAAGTGGAAGCCTTTACTGTGTATGTACGTTGTGTGCCCACCCAGGGGACTCACCATTGACAAAGCAGAGCTACTGTCTGCTGACCTTCTGGAGGGGTACAACTGACATGTATTATTAACGTTACAGCCTGCGGCCCCCTGTGTTATCATATTTTGCAGAAACCCAGACAGTATTTTAATGCAAAACGGATTTTGCGGCGACAGTGACCTAAATAAATGCGATCCAATGAAATAGATTAATTGAGGTCTTTCTGATAACACCCATTTTTTTTTTATTATTATGTGGAACACAGCCTTTAATAAGGATTTATTGAAACCATATGTTAAGGTTAACATGTTTAAATGCAATATTTCATATAACCAAGAGATTCTTGCTCTTTCTTGAGGCTCTGCTCAGCCTTCAGGAAGTACATGACAACAAATCTTGGTGGTTTTGATTTTTTTTTTCCAACCTGTGGTGTAGCTTTCAACCAATAGTTGAAAGATGTAATAGTTAAGTTAGTAAAGTAATAGTTAAGTTATTAAAGTTAATACTGTATTCCTCAGTTCATCCTCAGCTAAGTTTGGTTTCCTTTTTTTTTTCACATAGCCCCCCCCCCCCCCCCCCCCCCCCCACACACACACACCCACCCCTCCCGCCATCTCTAGAGGCATATTTTAGATATGCATATTTGCATATTTTCTTAGATTAAATTTTGGTGGTGAAAGTTCAGAGTCTAACCTTGTGGGGCAGCTGGATTGTTGAAATTGTGTGGCTCTCCTGTCCGACAAGGATGGAGAGCTCCTTATTTCACGAGTGAATCACACAGGTCACAAGTTCACCGTGAGAATAAATGAATGAATTCCTCCTCATGCCCAAGTAAACGGCGATCACACAGGCGGCCCAGGATGTCTTAGTCAAGCTGTCTCTTGCATTAAGGTTACATAACTGAGGAAGTGGAAAAGGACGTGTGTGTGTATGTATGTGGGCGCACACGTGCACGTGTGTCTCTGTGTATTTGTGCTAGATATGTGAGTTTGGGTGCGAGCTCCGTTCTCTTTTCTTCACAATTGCACTCTGACGTTGCTCTTTTGAGGATTACCGAGGTGGCATGTAGCTTCAAAGGGTCTCGTTTCCAAAGGTCATTATGAGTGGTTCTTGGTTCTCAGATGGCACAGAGATCACGAGGAATCTTCATCCATCCCTATAGAGCACATTAATGAAATCTCTCTCCTTCTCGAATGAATCTCCCTGATAGTCAAACGTGCAGTATCTCTCCAGTTTCACCATCATGGTGCGTGTGGGCACCGGGGAGCACTTGGTGGGACCACCTTGTGTTACTAGAAGGGAACCTTCCACATATGTGCAAAAAATGACAGGTTTTACTTTTCAACAAACCTACAGTATCTGTGGCCTCTCCTTACAAACATATATTTCTCGGAAATTGGAGGTGAGCATTGATGTACTCTTAGGCAGGGTAAACAGGCTTTGAATCATAACAATCAGCTTCCCCCAGGTCTAAAGAGGTCAGAGGTCCAAGAGCAGGACGCTGTGGCTCTGAGTTGCTCTGGAAAAATCACAACCACAGAGATATGGGTTCATAGATGTTCTGAATTCAGAAGCATTTTCACATAAAAGGAATTAAAACAAAAAGCCTTGTCCACCTAACTCTGGACCGGCTTTGGAAGGAGTTCTGTTAAACTCTACTAGCTTCAAGGCGGCATCATTAGTCGCCGTCCGCAAGCACTTTCATATGGGCTCCTCACCAGACGGATGCGTGAGAAAAAGCCAAACAACTTAGGACGCGCTCCATCTGGCCAGCGGGGATACAATATGTTTGCGTGTTCTTAATATTTTAAAAGGACTGACATATCCTGTAGCAGCAAACTGTGGAGATTTGTTCCGCACCAGTGAAGTCCTTGCCATTCTGTAGGTCAGCGTGGGCTTTCCCCCGAACTGTCAGCCTGCGTTCGGATCCCAACTCGCGGCTAAAGTGCCGCAAAACCTCCAACAACAATCCTGACTTCGGTGGAGTAACACAGTGACTCTCTGTAGCCGTGTCATTGGACGCTGCCGCGCCACGTGACTCTGTGTGCAGGCAGTGAGCAGCGGCGTCGTCTGCATGTGCACATGTGTTTGGTCCTCCCCCTGTCACTTTACTGGCTTGGGGGGTTTGAGGCTGCCAGCTCTGGCTGCAGAGGGCCAAGGAGAAAGAGAGAGAGAGAGAGAGAGAGTGTATGAGAATGTAATGTTCAAGGGGAAAAACACTTAACAATGGTGTGTGTGTGTATGTATGTTTGTCAAGGAGAGGGAGAGAGCGAGAGAGAGCGAGAGCGAGCAAGAGAGAGTGGAAGAGATATTTTTTATTACATTTTTGGATCCAGTGGCAGAGTAAAGTAGTGTTTGGAAACTTTGAGGAAACACGATCACAGTTTCCTCTAATTCAATTTTATTTCTCTGCTGGACTGCAGAAAGTGATCCTGCTCTGAAATGCTGCACGGTACCAGTAACAGCGACAAAAACACATAAAACCTGTGCTCCCGTTTTAAGACCGCAGTTGCACTGATTTATCGTCAAATCCAATAAATTTTGTGCTGATTAGATGTTTTACAAGCTTTATTTCTTTTGGCAGAGCTGGGCTCAGAGAGCAGCTGAAGGCTGTGTGTTGCTGACTTTGTTTGAAAAGAGTAACCAGGAAGGAAAAACAGGAATTAGAACATGAAAATAAAAAGAAGATAAGAAAATTCAATTTCTCAATGACATAAAATTTCTAAATTTCTAAATACATAAAACTGGGGGGGGAATAATGTTATTAGTGTATCAATATCAATAATGACTCTAAAGCTAATGCTGATGTAGTTAGCCTGTTTTCATCAAAATTCTATATGATGTGTAACAACCTATTAAGAGATCTCAACAAGTCCTGAATCGTCAAAGCAACTTATATAGGTACACTTTTTAGACAAAAAAAAAAAGAAAAAAAGAAATTGGAGTGAGAGAGGCCCTCGTGACCTGTAAAAATGTTGTGGCAAAAGCAGTAACGTTGTGTGACATTATGCTTACTGGAACACATATTTCTGCGGAGTGCTCGCGCACATTACATCAAGAACAAAAAGTCTATCCCAAGCACTTTTTTGGTGGCATCAAGAGGCTGAAAGATGGCCCTGTTGTGCTCTGTGATGTTGGGGTGATCATATCCAGTGTGGGTGTGTGATGTGTGCATACTCATAGTTGAGTTTGTACTTGTGGTCTTTTGTAATATTTAGGGATGCACCGAGACCAATTTTTTTTTACAGAATGAGTCGAGTACGACTACTTGCATTTCAGTACTCACCAATACCAAGGCCATGATGCATGATGAAAGTACTTTTTCCGCAGATGGTCTGTGATTTGAACAACATTAAGAGCCGCTGCTCCTCCATATCGAGAGGAACCTGCTGAGGTGGGATCGGGCATCTATTTCAGATTCCTCCTGGAGGCCTCCCCGGAGAGTTGTTCTGGGCATGTCCCACCGGGAGGAGACCCCGAGGAAGACCCAGGACACGCTGAAGGGACTACGTGTGGGAACGCTGTGGGGTCCTCCTGGATGAGCTTGAGGAGGTGACATGGGGCCAGGGAAGTCTGGACATCTCTGCTGAGACTGTTGCCCCCGCGACCCAACTCTGGCTAAAACATGGATGGATGGATGGATGGATGGAACTGGTAAAGGTGTTGTGGTATCATCACGTATTTTACGAGTACGAGTAGAGTACTCAACCCCGGTGTCGATACGATACCTGATACTGGTATCGGTATCGACCACCCCTAGAAATAATGATAAGTAATTCATCAAAGTTGATGAAAATGAAAATGTTGTTTTTCTCAACGTATGGCTTGGGTTGTCTGAGAAGGGACTTGCCTCAGAGATCATGATCAACCTGCATCCCATTGCCCAGCGGCTCCAGCGTCACACCAGTAGTCTGCCGTGACGCGTGACTCTCGTCACCGAAGCTGGAAGCGCCGGCTCCTGTGGAACGGTCTTCGCTCATGTGCGAAGAGGCCTCCTGCTTGTAGTTGTTGGTTTTTTTCTCAGCTTACCAGGTAGCTCGGCTACCTAACGTAGCCGATGTGAGCACGGTTAAAACATCACACGCTCCGCCAGCACTCGCAGATGTCGGCTGTCGTGCATATCAAAATAAAACCCGAGTATCAGTGTGAGTTCATTAAAGTGTAAAGTTCACACTCCTTGGCTGCCGGGTGAACCGTGGTGTCCCGGGAAACTCGCATCAAAACAACGAGGACTCTGAAGAGACCCGCCAGCCAATGAGAGGTTCCCCCCCTCTCAGACAGCCCAGGCTACAGACAGAATTGGTAAGTTTTTTTAAAAATTCTTTTTTAATCATCCATCTGGTTTAATGTAGGAAAATGTAAAAAAAAAAAGGTGACCCCAAAATGTCAACTGGGTTTATCTCATCAGCAAAGAAATACATTTTCAGAATACCTATTTTTTGCTACTTTTCATTCTCTCAGTGGGAAATTGAACTGATAAGCATTAGATCATTACCCACACAGTCTCTGGCCGAAAGACATCCGTGAAACTGAAACAGCAGTTCTGAACGGGCGCAGCATGTTGGAAGAGGGGGGAGCTGATGCTGACGAAAGGCTTCATGCCCCAGTTTTAATGCATCCGTTTCCCTCCTTTTCACTTTTCCTCCTGTATACTTATGATGGAAGGTGCTATTCGCCGTGAATATTTCTAGCTCTCACAGTCATAAATAAAAGATTGATCGTATCCGCGTTCAATTTGTGGCTGGATCTGGCGCCGTTTGCAGCCTCTTCCCCCATGTTGAGCGCGGAAATGACTTCTCGGATTGCATGCTGCAGCGAGTCATTCAGTCATCAGTAAAGTGGACCCACACACAGTGTATGTATGTACACAGAGCCCGGGGGAAGCTCGCGAAAAGCATGTTTGTCATACATACACATCGACAGCTCATTATGATAATTCATTGGTCCTGAAGTGAGTATGTGCTGCTCACATCCCCAGGCTCAGGCCTAGCGTGCTTCTCTCAGCATTTTAATGCAACTTTTCCCTGATTCCGTGCAAAACATTACGGGCTGTGAACCCCGAGCGGGTCCGCCGATATCAAGTTAGTGTGGAAATGTTTGATTTAAATCTTGTTCTTGGGTTTCATGCAGGCTTTCGAGCTGGAGAACACATTCGATTCAAGAGTTTAGGGAGAGGCACAGGCTCTAATTCAAAAGAGACCGTTATTGCGAGTCAAATTGTTATGTTGCTGTTCACCTCTGGCCTGACAGCTGCAACTGAATGATGGACGGCATGAACAAAATCGCAATTAAGTCTTTATCTTTCCAATGTATTTGTTGCGGTTCGCTGAATGTAATTCATGCGGAATCGTTGTCGTCAGATCATAAGCCTTCGGATGAGTGGAACACAACGAGACCGCTCGCGTTTCCAAGCGGAGGACGTTGAAGCAGGTCTTTGGCTTCGATCTGCAGTTTTTTTGTTTTTTTTTAGTGGTGCGCTGTTCACAGGAAGATTGGTTAACCTCTGACGTGGACTCCACAGAAACTGCCCATTAGTCCGACCTCCCATTAGTCCGGCCTCCTATTAGTCCGACAAATTGCATATTGGTCCGATCTCCCATTAGGGTTACGGGTAGGGTTACAGTTAGAGTTAGGGTTAGGCGAGGTCGGACCAATGGGCAATTTGTCGGACTAACGGGAGGTCTGACTAACGGGAGGTCTGACTAACGGGAGGTCGGATCAATGCCATGCTCCCGACTCCACAGCGGTAAACTGCTTTGATCGGACTTGTGAACAGACAGACACTCGGCAAAACGGAAGCACAGACCACGGCGTGTAATTTTGAAAAAAAATAAAAAAATACCAAAACACCCCGGTAAACAGGTCGTTGAGAGGCTCTCGCTTGGAGCGAGTGGACGTCAAATAATAGTATCGGTTCAAAAGCTCAGCGGCCGGGCGGCAAGATGTGGGTCACGCCGTGATTCATGCCCAGAATCACCGTAGCAAAAAAAGCAACAATACGACAACACAGAGATGCCGAGTGTGTGGGAGCTACTCCCCCCACCACCACCACCACCACCTTCCTTCCCCTCTCCTCCCCCCTCTCCCTCGGGTCTGTCCGTCTTGGTCATTTTCAGTCTGTTTGCAGCTCGACGCCCTCGCCGTTTGTCCACGCGACTCAGCGCCGTCATCCAATCCGCCGTGACATGGAGGGCCTTGCCAGACGCTCGTTTGGAAATGGGTTGGGTGGGGGGGGGGGAGGAGAAGGGAGGGCTGGCGCGTCAGTGACTCAATTGAGATGCATCGTGGGTCGCCGGCTTCGCTCCGGGTTGGCTGCGAGTCGCGGGCGACACGGCCGGCCGCGTCGATCAGGAACCGAGGCGCCCTTGCACCCCACCGTCGCACAGACGTGCTCATTAACGTCGAGCCGATTTGACAGCGCGGACAATTTGCGGCACTATTTTCTCCACACTTTGTTCCCCGTCGTGCCGCCCCGTCAAACCACTGTTTGTGCTCCGAGTGGTTGTGACAGCTGAACTTTCCTCCAACGGCGCCGTTCGATGTGCGTTCTCGCACACTTAGGCTGCCGCTCGGTGGCTCAAGCGTTGACAAGGTGGATACCTGGGATTTTTTTTTTTTTATTCCCCCCCCCCAGCAATCTCTTTTTTTTAATGTTGAACAGCAAAAACCAGAGGAGGAAAAAAAAACCTTGTTTTCATCCCGTCGTCACACGATACAGTACGGATGAAACCCAGCTGCAGCGTTGGTAGACTAGACTGATTTAGTCCCAGGGCAGTCTTTTTTTTCTTTTTTTTATCAGGTTGAGTGCCAGGCAGTGATGTAACCAGGGGCTGACCTCGCTGACTGTCAGTGGCATGGAGGGAAGCCTACACATAGATCCACGGATGAGACTTGACATCGTCGTAGGAAGTTGTGAATCGGCCTCGGAGAGTTCAGGACCACGGAGGGGAGGTAATGGGATTGATGCGTTGGCCCATGCGAGCCTGCAGGAGACCAAAGATATTTGACTGTGGAACCTAGAACGTTGCCCGAGTCCTCGGGATGTATCTCACATTCCTGTCTGATCGGTGTGTAATAAGGGGCAAAACTTGCCAGTTGTGTCTCTCACACCAGTGGCCAGTCGGGCTGAAACACGCTGTCTCATGGAAAGGATGGGAAAATATGTGACAATCTGCCACGGTCGAGTTAAAACTCCTGCTGTTGCTGCTGTCCTTTAGTCACTAGATCTACAGACTCACGGCCGTCTTCTTTACTGATCTTTGTTTCAATTACGTTGTGTTCTTAACGCATCTTGTGGCTTATTTCGCAATCGACTTTTTGTGTAATGTGATTTAGAGTTGCGCGATGCTGTCAGACGCCGCCTGCGCCGCGGTGATTGATGAAGCTTCTCGCGGCCGGACGCTCGCCTCCTGTCGCCGCCCTGCTGCCCGTCTGTTTCCGTGCAGTTTGACCATCATGTCGTACACAATATTACGGCTACATTACAGCCTGATTGAAAGTTTTTTCCTTTTTTTTTTTTTTTCTTTTAAGCCAGCTGTGTTCAAATTAATCTGGATGGCTCTGAAACAATGAATGATGATATAACCATCTGGGCGCTGGCCACTTGTCGTTCCAGAAATCGATTGGTGTTTGGCCAGAACAAATGCCTGCGCACAGCATCCAATGTGGTGTGACGGAACGGATCCTGGGGGGAGCGACTGCAGAGATGACTGAGTCAGTTCATGTGTAGCTTAGTCAATGGGCTAACGGCTGACATAATTATTGGAATGGGCGTCACACGATGCACCCCCCCCCCCCCCCGCCCCCCCGATTTTAATGCGTTATCCAAAAAAAGGAATGTCTTGACCCCCCAAAAGACTAAATATAGTAATTATTGATTGTCTACTCAAGTCTTAAAACACGCAAATTGAATAAAATGGAAGAAAAAAATAAATCATTTTTGACACAGCACCATTAAACTGTCATTTACATTTGATGATTGTGGCACAATAAAATATCAGTCATTAAATGTATTTATTAAATGTTTGATTTAAAAACTCCAACTTTTCAAAAACATATATACTAGAGTGAATGGAAAAATGGAAATAGAAAAGCAATTTTCTTTGCTCCATCTTTTGTGAGTGTGTGTGACAGAGAGAGAGAGATGGGGGGAGAGATAGAAAGAGAGAGTGTGTACTTGGGTCTTGATATCAGCCCTATGTGATGTCATAAAGAGTCTCAATACCACATCAGTGTCTCCTGGGTTAATGACCACACCCCCCATGCATTGGTTGACTCCGCCCTTTGAGACCACCGTGTTTTGTCACCTTCTAAGAGTTTGGAAAGTCCAACAAAACCTGTGCTGTAAACAGAGGGCTAATAAATGTTGTTTTCTGTAGATCTTCATTTTTTTCCCGCGCCACTAGAATTGAAAATGAAAACAAAATATATTAAAATGGATCTAATAACAATATGGGATATTTAATTTGAAATACAGGAAGAGAAACATCTTTTTTTTTTTCTTGTGTTTTATATTTGTTTTAGCATCAGTTGCATTTCCAAAACCCCTGCAGTCCTCTTGCTGGTCATGTCACGTAAAACGTACTTTGCCGCCAGATTTGGTTGGTAGCTGAGCTCCGCCAAATTAAACTTGATGCCTGGAATCAGGGGCGTGCCGCTCGGCGTCAGTCAGGTGTGGGAGCGGAACCGCTGGTCGGCGGAGCGACGTCGTCCCCTTGTTGAAGTGGCGGCGGGGAGGTGTCGCGAGGAATCGGCCGTCCTGTGCCCCGACACTCGGGTTGACGCGATTAACAGCTTGTCACGCTGATTCTGGGGCATGCGTGGCGACCGACGCCCCCTCCAGCTCGGAGACCCCGTGGATGCTCGCCGTGCTCGGATTTGATGCGATTCGTCCCCAGAAAACAAACTCACTTCATCATTGTGAACGTTGTCAAGCTCAGGAGAGCCAGTTGTTTTCAAGCGTGGACAGACACCTCCTTCTTCTGCAACTTCTGACCTGGTTGTAGCTGCATATCCAGACTGGAATTCATCCCCTTCCCTTTTATGCGTCTAGTCTTTCCTCATGTTCTGAGCTTATGTTTTTTGGTTTTCCTGCCCATTGAACGGTTCTTATGTGTAGATGAAGGGTCTTCGCTGCCATCTTGCACTGCCATTTTTCGAAGGAAGCCTGGTGTGGACAATCCAGCCCCCTTGACAGCCTTGCGTCCTCAACTAAACCAACGAAGAAGACGGTGGACGAGGTATCCAGGTTTGTGCTCGTAGGCCACCGTAGTTCACTGGCAAGCCTGGGAGAGGGAGAGTATGGAGTCCCTGAGGGCTGTTTCTACTTAATAATCTCCAAATATTACATACTTAACCTTTAAAGCTGACTGATATTTTTAAAATTTTTAAAGTGATTCATGAGACTTTTGCCTGCAATCAACGTAAGCTAATAATGCTGGCTCAACAATACCTCTTCCAGATTAGTGATCACACCTACCAGCCAGCCATGGAACAGCAGGGCTGTTCCATAGGGACCTGAATATGGGTTAAAATGAGACCTACAAGGAGGTCATTTAGATACAATACCAACTTTCTCTCTCTCTGATAAAACTACTTGGGGAACTCAGCATCTGATGGTGCTATGAATTATGGTCGCCTGCGTCACAGCAAAGACGGGTCAAAAAAATTTGTCCTCAGCCATTTCTGGGAGTTCCTTCCAGCAGTGTCTGTGGCGGTTGTTATTCTAGTTTTTCATGTCACGCACATCGTGGGCCCGGAGCAAGAAGTCTTTACATGGATTCCAAATGGTGTATGGTGTAAGAAATAACTGGGACTCAATCACACTGTGAAAAAGTACTGTAAGTGGGGAAGTGACTTCGTGCAACTGGATGAGGAGGATAAGTAAGTTTGTTGGACTTTCACAACAAAGTCCCTCACTTCTCTGCCATCAAAGCTGTTTTTTGTGGTGTGTGTGTGTGTGTGTGTGTGTGTGTGTGTGTGTGTGTGTGTGTGTGTGTGTGTGTGTGTGTGTGTGTGTGTGTGTGTGTTGGGGTGGGGGTGGGGTGGGGGGGTTCTAGATGTTTTCCCCCAAGGTCTGACTCAGCTGTACTTTTTCTCACAAGAGGATTTTAAGTGATATATGCGTGACCTCGGGCAAAATTTTTACATTTTTACTCGGAGATGATTTAATACTTCCAGAAACAGAAGAAAGATTTCATTTGGATTTTTACACTAAATCAATTGTCCAAGTGTGCCCTTTTAGAGAGCACACTCCTTTGCAGCTCACTTTCATGCTTTTGGTTCACCTCAAACAAGTGATTCTAATCACATTTAGAGCCCCAAACCACATTACAGTTATATATATATATATAAAAACAAAAAAACAACATTCTATTTTCTACCCCTATTGACAGCTTCAGTGTGTAACAGTAATGGCTTGAAGGGTATATATACTGTATATACGTATAGGGGAAAATGTCCCAGTATTTTCATTCGCTGCATCTTTGGAAGTATATGCTCCTTCTTCTGTAAATCGAAGCTCTGTATTTATTATCTAGATAATATAAATTAAT
Source organism: Nelusetta ayraudi (assembly GCF_046127955.1). NCBI lineage: Eukaryota > Metazoa > Chordata > Actinopteri > Tetraodontiformes > Monacanthidae > Nelusetta > Nelusetta ayraudi. The sequence continues at coordinate 4,644,146 of NW_027466052.1, read as the reverse complement.
GAAATACGACTTTCATAATTGCTATGAAACTGGCCCCTCACAGAATTTTTGTTTTTGTCAAATGTTTTTATTGAGCCAAAGGATCTTACATATATCATTTCAATGTATCAGTAAAAAAAACGTTTTGATGTGATTGCTCTCTATTTACCCATTTTTCAGTATTTCCTCAGTGCTTTACAGTAATGCTTTAGCACATTTGCTCTGTCTTTAGTTGAGTTGAAGTCTATAAATTCTGACGCCTTGGCTTATTCTTGACCTTGGCAGAAATAGATTTCACCCATTACAGCTAAGCATACAATCCACTTCAATTTCAGTTCATGCATTTTTCATGATACATTTTTCTTAATTTTTCCAGTTCTATTTGTAATGCACAGTAGGAACTATTCCGTGGTATTAGAGTGCATATGCAAACACCCTAAATCCTTCATTTTTGCACCACATGTCCACTAAAGGGTGTTTGTTTCCCCCCCATATGGTGGACATTTGCCGTTGTTTCACTCTAAGGCGTCATGTCAGGCGCCTCAGTCCGGGACAGCGAGCCTGTTGGCATCATACTGAACAGAGGAGGCAGCTCCATTCATCACTCACTGCTGCGGTACGCTCTGAAAATGATGCATTGGCAGCTGGCAGATGTGGGTCACATTTATCGGCCAGAATGATAATCATCATCTGCTTCCGCCACGAACCTGACGTGCGAGGCCCGAAGGTTCCCCCATAAAAATGTCCGAGTGGCTTCAGCCGGAAGAGGTGCCTCTCACCTTTCATGGAGAAAATATGTATATGTACAGAAAAATGACAGCTGGCTAGCAGAGTTGAGGGCAATGGCTATCTTGTCGAATTAGGTTGTATCAATGTGACTTTTTTTTTGTTTGCGCCATCAGTAATAATTTATTATATCATTAAAAAAATAAAATAAGGAATGAAAGAAACAAAAAAGAAATACAATAGTGTTGCGTGCCGCATGAATCCACTTATAGAGGAGTTTTCATTATAACAGCACAATGTAGGGAGTTTTTGACACAATGGTGTTGTAATGTTCCATTGGGACACTTCCCCTGTCAGTCATTGTTGCGTTTGGCAGGCAGCAGCCAACACGTTCAAACACAATCGGAAAGCCTATTAGTGACGTCAGATTCCCCCCCCCCCCCCCCCATTGACGAGTTTCGGCTTTTGTTGACTGCGGCTAATTCATCCTTTGTGTGCAGGCTAACGACTTGCAAAGTACACAGCGGATACAGCGCTAACTCTCAGATTATCCCTCATTTCAACAAGATGACGGCGCCATTGAGCAACAAGCCAGCACGAGGAACAAAAGAGTCAAATGGGCCTTGAATGGCCTCGCTGGGGGACTTGAGGGAGAGATATGCAGTTTTTCACGCCTCTTTGTGTTCCGCCTCAGACTCGCCGGACTGGAGAAAGCCTTGACATACCACAGAGACGGGCTGTGGTCAAAGCCCATCACCCAAGAAAAACAGTGCTGTCATTTTACAAACCTTGCCTAATGTTGGCACACATGGCTAAACCTGCCGCCTTTATCTGAAATCCCCCAGGTGTGCTCAGTGAGTAATGAGGTTGTCCAGGTTAGAAGTGTTGATGGTGCTTCACAACGTTGACATTACTCATCTCATCATATCATTTCTCTTAATTAGCCTGCATTACATCAAAATGCTGCAGCAAATGTTTAAAAGTCTCACACGTTGCCCACTTTCATATAATTATGCATCATCTCAAACACACCATGCCACATGATGAGAAGCAAATCTTCGGGGGGAAAGAAATGATGTCTTGCCCTCAGTTGACAGCTTCCTGCCAAAATGACATAAAATAAAATAAATAGAAATGAAATAGGTGTTGAATTGGGAACTCTAAATTGTATTTAGTGTAAGTGCGAATGGTTGTCTGTCGGTTTGTTTGTGTCGATAGCTGCGTTTCCATGACATGTTTTTCGCAAAATAAAAGCGATATTTCTACAATTTCGAGAAAGTACAATTGTGATTTGTAGGTGTTTCCATTGAAAATGTTTCTTTTGTTTGTTTACGTTTGTTTGCTGTCAAGAATGGTTGTTATATTTTTCTCTTTGATTACTTGTGTAAAAAAAAAAAGTATTCCGTCTCCTCCTCCGTCCAAACATAACGCGCCATTTTCACTTGAAGTGAACTGCTCACATGACCCCCGTACGTCACATCCGGTGTTTCCATCACATTTTTGCGATATTCCTCTATATCGATACGTCTGAAAAACCACCTCATGAGAGCGTAGAAACCTTTTAGCCATATTTGCGAGGTTTTTCAGTGTTATTGTGACATTAAGGTCTTGCGCAATTCCAGGGTTAATGGAAGCCGCTTATGTGGCCCTGTGATGAACTGCCGACTTGTCCAGGGTGTCACCCTGCCTTCGCCTTATGACAGCTGGGAGAGGCTCCAGCAGCCCCCCGTGATCCTATATGGAAATAAGTATTCTTTAAACGATGCACCTGTAATATTAACTTGTTCTTCCAGAATAAAAAAGAGCCGCAAGTATTGTTGACACTGGCCGGTAAATCGTAAATTGGTCCATAAAATCTTTTTTGTTACAGTTGGCGGCGCAATTTGGCCCGAGATTAGGAGTGAATATATCACACTGACAATAAAGAGACTGAAATTGACAGAATGACCAGATCCTCGTGTTTTATGGCATCGTTATGAAAACCTCTTGGGCGAGCCCGACCTCCCGTCCTCACCGTGTACACCGAGTTGTTTGTGTTTCTGTGTTTGCAATACTTTGAAGGCCCCACTTTACAAGCAAGGTGAGCAACCAAGGTGCTTTACAAGAGGCCTGCCATATTTCATGAGCGCGACTCGGCTGGAGAGCTGCAGACAATGCAGCGTTTCAGTTTGGGTCCACATTCTCTATTGCTGTCAGCGCTTTGCACAACTAAGTGAGCAGGCAAAATTGGATAGATGTATCGCGTTTTTTTTCCTTGAAACACAATTGCTGGATGTCGTTCAAAGCGTGAAATTTCAAATGCCGGCCCATTATTGTTTTGCACAGTCCAAGATGCCAATCCAAGATTCAAGATGAAACTTTTCAAACCTACCTGCAGAAAATCTAACGGTACGGGGAAGAAGGCAGAGACCGTACCCCAACCCGCACCGGCTCATTAGCACTTAGCTCAAAAGACGTCGCTTCCTCTGTTAAGCCCGCCTGTTGACCTGGACCAGCGCACCATGACTACATCCGGCCAGTCTGTCTCCCCTAATGATCAATCACAGCGAGCAGAAGGCAGCTGGAAGCTCGCTTCTTAAAACTTGCGGAGCATGCCAGCTCATTTGGGCTGGCACTCCTCGATTAGTCCTTTAATCTCGCTGGCCTTTTGCTAAATCCTCTTCATCATTGATAAAATAAAGTGTCAGCTGAGAAATGGTGAGCCTGCAATTTCTGAAAAAAAAAAACAGGACACTTGGGATATCTCTGCAGATTTGATATTTATTTATGAGTAACTGCGAAAAGGAGCCCACTGGCTTTATGAGGCCGCTATTTTTGGTTGATGTTTTGAAAATCTGCCGGTGGATGGAAAAGAAAAAAAAAATCAACTTGCTGCAGCTTAGAAAACACATGCAAACAGATTTAAAAAAAAAGTATATAGGAGAAACAGGAAATGCATCGCAAAAAGGCCCACATATTATTTAATGTAATGTCAAAACGGGATATCAAAGGAGGCGGAACTAAAATGTTTCCTTTGATTGTGCATTGAAAAAGTAGGTCGTTATTAATCTGTTATTACTTGACTTTAAAGAAAATGCTTCTGGACTCATTTTCACATAAGTGTGAGCAGCACAGCACTCCACTGTATAAATATGGGGTGACATGGAAGAGTAGAGTAAATTCTCTTAACCAGTCAGTGGTAAACATTTTTAATCCACAGACGTTGCTGTTGGTGGAACAAGATTCCATTGTTACAGCTGTGCTACTTGCTGACAGTGGAGAGTATAAACGACTGTGACACAGGAAGTCGTAGCAGGAAGTAGTGATGACGGAATTCTTTATATGCGAGTTAGGTTTTAATTCGTTTGTGCGACGTCACAGAAAACAAGGTTAAAAACTGTTGACAACGAGTCGTGTAAATTAAAAGGTGGGAACCTGATCGCCGCCTCTGCCGTTACACCCCTCATGTAAAGACCCTAAATAATGTCACGAGCAGAAGAGGCGGTAAGAGGAGACGCGTCGCTCCGCTGTCAACGTCTGCGCTAATTACAAGTCAAGTCAAGTGCAATTAGCAGCCCGGGCGTAAGATAATATTGATGCCACCGTCGGAGATGCACTGAGCACAGACGAGGATTGTTTTTAGGCTCACGGCATGTTAGAAAGTTCTCACGTTGTCTGAGTGAACATTTTTAAAATCTACTTGTGTCTGCATATAATTTTGAAAAAACTCGGCAAAAAACTTTTTCTAATTTGAATAATCTGCATAACAACGAGGCACATCAGTGCTGCAGCAGTTCTCAGAGGCACTCCTCCGCTGTCAGCAGCCACCACATCTATGATGTCACTGAAGGCTTTTGCTCTTCTGCACAGATCCCAAAACGATGAGATGAAACTTTATTGAAACCCGTTAAGAAATGGGTTTCAGCAGGTGAAAAGGAAAGACGACAACATGAATAATGAACCTAAGTGTCATAAATGGTGCAAAACACACAACGTTTATAACACTTATTCGAGTCCAGCAAACAAGATTTACACCCTTTGATTATAATGAGTGTCTGTGTGCACGTGTGGACACATTGGATGTAATTTCGTCCTTGCACAATTCTGATTCATTGTTAACAAAGTCATTCATTCATTCAACCCTTTTCAAAGACTTTCAGAGAGTTTTGTGCGCAGCGTAGTTTACGAATGAGGACACAGATGTAAGAAACACCCCCCCCCTCCCCCCAGAAACAAACAAAATAAATGTGCACACAGCTGAAGTGTTATCATTGCCAACATTTGTTTACGTGCATGATTTAATGCCTTCAGCCAGCTGGGACTGGGTGTGTATTGGTGTTTAGTCTAGACGGGGAGGGTCACTCTGGCTGCAGGCTCACAGCACTCTGCACGCGACCCCCCGCTACTCCCCCAAGCCGTTTCCTCTCTCTGTCTCATTGTATAATCGCATAGTGCACGTTGTTGTTGTTGTTGTTGTTGTTGTTGTTGTTGTTGGTGGTGGTGGTGGTGGTGGTGGTGGTGGTGGTGGTGGTGAGTATTTGGGCTTCTCTCTGGGGGTAGAATCTGAATGTGCGGCAGCTTGGAACTGCACTGCAACTTCTAGATTTGACCCATCGTGTTAAAGTAGCATGTGAGCATGGTTGGGAGTTGGAAAGCTGGTGAGCTGTTCTCTCAGACTTGACAGACATCCTTGAGGAAGGCCCTAATATCCAATATCTTATTATTATTTTATTTTTTACCCTTGATCCTTCCTCCAGTGCTTGGCTCTTGGCACTAGGGATGCAATGGTACAGTTTTCCCACGGTTTGGTAGGCATCACTGTTTTTGGGCCACAGCAATGGTACGGTTTGGATATCTTGATATAAAACTACTCTGACTAGCAAAAGCAATACCGTATAGTAAAAAACAAATGTCATAACAAACATAATTAATGACTATCTAATAAACACAAACACAAATCCAAGTACAGACATTCTCATTTTACTGGCATTGTGGACAAATAATGCTTAATGGGATTTATTTATTTATTTATTTATTTTATATTTTATTTTCTTTAAAAATCTGAAATGGGCTGAAATGAATCAAAATACCGTTGTTTGCCATTGTGTATTAAACCGAACAGAGTGCTCAGAATGGTTTGGTATAATGCTGAGTATCAAACTGTGCGCTCAGCTGCTGAAGTTTCCCTTCGTCATATTTTTATTTCATTGTCGGGGTTGGAAGTGAAAGCATCAAGACATGCAAAAGGTGCATGACTGCACTGCACCGATCAAATGCAATATATTTATGTATCGGCATAAGACTGAAAGAAAGACACGGTAGTCGCTGAAGAATCACGGTGGCTCGTTTCCCATCTCCGTGTTAATGGACAAATGGTGGACACCTGAACAGACATTAGTCAACGCGGTTTCACATCCTCGGCACTGGTTCAGCGTCTCATAGCCGTCCAAGCGATGGACGCTCTCCAAGTGCCGGTGACCCAGTGTTGTCCAAGTGGCCGGATAAAGGCGCTATTGATTGAGAAGCCTTGATTGCCCCAAAATAACTGTGTCCCAGTGGAGGAAGTTCTACTCCTCACCTCCATCTGCTCTGTTATTTTTGTCTACGATGACATCTTGCCATGAATTGTCTCCTGAGCCTCGTCTGACTCTGAGCCCGTATATTTCTAGAGGTTTGCAGACTGCGTGTCCCAACTGCGGTGTTTCAAATGTTTTTCTGACCCAATTTTTGCCTGAATGACATTTTTTTTTGTGTGTGTGATTTGTAATCTGTGCCGTGCAAGTAAACGTAGCCAAAGGCCACGTCATGGCCGCCTGTGAAACAGCATCTGCAGAGGTCGGAGGTCGAAAGTGTTGTGTACCCAAACGTGGCGAAAATAGCCACGAGATGACACTTGAACATCACAAATCATCAGATCCTAATTAGTAAAATGGGCTCCGGGGGGGGTGGTGGGGCTCCGGGGGGGCTCTCCATCTGCCGTGGTGTGACGCACCATGTCCTTCGCATTCATGGGGAGAGGGTTTGAGTGGCCTCCTGTGACTGCCAGGACCCACGGCTGTCTGCCACGCTGGCTTCCCACTATTAATAAAGCAATTTTAGGTAATGACACATCTGTCCCACATTACTGTACATTCAGCTCCAGCTGCACTTGTTGTCCTTCTTAATTTATCCTCATTAGAGCTTCTGTAGATATTTAAGTGCATATTCATGTAGAGGTAGTCCATTACCTTTTAATTGACCAATATAAATGTCATACATGTTATATTATTATTATTATTATTATTACAGTAACTTGTTTGAAATTGGAAGGCCTGCTGCGTACATACCACCTACAGTAGGTCTAACAAAAAACCTGCTGCTACTGTAGCACCCATGCTAATCTCCATAGCAGCAACAAGGCTTGCAGTCTTCTTTTGGGGCTTTTAAGTGTAGCTCAGGGCAGTGGCTTCTTGGTTTCATCACAACCAAACGAGAGAAGGCTGCCTGGGGGCAGAATCCAGCGCTTTCCTTTGGCGCTTCGCAAGAAAGACGAGCAAAACTTATATTCTCTCTTCTATTCTCTGTTGATGGATGAATGATTTTTGTTTGTGGTGCTGCAGACTGTTATGGTCTGCAGCATCCCGAGCTTAAAGATTCTCCTTTGCTTGCCTCAGGATTCTAAAAGTCACATAATTTTGCTCGGAAACTCATGCTTCCTGTGCAAGTCTTTCTTTGCCACAAAATACTTCATTTGTAAAATGAAGAATTCTATTTAAAAAAAAAAAAAAGCCGAGTTTGTAACAAGCGGCAGTGCGGCGAGCCCATCGCAAATAGTTTTTATCACCTGAGGGCTAATTTGCTACATTTAGAGTCCAAGTCCAAACGATCCGTGGAACTCGCTCTGGCTTCTAAATTCATATTTCTCTCGCTGACACTTTCTTCGCTGCTCGGAAAAACCAGCTCCTCTTTTTCCACCGCGCTGCCGCACGGCGGCCCGTGAGAACGGCGGCGCGGGGCGACTGTTCTCCCCACCTAGGGCCGGCCGCCTTCACAAACCAACGCGGTGTCCGCTCATGTTGAACAAAACGGACAGAGGAGCATCTCACGGCTTATCGCTGGCATTGTATTACCCAGAATTCCTTTGGCCTGTGTTATGCTCATCTCTCGCTCCTGATCCACATTTGGCATGGCTGGATGGTCATTTTGCCAGAGGAGAATTGGAAGAGATTGTGTGCAGCCCCTCAGTATGTTCTCCCTTCCAGTCTCTCGATGTTTCCGTGTAGCGGGGAAGCAGCTAAGCAACAGCCTAGAGAGTAATTGCTTCCTGGTGATGGGATGAATTGACATTCTCTATTTATTTATTTATTTATTTTGGCAGCAGCGGCGCTGTTTATTTCCCCCTCTGCCCTCCCCGACAAACACGGGGAGCCGAGTCGGGAGCGCAGCCTGCGACCGAGAAGCAATACCTGTTGTTTGAATTAATACGATCCACGGGTCCGCGACTCCGAATTTCTCCGAGGCCTTTCGAATTGATGCGGAACCGCCCGTCCAAAGTGAGGCAGGGTGGTTTCTTCACGGCTCAGGCGCCCTTTCATGGGTATGTCTTACCATCACGCCCCAGTGCGTCCGAGACGCGCTGAAGAGAAAAGAACACATCCTGCAGAACTGACAGGATTTATTCTTTTGACTGTCACAGCTATTTGTACTGCGAAAAAAAAAAAATATTCAGTGACAATTCTTCTAATACGAGCAGTGAGCACTTTCTTTTTTTTCCCCCCGCCCCCCTTTCTCTCTTTGGAGAGTCCCCGGCAGAAGCTTTGACGACACACATTGAAATCTGGACGCAGCCGAGCCTTCAAAATAAACTGACGGCTTCTCTGAGGTTTATCGTCGACGCTCGTGCGAGGGCTGCAGGTTGAGGAGGAGTTGGAGGTGGGGGGAGGAAGAGGAGGAGGAGGAGGAAGAGGAGGGTAACTTCTGACAAGCGCTTCTACAATATTAGCGTATCTGTGTCGAGCTCATTAGTGGAAGCGTGCACCCGTGCTGTTGCCGCGGCTGCGTCCGCGATTGTGGCTTCGCCGCAAAGGAGGAAAAAAAAAATGTCATACACATGATGATATTAATATATATGTATAGATATTATCATCATCGGCGGCAGCAGGGCCAGCAGGGGGGGGTGGGGGGGGGGGGTAGAAGCCGGAGTGAAGCGCACGTCTTTTTCTGCCTCATCAGTAAGATTCAAACTGAGCGTGAGTTACGTAAGCACTGCTAAATTTATCAATGCTCATTTTATGCAAAGCCTGAGCTCCCAGGCGCAGACTGTGTGATGTTCAGAATGGGGTGGGGGCGGCTTTTGTTTCCATTCTCGTTCTTGAAAAACAGGATTTTTTTTCTTTAAGAAAAAAAAGGAGGGAAAAAAAAAAGGTCATTCTAATTTTAGCTCTGTTTTTCTTGAAGGAAAATAAAGGGAGATGTGTAGGTCTTGATTTACTGTTGCTTTCTCTGCTTCTCCCCCGCTCAGATGTGAGCAGACAGTGGCAACGGACCTCTGCCGGGTTGCAGCTGTGGTTGAGGAGTGAAGGGCAGGCGTCGGATGCAAAGTCTGCGTGCGACGCCTCTTTTTTTTTTTTTTTTACCACGCCGTACTGTCACGTGCTGGCTTTGTGTGTGTGAACGCAGAAGAGAGAGCGGAGTGGAAGGAGACGTTTGATTGTATTTTTTTTTTCTTCCCCCGCCAGGATTTCCGCGATTCGTTGTTTTGCCTGGAAGTTGTGGCGTTCAAAAGGGAGACAGTCGCAGTCGCACTGAGGATTTCCTGCGTTTTGAACCACCGTCTTATCCTCTTTTAAGCACAAACACACACACACACACACACACACAAACGCGCAGGGTGCTCCATCAACACACTCCAAACGACCTTTGTGGACAACATTCACTCTTTAAACACCGCTTAAAAGTCTAATCCCTTTCCTGCTCTGAATTTAATCCTAATTCTGTCACTTAGAAGTCTTGAAGTTTGGACCGACATCAGGAAACTCTTATCCGGTCAGACTGCTCGTGTTTGATGTTTGTTTATAAGCCTGCCGACGATCATTCCCAATCACTTGCGCTCCTGAGGCGCGTCTCAATTCAAAGGTTTTCAATTCACCTTTTCTGCTGCACTGAACAAAACACAGACGGAAATAATACTGACAAGGAAACAAGGGGCAGTCACAGATGGCCTGAGGGAGGGCGAACTTTCAACTTCTGTTCTGTGAATTACCGCTAATGTGCTCAGTTACCCTTTCAGTCATATTTGTTTTTTTTCCTCTCTGGGTTAAAAAAAAAAAAAAAAAAGCCAAATTTTCAAGTTGAGTGACCGTTCTTTCCATTTTATGGTCACAGCCTCTCAGCTCAACAGAAATCGTAAATAAACAATGAGGTGGATCAGGACCGGGTCCATCAGAGGGTCAGCAGATGTTGGATGTTTTGGAGGTAACACCTGGGAGGACTGTGATGGTTTGGACGTGTCCAGAGGAGGGACAGTGTGGATGAAGGATGCCGAGGTTGGACCTGGCATCCAGGAGGCCTGTAGGGAAAGCAGACAGGAGATTTAGGGATGTAGTGACAGAGGAAGAAGGAGGAGAAGGAGAAGGAAGAAGGAAGAAGAAGAAGAAGAAGAAGAAGAAGAAGAAGAAGAAGAAGAAGAAGAAGAAGAAGAAGAAGAAGAAGAAGAAATTAAACTAATAGCTTTTTTTCCGTGATTCATCACACTGCCAATCTGGGAAACTAAGATAATGAAGCAGCTCGTCCTGGCGCTTGTTGTGACTCTGCTTTATTTTGACAGAAGTTTCCGGAACAGAGACCCATTTGTCGGAACAGACCGGCTGTGGTCTTTGTGGACGCGGGCCCTAAAAGTTTTAGTGCTGCTGGTTTAAATCCAGCATGAGAAAAACAACATCCAATAAGCCCTTCTCAGACTGGCAGTTAAAGTCCAGACTGACACCTCCAAATGGCCAGCGTGCCAGTGTACATATTGCCTCTGTTCCACTATTTCATTTATAACTAACGGATGAAAGTCAATTATCAGCGAAGCAGACTGTTTGGTCCAAATTTTCATCAATCTTCAAATTTTTTAACAAATCATTTTGTCTTGTTTAACCGCCAATGAAATAATCTAAATTACGATGCAACATTATTAACGCAGTGTCATTCCAGGCTCACTGTTTCTAAATCAGTCTGACGGCATTGGCCTCCATCAAGGCACGAGATGTTTCGAAATCAATTGAATGGATTGAAGCCAAAATTTCAACATTTCAAAAGTTTTTCTTTCTTCTGCTTTCTCCTCCTCCTCTTCTTCTTCTTCTTCTCGTTTTGCCCATCTGTGAAACTCCAGCTCTGTCATGTGGATTGGCAAATGTAACGCGTGCCCAATATCAAGAAAGTTCTGAGTGAACTATTCCCTTACTGCCAAATGCAAGGAGTCATTTCACAATCTTCCGACGCTAATGAACTGACTAATTTCCCTCCGATCGATCAGTCATTCTCCATTAAAGCGCTTCCGCTCCCAGAGGAACGTCCTGCTTTCAATCATATTCCCGGGGGATTTCTCCCTCGTCCTGCCGGCGTGATCGGCCTCGTCCCCGCGCTAAACGCTAGCGCCGCTTTGGCATTTGTTTTCTCTCACCTTTTATGTGCGTGCTTGATGCTACGTTGAGGATCCCACACGCGGAGGAGACGAGAGGCGGCCGCCTTCGCGTTCCCCCCGCCGACAAAAAACACTCCGGTGACTCACCTCTCATTTGTGAGGCTCCCACAATCCAGGCGGCGAGCGGGGACGGCACGCCAAACCTGCCGATGCAGTCCCTCCCCCGCCCCCCACTCCCATGTACGTTACGTATGATTCGGAGCGTCGCGGCTCATCGTGAAACATTTGCAACACAATCGGCGCGTTCCCACGATCAAAATGGACGAGGAGGAGGAGGAGGAGGAGGAGGAGCTGGATCCTCATCAAGCCTCCGTGCTAGGGATATGTTTTTTTTTTTTCTTCTTCTTCTTTTTTTTCCGCGGACCACACTGCCTGTTACCATGACGACAAACAGAAATTTCCCTTCGCGCTCTTCGCCCGAGTGCTTCTCGACGAGGATGCCATCTCCATCTCCCCTCATACCCCCCCTCCCCCCATGTACCCCCCCGGACCCCCCGCAACCCCAACCCAGCGTGCCCTGGAGTTTGGGGAATACACTTCAATCGATCTCCCGCCGTTGTGAGTGGAGTGTCATGTGACTAAATCAGACGTCGGCGAGATCGCTGCCACGCTGCCTCCTCCTCCTCCTCCTCCTCCTCTTCCTCCTACTACTACTCTTCCTTCAATTTCAGCACCCAGCTGGATGAATTGACTTCTGTCGCCGTCTCAGTCCAGAGGAGGAGGAGGAGCAACAGGACTGGAAACCGCATTTTTATTCCCAGGATTCCCGAATGGAAATAGACTCACCTCGGCTCTTACCTTGGAGACGAGGCGACGGTGATTGGCAGAGCGGATGCGCTTTGGCGTGGTGGGAGGTCTTGACACCGAGATGCCAAACCTGCTGAGTGCAGATGGGGGCCTGAGCCTGTTTTTGGACACGTTGACCCTCGACCCTCTTTCCATTCTCACACCTTGAGGTGTCAGAGATGGATGAAGTTCTGTCAGAGGCTCTATTCTGGGAGCTTGAGCGCAGCAATGGCCACCTGATTTGGGACATGTTGACAGTGCACTTTTTTTTTTCCCAGCACATGCTGTAAACAAGTCAAAAAAACAAGTAAAAAGTAAAAACAGCGAAAGCGTCTCCCTTGCGGTTTGATGAGGAGCGAGACGCGCTGGGATTTATTCTCACTGTCTTGTGGGAGTAATAACGCGTCATCCTGACATCCCGATTTCTCTCCCGCTTCTTATGTAGAAAGATTTGAAAACTAACAAGCTGCTTAAGACGCCCAAGTTCAAAGCAGCTGTTGGGCTCTGAGACAAATCCAATAGAGATGGTTTGATGCAAGAGGCTTCGTCTGGGACGGCGCCCTCTTAAAATCCCCGTCTCTTGCTGCCATTTCTTTTTCTTTTTCTTCTTTTTTTGCTTTTTGCAGAAACTTGATCGGAAAATGCATTTTGTCAGGACCATAAGTATTATCTTTGTTACCGTTTGTTAGCGTCTATGCAGCCAGTTATTTTTCCCTTTGTCAACGTGAAACCCCAATGTCGCAGACGGGCAAATGTGACGGGATTACTGAGGAACGCCGCGTCTAACCCTGGCGACGCGTCCATCCAGTGTCACCGACTGTCAAACTGAATGAATTGAGAGCGAAGGGGAGTCCGCCAGGGGACCGAGTCCAAGGTCAGCGCCACTGGATCCGAGTGCACGAGCTGGTAAATGTTCCCCCGGGGAGTTCGCCTGGGCCAAGCGGCGGCCGTGTTTGTCTGGCGGAAGGCCCGCTGACATTTTTATGGACCCTAAAAGAACAGTTTGTCAATGGCAGGCCAGCACAATCGCGGCTGACAGGTTTTCCACGGCCGTTGCGATGGGCGGTCAGGTACTTTTTCGCGGGGCTTCGGCCGATCGGGTTTCAGAGCGCGGCTGGTTTCGGGTTCCCACGCAGAGGAGAAACGGCCGACGGCAAATCCACTGGCATTAATGTATGAGAGCAGGCCGAGGGCGCGCGGCGAGATATTGTTTCTTGTCAGGTGTTGCCTTACACCTATGAGCGATCGGGTCTTTTCCTGGAAGGCTCGGGTGGTGGCGGTGGCGGTGGCGGAGGCTTCTGGAGCTGAGGTGGTGCTGCGGTTAAATTTAAACTTTCAGGCTTGTTTGTTTTTTTTCTCCATATTAGTTGAAACTATTTTAAGGTGAAGCTTAACTGTCTGATGTCAGCAGTTGCACTGAAAGCTAAACCTGCGTCACGAAGAAAGGAACCCCGTGTCAAACAAAATGTTGATTTCTAACCGTAACGAATAACGCTGGTGAACTCGCTCCACTTCTCAGAGGCCGTGTTTGCCGAAGCCAAGTGCAGTTCTGCCCTTTGTGAGGGCAGAACCTTTGTAAAAAGGCAAGGAACTGACGCTTCTCCCGGGTTTGTGTCCATATTGGCAGCCAGGTGTTGACTTTGAGACTCGGAAGGTCCAGCAAAGTATCCGCTGGAGCAGGAGGCTGTAAACAAACAGCGAAATACGCTGTCTCCTGGAGATCTACAGATTACAGTAGATCTGTAGTTGCAGTTGCAAGCCTGCTTCTCTTGCATCATTCATGAAAAATACATTCATTCATTCATTTTCCATACCCGCTTAGTCCCGAGCTCAGGGTCACGGGGGTCTGCTGGAGCCTATCCCAGCTGTCATAGGGCGAAGGCAGGGGACACCCTGGACAAGTCGCCAGTTAGTTCATCGCAGGGCTCATGAAAAATACGATCCCTGAAAATATAGTAACATGGGAACCAAAACCTAAAACATATTTTATGCTGGAAAAATAACCGCCTTGCTTAAATGAAGAGCAAAAAAACAATAGCAGAAGTTTATTTTTCCTCCCTCAGCCGCCTGACCCTGATTTCATTTGAGTGCTTTTTTTTTGCACTTGATGCATGTGAAACTGCATGAACCAAACAGCTGACAATGTGTTTCCGCATGGCTGCTTTTTCAGGTTGGCTCAGAGTGACGACGCGGTCGGCTGAATGAGACGAGTCTGCCGGCGTGCACCCGCCGTTTTCTTCTCGATGCGGCTGTTGGCGTACGTACGTGTATGCGCATGCGCGTGCGTGTGCGTCTGTCATGGTGAAGGCTAGACCTGTTGGTTGTACACGGCCCTGTTTTTTCTGGAGACCCACAACCTCATCCCAGAGTCGTGGTGACCTTTTAGTGTCGAAAAACAAAAAAAAAGTCCAGACAAACAGCTTTCGCGTTCTCCAAGGATTGTGGGCCAACAGGGATGACGAATCGCATCTGCGGTCTGCGGGCCGACACCGCGCTTTCTGCCAACGCTTGCGGAAGGTCAGCGCCGCCTCAACTCTCTCTCTCTCTCTCTCTCTCTCTCTCCTGCAAATTCAACAAGTAAGACGAGGCTGACGGATGAACCCGCTGATCGCCCAGGAGTCAAGTAATTGCACCACAACCGACCCGTTTAAAATATTTAAACGGCGTCGAACGTGAATGAGTCAGGCTTCGGGTTTCAAAAAGCGCCGGCGGCGAGGGGGCCACCGGGGACGAGGGCGTTCGGACGAGCGCTGACGGGGCTGATTCTTCCTGACGCACGCCGCACATCGCCGTCCCCGATGAGTTTGGCCGACGAGCGAAAACAAAAATGGGGGCGCCACGCTTTGAGCTGGCGCCAACGTCAACTCTGCTTTGTGATTGGGGGTCGTCTAGAGGTGGTTGGGGTCGTTTAGAATAACTTGTTTGCTTTCAGGAGTCGAGTGTTGCTTCTCGCGGCCGCGTCGCCTTGTTGCACTTGGAGCCGAAGCAGCGTTTGAGCAATCGATCGGGTTCAACTGTTTATTTGCCCCGAGCGCCGGACGCCCGGGGACGAGAAAAAAAAACACAAAAACACACCCCTTCGCTCGCAGTTACGGTCAATCCGATGTTCCACGCCATGTAACGAGCGTTTATGCTGGAAGACCGTCTGTAACCATAGGAAAACGATGACCTTTCACAGCCGCAAAAGTTTTGGAAGCGGAGTGGCCCGTGTGGATCCACTGCAATACTGCATCAATGTTTTTTAAGACCTTCAGACTGAGCGACGTTAGCTCGTAGCTTCTCAGCTGGAGGCTGCTGTCGATACACGGCTGCTCTCTCGATACTACGGGTTTGCAAACTGTTTTCCCTTCCTTTTTGTCCATGCATGCAAACCACCATCACCACCATGGGCCAATATCCTAAGCAACACAACCGATGACTTCCCAGTCCCAGCACTTCACAATACAGCACCCACTATAAAACAGCACGGTGATATTTTACACATGATTATGGATCCAATCCGTACAATGAGTCCATGGAAGCACGGCCCCGGACAATCTGTGAGGTGGACAATTCTAAAAAGTATTTTTCTCACTTTTTCCACATTGCAGTCTGCACAACATGAAATTAGGCTCATGGTGGTAAAAGACTGTAAGGTCACTTTGTTTCTTTGATAAATGAATAAAGAAAATAAAAGCACGGAGTGTGTAAATCCCAAATAGGCATGTTCTACAGTGTTCGTGGTCAGACGTGCGTCCCCCAATAAAACCGCAGCCTCAAACTCCTTTGTTTTCTGAATTTTTATTGAATATATTATATTTTTCTTTAATCAACATCATTGCACATCTCCAGTTTCAATCACATCTCATATTGCTGTCTACAAAATGTTATGAATGTAGAAAATCCAAAGGTTTGGAAGGTTTACCGAGAGAGAAAAAAAAAAAGAGAAACAAACAAACAGAGAAAAAAGAGGCATAATTAAGGTCAGAAGTGACAAACGTTTGGGGACAGAGAGAGTGAAGGGGAAGGAGACGAGCACCTCCGGGGGTAAAGAATGCCAACATACCTCAGGTTACGATGCATTTTTTTTTTTTACCTCAAAACAAAGCATCATGCAGAATAAAAGCAAGGCCGGCCAAAACTCACACGGATATTTCTCAACACCTGAACTGTGGGAATAATTTACATCATGTTCCTCCGTCGCCTGCCGCCTCTTCACCTCTGCCAATTTAGAACAAGGTCCCGCCTTAGTGATGAGTGACAGGGCAGCGGTGAGATGGACAGCCACCCGCTGTGGCTGCATGCAGACAGTTTTAACCCCTCTGCGGGAGAGAGGAACGAGCCCGGTGGCGGATGTGGGGATGAACGCGACCGTGGCCTTGGCTGACCGAACCGCACCAGCTTGCATAGACGCCTGACTGCCGTGGGGCAAAACCTCCGTTGTTTTTCCCTCCCCAATTTCACTTAATGAAACACATAACCTCCTTTGTCAACCGTTGTTGTTGTTAGATTGTTTTTTTGGTTTTTTTTTTTTTTTAAATGCCCACAATGACACATTTTACGATGTACAAAACTGAAAAACATGCTCGACTATTCTTGGCCTTTTCCATTTCAGTGTGTCTCGGTTTTTTGTTTTTTGTTTTTTTTGGTTGAGAAAGAGAAGTAATGTTTGAATTTAAAAATGGCAACGAAAACAACCATTGGACGCAGTTGCCGTGTGTCAAATACGAAACGGTCCGGACAGACTGAAATACACCACATCTGATTATGCGTTAATGCGCCGCGTCTGTATACCGACAGCAGGCGGTGGAGTCGCACTTTTGATGCAAGAATTACAGCGGGTCTGAAATCTCCAGAACACACAAAAACAGATAGGGGAACGGCACACGTACTGCAAAAGTGAACAATAATCGATCAGTTTTGATCAGCTCCTCCCGTGTTCAGACGCTTCTTTTTGCGTCGCCGTTTTGTTTTGTTTTTTTCAACTCAGACGTGCTGACAGATTTTTTTTTTTTTTTAGAGAGAGATGAGCGACGTCCTTTTTCATCACCCACAAGTGATGCAACACCGCACTGTAGTACCAGAGAGTCCACAGCAGGGGGGTAAGTTGCCACTTATTTCCCATTTGTTTGCATGATTGTTGCAGTTGCAATTGGTGACACTTACTGTTGTCAAAAGAGTCTGTGTCCTAGTAGAACTGAAATTGATCTGTTCTGTCAGTCTCCCGTCAAGTCTTGGGTCTTTCACACCAGACATTTGTCGGGTGTATTTTAGGATGTCAGCGGGGCAGTTCCAGGCTCTTACACAGATGTTCATTCCACATCTTTTGACAAGACAAAGCTTCCCTTCGCTCGCCTACCTGATCACAATACATTCCCATATGTTGGAAAAAGATTGCTTTTGCAATTTGCATCTTGTTTGTCGGGCAGCACTCGCTGCTGAGATAATGAGCGCGCCAGCTTTTTGTTCATGGTGTTATTGCAGAAGACGTGGGAGTTATTTGAGAAATTGACCTACATTAAAAAAAAAAAAAAAAAAAAAATGCATCTCTTTGAAAAAGAAAATACTTGAGGACTGACGATGTTAAATCTTTTACCTTGAGAGTAATAATCTGCCCCGAGAACAAGATCCTCTCTTCACAACCGCAGTGATGCAATAACTACTGGAGCCCTCTGTTCCCTTCCACATACACAACGCCTCCAAATTATTGCGGCCTTTCCCTTCAGTCGGCTGTAACGCCGCAAAGCATTGTGCTTGTAACGTATTCATTCAGTCATTCACTTGGCGTCTTTCCCACCATGAGGCCTTGGGATTGTTGCTTTTGAGTATTATCTTCTGCTCTTCCCACGGTTTGTGTATGTGCATCATCTTTTGTAAGTGACATCAATGCGAATAGCTAAACTGTGGCGAATAAATAGCCAGCGGAACCAAAACGGGGGCGGTATGAAACTTTGTCGCAGGACTTTTTGGGCGCGTCCGTGTTGGAGAGCATTTCCCTACGTCTTATTTTTCACTTGTACTCTCACTAAATGTAGAATCACGTCACGCTAAACTCCTGCTGTTATTTTGATGCAACAGCGCCGTCCCATTTACACTTCCGAGCTAGTAAGCCCCGATGCTTAGCGGATTCGGCAACTCTGGGGAAAAAGTGAGCGTTCTCCGACTTTACGAGTACAAATTCTGACTTCGCTGGGCATTCCGGTTGAAACTTCGGAAATTCCAACTTCTGAGTACAATTGGAGTGGCTGACATTATTTTAACATACTGTCAGTGTTTCAGCAAATCTTTTGCGCTGCTCTGTTCAGGGGTCGCCGCGGCAAAGTCATCTAATTTGGCAGCGTTTAGTCTGGCAAAGGTTTCTACGTCGAGTCCCACTCCTCACACAGCTGGTGTTTATCCGAGCTTGGCGCCCAACGCAAGGAAGGGACACTCAAGGTGGCCCCATAGAGGCTGCGTTTTTGGTGTGACCTGGCAGACGCTCCTCCGACACGTACAAATGTCGGCCCGTAAAAACGCCGCTAAGCTCTCGGAGGAATAAATAAGTTAGACAAAGTGAGATTTCGTCAGACCGATTGAACAGTGAAGTCACATGTGCAAATAGTTTCAGTATGGCCTCATCCATCCCGATCAGCGAGCGGCTAAGTGTTTCCAGACTGTAAGTTTTTCACCCGTGCAGTTGCCCGTTTTTTTTTTTTTTTTTTTTTCTATTTTATTCAATTAGGTGGACAGAAATCGTTCTGGGGCTGCTGTTGATGAGTTGTAGTACAAATGTGGCTACACGCCAACGTGCCCCTCCCGCTTCCTGTCTGAGCGGTATGATTGAGAATTGACGGGGCACTGAGTTCAGTAGGCCTGGCTCGGCGCACAACCACTAACAGATGATCAATAAAAGTAAAAAAAAAATAAAAAACGCAGAACGGGGGTAAAACTGCGCTATTTAATGTACGGTTAAGGCTTGGCGTTATGGTTAACGGTTTCAATTATTCACACCTTGTCTCGGATGACTGGCCGTGATGGAAACGGCAGAAATAGAATTGGGTAAATGGGGGGAGATGCGAAAAACTAAAATGTGGCTCCAGGTTGGGATTGAGAGGTTTTGCATCAGCCAAGAGGGAGGAAATAACTCGTTACCGATTTGCTCAGGCGTTTATCGTACTGTTCATCTTGCTGGTTGCCATGTGGGAAGCAGAGAGATCAGGAGTCTCTCCGCGAAATTTAAGCTTCTGAAATCTAAAAAATAAAAAAAAATAATAATAAAAAATAGGGTGGCCAAAAATAATTTCTCAGACAGAGAGGGCCCCTTTGAACATCAATCCCCAACAAGACCTTTCTTCCTTAATGACTTTGGATAATCAAATATGTAAAATAATCAGAAGCGCTACCTGAATCCTCCAGTCAGCAGTGACCATCACTGGAAGTCCTCAGCGCTCTGTGTCTCTTGCTTGAGGACCCTCGCTCTTCACTCGCATAACAAAAGTGTTTGTGAAAATCTTTGCTGTGTAAAATTATAAATTTAAATCTATGATCTGTTGTCTATGCATACGGGAAAAAAGACCCTTCTTGTTCAAAATAATCTTTCGTTTTCTCTTCTTTTAACATTTGATCCTCCTCCTTTGCATTCTTCCCTTTAAATCAACTTTAACTGTCTCCTTTCCCACATTGTTTTTATTGCTACTATTCCTTCTTCTGTGCTGATCTCCAGAAATAAGTGCGGGCTGCTGCTGCCAGAGTGCGACTTGACATAATTGCAGCCTCCAACCATATAAATTGTTTTAATTCACGGATTGCGGAGATTTGCTGGGCGACTGCCCTGTTAAACAGATTTCCTTGTCTCCCGCGGCGCTTGTTTGTTCTGCCTGATTGGATGCGGTGGCCTTGAGGATCGATTCTCAGGGCTCATCCTGTGTGTGTGCTCTTCTCTTCAAAGCCGAGGCCAGAGCGCGACGCGACCGCTTCTGTGCCGCCCCGCGATAATACTGAGCCGTTCAGTGACATAGAACAAGGCAAATTAATTTGTCTCCCGTCGAACGCATGTGCGTTGTTGCTCCGCCGCCGACAGCTGATATTGGCCGTTTGGAGAACAGCCTCCGCGTCAGGGTTTGCAACATCAGGCCAAAGCCGGGGGCTGGGCGCTTTAACCAGCTTGAGGCCCATAATCTGACAAGATTAGTGTGGAAAGAATATTTCTGAATCTATATTTCCCATTCGTTTGAAATGCCGCTGAGATGAGAAGCGCTCACATTTCAGGGAACACGCTTGGCCTCGTGTGACTCGAAAATTTGCATGTCTGCACGGTAAACATTGAGCCTCTTAGTTCTCCTTCACGAAGACTCCAGCCAGATACACCCACACCTCAGCCGTACATCTCAAGAGCAAAACTATACAGACAAAACACGTATTTGATCATGTTTGAATCCACTTAGTTCTTATTGTTTCTAATGATTTTTTTGCCGCTGATTGATGGTCAGTATAAACACGTAACGTCCCGTCACTTGTTCCTTTTTCTCCTTCTTTTCAGTTTGCAGTCGTCATTATGTTGCAGTTGGCGCACTCCTTCTGCAACAGTTCAGTTAAAACCTGTCATGAGGACAGCAGCGACTGGTTCACAGTTAAATGCAAATCTGACTTAAAAAAGTGGAAAGAAAATACTTTCTTTTCTTCACAAATATCACTGACACTTCACATGTACGGGACTTTTGGGGTTTTAATCTCTAGATTAACACTTACACAAGAAGCTCAAATTAAACGGTGATCTCTGAAATTTGTTTTCATTTTTTTCTATGAAGGTTTCTAAAGCGTATTTCTAAAGTAAATCTTTGCAGGTTGGTCCGCTGCAATCCTCTGCTTTAAATGTGTAAACGTCTGGTACGGACAACAGACAAACTCTGCGTCTCCGCCCCTGCAATAAAAACACTGACATCTATTTTAGAACTACTGTGGTTAGTTTGTGGCTAAGTTTGTCTGACACTAAGGAAACATCTGGAACATTCAGTGGACTGACATTCTGAGGGATACTATTACTGAGGTAAGCACAGATACATTTTTTTTTTTTTTGGGGGGGGAGGCAAAGAAAAAGAGCAACGACGGTGGACTTTGGATTTTCTTGAGGGGGAGAGGGGAAAAAAAGGCGCTCGGATCAGATTCTGTGAGGCAAAAATGTGCTATTCTTGAGGGCAGAATGTGCAGGTGTGTGCATGTGTGTTTTTAAAGGAAATAAAACGGTGACTTATCTTGATATGATAGCTAATCATGCCAGAACAGTCAAATTAAACTGGCGTTCTTGAGACCTTTGTAATTCAGTTAAACAAATGCTCCTCCTTCACTTTTGTAAAGAGTGAGCAAATTCCAAATCATCTCTTGCCCCGACATCATCAACCATAAGTTGATTTTCAAAAGAGAGTATGTGGGGTTGGAGGGGTGGGGGAGTGGAGCGAGGGAGCCCTGCCAGAAACATGACGTTGACAAATGAGTGTAAAATGTTGGAGCAGCATTCGCAACAATACGAGAAACACGTTGGAATCAGCGGGAGGAAAACAAACGGGCGAGGTCATGGTCAATGCTCGTAACAGTCAAAGAAAGTAAAAAGTCTGAAATTACTCTATCTGCAACACATCTCAGGACACACAGGTATAAATGTCTGTTATTTACATTTTTTTTTTTTTTTCCTATTCAGTGTGCATCTATATCACAACATTTTCCAGAAGTCCACGACATACAATAAGTTCAGGGTTTCACCTTTGGTTATGTTAATTATCAAGGCTAGGTTTAAAAAAATATATAGAACACACGTCCATGTTACTTTTGCATACAGTTAAATTCAAAGTGAAAACATATCGACAAAGCAGCTGGTCAGCTCTAAATTTTGCATCTGAGAAGGAAACCTAAGATATTTTGTCTGAACGGCGGATGATTCCCGGGCGGCGAGCGAGTTTCACCCACTGCGACTCGCCGCCGCTGTGTGAGTGGGCGTGGCAGATATTCATGACGGTGTTTATGTGCCTGACATCTTTGCTTTCGTGTAAGTGGATCTTAATATAAGAGGAGAAATTTTCTGATGGATTTCAGCGCGATGCATCCAACCATTCAATACATGTCGCCTGTGTGTCTTCCGGAACCTCTATACACCTTCTGAAACTGAGCGTCCGTGTGTGTGTGTGTGTGTGCGCGCGCGTGCGTGCGTGTGTGTGTGTGTGTATGTGTGGGTGTGTGTGTGTGGGTGTTTGCGCGGTGATGCGATGCAATGCAGATTTTGGAGCCGGCGTTTGAGCGAACCTCCCAGGCCAGCCTCGGTTTGGTTGACAATATGAAACAGGATTAAAAACAGATTAGGCTGCGCCGCCGACTGCACGTGAGCAGAGAGCAAACTCACTGTTGAGAAACCGGCGACACCTACGAAGCCGACCCGACTAAAACATTATGTCGACGACCAAACGTTATCTCTATCATAGTAAAATATTCACATCTGTTCCTTACAAGACACTTTTTTTTCGTTTATCTCCACATAAAACATCTTTTTTTTTTTTTTATAATAAGTCTCTTTAGTCTCATGACGTCATACATCTGTATATGTGTAGTAATTAAGGCATTCATTTTGGGCCACGACTTACACGTCACAAACCCTGGAGGGTTCATGTAACAATGGTCGCACACGCTTGCTCCCGTCCCCGCTCAGTGTCTCAGTGTCGAGTCCCCATCGCTCATTGTTGCTTTTCCATTATCCCACTCGTGCTCTTGGACCGATGACCTCTGGCTCTCTGTAGTTTTCCAGAGTTGTCCTTGTTTTGTTGTTGTTGTTGTTGTTGTTGTTGTTGTTGTTGTTGTTGATGGTATGGAGTTAATCCGCCTCCTCGTAACTGGCAGCGCTACAACAGAGCAGAAGACAGACGGACGGGACGTGAACAAGGGTTCGATGATTGATCAGGTGGGATTCTGCATTCCCACCGTCATAAAAAACAACATGCTGACATAAACATGTACACACACACACACACACACACACACACACACACATATGTATGTGTGTGTGTGTGTATATATATATTTATGTATATATGTGTGTGTACATATACATGTACACACACGTATATATATATGTATATATATATATATATATATATATGTATATATATATATATATATATATATATATATATATATATATATATATACATATATATATATATATATATATATATATATATATATATATATATATATATATATACATATATATATATATATATAGATACACACATATACATGTTTATGTATATATACATAAATATATGTGTATATATACATACACATGTACACTCACACTCACACACATATATATACACAAATATATATGTATGTATATACATACATATATATACATATATATATATATATATATATATATATATATATATATATATATACATATATATATAGAAAATACATATGTGTATATATGTGTATATTATATATATGCTTGATTTGGTTAATAATTGTGTTGTAAAAATACAGCTTGCAATGACTTGCAAAATAATGATGAATAGCTCTTCAGATGTGGAGCACCTCAACTCCAAGCTGAGACTCGACTACATATTTAGCTTTCCCTGCCAGAGGCTGGGCGCGATGCACAGCTATGAAGATAATCATCAGGGTCATTAAGCCGCAAGTCCTTCCGAAGCACTCGGCGGACAGAGGTCTGTTGGGCACATTAATCCTAGAATACTACTTACAAACAGGCCTAGTAGTTTCATAGAGAAAAAAAAACAAAAACTCCTTTAAGCAGTTTACGTTGTTAAAGTCATATTTCACTTTGACAGAGGGACAAGATTACACAAAGGAAAATGTTTAGGCCAAAAAGTATTTGGTGGCTGTGGCATTTAATCAAAAGGGAACTCGCCAGCAGTCTGTGAAGATGTATCGCGATGCAGATGCGGATGGTTCGGGATGGGTGTCTCTTCACAGTTTACAGGCTCCAGCGTGATTTCATCTCCCTCTTAGAAGTCTTTAAAACACTTTCAAAACACCAGGCAAGTGTTTTCTTCTTCATTTCAAGAGCGTAACACTCTTGCTATGCTTGCGCTGCATCTGAATTGCTGGGATTCCAACTCTCATCAAACATGCGCATCTGTCTTTCCAATCTCCAAGAGGAAGCGTTTTCAGTCACTTTTACATGGATTCAGCACCCGTGTTTTAAGGGTGCAGTTGGGGGGACTTATGAGGGAGATGTATCAATGACCGAAGCAAAAAAAGCAGCTGCTTGACTGTGAGCGAACTGGTCAGTCAAGAGGGAAAAACAGGAGATAATACAAACAGTTTGATAAGTATTTTGTACAGGCCGTCTAGCACACACGCCTCCGTTGTGTTTACACTGCTGCTTTAATTCCGTCTTCGTGATGTGCTAATGTGATTCCGGCAACCCCCTGCAGGGCCAAACACTTCGACGAATGACGGTGTCCTCGCTATTTATGCTTATTAAGATGCAGACTATTAGAGACAAGCGTCCTCCGTTAGCGGAGCAGCTGTTGTATAATGCTCCACCTCGATAATTTCAGGATTTCCACCGAGTCTCCCAGGAGTTGCAGACCTTCTGCGTGTAATCATAGCTGCAGCAGGCACCAAGCAATTACTACAAACATTCACAAACATTTTTTTTTTATTTTATTTTTTTTTTACATAAACTAATTCCCTTATTAAGACTCTGCAGCCAAACCGTGTCTTTGGCAAAGCTACTCAAACATACGCAAGTGGTGTGTCCAGTGTTTACCCGTGAATATAAAACAGAGAACACAAAGAAGGGGAATTTAATATTGGAGTCGGTGCGAGCGGTGAATGGGCCGAGTGCCGGAGCCGTTCGGCGTCTGTGAGAGCGCTCTTATTTAACTCTCAGGTTAAAGTGTCAGCGTGACTCCGAGGAAGGAAGATGAAGAAAGGTGTTTACAGTGGAGTGCAGCGGCGCTCTGCGTCCTTCCACTCAGGTGTTTGTCTTTAAATAAAAGCTGTGTGTCTGTGTCTGTGGTGTGTGTGTGTGTGTGTGTGTGTGTGTGTGTGCGTCCGTGGTATGTGTGTCTGTACCACGTAAAATGGGCAACCTACAGCTGGAGGGAAACGGGGCCACACTGGGACACGGCGTTGAATCACACTGATGGAGATTGTTTGGTGATTTCAGGTTCGGGGCCATTATTGTCTGAAGAATAGACGGCAGCCTCTGTTTTTTTTTTTCCCCCCCTTTCGTTCTTTCTTTCTTTAATGAGTGCAGATCATTGCAACAAATGAGGCTTAATTTCTTCCTAATGGGAGGATGTGATATTATACTGAGTCATTTGTTGTCTGAGGAGCTGTGCTGGAACAGGTTGGGATGCCTGACACCCACAAAAATTGCCTCATGAAGCACTCATTTTACTTTCTCTGAAATGTCTATTGTTGACAACTCCCCTGCTTTTTTTTTTTTTTTTTTTTGAATTTTTCTCTTTTCAACCACGAAAGTCCCATTATTTTTGGTTTGGATACAGGGAACAATGGAATAATAAATAAAAACAAAGGGTCAAATCCATCATATTTAGAGGCAAACCGCTGGACCCCTCGGGCTGTTACTTCACATTCCTCCTTTATGTGTGACACCAACCTATTATCGTCATAAAAGTTGTCATTATAAAATATTAGGCATGCACGGGTTGCAAATTTCTCCCAACGGACGCAATAATCAGGCGAGATGAAGAGGCCATTCCGATCCCGGGGACAATCACTCATCGTCACCTGCCACTTAACCTTGCGGCAACACTGCTGGATCACTAAGACCAAACTATTTTGCACATCCACCCTTGCTCGGCTCCGGTTGCAACATATTGGATTTTGTTACAGACCAGCGTCCTTTTAGCGAAGCAAAACCAAAAAAAAAAGAAACCAAAAACAACGTGCCCTTAAAAAAAAAACACAGAATATGACGAAGAAGTACAGGAAGTGATCGCTAGCAGCCTTGCCGCTGCTGAAGGTCTTCACTCGTATGCTGTCGTAGCTGCAGGTTCATCAGAACTGGCCATCTCAGCGGTGATAAAACCGACTGAGGAACTCTCCAGAAGTTCCAGAAAATTCTCGGAACGGATGGAACAAATTCACGGGGCCAAATGTCGGCTGCGCGAGTGAAAACGTGCCCTACGTTTTATTGGACTAATAAAACGGAGGCAGAGGAAACCCACGGAAAAGTCCCTCCTGCCATGACTGGCTGTCTGTCAGGCTCGTACGTGAGCCACCAGAGGTGCACACACCTGGACGCCTCATCTTCTGAGGCGCAGCATAAAGCAGGATTATTTGCAGTGCGCGCACACACGCGACTCCTTTTAATCTCAAGGCGAAGCAAGGAGCACCGGGTGAAACCGGTTCTGATTGGCAGAACTTGCCACCTGCTGCCCTGCACCTCTCACCACTCAAAATATAAATTCCCAGAAGCAGTTTTGGTTTGTTTCTTCTGCCGCCGAAACTTAACTCAAAGTCGTTACGGTGTTTCAAAGTAAAACCGCTGGTGGAGAACTGAAGCGGCGGAACCTGCAGGTATGATATTATGTGAGGGGCGATAACAGCCGCGAGGCACCAAATGAGACGAACACAGCTGCAGGGAGTTAATGGAGTTAATATTTCCGCGTGACTCAACACTTCCGCGACTTCCCTGATTCTCTCTTCCTTTATCTGACGAAACTCTTTGTCTCCAGAGATGAAGACCCGTTGTTCAAATCCAACACAAACACACAGTCCTCCTGTTCTTGCTTGATAGCTGGGGTGCCGAGGCACATCCATCTTGCCGAACTCCAATTTAGAAGCATTTTCTGCTGGCCTTCGGGTACAGATAGCTAGCTATAGCTATAGTAAACTCAGACCTTTTATTTATTTGTTTTTGCCCACATCCCAATTTTGCTAAGCTGTTTATATTTATTAGTTTTCACTGAAGCATGGAAAAAGTCAATGTTGCGCTAGATGGTCAGCACAAAATAAAACAAATAACTGGAAGTGGCTAGCAGCACAAGTTGCTTCCTGCTAGAGAGACTCAATGCAGGACAGACGTGACTTGAACCAATTGAATTAAAAGTCCCGCTGGACAGTGAACATGAATTTATTAAACACAGCCTGATCTCTGCACAGCCGAGCCTTAATTTTATTTGCAAAGCTGCAAAGTGTTCCGTCGCGCTCCCGCAGAGACGGAAGTTTCCTATACGTGAAAAAAGAAATAATACCCTCAGCTCAGTCCAGAACAAACTGCTCAAGCAGGCAAATAGGTGAAGATGCTATTAGCGCAGAATCAAGTTGGGAAATGAGACATAACGGCTTTTCATTATTTGTCAGCGTTGCACGCACGTCCACTCTGAGACCTCCTGCAACCTCTGAAGTGGTAAATCCTCCCTACAAGGCAGTTAAAGCAGTTCTATTTAGCATTTCCAAATTAGAGCGGTAGCTTTGAAATCATTCACACCCCTGATTCACTTGTAATGAGGAAAACGACACTGATGGGCCTAAATGACTAAATTAGACAGGTGTATTTTTGTATCTGGTTCCAACGTTCCTATGCCAGGCCAGCTGGGGGTGCTGTGTCAAGGGCAGGGTTGCCGTTCTCGTGACAAATTTGCAGTGGTGCTTCAAATGATGCTTCTGAGACCAAGCAAACGTTCAGAGGCTGCCTGATCATAAACTCGGGTTTTTACTCTGTTACATTTGTGTTCAGCTCTGAGCAAAACACAGCTTCACACACACAAAAATCCC
This sequence comes from Nelusetta ayraudi, assembly GCF_046127955.1. NCBI lineage: Eukaryota > Metazoa > Chordata > Actinopteri > Tetraodontiformes > Monacanthidae > Nelusetta > Nelusetta ayraudi. The sequence continues at coordinate 4,616,290 of NW_027466052.1, read as the reverse complement.
CTTCCCCTCTCATCCCGCCACAGGTACAAGCCTCAATTTCATATAAAAAAAAAATAGAGCAAAGAAAGTCATGATTGTGATGGATTGCTCAGAAGCTTTGCCTCCCTGGAGAATATCCTGTATGACAATGAAGTGTTTGTTAATACTTTAGTCAAGAGCTTCTCTGATCTGTGCATCACAAGTGCGGCAAATGATTATCAAAAAAAACCCAAGTTTGTACCTGTTAGCTTAAAAAGCTGTTTCTGGATATATCCCAACAGGCGCACCTCTGATAGAGGAATTCAGTCATCTCATCTTGTTATGCTAATAAGAACCACAATAACTCCAGTTCATTTCGAGAACCTCCGTCTTTATTCTTCTCACCAACCCAGTTCCGCACTTCTCCTTCCTTTCTCCTTTCCCTCTCCCCACATCCTCTTGAGCGCCTCTAGCGGCTGCAGGTATCACATTCGAACTAGTGTTGCATATCATGAACACAACACATCTTGTATTGCAGCTGTGCATTGGTTGTGTTTTTGAGATCGGGGGAGTCCGATGATGAATCAGTCTTTGCTGTGGAAAAATACAAACACAAATGTTCTCAGATCCCCCAGAAAGATTTTATTTTTCACTAACAGTCTGTCCTTTCTGCATCCTCCTGTCCGCGAGCTCCCTAAAAATGACAAATATCCGACCTCTGCCTCTTTTGCATCTTACACTTTCCTGTAACACTTTTCCTTCAATGTGCAACTCAGTGAATCGGCCCCTTTTGTGATGTCACAACCTGCCCTGACACCCTTTCCAGGTCAGTGGCAACCACCACCTCATGACGGCTATGTTCACCCTTCCAAACAGCCGAAATGTGGTGTTTTAACCGGTGGCTGTAAACAGAGGGCTAAACGCGCCATCTTCCTAAGTCTAGGAGGAAAAATCAAGAGCTGAAAATTGATAATCAATGAGAGCGTTAAAGCCAAAGAAAGTAGTTCGCAAAATGTGAGGACATTATTCACAACTCCTGCTGCCATCAGGCGCATCATTGGTTCAAAACCAGACGTCAGCTTGGGGAAAAATTCCAGAGAGGTGGCAACTGAATTGCGGGGATACGGCGTGGTCATAATCCCGACCTGGATAGAAGGATGGATAACTAATCCTGCAGGGGCCTGACTTTTGGAGAGTGCACGTGTGGCGCGACGTCTGACTTCCTGCTTGCTGACGCTAATCCAAAGGCAGCGGGGATTTTCTGCCTCTTGCTGCGTCTTGCCTCACACCCCTGCAGCGCTCTCAGATCCACACGCTGGCGTTCCCAGTGACACACACACACACACACACACACTTGAAAAATAAAGAGCATACATAGATGAACACAAGGCTGCTAAAAATATTCAGGCAGCGCCATGTGCGACGGGGACAGGACACACGCGGTGCTAATTTCAACCCTGCCATCGAGCCGCCCTGTCAGCACTTTTTCGGCAATAACCCAGCACCAAAAAAAAAAAAAAAAAACACCCCAACAACCCTAAAACAACAAACTGCACATCTGCTCATCCGATGCCGCTCATTTAGCCAGTGTGCAACACAAACGGGCTACAGCCTGGAACGCTCCTATTGCTCCCATATCGCCGCGCTCTTCCCGTCGGCCCTGGCTGAGCCCTCGTTAGCCGCGTTAGCCGCTGCATGACTAGCCAGGCTCCAGGTGCTGCGTGTTTGTTTACGTTGGTGTCGGAGAGGGTGTGAGGGAGCGTGAGGGAACGCAAAAAAAAGCACATGTGCAACGGTGGCAAAGTCAGGCTGCGGCTGCTGTGACTTCAAGAGGGGCACAGCAGCAGCCAATGGCCGTCAGCATTTTGGTGCCAGGTGGTGGCTGACGGGGAACGACGAGATGTGCGACCGGCGAGACCAACCCAAAGTCCTGTGCCCCCGCGACGTCTGTCTCATATGGCTTTCCCTCTCAATGGGGAACTAACCCGCAGTCGAAATGCGACCCTCGCGTTACGTAAGCGATGCACAGCGTGTGTAGCATGATACTGCCGTGCAAATATAAATGAAAAGTAGGTTGCAAGCCAATTACTGTAGACGCCAGCAGCCAAATCTATACGTTTGCATGTTTCTCTCTTCCTCTGTGAGATTGATGACGGGAGACAGCGGCTCTTATCTAATGTCAGCAGCCACTACCTAAAGACAAGAACGTCAAAGACACCACCCTCGGCATCAATCAACGCACATGTCGGCTTTAGACGTGAGAACAATTTAGCCAGATTATCTTAGCATTGGCTGATTTGGAATGAGCATTTTACTCTTGGAGCATTTTAGTATGGTACGAGGGAAAGTAATTATGAGTTTTCAGCAAATATCGTTTAAAAAAAAAAAATCTTACATCTCCTAATGACCATAATGACTTGAATAACTGTATAATAATAATACATTAGTCTTATGTAGCGCTTTTTTTGGACACTCAAAGATGATCCACATAGAAAACGAAATAAGAACAACAGAAAAGGCCAGTTTGAACAGGTGGGTTTAGAGGAGGGTATATAACTAAATAACAGTTTTAACAACTATTATTATTATTATTATTATTATTATTATTATTATTATTATTATTATTATTATTATTATTATTATTATCATCATCATCATCATCGTTATACAACTTAAAAAGAAACAAAGTTTTTTTTTTGACTGTATTTTCATAGACTAAATTATTTCCCAACCTTTAATGTAATTGCTGATTTAACAGGACGTGAGCACCGCTGTCGGGGAACCAGAGGCACGTTGGAGGCACTGGTGCTGCTGCTGCTGCTGTTGCATCTTTTTTTATTCTTTCACACTTTTCTCATTATTTATTTCCAGTCTGGATTTGCCACTGCGCTTTTGGCACATTAAGCACAGTTTCATAATTTTGTGCGAACAAAGGCACGCCGCCGCCTTCCCACGGCGAAGGCTGCCGTTATCCGCTCATCCCCGTCCGACACGTTGCACCACCTCCAGACCGGCCTCCTCCATCTCTCACTCCTTCAGGCTTCTCTCGCATGTGCTCCTCAACAGTGACTTAATGAAACGCCTACAATCTCTTACCAGCAACACATGTAGATGCCTGCCAGTCGTGCTGCCTTGCATAAAAAGCAAATGTGTTGCTTCCCTCGATAATGGGGGGCTGAAAATATTTTCTGTGGCTCACCAACCAGAAGTCATTCTTTCTGATTTCACATCCAAGATGGGGACAGTTAAGGCTGTAAGGCTTAAGACTGGGCCGTAAAATGCAATAGATTTAAAGATTTCCTTCTTTAATATGACAAAAACATATTTTACTATGCACTCTTAAAACGAGATAATAAGCCACACTTTGCGGTTTTGTTTTCAACCTCAAGCTGAACAATTTTATTGAAAGGACAAACCAATCATCAATTTTTTGTTGAATAATAAAGAAGAAATAAGTTGCACTTCAACAGTTTTGTTTCATGCCCTGATAAAACAAAGCAAGCAAGCGCATTGGTTTAGAGGTTTTGGTTTCAATGACTCTTTCACTTAATTCTTATTGTTTGTCTTTCGTGCAGCCTCCCCTTAAATTGCTTACTAATTACACACTTTCCTGCAGGTTCAATAGTTAAAACCTCAATAGCTGCAGTAGGCTCTAATTTCATTTGTGCACTGGCCGGCTGGACCATTGTGCTAAATGAAATGTTGCTAGATCAAAAACAATAAAATAAAAAAAAACTTTATGGTTAATTGTCTTGTCTTGCAAATCTCTTTGCTCATCTCTTAGTCATACCGACGACGAGCCACAAGTCTTAAAAGTTTGTGTGATCTGCCG